>NC_143014.1:317729642-318333555 GCF_055824585.1 Amblyomma mixtum
GTTTAGAGCACAGTATGGTGATTTTGATGCCATATGGTTTTGAAACATTCTGCGGTAAGCCTAATGCGCACGCACAATGGTCTAAATTGCGTTTTGGCCAAAAAAGAAGTGCTGGACTGTGTATACATTACGGCCGGTACTTCACAACCACAGCAGTTGTTTTTTTTGTTTCTTTTTTTTTGCGCATAAGGTGGTCTTATTTCTCGCAATTCGCAGCTGCACATTGCAGCCTGTCGAAAACAAATATAAAAGGCGAGATTCACTTCGTTTTCTGTCACTGGCTGGCAGCGGTGACAGGGAATTGATTGGCTTACCACTCACCGTTTGGCTAACTGTCGCCGATACTTACACAGCGTCACATAAGCTCGTAAACAACGACAACGATATGAAACTACGTGCAGTTGCTGAACCCTAACCTTTAAAACTCACATTCGACACGTATTGAAGCTCGTAGTATTTGTTCATGCACTTGCACAGCTGCCATTCGTTTAGGTTGCACGAAGCCTTTTTCTCACGCAAAAGAGTCTATCCGCTTCGTCACAGGCAGCGGCGGTGCTCCCGCTGGCCTTAGACCACGCCCTGCGCTTCAAAAATCGAGTACTATTCCAGTCAGGGCCTTCTCGCGCGATTTTGGCGTGCTGCTATGCTGTGATTCGCCCCCCTTTAGACTCTTTCTCGGCAGTTAGTCTGTTAAGTTTGCGCACGGCGCGCATTTGCGGCAAGAAAAGTGTCGTGTGCAAATTTAGGGACCAACGAGCCGTTTTGAGGACTAAAATTCTCCGTACTCCCACCTGGGCTGGTTTTCTTTTGTACAGTGTTCAGTTGGAGGCGCTGCGCTTTTGCTTTCGAAGCCTACCAGGCTTAACCAAAGCTAGGCCCCCAAATTTTTTTGTTGCTTTCTTGCTATGGCACCTGATGTGATTAAGCTCATAAAGGATGTTCGAAAAGATGTACAAGATATGCGCGCAGCCCTCGAGAGAGAATTCAAAAAAGAGTACAGGGAGGTGAAAGCTAGCCTTGACTTCTTCAGCAAAACCTTTGAGGACGTGGCCGATAAGACGAAAGTGATCGAAAATGACAATGCAGAACTCAGGGCAGAGAACGCTTCACTGTGTTCTGAGAGCGCAGTCTTAAGGAAGCAGATGCTTGAGCATGAAAAGAAAATAACAAACCTTAAACAATACTCAAGGAACAGTAACCTGGAAATTAAAGGCATTCCAGCAACCGAAAATGAGAATTTGCCCACCGTCTTGGAAACCATAGGTACTCTGATAGGAGAACCGATCAACAGCTTTGATGTGGAAGTTTGCCACAGAGTGCCTAGGAAAAATTGCACTGA
Source organism: Amblyomma mixtum (assembly GCF_055824585.1). Classification (NCBI taxonomy): domain Eukaryota; kingdom Metazoa; phylum Arthropoda; class Arachnida; order Ixodida; family Ixodidae; genus Amblyomma; species Amblyomma mixtum. The sequence continues at coordinate 317,730,982 of NC_143014.1, forward strand.
GATGAACATCATTGTTCAATCCTCCAACCGCTCAAATCGGGATGCTGTTTTTGAAAAAGCACGGAAAAAACGCGTTCGCACTACTGACCTTGGCTTTGAAGAATCGTCTCACCTACGACCACTTATCAACAACCACTTGTGCCCGGAACTAAAAAAGCTTTTGGGGATGACTGTCGCAAAAAAGAAAGAAATGAAGTGGAAATATGCGTGGACGACTGGCGGCAAAATTTTTGCAAGAAAGACTGATAGTTCAGGCGTACTGCACGTGACGTGCTTAAGTGACCTCGATAAGATAAACTGATTTCTGGTACCAAATAATGTGATGTGCTTCCTCGGAAATGAACAACGCATGTCGAACTCCAGCCGAAGTAGGCGCTTTGAGCAAGAGTAATTATGCCAGTCATTCTTTCATACATCAACGCGCAGTCGGCACGCAACAAGGAAGATCACATTCTTGCACTTATTTCCACCTTTGGGCTTGAACCCGATGTGATTATGATCACCGAAACGTGGTACCGGGATGAGTCTGATGTTCTTAGGCCTCCGGGCCACACAACGTACTTTCTCAATAGAACCTGCCGGTGGGGAGGTGGCATTATGGTGATGGCAAGAATAGAGATAACCTGTCACCTTGTGTCGAATTACAGCTCTGTTAGTTCCCATTATGAAATACTCACTATCCGTTCCAATAAAACTGTATTCTGCTCTTTGTACAGACCCCTTGCAGGCAGCACAACAAACTTCGTTAGCTTTATCGATCTGTACTTTGGATGAATAAACGACAATGGTTATGAACTAATACTAGCAGGAGATTTGAACATTGATTTCAGCAGAACTTCTGTGCCACAGGTTGAACTTCGCAGACTGTTAGACGGAAATTGATTTTTCAACGTTATACCTAACCCAACGCGCATTCAGGCCCTTCCTCGACTTTAATTGATGTCTTCATACCAAACATTCATGATTCAAAGCTTATATCAGGTGTTGCAGGCGCACATATAAGTGATCACTTACCGATATTCTTGATGACCATTCACTCGACTCACACGCTAGAAGCACAAGAAAATATTTCTATAAGAGTAAGAGACATAAATACATTGCTCTAGATACATTTCGTAGCAATATAGCAAAGGGCGACTGGTCAGAAATTTCGAGCATAAAGGACCCTGAAGCTGCTTACAGCTGCTTTTACACAAAATTTGTGACTATTTACGATGAACATTTTTTATATAAATCATCCAAGCCGTCACGCAGAGCAAAAAAACCGGGGATCAAAAGGAACTGCATAAAAGAAATGCGCAGATAAAGTAAATTGTACCAAGTGTTTTTAAAGAATAAAAACCATAACACGCTCAAAGAGTTCAAAGCACAAAGAAACAAAGTAAACAGCCAGCCTACTGTGCTACGAAAAAAGAAGGTATTTTCGCAGCTTGTTCAATAGTGAAGTAATGAAAAAACCTGACCTCGCTTGGCAGCACCTTAATCGCGTTCTGAATCGTAGCCCTGAATGTGCAAGCAAAACACCCTCGATTACTTTAGAAGGCGAAGTAATATAAAAAGCACGCTTGGCAAATTCATTCAACGAATATTTTGTATCGCTATCAAGCAGTACCCATGATTCAAGCTGCGTACAATATTTAAGGTGCAGGGACGAGCGACAGTGCGTTTTTAGCGCCAACTGATACAAATGGAGCTTTCAGCACTTTCATGTCAGTCAAAAATAGCAGCTGCTGTGACATTGATGGGCTTCAAATGCAACCGGTCAAACATGTCTTAGACCTAATCTCTCCTATACTCGAACATATTTTAACCACTTTTTTCAGTATGGAATTTTTCCAAAATAGTTGCAGGACGGAAAGGTAACAGTTTTGCACAAAGGTGGTGACAAAAGCGAACTCACAAATTACAGGCTTATTTCAATTTCACCAGTTTTTTCAAAAGGTCTAAAAAAAATAATCCATTCTCGCGTAATGTCATTCGCAACAAAACAAACTAATCAGAGATGCGCAATTTGGGTTTATGAAATGGCTGTCTACCGAGACGGCCCTCTTGGCACAGAAGGAAATAATATTAAACGCTTTTGAGCAAGAAATGTGCGCATTAGGCATATCCATAGATTATTCCAAGGCCTTCGACACAATTAACCATGAAACCCTGTTATTCCGGTATGCCGGTCTATGAATTATGGCCTGACATTCGCGCCAATAGTATGCCCACATTGAGCCGGTATATGAATTATGGCCGGAGATTCGCGCGAATAGTATGCCCACATTCAGCCGGTCTGTCAATAATGGCCCACCATGCGCGCCAGGACTAGGCCAATTTTATGCCATTATCAATATTGGCCGCAGGTTTTCTTCGACTTGTGCCCGCTTTTCCACCCCTGATCTAACTTTTAAAAGTGGCTTATCAATTGCAAGGCCAGTGGGAAATTGTATGCGATCGGGGTCCCACCTAGTTTTATACCACACCTCTTGAAGACGTTCTGTAATTTGTTTTGTGGCCATGACGACCAAGATTCCGTGCAAGTCTACACGCAACCATTTGATATGTGGAGTGGCTGACAACAACGCAGACTAACTCTGCTTGTTCTCAGGCAGCTGGAGTTGCTATATGTAACTCTCTGCATATAAGCAGCCAGCAGAAGGCAAAAAAAGAACCGAAAAATAAAAGAAACACTTTAATTCAGACGCTCAGAAGGGCAGGGGAGGCTTGTAGGGGGTCGCGCAGGAAGGGCTCGCTGAGACGTCTGAGAAGGGATGGGCCGAGCAGGGAGAACGTGCAGGCACAGCAGACGGGAGGGGCTGTGTGCAGGGGTCAGGGCCACGGGGGGCAGGGTCTGCGGGCAGGGGGCTGACCCAGCACAGGGATTGACAGGTGGGGCCGAGATGGGAGTGGTGGCCGGCTGAAATGCTTCAGCATATCGCCTTTTCCAGCCACCCCCGCGAGCGCAGCCACCTGGCAGCCACCTCTGAATAAATACCTGTGCCACTGTCAGGTCCACCCCATTCTTCTCACATATGGCATCTGCACAAGGCAAGTGTGCAGTCAAGGCAAAGAAATGCAGTACAACAGCACATGAAAATCAAGTTCGCTGTCTGACAAACAGAAAAGGGGAAGTACACATATCGCCACACAGACTGGGCCCTGCCGTCAGATTGTACAGCATAAATGTCCCTCAATGAAGCTAGCCTTCTCCACCAACACTGACCTACTGTCATGACATTGCTGAAAAATTACTTTGCATGTTATGCAGGCTGTTTGCATCTGCGAGATAACTGAAAACACAAAACACGCTTGCTCTTTCTTGAGTTTTTTCTGACTAGGACCACAACCCAAACTAATCACAGACAAGTACAGTAGCAGCATATTCATCATATGCACAAAATGAGGGCAGAGTGCCAACAAACAAGGGCAGGTAAATAGTGTAGCAAAAACAGTTCTGTGATTAGACATAAACCTTTCAAAATCAAATACTAGAGCAATTAAAAATAAAATATACATGTTGCCACCCTGCAAATCCTCAAGCCAATAAATGGCTGCTTGCTCTTCCTCCCGTGCATGCTATATAGCCGCTGCACCTCCACACCCATGATGGCACTTGTTACACTGGCTGCCACCTCTTTTACACTTTTCCCGCCTAAACGGACAAGCTGCTTCCGCTGAGAAGAAACAAATTCATGGTTATTTCGAATAAAACACCACACTCTACGGTCAATTCTTTCACAAAATGTAAATATGTGACCTCCTGTTTAAATGCTTATATCCAAATCAGGTTATATCACTTTTGATATGAAATCTTTACTATTCCAGCATGAAGTGCAGCCGTCAGTCATTTTTTTTTTGTTCACGCAAATACCAAATATGTTTTTCCCCCTTAGCAAAGGTGGTCACTGCTCTATGATGCTGCACCACTCAGCAGTCTAAGTATTATCTTAGCTTCTTCTTAGACAGTTATGTGCAGGATTTAATTCGTCTCCAGAGCCACTACTCTGAAAACAAGCACCCTTGAATATTACCGGAATATTTTCGACTCCATGCACATGAGTAAAGCTGCACGAACGTATTGTCGACTAGCTAGCTGGGGCATCACTTAAAGTAATGAAACTGGCCTGAATAAAACTATAAATTTATTTATGACGCTGAACGCTTGAACAGAACGTGTAACCAAAGCTCGTACACACTATGGTTCTATGACTAGATAAATTCAGGTGGCAATGCAACCTCTCTTTTGAAAGCATTAGTTGAACCACTTTTAGCGATACCAGTAGAACAACATATCGGACATAACAATGGACAACTGCAGCATCGTCGGCTTCACCATGTGTTCTATGGAGACAAATAGACTGCTTATAACAGTGCTGTCACAGCGCATTATAGGTTATAATAATTGAAAGTGGTGATTGAGATCCAACCTTAAAAGAAACAAAAGCACGAAAATGCTACAACTGCATCAGCCGAAAACGTACAGCACAAGAGCAAACGTGCCGAGCCGGCACGTCGAAAGTGTTAAGAGCATGCGACTACGCACTCGCAAGATGCCAGCTGTGTAAGGGATGCTTGCATGCCGTAGAAACAAAGACTAGCTTTTCTGAGTGCACCCTCGCAGCAAAACACCCAGTCTGTTGCATAATGGCAGCATAGGCGTGCGTGCCCGCACGGAAATGTCATATCTGGTTTTATATGAAAAAATCCAGATATGAACAAATAGGGAATTGGGCATATAAGGCCATATATGTACATATATGGACATATATATATATATAGCCTGATATGCCCAATTCCCTATATATCCTTATCTGAATGGAACTTATATAAGAAAATGTATTTATATATGAGTATATATACCCTGATATGCCATATTCCCTATATATACATATCTTGATTGAACTCATATATGAAAATATGTCTATATCAGGCATATATAGCCTGATATGCCCAATTCCCTATATAACCACATCTTGATTTAACTCATATATGGAAATATATGTATATATCAGGCATATATAGCCTGATATGCCCAATTCCCTATTTATCCATATCTTGATTGAACTCATATATGAAAATATATGTATATGTCAGGCATATATAACCTGATATGCCCAACTCCCTATATATCCATATTATGATTCAACTCATATATGGAAATATATGCATATATCAGGCATATATAGCCTGATATTTCCAATTCCCTATATATCCATATCATGATTGAACTCATATAGGAAAATTTATGTATATATAAGGCATATATGGCCTGATATGCCCAATCCCTTATATATTCATATCTTGATGGAACTCATATATGGAAACATATGCATATATCAGGCATATATGGCCTGATATGCCCAATTCCTTATATATCCATATCTTCATTGAACTCATATATGGAAATATATGTATACATCAGGCATATATAGCCTGATATGCCCAATTCTCTATTTATCCATATCTTGATTGAACTCATATATGGAAATATATGTATATATCAGGCATATAAAGCCTGATATGCCCAATTTCCTATATATCCATATCATGATTGAACTCATATATGGAAATATATGTATATATCAGGCACATATAGCCTGATATGCCCCATTCCCTATATATCCATATCATGATTGAGCTCATATATGAAAATATATGTATATATCAGGCATATATAGCCCGATATGCCCAATTCCTTATATATCCATATCTTGATTGAACTCATATATGGAAATATATGTATATATCAGGCATATATAGCCCGATATGCCCAATTCCCTATTTATCCATATCTTGATTGAACTCATATATGGAAATATATGGTCCTTATATAGCCAGATATATCCAGTTCCTATATGACCATATCTGATGGAGGCCATATATGGAATTATTCCCATATATGGCCATATCTGGGTATATAAAGCCCATATATGGGAATAATGCCATATATGTGCTTTATATACCCAGATATGGCCAAATCAGTATATAACCATGCCTGCGAACAGTCATATAAGGAAGAATATACTTATATGGGCCATATATGGACAAATATGAATGAATCAGTATATATATATCCTTATTGCGCTTTAGCTGATATACGGCGCTAGTCGTAAAAACGAACATATGCTGGCAGACCCGCACATAATCCTATACACATTTGGTTAAATGTTACGGAGAAATTTACCCTAAGGTGGAGGAGACGTCTAATAAGGTAGTCATTACTCATTCGCATCCAGTCAAGCACAGCAACACACCAAGTCTGCAGACAAGGGCGAATTCTTTTTTTAAGTACGATAGTTTCTGTGGAAGTTGCGTCGCTTTCCTTTCCGTATGACTGTGCTTGACTGAATGCAAGTGAGTGATTACACACTTATTACAACCTTGTATACTTTCATATGGAAATATATATTAAATAGCAGCTTAAGTATATCTCCCCGCATACGGCGAGTTCCACCGCAAGAGGCTGAGCAAATCCAACGCTTTGCGGTGCTCTTCATCTTCAATCTCCGCAAGCACCTAGGCTTCTCCTCTCCAATGACGCAGGTTGCTAATTTGGAACCACAACAACATGACAGCCGGTATAACTATTCGCATTCCAGTTCCGTACTGCTCGTTCTTAGTCGTTGCCTGCAACAACGATGCGGCCTTCCACACTTCAGCCAATAAAGAGTGAATGTGGGGCATGTCGTCTATAGGCAGTGATGAAGGGCGGCAAAAAAAAGTTGTAATGAATTTAGTCACAATGGTTGCAGGATGCTCTCATATATATGCAGCTATCGGCACATGCAGACGTGTGCGACTGTACTGTACGTCTTACCGCTACTACTTCAGACACGTAATACAGCTTGGGTTTTGAAGTAGAGTTTAATTTTAAAACTCTGAGAGAAACGTCGGTGCTGTGTAGGCGGATTATACGGAAAGGCTGACTTTATGCACGTGATAACCTGAGCGTATAGACGATAATTTACTAACATTAACTAAAGAACCCCTTATTTCTCATTTTAAACGGCAATATTATACTGAAAAATTTAAAGCCGTACTCCAGCCGCCGCGGTGGCTCAGCGGCTATGGTGCTCGGCTGCTGACCCAAAAGACGCGGGTTCGATCCCGGCCGCGGCGGCTAGAATTTCTTTGGAGGAGAAATTCTAGAGGCCCGTGTACTGTGCGATGTCAGTGCACGTTAAAGAACCCCAGGTGGTCGAAAATTCCGGAGCCCTTCACTACGGCGTCTCTCATAGCCTTAGTCGCTTTGGGACGTTAAACCCCATAAACCATAAACCAAACCTAAAGCCGTACTCCAGAAAGGTGAGCCCAGTTTTTAAGTTTTTTAAATCGATATAGCGGTTTGAAATACCAAGCGTCAGATTTTATGCATCTCAAAGCTCGCTGAGTTAGCCTTCCCGTACTGATAATTTGTTAAACTGCGACGCTCACTTTTTTATGCATCAAACACAGACACCGTTTGCCTATTTTATGATGCAGAAGAAGTTGCCTTGACTTCGGCGAAGATCCAGGCGCAGCGGCGCCAGTTTATGAATACGGGAATCGGAAAAGAAGTCACCGAGATTGCAAGTGCGCATTTTTGCGAACTACAATTTTGCGAGCTACACTGACGGTTAGGATAGCTTAAAAACTGGGGTCACCTCTCGACGGCCTTCAGTTTCGCGATAAAATCGTGCGCCCTAAAATAAGATATAAAAGCTGATTAGTTGATTTGAAATAATTAATTTTCTAATTATTGAGCTATATTAAGTACACAATGCTCATCTTGCAGTATGGTCCATCTGCACTGACATCTCTCTGGCAGCATTTAGAAAAAAATCTGTAAACATAAAAAAAATTGCCGATGATTGCGTTACTTCCTAATGCGAAATCTGAGCGTAGCTCATCAGCTGTTCCAGCTTTTCGATAGATTGAGGCAAAGAATTCGAGCAAGGCATGTATGTACAATAACAAACAACTTGTTATTTTTCACAAATTTTCCTTCTTCTAGAAACACACCACTAACGGTCGGAGAAATATGAGATCGATATATGCACTAGTTGCTGCACCAATGCTTAGTTCTCAAAGATGTGGTCTATGCAAGTATTTCGCGAGGTTGACACAGCCGTGGGAGGGGTTACGAGCGAGAGGAACTGCATGTGCTCCCGCATAAGTGGTAAGAAATTCTTTTATGTCTTCATATCTAAATTAAAGTCTACGGCTAGCCCACACCTCTCTCCCATCACCCCACGTACCTGTAAGCGCGATTCAGGCGTCCACTGACCCAGGGAGCCAGTTATGCGCGCTTCCTTTCCTTAAAATGAACGGCGTGTAAAAAAAAAATGTCAGCGCCGACGCCACTGAACACAATGAGCGCAGACGGCCTATGGCTACAGCGCCTCGTTTCTGGCTCGACGTTGTCAACGCCTGCAGCCCACATTTCTCTCTCATCACCCCACATACTGTTCCAAGACGGCCGTTATGCGCCTTTCCTTTGCTTTCCAAGCTCCCGCTCCATTGGACTCGCAGCTTAAATCGCGGCTAATACCCCCGTCAGATTAGCAAATTTAATGCGATTCTCATCGAATGACAACGGCTCCTAATGTCATTAATCGGCTGCTACACGAGATGTCATTAGGTTCGAATCTCATTCGCCATCGAATGAGTTTGAGGAACTCACTTGCATTCGATCTCGAACCGATTGCCTACACTGGACACCAGATATGCAGCACAAACAAGCGACGCGAAAAATAATGAGCGCACTGCCAAAGTTAGAAATTGTATTTATTTAGTTCTGCTACAGAAAATGTTAATTTTGGTGTGAACCTGTTCACACTAGAGGCTGTTGTGGATAGCTATTGCTCTCAGCAGCATCCAACGCAAGCGGCGAGCGTGAGCAGGGCCTTTCCCGCGGCCGTCGATCATTCTGGGTTGTGTGTTTTTTGCTGGTTGGCGTTCCATGTTCGTTTAGCTCAGAAGTACTTAAAGATGTAGCTGAGCAGTTCACCTTTTCGAAGTCATTTCCCCGCTCTTGCGCGCGCCGCCGTGTCAGCCATTTTGTTTGTTTCATGCGCGCTGACGTCTTTCAATTGCACAATTTTTTTTTTCCACTGATCGCCCCTGCGATCATTTTCGAATGACATTATTTGTTACCATGTAGCACCGAAAGAGACCGAATGACATTCGACGGTTCGAGTGCCATTAGGTTGGAATGACGTTAAATCTGCTAGTCTGACAGGGGTATAAGGTGTCCAATGCTGGTTACAACGGACAACGCGACGGCGACGCCGCGAAACGGGCTCTAAAATGTCATCCAATATATCTCTAAGTATTGCTCTGAATTGAATTGAAAAAGCTCGCGATTTTATGCTGCTCTCAAGCTCCTGAAAGTCATGTCACATAGGTATATACCTCTCCTCAAAATGACACAATTACCACACAGAGATTCCGTAGGTGATTTTATTAGGGCCCATTTTAATGTTCTTGTGCTTCTGGAGCTCTGTCAGATTCTGCTCTTCGATGCCTTTTCTCCTCACCCCTCATCTCGCTAAGTTTGGTCCCCATGGCCAGCAGGACCAATTTTTCCGAGTATTCCCACCCCTTCTTGCTCGCCAGGGCCCTTGTGTAGGCTGCGTGGGAGATAAAGTGATCAGGACATAAATCTGCGCAGAACCTGTCCACGTGGCCACAGTAGCATAGGTTGAATAACAATGCACAGCATCGAGCATCATCGAGCATCGAGCAACCTAATCGCGAATGGAAACAGGTGTACGCCAATGGTTTCGGAACACGATCATTCGCACTGACGACCCGAATATAAAACGCGCACCTGATGTTACTTCCACTGCTCCTGTTTAGCTGTAGAACGCAAGCCTTGTGGCAAGGTTAATGGGGCCATTGTAGCTTAGATATGCAGAATGCCGCATGCTTATCCGGTGGTAAAACAGAATTGACACCGTTATATACGACAATGAGAAGGTTCCAGTTCCTGATTCGTGCATATGTCGCAATTTATGGCGGCTTGTTGACTAATCTCCACACAGTTCAAGTAAGAAGCTGTCTCAATACAATGTACATGCATGCAGATCCATCATTTCGAATCGAAGCAAGAACCAGAGAGGTAGGGATGCAGTCCTCACGAACAGTTGTAATAACTTACACAGGATCGCCATTACAGCGGGAGGGTGCAGCGAGGGCCGCTGCTCCACAGGTCGATGGATGCCTTTGGCTCGCTGGCCTTTCATCGAGCACGTCACAAGCGCCTCCCTCGAGAACACGGCCGCCATTAGCGCGCGGGCCGTTGCCGTGGACGTTTTGCAGCCAGTCTCTATACTACAAACGGCTGACTTGTGGCAGAAAACCCCCGACCCCGCCTCCAGCTCGGTGACCTGCAGAAAATGCAAGTGGTTTTGGTCACTTTACTTAGTTCCAAGGCAAGCAATGAAACTAATTTCACTGTTCTTGAACTTCAGAAACAGGCGACCGCTGGCAGTCAGAGTTACATATTTTCTTATTCATCTTAGCACGGATAAATTGCGCACTTCAACAGCAAGAACATTCGGATGATGTTGAAAATCTAATGAGGCTTTCCGTTTATAAAAGTTTCTGCCGAAGCTGGAATATGATGTCCCCTATGTTGTATACTACGCTTTAATTCATGAATATTTCAAAGCATATGCACAATACTTACATCAGCATCGTTCCAGCTGTAGAGCAGCTGCGTTGATCGTGGCAGGTCCCCCATGCTCGGTTCTAGACTTCTAGGGACCGGCAAGCTGTGCGCGCTTGAATCGTTATTTTCAAGATCTGGCTTAATTTCAGCGCGCGTCTTTTTTGGGGTTGGCTCCAATTGAAACGATGTGTCCTCTTCTGTTAGGGCGTCATTTGAGGCTTGGCAGTTAGCTTCCATGGCACCAGCCATGACAGGCTTCTTACCACAAGTATGGCACTGCATACTATTCACAATTTTTTCCGCAGATTTCAGGTATTCATCCAGCTCTAAATTGCAGCAAAGAATAAAAGACGTTCAAACATTATAAGCAAATAGTAACCTTTAAAAGCGCGCAGCGACAAGCGGCGAACAAATAACGCAGACTGAACACATCCCTCCAAGTTCTTTAATGTGAAGCTCTCGTTGGCGCCTGGCTTTTAAGTAAATGAAGGTTAGTGTTTTGACATTGAATGTAATTTAACGTGTAAAATTTTAATGTCAAACACGATTTCAAATGCATTGATTGGCCATGAATATAAAAACAAGCCTCTAAAGTTTGTGCACTATCACGCAGGCTACAGAAAGAGAGCTTATTTGAAAAGGTTTTTCCTAATGATTGCAATATCTGCGACACTAAATAATTGTTCTTGTACCAGACGTTTTCAGTTTACTGTGGATCACGCTAATCAAGCAACACTAAGTTGCTACACCACCTAGTAAATAACTTGCCGGTCAGTGAGATTCTAAAACGGCATGGGCTGACTTAACAATACCTAACCACTTTCACAGTTTGAGAGTATTTTCCTGACCAAATAATCCGGTGGTTACGACCTGCGTACGCAATACAGTTTGCCTTTAGCTAAAACATGCAGCGAACAAAATAATAATAATAATCATCATCAACCTGACTACGCCCACTGCAGGGCAAAGGCCTCTCCCATGTCGCTCCAATTAACCCTGTCCTTCGCCAGCCGCGGCCACCATATTCCCGCAAATTTCTTACTCATCCGCCCGCCTAATTTTCTGCCGCCCCCTGCTACGCTTGCCTTCTCTTGGAATCCAGTCCGTTACCCTTAAGGACCAGCGGTTATCTTGCCTTCGCATTACATGCTCTGCCCAAGCCCACTTCTTCCTCTTGATTTCAACTAGGATATCATTAACGCGCGTTTGTTCTCTCACCCACTCCGCCCGCTTCCGATCTCTTGACGTTACACATATCATTTTTCGTTCCATAGCTCGCTGCGTTGTCCTTAAGCTGAACCCTCTTTGTTAGCCTCCACGCGTCTGCCCCATAGGTGAGTACCGGTAAGATACACCTGTTGTATACTTTTGTCTTGAGGGATATTGGTAAACTGACATTCATGATCTGAGAAAACCTGCCATATGCGCTCCACCCCATTTTTATTCTTCTAGTTATTTCCCTCTCATGATCTGGATCAGGTGTCACTACCTGCCCTAGACATATTCTCCTACTACTTCCAGCCCCTGGCTCCCAATTGCGATCTGCAGTTCCCTTGCTAGGCTGTTGAACATTACTTTGGTTTTCTGCATGTTAATTTTTAGCCCCACCGTTCTGCTCCGCCTGTCTAATTCATTGATAATGCTTTGCAGTTCATGTCCTGAGTCACTTAGCAAGGCAATGTCATCAGCGAATCGCAAATTACTTAGGTATTCTCCATTAACTCTTATCCCTAACTGTTCCCATTTCAGGCCCCGGAATACTAAGAATAAGACGAACTTACTGCGGTGTTTTTCTAGTTCAGCGCTCAACGCTTCATTTTCTGCTCTGAGAGCAGCATTTTCTGCTTCTAACTTCTTTTCCTTTGCTCGTTCAATGGAGTGCAGTAACTCCTCTCGTTGCCGCTTTTTCTGCTTTTTATCATTCTGAAAAGTGCAATAAAAACAATTAGTCAAAATGTATCCCGTCCATCTTATCTATAATCCATCAAAATCTCCTATCTACATTAAATCTTGTATTTGCGCAAGAATTGCAAGCGACCATCTATGATCTTCCAAAACTCTCATTGAGATGACATTTTTTGGTGCAGTTTTAAAACAAGCTTGGTTCCATCTATAGGCTGCCCACCGAAGGAATCCTGAAATCGCAATTCTGGATTAGTTAGTTTAATAAAATTCGCCATCTGTTCGCAGTGCACGATCCTCTAATGAGGCTCGACATCAACTCATAAGCAAAACTGTTCAAACTGTTCGTACTACCTCGTTTGAAATAACTGCTCTCGGGGCACAAAAAAATATTTGACTTACACTTTTTCTTGACTGCTTGGTAACATGTTTGTTTTCTTCTTGAATCTGCGTTTTCATTTTTTTTATCAGCTTGGCACGGTCCTCTGAAATAAATTGAGTGAGTTATGATTCACCATGGATGACTTCATACCCTCGGTAGCACACTTACGGTAATTGAACGAGATTTCCGAATCAACCATGGCCGTATGTAAAGTTTGGCTACTGCTGTTTTTTCAGAGTTTCTCGTTTCGTGCTTTGTACAATGATATATCTACTGCATAAACGCCATTTGGATTACTAATGACTGTCTAAGGCTGGAGCTTCCATAAACCACGTTGTATTTAAGCTTCAGTTCTGTATGTGCGCACCGTAAGAAGTGATCTGAGGCTGTATGTTACTTGTTAGTTTCTCGTATAAAAACAACATCAAAAAGATCGTCTTGACACGCCTTTCCTTCTGACCGCTTGCAACCAGTGTAGCGGCCAATTTGCTTCCATGGTGGCGCAGCATGAAACACTCGGAACACATTTAAAAACCCGATCCATCTAAACGCAATTTTACGAAGTTCCCGATGTAAGGAAAATTTTGACTCGCCGGCAAGTACCCGTACTGTTCAACGACCTTATCAACCCGAAATAGCAACAACCTTGAACACTAAACCAAATCAAGTTTTAACGAAAAGAAATGTGCAAACAAATACATTATTTCAGACTGATTGTCCCCAGAGTCCCACAGCTTGTTGGCAGCGTGCCAGTAGTTACATTTAGGTGCGATAGTGACGTACATGCCCGTCAGAAGTATACAGCACAAGGGGTCTCCTTGTCAGGTGTGCAGCCTGCCTCGTTATGCATGCTTCGCGACCGTAATCAATCGAAAGAAAACTGGCTTTGTGTCTTTTTAAAAGTTTGGACTGTTAGACGTGCTAGGAGGTCCCGCTAAACATCTCAGAAGCAAACCCCTTGGGCTGTATACTTTTCAAGGGGGCTGTACATAGCATTTTGATGGGACTGCAAGCTGCGCCGCTGCACGGCACAGCGAACTCGGCATTAGCTAGCGGCGCTTGCTACCTTGGTTTTGAATCTGTTGTATACCGGATAGCGCTTTCATGCACAAACGAGGCAAGCCGCCTTCGCCGACTTGTCGTACTCAAGGCGCAAATTAGCGACACATACGTTAGAATTTTAAATTGAGAACAACCGGAAAATACCTTTTTTGATTTAACAAATTTTGATGATGAACGAATTATTGAGAGGCGGGTCTTAACTTTGTTAAATTGAGTTTTAATAATTGAAAATCAGTTTTCACGGCAACTTATCCCCTGGTCCTTTAGTAGCTAGTCACACGTGAATGCCGATAAGATAACTGTAGCCATTCAAAGCACTTCAACATGGGGATTTCCGTGTGCTGCATGTCTTGTTACTTAGTTCTTTGTGTTCGTTTTTTTGCTTTACACAATTTATGTCATGCACATGAACTACCGCTGGCAGGAACAAAACTCGGTGGCAGTAAGAAATCCGTTGCTGAAAAATGAGAAATCACTCGCTAACTGCATCTAGCCCATAAATCATTCTTTATAATACCATTTCGCTTAATTTGCAGCTATCAACGGAAACTGCCTACTGCATTGGCAAAGGTGAACAACAAAGCAATGCGCGAAAAACAGCAAGTGGTCGTTCATGCTTACCTGAAACATCGACGATCACAGCTTCAAAGAAGCCTTCGTCCTTCCAGCGCACTTGCACCTTTGATCCTTCTTCTGGTTCATGATCGTGTGCATGCTTGATGCAGGTCATTTTGACTACCTCAAACGCGTTTTCTTCTTCAAAGCGTACAAGTGCGTACCGTCCCATGATTGCAAGGCAACATCACGGAGGCCTCAAGCGAACATAAAAACAGACGGTGATGCTCTGTTATATAGACCTTTGCCTCGGGCGAGGGAGTTGTCGAAACACCTCCTCTCTGGACTTTCGGAAACCGGTTCCGCCGCCGTTTCCACCGTGCTAGTGCGAGGTGCTCACGACCGTCCAGTGAACAATATGGCAGCGCCCAGGGAGCCCTTGTTGCAGCTTCGCAAGAGGGCGCTGCCAGCGACATTGAAAAGCGCCCTATCCCACTGACTCCCCACAGAGGGTGTTGACCGGGCTGACCGGTCCCCTCACCCATTTAGTACCTGCGTGAGCAGCGCGTTTTCTCTTGAAAAATGCCAGTTGTGGACAGGATTCGCAGGTGTGGGCCTGCAGGCATATCCGTTTGTGTAGTCGCGCGCTTTTTCCCTCGTGCTTGAACGCTGACGAGCTTCTGGGAAACATCCTCCTCGAAGTCTGGTGGTGGTGGTGGTAGTGGTTTATTTAAAAAATAAAAAAAGTGAAGTAAAGAAAAAAAATCGGGGAGAGAAGGGTTGGAAGAAAACAAGCTTCTCTACTGCCTTCGGGCCCTTCCGGCCACCCGCCCTGCGTGTTCCCCATTCCTAAGCGCAGCCGGAGACTCAGTGTTATCGGTAACGCGTTACAAGTAACGGCGTTACCGGTAACGCGTTACTTTTTTCGGTAACTTAGTAACGTACTCGTTACCATTTCGGAACTGTGACGGGTAACGTACTTACGTTAACCTTTTTCGGTAACGTGAAGTGTCACGTTACTAGTTACTTTTTATTTCAATAGTCCCCTCCGCCTCTTTTTCAAAAAAAAAACGCCGAAAATGATACTGCAAATAAACAAAATTTACCGGTGTTCTCGACGACCCTTGTTGCGGCTCGCATGCATGCCAAAAAACACATGGCCTTCACGACGCGCTCAACTAAAAAAGAAAGCAGCACGAACACGCATTCACACACTTGTCTTCACCCCCAAACCATTCACACACACAACTCTCTAAAGAGTGGACGCATGCCGAGCCACCAATGGACCATTTGCAGAAATCTAAAAGTCACTTTCTCCGTAAGCTTGTTTTCCAACCAAAAGGTCTCGTTCCCGGGCGACACTTTCGCATTCTTTGTGGAAGCAGTTAGCAAACTCAGGAATGTCGCCAGTTTACTTCAAGATGGCCCCTAGAGAGCCTTCGAAAGAGTACAATGGTACAGCACAGAAAAGGGGACTCCAGTCGACAGGGCTGTTTCCAACTGCAACTGCGGCTACGTTTCTAGTTATTGAATTCCTAAGCCAGCGAAGCTGACCTTGAACACCCTGACGTAAACACTTGAATTTTTGCGATAATTATGCAGGTTCAAGTACAAAAAAATAGTTTATGTGCGCAAATATATCTTTTCCGGAACTACGACATTTAAACATTTCGTTATTGCTACACAATTTCCGCGTAATTTCGTAAGCAAACGCATACCAGAATTGGTGTAAATTTGTTGAGTTCAGCTATGTTTTCTTTCTGAAGTTGGAATGAAATGAAGTATGAGGTTTATAAAATTGTTATCTGGAGTTCTTACAGCGAAGACGCACTGATTAAAATTTATGGCCATTGAGTAACGGCAAAGTAACGAGCGTTACTTTTTTTTGGTAACGGTAACGGTAACGCGTTACCTTTTTTGTAGGTAACGTAGGGTGGTAACGCGTTCTTTTTTTTTCAGTGTAACGAGTAACGTATTTAGTTACTTTTTTTCGGTAACGCCTACAACACTGCGGAGACTGTAGAGAGCCAAGGCGGCCGTGACAGAGAGGGAAAGGCGGTGGGGATGACTAGTGTAAAACCGACTGGCGCGTTCACGCAGCTCGAAAGAACAATAGTGAAATTATATAAAATGTAAGCGGCCCGAAACAACCTTACATCGTGTTTATCTTTACCAACATAAATAAAACTAACGTTGCTCCTGCTGCGTCTTGTTTTTGAGTCACCCTGGAGAACAGATTATGTAAACTGAGCTGAATAAATATTTCGTTTTGTTCACATACGGCGAAGAGAGGCTCGATTGAGACCTGCTATATTCGAAGTGTCTTTTAAACCGAAATTCAAAAAGCGCTAGCTCTCTGCTCCTTCTCGTGGAAAGAGCACAGTGAATTCAACCATACATCGTCACAAAAATCACAAAGATCCCAATCGTGGCCTGTTTTGGAGATTGATGCGATGCGCAGCTTGATGCTTGCATTCACTTGCAGACTTAGCACATGCTTGTTTCACAGATTCGGCACCCCAAGGGTGAGCTTTTGGCTCTTGAATTCCTAGCCCAGCTGCCCATTGTGGGCCATAATCGCGTCATTTTACATGTTTATTGCTTTAGGACCGGCTGGATTACGGATATGTTTCAGCTGGTTACCAAAGCTAATTGCGCACCTTCTCTAGCAAATATGTAGCTCGTCAAGCAGCCGTTTCCGTCGTGGACAAATAGTTTTCGTGGGTTTTTCGCACCACATAAATGATTTTATGAAGGTGCAGGTTTCGAAATCTATATTTTGTGAAAGGATTAGCGGTACACCACAGCTGTTTCTGCATGCAAGTTATCTGTCCAGGTGGCCGTATAGTGTGATCGGAAATATCACCGTTAATTTCCTAACAAACCTCTTAACATTTTAATCATTTGTCGGAATTAAGTGCATGTTTTGTGAAAATACAAGCATTCATTATGACAGGCTATTCTTTTTGCCTGCATTTTCATAATAGGACGGCGTTCTGAGGTATCTGCAATGTCCGATTCAATCGACATGATTACGAACTCACTACAGTGATCAAGGGAGCCAAACTTCTCCCTTGTGTTACACCCAGGTGTATCTTATGATGTTTCTTCGATTTCTCTCACCTAGAGGGAAACGAAGCACTTTTCAGCTTCATCTAGCGCTCGTCGTCATTATCACACAGAACTCTGCAACAGATGCGTTATACCAGGGAGCAGCAGTTAGTCAGCATTGCATAATGCACATGCATAATTGCGCGGATTGGGTCGGAATTTTTAGGCGGGTATCACGGAACACTGGCGGACTTCAAGAATTCCACCCAATGAAATAACGCACGAATGCGACCTCCGGCTTTTTCCTATAAATATGCCCGCTGGTTGGTTGGTTGGTTTATGGGGTTTAACGTCCCAAAGCGACTGAGGCTATGAGAGACGCCGTAGTGAAGGGCTCCGGAAATTTCGACCACCTGGGGTTCTTTAACGTGCACTGACATCGCACAGTACACGGGCCTCTAGAATTTCTCCTCCAAAGAAATTCCAGCCGCCGCGGCCTAAATATGCCCGCTAACTGCGACGACTAATTAAAGTGATTTCAGTTGTTTTTGATATTTACAGTAGCCATTATGCTCTGACTTTATGCCTTCGTGTTCGCCGAACCTAAGTGATAAATAGGTTTCATCATCCGGTGGCAGTTCATTTCATCTTTTCTATTGAAAGGAAACATTATAATTTTGGGGACATTTGTTTGGTATCGAATTTTATTCGCGTGCGCTGCACTCCATTCCAGCATACAACAACATGTAGTTTAAGAAGCAGAAGGCAGCAATTATAGCTTTACGGCTATGAAAATCGAATTGCCTGATTTAAGGCTCGTTTTTGGCTCCAAAGTTGAAGACGAGATCGTCATCATCATCATCATCCACGATTACATTTACAACAAGAAAAAGAACCCTCCCATCGGCGACCGAATAGCTGTTGCTTCTGAGTCAGAAGCAACAGCTATTCGGTCGCCGATGGGAGGGTTCTTCTGACTCCATGGTTTTAACTATCTAGTGTATATATTGACTACCAGGACGTGCAGGCTTTCGTCGGAACGGAAATACGGCTACCGCGTTAGCCGGATGCCTCTGCAAGTTTCTAAGCATACACATGAGGGGAGGGAGGGGAGGGGGAGGCGATGCAAGCACACATCCGTACAAACTTGACACACTATTGCTTCAACCAGTTGCTTGTTGCTAAGGAAAGTGCACGCGGGCCTGCCGACTGGCTCGAGCCAAGAGTTTCTTTCACACTCGGGCCCCTGCGCCGCGATGTAAAACACGCGTGAGTGCCCCGGCCATGTTTTAATTTCTACTTCCACTGCTCATCTGCATCCTTGCGACCGAAGGCTAGCACTATTCGCTCGCGTGTCATGCCTCACAACCCGCATATCTCTTACTCTGGGGTTAAGGTTAAAAAAACAACAAATTATATGACGGTCAGCACGAGTCAACGCGATATTCAGCGACAGCTGTTAATGCGATATGTTGTGGTTGAGAAAAAGCTAGCAGTAGCTTAGCTCTGCTATGCCAGGATATGCGTCGCGTGAGCAGTGACGTCACGTGGCTCTTAGCCGGCGGCAGCGGCGAGGCGCGCCAGCTGTGCGCAGTGACGTCACTCGCACATGCGCAGTATGGTCGACGAAGGGAGCACCATTAACGGTGAGGCTGTGGCCAATAATGTAGCTCACGCTACAGTATGAGCGCGACCTCCTGTCTGTCTAGTTCTATGGCGCTCTTTTCAGTATCCCACGCACAGTCGTTTACGCACCAGCGTATACAGCTCGTTCGGTCGAAAAGCCGTCGGCGTCGTAGTTGCAGCTGCCGGAACCGCTCGCCGGAAAAAATCCCATCATACCAACCGTTTGCCACACAATGCTCCGGATGGGGTAATACCATTCAGCCTTCACGGTGTCAACCGGGGTGCCAGTGTCATGGCCCTATGTGGCCTGGACACATGCGCGTAATGTGAGGGCTGTGCGGGGGCCCTGAGACCTTGCACGGTCCAAACTCGCTTGCTGAATAAAGTTTTCCGTCCGTCCGTCCGTCCGTCCGTCCGTCCGTCCGTCCGTCCGTCCGTCCGTCCGTCCGTCCGTCCGTCCGTCCGTCCGTCCGTCCGTCCGTCCGTCCGTCCGTCCGTCCGTCCGTCCGTCCGTCCGTCCGTCCGTCCGTCCGTCCGTCCGTCCGTCCGTCCGTCCGTCCGTCCGTCCGTCCGTCCGTCCGTCCGTCCGTCCGTCCGTCCGTCCGTCCGTCCGTCCGTCCGTCCGTCCGTCCGTCCGTCCGTCCGTCCGTCCGTCCGTCCGTCCGTCCGTCCGTCCGTCCGTCCGTCCGTCCGTCCGTCCGTCCGTCCGTCCGTCCGTCCGTCCGTCCGTCCGTCCGTCCGTCCGTCCGTCCGTCCGTCCGTCCGTCCGTCCGTCCGTCCGTCCGTCCGTCCGTCCGTCCGTCCGTCCGTCCGTCCGTCCGTCCGTCCGTCCGTCCGTCCGTCCGTCCGTCCGTCCGTCCGTCCGTCCGTCCGTCCGTCCGTCCGTCCGTCCGTCCGTCCGTCCGTCCGTCCGTCCGTCCGTCCGTCCGTCCGTCCGTCCGTCCGTCCGTCCGTCCGTCCGTCCGTCCGTCCGTCCGTCCGTCCGTCCGTCCGTCCGTCCGTCCGTCCGTCCGTCCGTCCGTCCGTCCGTCCGTCCGTCCGTCCGTCCGTCCGTCCGTCCGTCCGTCCGTCCGTCCGTCCGTCCGTCCGTCCGTCCGTCCGTCCGTCCGTCCGTCCGTCCGTCCGTCCGTCCGTCCGTCCGTCCGTCCGTCCGTCCGTCCGTCCGTCCGTCCGTCCGTCCGTCCGTCCGTCCGTCCGTCCGTCCGTCCGTCCGTCCGTCCGTCCGTCCGTCCGTCCGTCCGTCCGTCCGTCCGTCCGTCCGTCCGTCCGTCCGTCCGTCCGTCCGTCCGTCCGTCCGTCCGTCCGTCCGTCCGTCCGTCCGTCCGTCCGTCCGTCCGTCCGTCCGTCCGTCCGTCCGTCCGTCCGTCCGTCCGTCCGTCCGTCCGTCCGTCCGTCCGTCCGTCCGTCCGTCCGTCCGTCCGTCCGTCCGTCCGTCCGTCCGTCCGTCCGTCCGTCCGCTTTTAGAGCAGTATAAACTTACTAAAGTTAGAAAGCTTGCGGCAGGAATTCGAACCGGCGACCTATAATCGGGACTGCGGGTGTCCACCGAGATGTGTGCGACAGTCATTGCAACTTCCTTTCCTCAAATCCAATTTTCGTTTCCTTCATTACGGCACCTCTTTCTCTGTCTTCTTTCACTCCAACCTACCTCCCTTTCCTTACGGTGGGGTTGCGGGATCGCAGCACACATGTAGTTTTTGAAGAAGCAGAATGCAGCAATTCTTGTTTTACGGTAATCAGAACTGAATTGAAGCCAAAGTTGAGGATGGGATTATCATCATCATCAATCACGAATCATGATGATCGTCATCCGAGAGGAATACATGCACTTTAAGCTAATCAGTGTCCATCCTCAGGATATATATAGCACTATCATTGCGAGCATGTAGTAAGGATGCGTTTTTCACAATTCCAGCTTAGCATTCACTTGGTGGATGTTAGTTTAGTTCAGTTTTGGGAGGTTTAACGTCCCGAAGCGACTAATGAAGGGCTCCAGAAATTTCTACCATATGGGGTTCTTTAACGTGCGCTTACATCGCACAGTACACGGGCCTCTAGAATTTCGCCTACATCGAAATTCAACCGCCGCGGCTGGGATCGAACCCGGCCGCGTCTTTCGGGTCAGCAGCTGAGCACTATAACCACTGAGCCACCGCGGCGGGTATACAGCTGATTTCATTATCTGGGTCACTCAGACACCTGTTCTTCAAACTTAAGGGAGTAGAGAACATCGAACTTTTGGGTGCGTGTTTTCAACTTTGTAATAATGCGTAATACAGTATTATACTTGGAATTACCACGAGGTGTTCCTGCAACTGCTAATTTATTATCGAATTTTTTTTCTCGTGCTGTTTCGGTTTCAATAACCGAACGATGAGTGTGACGTCAATGCGTGCTAACCTCCCACGAATGTTGGACATGTCCAGGAAATCTGTAGAATTCCACGGGCAGTCCTTGGCCGTTGATGTTCAGAGAACTATTGTGACAGCCCCTGACACAAGTTTCTCCACTCTTAGAACGTCGTGGAATTCCAGGCATGACTCACAGCGAGCGGCAACAATACTTTTGTGCGCCCGCGAGCAGGACGGCACGTGCTCACAATGAAAGAGTGCCAGCGGCGCGAGCAGCACGCGGGTACCAGTCGACAGGCTGCTGCTCAATGCGCTCCGCCGGCGACGTGCCCGGACAGGAACGCCAAAATGACAGAGGGGGCGAAAGGTGGGGGCAACTCTCGTTCAGTTTGCAGACAGCGATAGCATGAAAGTACAGGGGGAGCTTTGTACATTATTTACAAAATGCCGTTGGGCATTCATTTAATCAGTGCTTTTAGGAAATAGCTGAAATTAAAGTCCTCTAACTTTGGTATATACTCGGCAAGAAATGCTTCGTCCTTTTTGATTCTTACAGCTATGCTTCTCTGAGGACAATACACATAAAGTAAAGCAGTGTCGATTCTCAGGACATACAGCATTATCATTATTTGCGTGTAGTACGAATGGGTTTTACGCAACTTTGTCTTTGTCTGGGACAATCAGACACTTGTTCCTTAGACTATAAGGGCACTTAATTTCAATAAGTTGAAATGTGCCGCCCGATGTCACACGGCCGTCGGGACTGAAACACAGCCTCAGAATCGATGATCAGCCCAACCTGAAGGCAATAGAAACTAGATGTAGCATGTCATCATTAGGTTTGTACTGAAGTTACTTCGTGAATTGTGGTCCCATGTGCCAGCTCCAACTCCTGTCTAGCTATTTTTTTCCATATTCTTTCCTGCATCGTCATGTGGAAGTTGGAACAGAAATGCATCGCATCTTGCAAAGACACTACTTCTGCAAATGTTAGGAACCACTTGGTGAAATTTGTAAGCAACCTTCATGCAAAATTTGTTTTCCCGTGAAAGCTCTCCTTCCCGGAGGACATTCTCGCAGTCTTGGCGGAAACGAAAAGTGGCAGGCGTCTCTTTACGGCATTCACATTTGCGAGTCGCTCTTCAAGGCTGAAGCCGGAAGGATGGCCCGAAACCAGTCATGCCGGAAAAGCAAGGCGCTTGACTATCCCCTCACCCGCTATTTTACTGATAAATGGGTGATAGTCAACCCATGTACCCCTTGGACACCCCTCCCTGAGTCATCTTGCAGTCTACTGGAAACGTTCCTGAGTTAACATAGCAGGAGGAACTTGCCTTTTTTCGTTTCTTCGAATAAAACGAGAGTGCCTTCGGGGAACGAGACCTTTTGGTTGGGAAAAAAGACTTGTAAAGAAGCTGACACGGATTACAACAAGTAGTCCGTTTAAACCGCTGTGCAGCACATTTTCAGTGGCCAAATACATTAAGCAAGCCACGAAACTTACCGTATGAAGTTGCAGCACTACAGAATAACCTTAGTGACGTAAGGACATGGCTTAACACTGGAAGTCGGCAGTTCTTGTTTTTATGCAGTGTGCTGTCGAACTGCTCACGTGCACTTTTCGTTCTTGGTGCCACCTTCATCAACAATTCATAACTTCTGGTCAGGAACATAAATAAAAGCAATCCAAACAAAAACAAACCATTGAACTGCTGCCAGGCCTTTTGTAATAAGGGAAATTTTGATTATCTAATCAAGATCTTTTTGGACGACATTTTGTAGAATAACATCTCTTTTGTCGAATGTATGCTTCATTTCCCGCCTTCTCATTTTCAGTGGGGAAAGGTCTGTAATTTCGAACATTGCACAAATCCGCATAAAAGCAGGCCTCCCGCCGAAATGCCATTCTCGCAACGATGTCACTGCGCGTCTGCTATGCGGACGGGTTGACGGAAACGCACTGGGCATCCAGTTAATAGACGCCATTGAAGTAGTTGGATCCTATTCTCCACCACGCGAGTTTGGGACCCATAGCGGTCTTCACCTTCCCATCCGCCCCTTATGGCGCGTTCAGACTTGCCCAAAAATCAGGCGAGCGAAGCGGATTCAGCCGCTTTTGACTCCGAGCGAGGCGGAAACCGGCGCGGCGAGGCCGATCGGTCCAGACCGATTCCCGTCGCGCGGCGACAAACATGGCGGCGCCCTTCGAAGCCGGACCCCTCGCTTCGGCCTCAATTCTCGTTGTTGCTGCCTTTTTCGGCGCGTTCACTGGCCTTAAATGGTACATAGTTCAGCCGCTTCGTCTAAACTCGCATCTAAGAAAACGTATAAGTGATAAATTTGCTTCTTTTTTATTCAGACTGACGATTCTGCCGCTTCTAAGCTTAAGAGGAGAGTCGGTTTGTTGACAGTAATCGTTCGCGTCCTGACAACCACATGGCGCCACTATAGGCTAAGTTTATTTTTGCATCTGTGCTAGCATACACAGAACTGAAAGTGGGAATGCGCCTGCGTTTAACGTACGTAATCATGCATACGCTTGTGCATACGTAGACAGCGTAAATTTATACTCTTTTCTCGCTATATCTGTGTATGTCGCCAGCAGTGACGTAGTGTGCAAAAGCGAGAAACAGCGGCGGCGCGGCGGTTCCGCCTCGCCAGGGCGAAAACAGATGAGAACAGGTCCTAGTGTTTTGCGGCGAGCGAATCTGCTTCGCTCACCGGATTTTTGGGCAAGTGTGAACGCGCCTTTAAATGGCCCTGCGACGTAGATAAAGCATCAGGTATTTATTTTTTGTATGCAGAGTAAGGGGCATTGTAGCTCATGGATACCCAAGACATCGCCGCAATCGTAGTATTTAGTAATTTAATCTTCTCCAGAAATACTCGTTTCGAGCTGATGGTGTCGCAACGCAGCGGTCATTTTCGGCAGCGGAAATGAGGTGGCATCCAGATTGCGCGCTGCCTTTCTGATTTGTTGTGCGCCCAGTTTTCATTTTGTTCCTTTATGCGCACGATGTGGATCCAGAATATTATGTCTCGAGTACACAAAGCTTTTTGCATGCCACAAAAATTAGAAACAGTGACAGGGAACCAGTGTTGTAGGCGTTACCGAAAAAAAGTAAGTAAATACGTTACTCGTTACACTAAAAAAAAGAACGCGTTACCGCCCTACGCTACCTACAAAAAAAAAGGGAACGCGTTATCGTTGCCGTTACAGAAAAAAAGTAGCGCTCGTTACTTTGCCGTTACTCAATGGCCATAAATTTTAAGCAGTGCGTCTTCGCTGTAAGAACTCAAGATAACAATTTTATAAACCTCATACTTCATTTCATTCCAACTTCAGAAAGAAAACATAGCTGAACTCAACAAATTTACACCAATTCTGGTATGCGTTTGCTTACGAAATTACGCGGAAATTGTGTACCAATAACGAAATGTTTAAATGTCATAGTTCCGGAAAAGATATATTTGCGCACATAAACGATTTTTTTTTACTTGAACCTGCATAATTATCGCAAAAATTCAAGTGTTTACGTCAGGGTGTTCAAGGTCAGCTTCGCTGGCTTAGGAATTCAATAACTAGAAACGTAGCCGCAGTTGCAGTTGGAAACAGCCCTGTCGACTGGTGTCCCCTTTTCTGTGCTGTATCATTGTACTCTTTCGAAGGCTCTCTAGGGGCCATCTTGAAGTAAACTGGCGACATTCCTGGGTTTGCTCAGAAGAGGGACCTGTTTCCACCGAGAATGCGAGAGTGTCGCCTGGGAACGAGACCTTTTGGTTGGAAAACAAGCTTAAGCAGAAACTGACATACAGATTTCTGCAAATGGTCCATTGGTGGCTCGGCATGCGTGCACTCTTTAGAGAGTTGTGTGTGTGAGTGGTTTGGGGGTGAAGGCAAGTGCGTGACTGCGTGTTCGTGCTTTTTTTTAGTTGAGTGCTTCGTCAAGGGCAGATGTTTTTTGGCATGCATTCGAGCCGCAACAATAGTCGTCGGGAACACCAGTAGAGTTTGTTTATTTGCAGCATCATTTTCGGTGTTTTTTTTTAAAGAGGAGGAGGGGAACAATTGAAATAAAAAGTAACTAGCAACGTGACACCTCACGTTACCGAAAACTGTTAACGCAAGTACGTTACCCGTTACACTTTCTAAATGGTAACGAGTAGGCTACTAAGTTACCGAAAAAAGTAACGCGTTACCGGTAACGTCGTTACTTGTAACGCGTTACCGACAACACTGCAGGGAACTAAAAATAACATGAATGCCTCTAGGGGCGACAATTTCCCTTCCGCTTCAAACCTTGGTGTTGGCGAGCGCTGTTCAAACCACACCAACGAGGCAGCGAAAAAAAAGCCAGTCGACACACCTTGCCCAAAAATGTGAAGAGAAAGGCAGGACAGGAGCCGGGAGGCGAGTTTGGTGGCGAGAGGGGGGGGGGGGGAAGGGAGAACAGCGACAGCCTTTCAATCCTACCAACAAAGAAACATCGGGGAGCTTCTCTTGCCGGTTTCCACCAGTCCAGAGAGGAGGCGTTTCGCCGCTTCCACAATGCTAGCGCGAGGTGTCCCACTGCAGTCCAGGGAACAATAGGGAAGCGCACCTGAAGTTTGCTCCCACTGCACCAGCGCCACTTCTCCCCTGCCGGTCATTTTGGCGTTTCCGTCCGGGCACGTCGCCGGCAGAGCGCGTTGAGCCAGCAGCCTGTCGACTGGTATGCGCGTGCTGCTCGCGCGGCTGGCACCCTCTCTTTCATTGTGAGCACGCGCCGTCCTGCTCGCGGGCGCACAAAAGAGGTGTTGTCGCTCGCTGAGTCATGGTTGGAATTCCGCGACGTTCTAAGAGTGGAGAAACTTGTGCCAGCGGCTGTCACAGTAGTTCTCTGAACATCAACGGACAAGATGCCCGTATAATTCTATAGATTTCCTGGACATGTCCTACATTCTTGGGGGGAAAAAAAATATTGGAAAATTGTAACGTACAGTAATAGAAATATTGAAGATAATGGTCTTAAAAATTTTTCATTGCTCTTATCGAGCAGTTGACGATAGGAAAAACGTTAATACGAAAAAAAATGCAAGCCTATCAATGGGAGATTGCTATACTGAAATGTTGCAGTATATGAAAAAAAAACAATGCGTTCATACACTCTTTTCTATTCAAAAGTGTTTGTCCGGAATAGTATGAAATGGATGAGAACGAGAAACGGCAGGCCTCGACAACTGCTGTGGCCAGGGTGAAGTAAGCGTTTTTCTGTTGCTAAACACGTTTGGTATGTTGGACGCGTGATATTCTGAGCAGTTTTTGCTCTAATTCACTAAGCATGCAGTGTTTAGTAAAGCTCGCGCTAACGAAGCTAATTTGTTTGCCATTTTTTATTTTGGAGGCTGACAACAACAGCTAGCGGCGTTATGCAGACGCGTGGGAGGCAAGGTCAGTGATCGCCTCAATGTTCAGACTTGACGCCTGGCTCAATTTTCGAAGCTGCGTTACATGTAAAAAAATTCTGAAAATAAAAATAATCAAAATGTTTGCTTGCATATGAATGAGCGTTTGCATATGAGCGATGTCTCTGCAAATTAATTGTTTTGGGGATGCGCGTGCGCTGTAATTGGCACTAAAATAAATATACCAACCGCTTATCTCCGTTGTAGCGTTTGACCAAACTAGAGCATTTTTTCTCTTAGCTGTATATAGCAAGCAGCTGGTAGGAGCTTTTCGGGCGTGTTTTCGTTTTTCTCTTCAGCCTCGCATGTCTCCTTAAGGCCACTTTATTTTAAGTTAAAATAAAAATTATTTCTATTATTATTCAGCGAAACACGTAAAAAAATCCTTATTATTTGGCCAACAAACCTGCATGCACCGAACTGCTCAGCTACCCAACGAAATTAAGTATCTTGCGAAGATGGCTGCGCCAAAAAAAAATGGTATTTACCTCGAATTCCATGTCTTAAATGATCTCGTCATTTACTTGCGATACACATTTCGCCGTTACGGTACCGGCTTTTTCGTCAACCATCTGCTTCACGGAGTGGGTCTGATCCACTAGCAGTTTTTTTTTTCAAGTTTGCGCAGCGAAGAAAAAAATCACTGTCCACTGTTTCTTTTAACCTACATCTCAGAGCGTACTGCTGCGACAGAAAGAAATGCGAACAGCGCGGTGCCTAGGCGCTCTGCTGTTGGAATTGTTGGAAAGAACAGCGCACAAAGGAACATATACTTTACCACTGGCTTGGTGGTTTGAGCATTCATCACGTTTCCGAGGGGGCTGAGTTAGATCCCCAAGCCCTTGTTGTACGTTCGGGGCTCTTTATAATCTATCAATGCTCCTAAAATCTATGCTGTCGATTGCAACTAACTCTCTGGACTTGTAATTCACTGATATACACGCAGTCAGGAAGGTTCAGTTCGTCAGGGAGGTTCGAAGTACAGCCAATATAGAAAGCGCGTATATTCCTGTATTAGTGCATTTAAATCATACATGTTGAAGGTGAGTTATAGCACAGACTTCACCTTAAACACCGCTATGTAATAACAGCTATACTTGTTTCATGCCTCAATCATACAACGCTTAGTGCCTTCTTATGCGGCGTGTGCTTAATTAACCAATCATATCATATTTGACACCAAGTTAATTATTCAAGTTCGGAAATATATGGCACAAGCATCCCATATATGAGGTAGGATGTTCCATATCAGGGGAATTGTTTCCATATAAGGATATGAGAGTCCCCATATAAAGAAATAGCATCTATATAAGGATGCAAATACGACTGTATATAGCAGTATATGGAACTATATAAGGGACCTAATGGCCGTATAAGTCCGTATTTGTGGTCTTATACGCCCATATATAACAGTATATGGCGGCATATAAGGTTCCCTATGGTCATATCTGGCCGTATTTACGATGATATATGAGCCTATATAACTGTATATGTTCCCATATATGAGTATATACAGCCATATATAAAACATATCTGGCCCATATTTGCCATTTTCGTAAGGGTGGCGCCAGTGTGACATGTCTGAAGTTACCATTCGCCGCGTCCTGATATCTCCGCTGATTTCCAGTTAAGAACTGCTCCTGAAATGAAGGCTTTAATTGGCATGCCAATCATGCAGAGGCTGACATTGAACCATGGTGTGACCACATGGCCAGGTGCAGTTAACTACCTCTGGCTAATCAGAGCAGCGTGTTGCCATTTATGTCTCGTGTTCTTTTTTTCCCTCCAATAGTGTAGCCCCTAATGTTGGTTTAAGCAGCGCTCAGATCGGTGGCTCATGTCATCATCCTGCTGTTTTGATCAAGTATATTATTTTTGTGACATAACGAGGTTTTTACAATTATAAGTTACAGCACTATTATCTAGGCACTTCAATATTGTCATAAGCATGTTTGATACAATAGGAGCACTGATCCAGTGTGTAGCACAGTACAGAAAATAAAAGCATGAGAATTAAATTAAACAGCTTAATTCTGCACGTGCATTTTCTTCCTTGTTGTACCTTACAAATACACTAACACCAAGAGCTTTGAGTACGCACGCAACATTTTACCATTTTACCGCAACCAAGTGCTCCGGTTGCAGGAATTTCCAGCTACGTTGAGACACTGCATCAACAATGCGATAGTAAACCATTTATGTGCAGTTTTCAGGATTCCTTCCATTCTGACTGAAAACCAGGAAGCTTTAACGGCATTATTCACAAATAGCATCCATTTTCCATTGGTGTTTAGATTTCTTATACCTGAATTACATTCGGCAAGCAATAATTCGGAAAGCATACAGCTCTGAAAGTCACTGAGAGTTGAATGACAAAACAAATTACTAGAGCAGCCGCCACGCCGACATCTTGGACTGCAGCTTCCACTGCCTGAAGCTCCTCCAACGTGAATGCTGGGAGCGAGGGGTATCCTAGCGATGCCACTGCACTCGCTTCCCAGCATTCACTGGCTCCGGCGTGGCTGGCCTCTGGCAGCGATCCCGGTATTTGAATCGTTGAATGATATCCCGCTGCTGTTGGCGGATCTCCAGCAGCAGCCGGATAACTTTCAGCAGGACCGCTGAAATGCAAAAAGTTTTCATGTGAGGAGGCTTCCGAAAGCAGTTAGACCTCATAGTGTCAACAATAGCAACGAGACGGAGGCAATACAGGGCGCCCACAACCTGCTCTCTGTAAGTCTTCTAAACTGCCACAGAGTACCACTACAAGGCCCTGTTAAACGCAAAGGTACTGCTGCCTGCAACTGCTCCATTTATTGCAGATATGAAGTTAATGTTTGAAATTTCACCTTGCACTAATAATGCCTCGGTCAACTATAGCTGTTCTCAATGCAAAAGCTCTCAGAAGGCCTCAAATTCAGTTCTGAAAATTTGTCCACATGCTCCCACCAATTTTCCTTCCTGTTCTTATGACTTCCCACTGCTAAACACGTTATGGCAGAGAATGCAGCTGTTTTTCATAAGTGGATTCCTTCAATGTCTCAAACTAGGTGCCAATGGGAAAGCAAAGTGGGCTGAGCAATGTTCAGTGAGTACATTACTGTACTGAGCCGTAATCTGCAAGGTTTCATCTTTTAAATATTTAGTTTGAATTCTTTTAGGTTGCAGGTTGCAGCGTCCTATTGAGGTTAGCGCATGGGGAAAAGAGCAGTAAAAGAACCAAAAAGAAAACACTAAACATTACAAATACAGCATTTTAGAACACACAGAAACGAGTGCAATGGGGAGGATGAGAGGACAAAGCTAGGCAAGCAAGGACTCAGGAACTCTTTAGAGCGGAAATTCTATTGCTCTCGTAATTCAAGGTCATGTCTGTATGCAAAACGACCTTGGGAGGCAGCGGCACGCAAAATGAAAAAAGGAAAATAAAAAGGTATTAAAATGCAATAAAACAAATATAAACAAGGCTGGAACAAATAACAAAAACAATAAAAATTTACGAATAAAAACTAAAGTAAAAAACGAAAAGAAACAAACAAAAACAAAGATAAATCAAAAACTTTGGCTCTACATTAAGGCTTGACACAACAGCGGTGAACCTGCCATTTTTTTCGAGTGGGGGGCAAGACGTGTTTTTTGTATTTTTGTATTGTGAGTACATGTGTGTCTTCCAACATTTCACTTAAATATTTCATCATCATCAGTGTGACTGTGCCCATTGCAGGGCAGAGGCCTCTCCCACATCTACACAATTAACCATGTGCAGTGATAGCTGCAGCCACATTATTCCTGAAAACCTTTTAATTTCATCTGCCAACCTAACTTTCAGCCGCCACCTATATTTCACTGTTCAGAAGTGCATTTGTAGCGCACAGAAAACTTAAACTGAAATGGGCAGCATTATAAATATGTACACACAAGCAGAGATCCACTGCCTAAAACAAGCGTGCGCATACTATGTTTCAATTCTACTGATCATCCTCGTGAACTTCGGTTGGGACATGATTGGTTGAGGTTACTCAAATTGAATGCTTTACGAGTGTTAGGCCAACTACTTCAGCTCAACTGTGGCTCGTATTAATAACATCCTTAAAATGAAATGTTTGTCAGAAATCTGATCTCAGAGCCTAGCACTTAGAGACAGGGGAGCTGCAGAGAGAAGGTGTGTTGCCCCCAGCACAGAAATGTTGGGGCGGGGCCACCACCGCCTTACCCCCCTATTTCAGGATGCCCATATTGAAATTTTAAGTAGAAATGTGTATCAACACCGCTTACTATAATGGCCATTTAAAAACACTTGCGAAGCATTTGCACAAAGAGAGGTACAGGTCTCTATTAAAGAGACAGCCTACTGTCAGTTACGAATATAACTGATTGCATATTTTGGTAAATCTCTCCACACGTTGGTAATATGCGGGCAAAATTACGATTGAGACAAGAAATTATAATAATTCATATAGGCAAAGAATTGCTTTTTCAATAAATTACACATAGGTGTACAAGTTATTCATCCTTAATGGCCTTTAAAAATATTTGGGGGAAAAAAATCACAACCAAAACCTCCACTATTCTTGCAACAGCGCTGCAATTACAATGAACAGCTCAAGCTGCCGCCGTCACAGTCAATATTCCATGAAAGGCAAAATGTGGACTTTGGCATCAGTGACGTACATCACAAGTCGTGTTTTAGTGAGCCTTTAATCTACATGAGTGCTTGGAGGCCGCACTTTAGCAACCAATGCAGTGTCTGTGCTGTCACGGTTTGCAGATACCATCAGACAAGAAATGCAGATAAAGTTTGAAAATGCTCTGCTGTGTCTGCTAGTGCCACAGCTTCACAAGTATTCGTTACTTTCAAGGCGTATAGATTGCTGCAAGAACATACCACGGACAAAGAAAGAGGTGCTGCGACAACGTAACCGCGCTGAGGCAGGAGAGTGGCCACTAACGGCGAGCAGAAGTGAGCGCTGCTTCTAGGAGCAGCACATGTTGAGGGGGCTACCCTCTCCGCCAATTCTACGTGCTTTCCTATGGAGCAGCGGCACATGCACAGAACATTTGCGACCTAAGCCAGTGTTTAAACACCCCAAATTTTCTATATGTTTTTTTATGTATCTAAACACGTTAATTCTGAACAAGTGGAAGTTTTCATAGTGCTTACTGTCCAATTACTTAAATATTTGGCCCAACGAACGCGGCGTCTGCACGAGCAGGCAACGTGCGGCACTCGCCTCTTCAATGGCAGTGACATTAACTAACGCGAATAAAACAACAGACAGAAGCAGACGGCGCACACGCTGCACATCAACTGAAATTCAATGCACATTCAAGAAAAGGTTCAAACTTCACCAAATCACGTCTGCACATGCGAAAGAAACTCAACTTTGCAAACATTTCCTGTCATAACGGAATAACAGGCAATCACGAATTTCACAGCAAGGTGATGCACACTTTTTGCTATGTATGACAACTCTTTTCCAGTGAGGGATATTGAAGGGGTGCTTACGCACTTCTCTCCTGCTTTATCAATGCAAAAAGCTTCAATAATCTTCCTATCAGCATTGTGTGGCAAGGATGTGCCGCATGGCTAATAGTACCGGCGAAAGTGTAAGCTAGCGGATTAGGCACGCCACGCAGTTTGTAAACGGCAGTGTCGGAGTGGCTTACCTTATTCCACTTTCCTGTGTAGGCCAGGCGGGCTGGTGCCTCAGTGAAAGGCTGAAGAAACGCAGGAGAACAGTTTCTGATCTGATAACTGCAGGCCATTTGGCTGCCGATTGCCCCAAGTGCAAAATCAAAAAAGATGAAAAAGAAGTGGACCCCTCTTTTTCACTGCACTGGTGTGCTGAAGTGGCTCCGCAAGTATGCTGACCGTGTTTTTCATAAACTTCAAAGTTACAGTCGAATACATCTATCTGCTGGGAAGGTAGCTGCTCGCACCATTTATTAATCGGTTACACACACAGCCTTCAGTCAAACTGAAGCCCCGAATGTGGGCAGAGGCAGAGATATAAAGGCCCATTCCTCGAACGAAGAGGACCAATACACTGTAGCGCAGCAAAAGACGAGGACACAAGAGACGAGAGACGAACACCACGAGCGCTAACTTCCAACAAATTTTATTCTCCTGAACCATCACATTTATAAGGTTTGGTCTGGTTTATAGGGTTTAACGTCCCAAAGCGACTAAGGCTATGAAAGACGCCGTAGTGGAGGGCTCCGGAAATTTCTACCACCTGGGGTTTTTTTACGTGCACTGACATCGCACAGTACACGGGCCTCTAGAATTTCTCCTCCAAAGAAATTCAACCGCCGCGGTCGGGATCAAAACCGCGTCTTTCGGGTCAGCAGCCGAGCACCATAACCACTGAGCCACCGCAGCGGCCCTATCAAAATTTACAAGCCAGAAAACAGTAATCACATGTGCGCACAGTATCAATTCCTTAGAAAAACGAGCTCTTTATCTGAGAGGAGAATGGAAGGTGTGCTTACACATGAGCATCCTGACCTATTTATCTTTTCGGGTGTAATGATTTCGCGCGTTACCCTTTCTCTGCTTTTTTCTATTACCAGACTTTTATCAAAGAAAGGCTTACAGGTTTTTGACTTGCATGCGAGACTGTGGTCAACCAGCGATCCGCGTTGCCCGTTTCTGACGTTGCGAGCGTGTTCCATTAGGCGCTCGTTCAGACATCTCCCCGTCTGGCCGATGTGTTTCGGCATGACAAGGGAATTTGATACACAACACCTTCATCGCACGTGACGTAGGGCTTCTGGTGCCTAGCTGCGCATCCACGCGCTTTATTGGTGTTGGTTTTTCCCAGTTTGCACAACGTTGCAAGTTTTTTCGGCGCCGAGAACACGACGGTCACATTCCCTCGTTGGCCAATTCTTTTCAAATTGTGGGAAATCTTGTGTAGATAAGGTAATACAACAAGGTTTTTTCGTTCACGAGGAACCGGGTTTGGGTGACATTGATTTTCTTTTTTCATTCGCTTAACAAATTTTTTGGCAACAGAAACTTGAACATGGGAGGGGCACCGGCATTAGTCAGCCTCTTGGACTGCTCTTGAAAACTATCGGTCATCATGTGCGGACAAGATTGCTGGAGAGCATTTTGAAAACATAAATTGACCATGCTTCTTTTTACTAGTTTTGAATGAGCGGAGTGATATGGCAGAATCGGGTTGTTGCTATGCGGCTGGTAGGCCCAGCATATGTGATGAGCGTGAAAGGTGAAGTTAATATATAAAAATCTAATGGAGTTGTTGATGCAATTCGCATGTTAAAACAAACGGTTTAAAATGTTCTTTCATGACAGTTAAAATGCTATGAGCCTTTGGCTCAAGTGAGCCGTGGTCACACTTAACAAGAATAAAAAAGTCATCAACAAATCTAAAGATCTTGATTACGTCCAAGCTGGCTAAGTGGCTGGAAACAGCCTTGCCAAGTTTGGATAAAAACAGATTACTCAGAATCAGCGCTATGCACGACCCGATGCATATCCCTTTCTGAAGGTAGGGTTTTCCTTCCCAGTTAATGGACGTTGACTGCAAGTAAATAGCTAAAATTTCTAAAAAACTGCTCGCCGACACACCCGCCAAGTTCCGGAAAGCCACACACCCGAACTCCTCTATGCACTCCTCTACAGAGCACAGCACCTTGTCGTTCGGCAGCGAGTAATATAGATCCTTAACATCCACATGTGATTACTGTTTTCTGGCTTATAAATGTGATGCTTCAGGATAATAAAATTTGTTGGAAGTTAACGCTCGTGGTGTTGGTCTCTTGTGTCCTCGTCTTTTGCTGCGCTACAGTGTATTGGAAGTATATACCAACAAGCCCAAAAAGCCATTCTACTGAATGAAGAGGGGTTGTTTCAAGTAGGCGAACATCATAAATGCATCAAAATCAAGCGCCTGTGCCAGGTGCGCCCATTTAATCGCCAGAAAAAATGAGCAGCAAAGAAGGCCCCCCGTGCTTGCGCCGCTCCTTGCGGCCACGTCTTGCGTAAAAGTCCCACTAACTGGCCGCACCTAGCGACGCCATCGGATCACTGTCCCTTGGCCAGTATTTGTAGCAGTGCTGGCTCACACCTGAGGAAAATGAACGAACTCATTCCATCCTCTCAAGCTTTCCTTGTCTCTCGTTTACCCTCATGTATTGTTCAGACTTAGTCTGGTCACACACAATTAAAGAAAGTGAAAAGTCTCACGATCAGTTTTTGCAGCTGCCAGGTCTGCTGCGTCACTGTCGGGGTGTACGGGGGATGCCTCACTTGCTTCGGCAGAGCTGCGGTGGTCCGGTGGAGCTGAGGGTGAACGCAAACATGCAACATTAGTGATGATGGGGTGGTAAAGAAAATGCTACTGAGTAGAACAACACCGATAAATATAACTAAATACAGCTGTGTTTCTTACGCATCTTTTTGCTGAAAAACAATATTTGCACACACTCGCTGTCCACATACGAGTTACGACTAGATTTCTCATGAATCAGCAGGCTGCAATGAAACATTTAAGTAACACAAAATTCCTGCCATATATGGACCAAAAGAATTAATACAATACACATATAGTATGATAAGAAGACATTTATTTGAACCTAGCCGCATTTCAATTAAGGTGAAATGCAGAATGGGTTTCTGTTCAGTTATGAAAGCATTAATGAAAGATCCCCAGGTGGTGAAATTATTCAGGAGTCATCCACAACGGGGCACTTCTCCCTCTTAATCCCTTTCAACGTGCCACGTTGGCTCAGTGGTTAAGTAGCTCCACTACTGACCGCAGTACTCGGGTTTGATATCGACCACGACGGCTGTGTTTAGATGGAGGCAAAATGCAGAATGCGCCTGTGTGCTGTCACTGTAAGTTAAAGAACCCCATGTGGTCCAAATTCATTCGGAGCACTACACCATGGTGTCCCTCATAACCTTAATCGCTTTGGGACGTAAAATTTCATAATTTACAATTTCTTCATCTTCTCCAATGTGGGTCGAATGTTTACCTAAGAGTAACAAATAATGCACCCTTAGTTTCCAAAAACCATATTAATGCGAACACATTAGATGACGTGTTGACGCAGAAACATAGCATTGCCCGAAAAGTGGAGTTATGAAAACCTGGGAGCATCAGAAAAATCCCTTTCACAAAAGGCGTTCAAGCGGGAATTGAACCACCACCCTTTGTGTCCTGAGGCGGGCACTCTACCTCTACACCACGGAAAGGCATTTGTTCCAGTGCGATAGTTTGTGGCTCATTGACCCGAAAACAAAGTTTGGTTTGGTTTATGGGGGTTTAACGCCCCGAAGCGACTAAGGCTATGAGGGACAGTGTAGTGAAGGGCTCCAGAAATTTCGATCACCTGAGGTTCTTTAACGTGCCCTAAAACAAAGTGTGACCCAAAAATTATCATCTACGAATGTACAACTCATGTACAATGTACATTTAGACTCCTGAGTGATCAATGCAACCCGAAAACAACTATACGATAGGACACACCGCAACCATCAACACAGAAGCAACTACAGTGGCTGCGGTAGCAGGCACTACTATGTTTAGGGACAAAGCAGCTGGCTTCACATTGTGCGAAAGTTAGTACCTTGAGTGCCCAGAGTAATTGTTATAATTAGTATGAACTCAACTCTATATATGAGTAACTAAAAAGAAAGGAAATACTGCTGGTAATAAAAAAAATAACATTGTTAGTTCCTCATTGCCTTAGAAAAAGAACTGAGGTTCACTTGTTCACAGGAAGACTGCATAAAGAAAAGTTAAGCTTCTCGCTCATACTTAAAAAAATAAAAGTACTAATAAGTAAAAGACGAAGACTTATCACTGGTTCACAGGGAAGCTGGGCTTTCATTTGGTGCCTGCGCACTCCGGCTTAAAAACACTGCCATAAACTGTGACCGCAATCTGCTTGTAAGTGAGAAAACCATAATATGCAAGTGCTAATATGCGGCGCAAGTGATTCTGCACATATATACAGACAGAGCGCAGGGGCACGGTGTACTGAGCACCGGTACTCGCGGGTCGACATGCGTCTCTCCCTGCAGTGTATCCGGTGTTAGAGAGATCCAAATGTTAGTGCCCCGCAACCCACAAGCACATTGTTCTCATTTAAATTTTGCGGGTCTGCCTGACAGCTACAGCAAAGTAAATATTTTTCCTACGGCGGCGACGACCTCACGTAACAAACCGGAAACGGCCAGTGGGGGTCTGATTGGCTCATCGCGGGAGGGCTTCCAGGTGATGACCGAAATTTTCTGTAGGTGCAGATCTGAGTGATGAGGCAAGCGGCTTAGGAAAATTCTTCGAGTGAGAGCGCTGCTCTTTGCTTGCCGCCGTCGCCTTCTCAAGCTTTTGCGTACATGGAGCTCAGAATTCAGTGGAAAACCCAACTCTCGCATCCAATCACATTCACAAATGCAGAATGTGAGCAAGGCGAAATGCATGCACTGAAGAGAGTGTGCTAATCTATGGTGTTCTTGAAGCAGTCTATCGATAATATTTTTTATTGCGTACGGGGTGTCGGCAGCCGCACCGCTGGCGCATCTTCGCACATTCGTTTCCTAAGGAAAATTGTGTGTATTTTGATAATGGCATTGATTTATGTGCTACTACTTAAACATTTAGGACTTTCAAATTACCTGACAGTGCGGAGCTCTCAAATGCCGAGCTGTATTCGTATCGTTTCGAGTTTTTTTAGGCACTGTTGTAGGTGCCTGCAAAAGATTATAAACCAAAAATACAGTTCCTGTGCCGTCAGAACCAAAACGGCCACTTCACATAAAGTCACGCAAAATATCGGTGCACTAAATTTTGGACATTGCACACACCAGAACACTTCAGCATTTGGTACCAAAGGTTGAACGTCTTGAAGCTGCTCATGGGGAATGACAAGCCGTGTAGGAGAAGGCTTTGGATCAATTTTAACCCTTTATATGCTTGTCATTTCCAAACAAATTTTCGTCCTTTCATAAAAAGTCTCTGTAGGTCTGAATAAATCTTTTTAACTTGTCCTGTAATGAGAAACGTGCCCCTGTTTTCTACACTAGAAACTGGTAAAACGTAGCCGGCAGTCAACTGCTTCGAGCCAAAGAGAAACTATGCGTAAGCAGTGGCGCCTCTTCCACCAGCTATGGACACTGCCCATAAGATGTACTTGCACTTGCTTCTGCATGCTTTATGGTATCCTTTCTCACCGGCATGTGAAGGTAGTGCTGAGAACAATGCCCTATCATGGCTGGTTCCTTGCAAACAAGTCTGCAATACCCACGCTCCAACATTAAACAAATTGGTACACTATGCAATGAAAAGAGCTAAACGAATTTGCGCTACTTACGTCGCACAATAAAGTTAATAATAAATTTTGTGAAGGCGCTCCTGCATGTTCACTTATACCACTTACATACACACTCAAAAAAAGAAAGTATACTATCAAAAGAAGAATGCATTCCCCGATAATGATTACTCAGCCGTCTGCTGCTTCATGCACATCAAAACGTGTTCAACCATTAATCATATGTGCAGCTAAATCTGCAATTTCTTTTCATGCGCACTTCATTTTAAGCTTATTGTGCTTTGTGATTCAATAGCTTCACTGCTACATAATCTTCGCAGCGTACTGTTTGTGACACCATCAAGACTCAGACTTTGCGCTTTAATACTGTTGCTTATTGCCTCCTATGATATTTATATGCGAGAAACCTATTCAGGTTCGCCTAATTGAATGGCACTTCAAATTGGACTGGTTGGTTATTATCATGGTTTGCATTATAATACTTCTGGAAGCTGACACAATAACAGCAATCGAACAGAATGTGAATGAGCAAGCTGTGAACTGAAAGCTTACTCTGGAGTGCATTTCTACCAGAATTCAAAGAGAAAACAAAATTCCTGAAATGCTCGTAAGGATACATCTCTTATGCTGAGACTAAACCATTTTCTTTGCATTTACTTTTCTGAATATTCCTTCTCTTGCCTCAAAATCATAATTGATGAGTCCGTCACACATGGCTCATCATTTCCCAATTCATATAGTAAGCTTCCCGTACCTCCCTGATTAAATCTCTGAGGAGTACCCACCCGAGTTTTATTAAACTGCAATTTAGCTCAAATTAAGAGGCGCAAAAGGGCTATGGAAAGCTTAGCGTATGGAATCAGGAAAAGACTGGAAATGAGGCCAACCTCTCAATTATGCTCTCTAGGTAGATAGATTTGAGCGTGCCTCAACAGCCAGTTGGCCTAAACGAGCATACACTAGGTCAAACACGAACGGCATGACAAGAACATCATACATTACAAAGATAAATTAAAAACATTCATTCAAAATGAGCTATGAAAATGCAATTTAGGCGAATATGTGCATGCTAAACAAAGTCTAATTATATGTGAAGGTATACGTGATCTCATTTGGTGGCTTTTGCATGAGGCATACGAAATCTCAGTAACATCAATAACTGTTCACAATCAATGGAGCCGTGAATTTTGAATTATTCTTGTAAGGTGCTAATGAATATAAATATTTGTGTTGGCACATGCCAAACATATGCAAGCACGTGAGTGTGAGTTTATGCTTCTCAGTTGGCAATATGTCTGCCGTCACGATCACAGCCGTTTTGCATATGAATGAATTTCAAGAGATTGGAACGTGGACCAGCTGACTAATATTTGACAGGCTTCAAGCCGCGGAAATACCACAACACACAAGCGCAAACGGACACTATAATGCAGTGAGCTACATTTATAAGGCTGGTTTGGTTTTATGCGGACTATGAGGGATGTTGTAGTGGAGGGCTCTGGAAATTTAGACTACCTGGTGCTCTTTAACATGCACTGACATCGCACAGTGCATAAGGCTATAACTTTAGCCTCCATCAAAACAAGACCATTGTAGCCAGGATCAAACCCACTTTTAACAGGCAATCAGTCAAGCACCATAGCCACTGATTCAACGCAGCGGCTTGCAGGCAGATGGGTGCATTAAAACTACCTCCATGCTTGCTGACATCACACAACACACAATTGCTTTCAGTTGCAATCTTATTTTAGTTTATAAATGCATGAAAATCTTACTAAAAATGTGCATTCTGAAATGAAACTACTTTCTCATAAAACAATCAAGGCTGCCATGGCATACTTCAGTAGTGACTGCCCAGAAGTTTTGTTTCTGTTTTGCCTAAAACTGCCATGCACATGTTCAATCCTCAGCAGTGTATGGAGTACAGTGCACTGCCTTCAGATGCCAGAGAGAGACATCATGCGTGTTTGCCAAATTATTGACACATCTGTTATGGGCTAGATTTTTTCGCATGCCAGAATCCTCAGCGGTGTATGAAATGACCCGAGTCCTCTCCAGATGCAAGAGAACTCCATTTCATACACCAGTTCCAACATTGTGGAAGCAACACAAGTAGTCCACAGCAGGGAGGCATATTCCTACACGCTGATTTCATGGCCAAGGGATCTAAGTGGTAACTCAGGAACCGGAAACTTAAGGGTGTACATTTGATTCCCACTCGTGACACTCTTTTTTGAACTGCGCTACTTTGAATTTGTTTAAATAGCATTTGGTGACTTAGTAACACTTTATTCTATCAACGTTTTGTTCAGAACAGGTTCAAAACCACTCTATTCAAACCAAACAATGGTGCACGGGCCTATTATGCATGATCCAGGCTGTCTGTAACTTTCATTTTCGCAGTTGCCGAGGACATTACTTTTTCCTGAACTCCTCAGAAGCATCCGGGCATGTTCTCCACTATACTGTGTCAGCAACAGAGCAGCAGATTAAAGCAACAAACGATCGCACCGGATTGAGTTTTTTGCAGTAAGGTCCGTCAGACTTTGTCACTCTGCTAGGGAGAATTTCAGGATATCCCGGACAGATTTCTGCGTGGAACGGATTATATTACAAGAGTACACATCTGTAATTACTTGCTTAGCGTGCTGGGGAGCGTTCGAAGTACAAAATTTTGAAAAAAAAAAACTAGTTTTAGAAAAGTGATCGCATAGAGGCTGGTCCAGACCGCTGAGCACGACGCCATTTTCTCAAAACGTAAGGCGAGCTCGAAGAGTACGGCGGCGGGGTTGTGGGGCATCGAAAACGCAGCATGATGAAAAACGACAACAAAAATACAAATTTACAGATTTATAATCTGGTGGTCCCAAAAATGAGTTCTATAGAACTGATGACTATTGTTTGATGTATTAAACGTGCAGGTGAAGTAATTATTATTTTTCGCTCACCGCAACAAAAAAAAACTACCCCAGTAGCACAAGGTGGCGGGCCCATGCGGGTCCGACATGGGCAATGAGGGCTGGTGGCTGCCCGCAATAAAACCACATGCGTCCCCCGTGGGTGCAGTGCTGGCACAAAACGCTGGAGCTGCCTACTTCATGCCTGAATGGGACCCTCGTCGGCTAGGCATGGGCTTAAACAGACTGGGCAGCCCACCTAGGTCCCACCGCAGATACACGCGGGCTAGGATGCGGGCTCTATTATGGTAAAGCGCGGGCAACCCCAAAAGGGGCTGCCCGTACACCACCATGAGGGAGCCGCAGTGTTTTTGTGTGGGCAAAGAGCTAGTATTCCCGCCTTCAGCCGGCATGGGTCCCACGTAGGAAATACAGGGGCGCTTCACAGTGGCGAAGCGTTTCAGGCATGCAGTTTGGGCTGTCTTACCAACACCGACGAAGGTCCCGCGTGGGCTGGGCATGGGCACATTTGCCATTCCGAAGTCTTCACCGCGTATTCGAAATCGGGTATGTAAGGGGTAAGAATGGGCTGCGTGCAGTTCGTGTGCATAAAAGGTGGGGCTACATGACGGTGAAGTGCGGGCCCACCCAACAGGGGCTGCCCGTAAAGCGCCCTAATGGAGCCGATTGGGCTGTGTGTGGGCTAACACCAGTATTCCCGCCTGTAGCCTAAATTTTTCCTGCATAGAAAATATATGGGCTAGGCATGGGCACAATTGCAATTCCAACATCTTCCCCGCCTGTATCGTACATATCTAGTGGAAAAGGCCTAAGCGTGAGCTGCTCAGCAGCAAAACATACAGTGTGTGCGGGCAAACGGCTAGTATATATCCGCCAGCAGCCTTCGTAAATCCTGCGCAGATTACTGTGGGCTTCACAGTACAGAAACATCATGCGCCATTAGCGAGTTGCCGGGCAAAACCTATCGACAGTCCCACGTACACTAGTTGTACACGGGAAGAGTTGACATTCTCGCATTTAGTCTGCCTGCATATCCTACATCAGAGGTAAAATAGCAAGGGCTTGCACGTTTCACTCTGACGAAGAGCTGCTCTGGACGTCGTAATAACAAAAGAACCCGCTTCTGAGATTTGTTGGTGCTTCTTTTGCGTTTATCGCATTGTATTTTTTTCTGGTGTGCTGCGGTCGCCGCGGAGAAAGCTGCCAGCATAAGGTTTCTTGCTTGTTTTAATGCACTTCAATTATGCCAGCACGGCAAGCGCTTTCGTCGTCTCCATGCAACATGTGGCGCATGGAATTTATGACTGGTTGATGAACATAGCGAGCCTCCGGCGACTGCGCCAGAGACTGCAAAAGGTTTGTTACTGTCGCGTTCATTGCAGCAGCTTTCTTAATGTCCGCTAGCAGCAGTCTGTAGCGACGTATCGATCAAGACACAAAATTCTTGGTTTTTGTGCAGGCATTATTTGCGCGCCTTCTTCGTCAAGTGATAACGCAACTTGGCCGAGCGCCATCGCGGGCGGCCCCACCCTTCACCCTATCAGGAAGAGATACTAATCACAAATCTACAAGAACATTT
The DNA here is from genome assembly GCF_055824585.1 of Amblyomma mixtum. Lineage (NCBI taxonomy): Eukaryota > Metazoa > Arthropoda > Arachnida > Ixodida > Ixodidae > Amblyomma > Amblyomma mixtum. The sequence continues at coordinate 317,773,799 of NC_143014.1, forward strand.
CTATCGACCAACAAGAAAAGGTTAACTCAACGGTGCCGGCAGCTTGGGGTGTTCCCTAAAGGGCGATGATTCGGGCTAGCGAAACGGTGCATTGCTAGAGAGAACAAAATAAAAACAAACTCCTGTAGAAACGCCACACAAGTAACCTGTCTTTGCGCAAATGTTTTTTTGAAGTTTTTTTTCTTTCCTCTCACCACCGCCTTCACTGCTTTCCCTGCGTCCTCTCTCAAAAAAAAAACCTGCTCAACCCTGGCTTTTCTGTCTGCCTTTGTTATTTCCCCGAGGACTCACTGTGTCAGTCCTGTCCCTCCCAGCCCCCTTCCCCGAAATGGCGCGGAGGCACTCACTCTACAGCCCACTACCGAACATTTTAAGCCGCCCTCCCGACCACACTCCCCGCGACTCTCCATGAAGTGGAGAGGGGGCTCCGATACTACTTGTTCACTCTGTCCGGTCGCTGCGCGGTGACGGTATGCATAAGTCCTCCCCCGCCTTTCCTGCGTTTGTTTGGAACAGGTTTCTCTTTCCTGCGGTTGGGTTGAGTGTCAAGGGATGAAGGCAGCTGCGAAAACACGCTGGCACTCGCTAGTCCTCATTGAATTTGTGTTAGAGTTTTTGTGCCTTTCCTTCTGTTACTTGATCAATCCACGATCGAAGATGACATCGCCTTCCATGCGTACGTCCAGTGCAAGTATGGTGGAACCCTGTCGTCCTTGTTTCAGTGTTGAATAACTTCGGTCCGAAAGACGTGAGTGGTGAACAGTAACATTTACTGACATTTGAGCGGTGGAGGCCACGGCGGTGAAGGCGGATTTTATGACGGCGACGTCGTGCTGCTAGGACGTAAGTACGCATTTGAAATCACTCCGTTGTCTGAGTACTGCCGCCGTCTCAGTTATATCTTCGGCGTCAACAGAAGCTTTCTAGTTTTTCAGTGTCTTTTTTGAACCAGCCAGTTGTAGATTGCACAGCGTAGGGAGGCAAAATGCCGAAACATTTTCTCTCAGTTACATACCGAAATTTCTTGTCCTTCATGGTAACAAAACTAAAATTAGTTTTGTGGTGTGTATTCTTTCTTTACACAGGCATATGGTGCATACGTGCGACCGCAATCAGCGACGAGCGTCCTGAGGGGGAGCGGCTCAAGGCCCTGAACAAACATCACACATCGCATCGATGCTGCGGAATGTGCCGTAAATAAAGGAGGATGACCAAGCAAGCATTGGAATCGTCCGAGCAACCTATTTTCACTCCAACAATGTTACGACACACATTTGAAACACAATATTGATTCAAATACGAAAGGCGTGAGGTGCATTCACAATACTGAGCATTGCCAATCCTCAGGGCCAGGCGTCATGAGACGCCTGGCTTGTCCCTGCCTTCTCTTTCGTCCTGTCTTCTTTTGCACGCATTATCTCCTTTTAAGTAATGTGACGACACCTTCCGCTGCGTGAGATTCTCGGTAGCTTCTTTTCCTCTTGTTTTCCTTTTCTTATTTCTTAGCGATTGCCAATCCAAAATCACTTTACAGATAACGATCGTCAATTACAATCCCAATTATCGATTATCTATCATCAATCCTTATCTAGCTTACAGAGCACGGCATACTACGCCACTTCTACACATACACATCATTTGTTCCAGTCAACTGAAGCACCATAACACCCCTTTTCATTCCGTCCAATTTCTGACGCGTAATTTGCATATTAATATTTGTCTGGCTATATTCAGCGTATATTCATAATGGCGGTTCAACAGCGCGAACACACCAAGACCGAGAAAGAGAGAGGACACACACACCAGCGCTGAATTCAGCGTTGGTGTGTGTCCTGTCTTTTTCTTGGTCTATGTGTGTTTGCCTGTGGGCCGAACTTCGGCTAGCCACGTGGGCCGGACTTGGGCTAGCCCATGTCGGCCGAGCATGGGTTAGCCTATGTGGGCCGGACTTGGGCTAGCCCATGTGGGCCGAGCATGGGCTAGCCCGTGTGGGTCCCCGCTGCACTGCCGCCTAAGCCCCCCTGGAGGTCCCCTCTGAGAAGCCCATTACTGCCCCTATGGGTCCCACAAAGGACCGAGGAAAGCCCCCTTTATCGTTTTTATGCATGCAGACCATAGGGGTCCCCTGATGGTCCTATGTAGCAAGCCCACTGGCCTGCCCCTGTGGGTCCCGCACGATGCCGAGTTGCAAATCCCGCACATATCCAACATCGGGCCCCCATGGGCTGCCCGTTCGGGCCCATGAGGGCCCGCAATTCCGAGCCCCGTTTGTGCTACTGGGGTATTCATTACCTCCAGTGCAGGCAGCGCAAACATGAGCTGTAGCTTCGAGAATGTTGCACCTGATGTTTGAATTGGAGTATACATGTTGTACAGCTCAATCATCGAGCCAACTGCCCTGTTGACTGGACAGAGTATTTCATGCACTGCTGGGGAAGCATCTGAAAAACCAAGTGGTAGAGAAGTACCTGAACGTTATTCCTTGTAGCTAACCAAAAGAATATGTGTCTACCCTTTCAAAAATATTTCGTCGGAAATAGTTTTCATTCCTGTATTAGTATATTTCACCAATTATATAATTGTCTCGTATACGCGAAGCCAAAAGTAGAACCGTAACTCAAAAACTGCCTACTGCATGTCATCAGATAAAATGCAGTTGTACTCTAGCTGCTCATGAAAATTACTTGCCGAGCAAGTAGTCTCCTTCTTCAATCAGGAGCCCCAACTCGAAGTGCCGCCTGAGAGCAGACTTGCCCCAGGCGTGGGAATCAGGGCAGGAGCCAGGAAAGCGGGCATCAATATCCAGGATGCGCAGGTCAGCATCACACACCTGCAGGAAAGCCAATGTGCTTCACACTATACAAAAACAAACTATCAATATTGCCTAAGAATGCAATCTGCCAAGTGACACAAATGCTGCCATTTAAAAACCCATTAAAATGCATGCCTGAAATAGGTGGAAAAATCTATTCACTTATTGCGTGCGCAAACATGAGGTAAAAGAAAAAATTATCTACAATGTGTGTCAAACTGCTCAGTTACTGATAAACGGAAGCGGTTTTTGAGGTTTAATGCCCCAAAGTAACTCAAGCGATGAGGCATGCTATGGTGAAGGGCTGCCAATAACTTCCACCATATGGGGTTCCTTAACATCCACCGACACTGCACAGTACACGGACCACTAGCACTAATAAATGGGAGAACATTCCATTAACCATGACATGCATGAAAGCAGAAACAGAGCACTCTTACAACCATTGTGTTCAATGCATAATGTGCCTTCCTCGTGAAATAGTTGGCCTTCACCACGCCAGGGCTGGACTTCGAAGGGGCCTTTATGTCCCTGTAGGTCCCGTCGACGCATCCCACGACATCTGTGATGCCGCCGCGCAGAAGGAAACGCTCCTTAACATACGCACGCTCGGCCGCAGTTGTGGGGAAAGCGAGCCACCGCTTCTGCACAGCTGCGTCGATAAGCGCGTCGGAGACGTCCCTCACACAGCGGCTCACAGTGCTTTGGTGGCGTCCAATAAAGTGGTCGGCGCCGACGCTCCCCTGGAAGCTCCCGGTCGCGAAGAACCGGAGGGCGCAGAGGACTTGCTCTTAGATCGAAAGCGAATGAGGCCCGGTACGCACTCTCCGAAGGCGTGGGTCGTCGCCTAACTCTCCACACAACATCGTACCGATGTTTTGGAGAGGCGAAAATGTCGCTGGAATTCGTCGTCGGCCATGGCAGTAAACGGGTCTAGCCGGCCGAACTGACATTTGCCGTCAGAGGAAGCGATGACCCACAATGCTTCTGCTGCCGCCATGACAGTCCCGAGATGAATTCGGGGCACTTCACCGTTCGAGTTTAGCTCCAAGTTCACCTGTCAATCAAAACCATTGGTCACGCCCCAGGGGTGCCGTACATAAATTATAGGCGTACGCGCTATGGGTGGGCCACTCCCAACCTCCCTGCCGGCTACAGGTATGCTGCGCGGCTGTGCTGATTGCTGACGGAGATCGACGATGTTGATCATCGAAATATAACAGGCAAAACGGACGTCATCGCTGATTAATCTAAGCACCTCTGCAAAGGACACGCAACGTGGCGACAGCCGCCGATTTCTTCGCTCGCATACCAAGATTGCACAACACTATAGCCTCTTGCAACCACGTAAGACACAGCACAACGCTGACGGCGCGTCACACCTGCTTGCAAAGCGTCAAACACGGAGAAGGACGACGAAGCGGTGCTTGGAGCACGCCGAACTCCAACAACATCGCATCCCAAGTGTTTAGCTTGGCCGTCCTTTCATCGGTGCTAAAGCTCAGCATTAATGTGTCAAACACATCCGGGATCGACAAACGGTCGCTGCTCTAGACCCAGTGCAATAAAGAGTTTGTAATTTCCAGCACGCAAGCACTGCGTACTTCAGAACCGTAACAAAGTGCGATTCCATTACTACAAACAGTATCCCTCATCTTCCCGAACGATATTATTGCGATTTCAGTGCGGTATACAACGGCGATCGACGTTAGTGACAAAACCAGTCAGGAAAACCTTAAGTGCGCGACGTAAACAAATACTACGCAGATACGCGCGCCACCACCTTCACAGCTTTTAGTCAGCGTCTGATGACATAGGATGAGTTGTGTCGCTGGGTGGCACGCTCTTCGCATCCGCACTGCACTAAAGAGGCGTCACACGCAACAGGGATACGTAATGAATCATTGAATACAGCCAAACAGCAATTTTTTTTCTCACACCGCATCACAGCCGCTCGCACGGCCAATTTCTAGCGCTGAGATTCGCAAGAGCGTACTAAAAGCAATGGCTGGCCATAGCGGGGTGCGGCAGCGGCCGTAGCGGCGCAGAACTCCACCTGAGGTCACTGCAGAGAGCAGCAGTGACGCGGGGGTGCAGTGCTGTTCAGTTAGTTGATTTTGTGTATTATTCAAGCCAGAAGATGCATGAATGTTATATTTTGATATACGACACAATAAAATTTATTACATATTATATATATCAGACAGATTCAGTGTGTAGTAGTTGCCCAGTCTTTCAAGTCGAAGGTAGCGCTACCGGCGGCGTGTCAGCGCAGGAGCTCTCTCGTGTTCGGCACGGTGGGCTGCCGCTCTAGTTCGTATACAAGCCACGCTGCAAGCTATGGCCTCACTATTGCCACTAGCGGCAGAAAGCGTCGAATCTCTGTTAATTGCCTAAAGCTATGGTTTTCAACAACGCTCCATTGGATTCAGATTTTAAAATATATTTGGAAATGAATAAAATGTGCATAATATTATCTGTTGCCTTTTAATCTATTCGAGAGAAGAGAAAGGGCTGATACAAGAGTGCACCTAGTGCGCACTGTTAGTCTTCGGAAATGGAGAGACAGATAGAGCCTGAAAGAGAAGACATACCTTTGATGCTCCCGAAAATGCGTGTGAAACAGCTAGCGGGCGGCGAGTGTGCAGATAGATAGCCGAGAAGTCACGATTTCGCGATTGCTTATATGGCGCTGATAACTTCAGGTAGCGCTGCGGCCTGGCATTGCGCAGTGTATTGTGTTAGAAGTGTGAAACAGGCCCGCAGGGTGCGCTTGTAACGTCTTTACGTGGCTTTATCTCTACATTTTATTGTCCGCTGCCTGCGCACGTTCCGCGCTATCTTCGTTCACTGACTACCATCATCGCAAACTTGGATGAAACTCGGGCGAGCGCCATACTTTTTTCGATAACCTGGGAAGCATAACACATATCACAATCTTTATAATTCATGGCCTCTTTGCCAGCATTCTATTAGGGGCATATAAGAACTCACAGGCGATCGCAAAACTCGGGCCTTCCGGCGTAGCGCCCCTGGTCACCATTGTTAACCGTGATATCACGGTAACGCCGTGAGTAAATAACGCAAGCATAAAAAAAAGATTAGCACAAATACTTACGCAGACACAGGATTCAAGGTTTCCGCGGTCTTCAATGTGGTGACTGGAAAAGCAGCGCTCAAAAATCAATACCGTACACACTAAACAGTTTCTCACCCTTAAGGGTGCAAATCAGTTTGTCCCCAGACGAACACCCTTTGCACCCTATTGGGTCCTTGAAAAAGGGTGCTGAGAAAGGGTGCAGACATCAGCACCCTTAGAAAGGGTGCACAGCATGAAATTTTAAAGGGTTTAAAGGTTGCACCCTTACTAAACGGTGCTATTTTAGCCATAACGCCCTTCAAAATGGGTGTTGGAAGGGTGCTCCGCATTGATTCACCAAACAAGCAAAAGGCTAGGATTGATGCACGAGAGCAAATGTGCCCATATGTGTAGAACGGTCGAAACTGCAGACAGTGCTGGTTGACAGGCCACTGCTGGCAACTGCGATGCATTGCATGATGTTCTATAGCTACCCAGTTTTTTGGATCATGCATGCGGTGCATCAATCGATGGCCCCTTCATGCACACATGCATGTGCTGGATATGCTTGGTCACCATCCAGACATGCCTGCAAGGAAAAATTTATTATGGCAAACAATGCTGACCACTTCAAAGGTAACATATACTGCCTTGACAAAGGCAGATAATACGCATCATGCAGCATTGCGCCACATTTTCCTCATTTGGGGCATGTGCGGCACAGGGAGCCTTGTATATATGCACATCAGAGTGGAGATGAGTGAGTGCATATGAGGCTACAGTTTTGGCATAACAGAGCAAATTTATTAAAAACACCAAAAAACACTTCACACAATGCTACTACATACTGAAGAAAAATACACATCACCTCGACTATACTTAATTACTAGGGCCCGGAACTTTAGGTATTTGCCTGAACATGCATATAAATCCCTAAATGGGGGATTTTAGCACTTGTCTGCCTTTTTGGCATTTTTTAAGAAATAATACCTATTTGACCGTACTTGTTGCCTATAAATGCCTAAATCCGGCATTTCGGTCCTAGGTGCCGTTCTTCAATTTTTTAGACATCTTTCTAAGTACAGTGAAAGGCACGCGCCGATGCACGCACAAGAGGGGCAGGTCTAGCCAAACCTTTTTCTCGAAGTGTAACTGGCGCAACTAAGCAGGTTGTATATCTGCTTGAGTGTAACCCGACACCCGAACCGGCGCCGTCCAGCCGGCAACCGTAGCCTCAGCGCGCACAAGACTAGCACACTCGCGCGCTCACTGCTCGCTCGTCACTCGCTCGACTCTCGACCGCCTACTCCTCCACAAGGAAGGGCCACTTCTCTGCCTACCGCTTCCAAAACATGCGACATTGACTTGAGTGGCCTCACCAACTTTGCTTCATCAGCGCTCTCCATTTCATTTCATATTGACATGCCGAAAGAAAAGGTATCGAGAGGCGCTCGTTGCAGGCACTGGGTTTCGCAGTTTGGAAATGCTTTTTAAACTGATGGAACTCTGCCGTTCTGCAAAGGGTGAGAAGCTTCAGTACCAAGAGGGAAGCGATGCCATGTAGCGCAACACCTCGCTACCGACAAGCATATTGCAAACCTGAAGAGAACGACGGAGGGGACATCGCAGCTCCTACTGGCAGAGGCTTTCAGCAGTAGTTCGGCAGCAAAGGAATCGTCATTTGCACAGAGTTGTGTCAAGCATTTTTGGAGGCAGATGTCCTGTAATGGAAACTAACTAACAGTGGTTTTCGGATTTTTGTGGAAAAGTACACGAAGCAGCATGTTGCAGATGAATCAACGCTTCGTAAGAGATACGTGAAAGAGTGCTACGAGGATACTCCCGCCAAAATCAGAGATGAAATTGTGTGTCAGTCGACGAAACCGCAGACGCTAGCGGATGGTATGTGGCCACCTTCATCGTCAGAACACTGAGCCCAGAGAAATCCAGACGAGCAATCCTGCTCAACTCAGATGTTCTTGAAAATTTCAGCCATTCGACGACAGCGCGTTTTTTCACTTCATGTCTGGAGCCTCTATGGCCAGGAAATATTCAGTATGAGATGATACCTTTGTTCGTTACGGATGGTGCATACTACATGTGCAAGGCAGGAATGGGACTGACGCTTTTATGCTGCAAGATGGTTCACCTGGCCTGCAATGTCTATGCAATGTCTAATGGGATGCAGTAAATACGCTCACTGGAAGAACAAAAAGTGTTTAAACATTACTGAAATCACCATTGATGGCAAGATTGTGCGCGGTGAAGCTCTCGCCAGTGCTATGAACATGCATTTTATTAAAGTAGGCTCGAATGCCTGTACAACAAAGAATTGCACGATCAGTCAGTATCGACCATAGCACCGTTATGCGAGTCAATTTATATGCGGCCAACAACTCCTCACGAAGTGGAAATGTTAATAAACAAGCTTAAAAATAATGCTGCTGCTGGAATCGATGTCATCGGCCCGATTGAGTTGAAGTGTATATCCGCTGTGATATCAGTTAGTTTGGCCTTTATTATAAATCTTACGTTGTCCACAGGAGTCTTTCCACAGAAGTTAAAGGTAGCAAGAGTCACGCCAATATATCAAGGCGCGGGCCCTGAAAACCTAGCAAATTACCGCCCTATATCCGTCCTGCCAACGCTTTCAAAAATTTTTGAAGGTGTCATTCATAACCGATTAGTGTCATTTTTTGATAAACATAACATTATTACAGAAAGTCAATATGGTTTTCGAAAAGGGAAATCAACGGAGCAGGCTTTGTTATACATTAAGGATAAAATAATTTGTAACATAGATGATCGAAAATACACAGTAGGACTTTTTCTCGATATTAAAAAGGCGTTCGATTCTATCCAATACAACATCTTACTACACAAATTATCTATGTACGGTGTACGTGGTGTTGCCCTGCAACTTCTATTGTCTTATCTTTATGATCGCTATCAAATAGTACTCATTAATGGCTCAAGTTCATCACAGTTAGTTTTAACTCAGGGTGTCCCACACGGATCGATATTAGGACCGTTGCTCTTCCTCGCGTATATTAATGATATTATGAAGATACCTGAATCACCAGAGATCATTATGTATGCAGATGACACTAATATTTTTTTTTCACATCGCATGAGATAACAGCGCTCGAAACCAAAGTAAATAACTACCTAGTGCACCTGTCCAGCTGGCTGAAGGAAAATATGCTAGAACTGAATTCAAAAAAGACAACATTTATCGTATTTCGCCCAGTTAACAAACCACTGCACAAAACAATAACACTTAAGTTTGATGACCAATGTCTTTCCTCGGTTAAAGAACAAAAATTCCTTGGCGTATGGTTCCAGGAAGAATTGTCATGGACGCCACATGTGAATCATCTAACAATTGAACTAGCACGAACCGTAGGATGTTTATACAAAGTAGGGCACATAATTCCTCTATGGCTAAAACAACTGTTGTACAACTCCCTGTTCTATTCAAAACTAATATATGGGATGATGGTGTGGGGAACCACAACAAAAGGTAATTACAATAAGTTCATAATACTGCAGAAAAAGATATTACGTTGTTATGAAAATTATTGTGGACGTTACCAGCTCCTACAAACTTCTCCTTTGTTCTTAAAATATAAAATGCTGAGGGCCGACCAGCTATACTACTATAAACTACTTCAGTTCGTACAACTCCGGAAGCTGCACATTTGCGACAGGGAAGAAAACTCTACATATCCTTTCCGACACAATAAAAGACGCATGCCAAAAACTAGAACCAATTATGGTAAACAAACAGTTCCTCATCAAATCGCTTCAATTCTTAATAAACTTGAAGGTAACTTGAATTTCGCATCTAATATTAGCACATTGAAAAAGCACATTAAAAATGTCCTAATAATATCAGGTGTTTTGTACGGGGAGTGACGAGTGCCTATGACATGGATACACAGGATGTATCCTTCTCTTGTACCATGGTTTTTCACTTTATTTTTGTTATAAGTGTCCTTCAATGTATTGTATACTGAACAAAATCTCTGTATAATATCCTTGCATATTTTTTGACTTATCATACTGTGTTAATGTTGTGATTATAATCGCATATTTTACCCATATTTATTTTAATTATGTGACTTACTTTCTTGTTATGCTGAAATTTGTATTGCGCTTTCGTCGACTGCAGAGGGACAGAGGCCTCGTCAGGCGCCACAGCCTTTAGCCTCTGCCCCTGCAGCAGATGCTGTAACTGCTCTGCTCAAATAAATATTTTCAATTTCAATTTCAAAATGCATCGTGTGGCCGAATGTATCCGACTCTCTTTTCCCCAAGTAGACGAGTTAGTATCTATCACAAAACAATTGCTGTTTTTAGCGCCACAGCACCTGACATTCCTCTGCTGCCAAAGCCTTTTTGAATCAATGGGGAACATGGATAGACGCAGCAGTATAATAGACACGGCACTCTTAAGTGGTCTGTTCTGTCTTTTAGGAAATCAAGGATGACGCTGCGCGTGTGATTAAAACAATAGCTATGTTTCAGGAGGCGAGCGTGGAAAGTGACCTGACATACATCAGTGCGAACTTCTAAACGCTTACAGAAAGGATGACAACGTTGGAAAAGGCCGGATTCTCAGTAGATGAATCATTGAAGGCAGTCGAAGAAGTACAGGCAGCACTTTGAAAACTGGAAGGAAAAGGCGCTACTATTCTACGAAGAAGCCGCCGTGGTGGCTCAGTGGCTATGGTGCTCGGCTGCTGACCCGAAACACGCGGGTTCGATCCCGGCTGCGGCGGTTGAATTTCTTTGGAGGAGAAATTCGAGGCCCGTGTACTGTGCGATGTCAGTGCACGTTAAAGAACCCCAGGTGGTCGAAATTTCCGGAGCCCTTCACTACGGCGTCTCTCATAGCCTCAGTCGCTTTGGGACGTTAAGCCCCATAAACCATAAACCAAACTATTCTACGAAGATGCAACAACTGGTAGAAAAAAACAGAGACCTGGAAACAATTTCGCAAATCAGAGACCTTCTAGGTGGAGACGATACGGCCACATCACCTGAACGCCTGAGCCCCTGTGAACTCTCATGTTTTAGGTTCACCCCAGTAACTTCATGTGACGTCGAAAGTAATTTTTTAAACAACAAAGCTATGCTTAGCGAAAACCGAAGGAGCTTCAAGTTGAAAATCTGAGAATGTGCTTTATTGCCGCGTGATTCAATTGAGGACAGCGTACGCTCCGTGCTTGACTGAAAAATCCTGTACTAATAAATAAAAAAGTATTATTAAAAGCGCCTATTTTTGCTTTATAGCGCCTATTTCAATATTTTTTAGAGCCTAGATGCCTGCCTATTTGCGAGGATCTTTAATGCCTAAATTTCCGGGCCCTATTAATTACACACTTTTTGCAACTTTATTGAGAAATTTCGTTGCCACCCCCCTTGGTGTGCTCAGTGTGAGGCCAAGAAAAAGGCGCTCTAACAGTACAAGCGTGTTGAACAACTTCCGGTTGTACTGGACATTAAAGAGCCAGTAGGCCGACAGAACAGCCGCCAGCCCCTCCTCTGCGTTCTTTACAGTAAACAGTTTTTCTCTATCCACCTTGATGTGAAGAAATTCCGCCTTTTCAATGTGCCGTCCCGTAAAAACTATGCAAGGCGTTGCAGGAACGCTCAAGTCCTGTGATGGCAAGAAATATTTCTTTGCTAGAAACAGGCCACAAGAAATTAATTCAATCCCATCTCTCCATGCTTAAGGCACCCCCTTCGTAAAGTTATCTGTACGTTATACATTTTTTCAGTACAATACAAAGAATGTTAACAGTACAAAATGGCTTCTCTTACATTTACACATGCAATTTTGGTTTATGTGCAACGTTAATTTTTGGACCCCAACCAGCAGCACTCACAATTATTAGATGACAACTTCATTACCTTTATTTATTTATAATACATTTGCTAACCAAAATAACACCATTACACTAAAGTAACTACATTGATATTAAGCTTCCTCTGTTCATTGCATCTCAGTAAAGCTCAGCAACGTCTTAAACCAATGCTTTCAGTAAAGTCCATTAGTTCTACACATGCATTATAGCAGCACAAAATCAAGAAACTTACCTCCTCTCGCACAAACAAAGCTGAGAGCCCGTTCACCTCTTTCACATTTGCAGACAGTATGCGCAAAACTGCAACTGTTAGGATGTCTGCAAAAGCAAAATATTTATAGGGTACGCTTCAATGCATTTTTTTTAGTATCTTCCTAAAGTTTCCTAATTATGTGACAACGGCTGTTTAGAAAGTGATTTGCTCTGTAACCTGTGCCCACAAGTAACGGAACATTGCTGCTAGGTTAACAGTATAATATTTATGTCTGCTGCATCTTGAAGGCTATTCTAACGGGTCTTCAGGTATTGTCTAGTGCTTGACACAGTGCAAAACGTTCCTTATTACACATGTAACTCTGCTATATTACAACAGTTTATTTCTGTTCCGTACACCAAGCAACATGCCATCAAATTCTTTCCATTCAGGACCAGACACGAGTTGCAAACATCGAAAGAACCAAACCTTTAAACATGGATGAACTCTACTGCTATGCCTATAAGATGAAACCCTGCCAAAATAATTTGATAGAGAGTGTACGTCTTAAATATACCAATAAAGCCTTTGTAACACTACTCACGTCGCGTTCGCAGCCTCTCTGGTGCCATCTCTCCAGCACTTCGGAGAGATTCCATGATGGTAGCTTCGCAAGCAATCAGCTGCATATGTGCTAATTTTACAACTTTGTTGATCCCTTCTGCTATGGTTGCTGAAGGGCTGACCTTTGTCAGTTTCTGAAAGTCGCTGCAAAACTGAAAAAAAAAATATAAAAGTGCTTTACAAAAAGACCCCAACACATACAAAGCAGTGATTTTACTTTATAATGGCATCAACTGAATATAAGGCAAGGAACTGACAAATGTGCAGTTCAAACAAGCACTCTGACCACACAAAATACTAACATAACCTTATTTCTGGAGGTGTACTTGGGCCTGAAAACTTTGATTCACACACGAAAGAAAACCAAAAGTTATGGTGCTCACAGTTTAATCTTGGCACAAGCACAGCCTTCATGACACAGCAAATGAGTCTTCTGCCCAAATGCATTTGAGCACTAGCTTTTTCTCTACATCAATGTTTTGGAAGCAGTAGCTGACCGTTTTTTTGTACTACAAAAAACATGAGTTCGTAGAAGAAATGTCAAATCTCAAGAAATTTTGAAAGCTAGGAAAGAGGCAATTTTTTGTGTTCTTCCCCAGAAGAATGCAACATTTGGAAAAAAAAACGATAAAGCACATTTTCATTCAACAAACTTATCTTGCAAATCAGAAATAAGTAAAGAATTTTGTTGGCACCAGAGCAAAGCTGCTGCAAATCCTTTTAAGGAAAAGTTAGTGGCAATGCATAGAAAGCAGTTGATGCAAAGCACAGCATCAGTCTACCCAGCATGACATTTCAGTGACTAACGTTCGGCCGCCGATTCCAAGGTCGGCAGTTCGACCCCGGCCACTGTGATTGTATTTCATTGGAAGCGAAATGTAAAAACGTCCGTCTGCTATGTGATCGCAGATGACCTAAATTAATTCGGAGCTCTCCAATACCGCGTACTTCAAAGCCCTGACTTGCTTGAGAACATTCAATCTCATAATCAAAAGAGTATACCGGGGGCACTGAAGTCTGCTTTAGTGGAGAAATGCAAAAGCAATGTGCACTACTGCTGTTTCTGTTGGTGCGTTTGTGCAATTTAGTTCGCAGTGGCCACCAAACCGCACACCATTCAGAGCTCCTCCATGGGCCAATCTCCATACTATATGCAGAATTAGTCATTCTCTACTGAACGTTCACAGACGCCGGTAAGAGCTCATGCCACTGCCAGTGCAGTGGTGCAGCAGTTAAGCGAAAAGCTCCAATGCATTGGCAAGTAGCTCTGCCTGCCGCAAGCACCCATACGGATCATGCGACCCATGTTGCTCTCCTACTAGGAGTGCGCACTTTCTGTTCACACACTTGACACACAGAACACCGCGTCATGAGCCAAAAAATGCTTTCGCATTAAAAAATGGCAGTCATTTCCTCGGCTAGGCGAAGTCAAAACAGCGTGGTAGTTCGAGCTGCTTTTATTGATATGCTTCGTTTTGTTTCACTTGGTTTTGCATCTTAAAACGTTGCCACGCTGAGGAGTGTAGGGTGTGTCTTCCTTCATGGGCTACAACCCCCACCCCACCTGTTACCGTCGAAGCTTACAACCTGATTACCACCTGCGTGGTGGTTCTTGCTTACTATGTTGTTAGTACCTGCCCGGTGATTACTACTTAGTCGCCTGAATGTGTGACATCAGCATAAATTACCCATAGTGCGTCCCCCACTGGAGGTAACGCAGTGAGCCCTGGCTTATGAAACACACCACAGCTAAATGCAGGAACTGCTAGTAGAAGTGTAGTAGAAGTGCTAGCAGAAGTGTAGCAGTAACAAAATTATTGCATCACTATGACGTCATCGCTAGGGAAAAAAATGTACGCTCATGCACCTTTTCTTGCATTAAGGTTCGAGAGCATGTAGGTACACAACGTTTTGTATGCATTCCCCCCGTAGAGCAGCTCAGTGTGCACATTACCGAACTGTGACCAGTTTTTTTTTTTTTCACAGCACAGATAACGTTGGATTCAGGAGTAGCCGACACATGACTGACGTCAGCAGTCGCTTGCTACAAAGACATAGCCACAATGTGGATAGCAGATTCCCAAACAGCTCATTTAGACAAAATTTTATAGTGTGTATAGTGTGAGGTGCTACTGTGCAGAAAATTCAGCTTCGAAATTTGGCATTTTTCTTCAATTTTTCAAGTTTTATTCAAGCACGCACATTTAGTGTGCATCAAAAATTTGTTTTTTGACCAGTCACAGAACCTATATTACTATTTAAACAAATGCTGCCTCACCTAAGAAGCAGCCTAACATAATGTAAATGCTGTCTCTCAAATATAGTAGCAAGAGTTGACTTACCCTTTCAAAGTTCATTAAGTAAGGGTATTTCTCCTTGGCTTCTTGCGGGAAGCCAAGCCAAGGTGGCGGGAAGTCAGCGCCATCCTTTCCTGTATTTGCACTTCATCTGGGAAGCCTTTTCGGCACTCGGACAGAAGCCACTCTGTGTGCATGCTGAAGCTGGTTTCGTCCTCCCCAGAAATATTAGCGATTGTAGCAGCCTGAAAGAAAAAACAGCAACATAACCAACTGTGGCATGAATAGACGTATGCAATGCATATAAACATATACTAATGTTTGAGCAGTATTGTCTAAAAGCTGGTCTCATGTACTGCGCTTTTATGCGATACATCTTCACAAACTGACGACCACCTAGAATTGCATGGGTCACGAAAAAAGCCGAATAGTTGCCTTAACACTTGGCCTTGTTCCCACCTGCTGACTGGCAGCCAACCCACAAAGGACTGTGGCTGAACTTCAAACAACTTTATTAGTGCCCCAAGGCCCCATTAAAAGGGTAGCCTTGATTTTTGTTACCTTTTTGCTGTTTTTGATTTATGGTTCTTAGCCTGGCCTAATTAAACTGATCCAAAATATTTCAATATCAAATCAATGCATCCAAAATATTTAACACCAAATCACAACACTACAGAGCCCAAAAATAAACACTAACACTCTAAGCACATGTGATCACAGAAAAATGTAAATATTTCAAAGCATTAGCGAATTAAAACTGCTCTTTATTAGCTAGCTACACATCATCCTTTTTAATAAAATCGAAATGAAAAAGTATTTTACTGCAGAATGCCCCTCACCAGCTTTTGAACTTTGTGCCGCTCAAGCTCCATTGTAGCTGCTGACACGCTGAATTTTCTTTGAGCTGCAAACTTTGTGCGGTTCTCTCCTATTCGACCATCACTAGGGAGAACCCTTCGTTGATTTTTAAACCTGTAGCGCAGGGCTACCTTCCAGGAGTCCTGAAAATTTTATGAGCAATAAAATATTACCCACTGCGTTCAAATTCAGACATTTATCACAAAGGAATACGCCGAATCAAATATTCAATACGAATTAGAGCATGCAACTTTGCTGAGCAGTGGCAAAGGAAGCATTCTTTCTATACACTGCAAACGCTATAAAAACTGCAGACTGACGCTTCATCAGACATGCATGCATCTTAAGAAGATATCAAGAGAAAACAACCAAAAAAATCTATGGAACTTTCATCATCCACACAAGAGGAGAGGCCTGTGTCAGCACGCCTTCGATCACTCTTGAAGAAGGAACTGCTTTATCTGAACTCTTAAGCTCCTTCGTCTCAGAAATTGTCTCCCACCCTCAGACCTTGTGGTGTCTATAATCTTAGCTCTTTCTGATCGGTATTTATTGTGCATGCAAATAAAACCAACTTCGGTTATTAGTAGTCACTGCATGTTTATCTCGCTTCTGTTGTCTCTGCTTTTGTGCTGCTTTACCTTTGTTTAGTGAACCAGGTAGCCGAAAATGGCATTCATCAGAAGCAAGTGCAGCTGTAGTTGCAAGAACAGCACACATGATAATGACAAGAGAAAAAAGGAAGGCAGGTCAAATGTGCTTCACTGCAGTTTGTCTGCCAACACTGCAGAATGGGAGGGGCTCTTCACTGTGATGGAATATGAATACGACAAGCCGCAAACATGTTGCAATTTCAGTCCACTGAAAGTGCCAACTAAATAATAATGCTGCTACTGTATATTTTAAGCTATCATAAGGAATATTCCCAGAATCACACTATCTAGAATGCTCACAAGAGGCTGCCACCAGTAAAATCCCAATATACTTACAGCTCCACTCCCAACGACGTCTCTCAGTTGTGGATATTTCTGAAGCAACTGTGAAGTGACTGCTGTGTAAAAATTACGAGTTGGGAACCTGAAAAATATTGACAAAATTAACGTTACTGTAGCCCACAAAGATAGTTTATGGCTTTACCTCTAATGCACCGACCACATAAAATATTTGCATAAGCGTGTTTTCACAGTCCACATCTCTGAATTTGCCGAGACAGTGCGCACTCTAGCACAAATTAGCCCGAAAAATTTGGCTACAAATTACAAGAGCATGAAAATTTTTTGTGAATTACCCCAGTTTTTAAACTACCGAACTTGTAGTTATCGAGGTTTTACTCATTCTCCCAAAGAACAGAAAGAAATTTAGAAACCTGGTGGCTACATTTGTGCACATTACTTATGATAGCAAGAATTTTTCAAAATATATCATTTCGTTCCCATTGATCTTAACTCAGCAGTGATTGGAAACCTCACAGTTGCCAAAACTAGAGGGTAATTTACTTACAGCGTGCTTTTCTTCATTTCTGAGAACAGCAAACTAACAATTTTTTTGAAAGCTGGCGAAGAAAGTGGGCTGCCATTGGTGATGCTCTCATGGAGGCCACCAAGAGATGGCAACTTGAAGTTGTGGCCATCGTCATCCGAGTGAGAAGGCCTACAAGAAAGCTGCAGTTTAGAGCTCAGTTCTCAACAGATTGCTACAGGAACAAAGTATCTGTGCCTTCCATCACCAACGGGCTTGCAGAGAAAAAATATTCACATTGGCTGTACTACTGCGCCCTAATTGTGCGCCTTCTGTGTAAGATTGAGTAACATAATGTCTGTGCCAGCGAATCCCAGCACTAAATTCACTGTCAAGGTTCCAGAACTAGTTTAGTATATACATTTGAACATTCTCATGGATTTGTTGGATAGGATTCTAAGGTTAGCCACTATTCTAAATGCAACAAAAGGCCATACTGGATGCCTATGTGAAGCGCGTTGTGCTTCAGAGTATTTATGACGCTTGGACTCTAAAAATCTTAATGTTCAAAGCCAGTGTTATGATGAGGAAAGCAGAATTACATCCAAGCAGAATCTTGGTAATACAATCACATCTGTAACAAATTTCGATATGATTCGAAATCGTAAAAGTTCATACCACAAGTGTAGTGTGTATAAATTTTAAAATCTGAGGTGTAGAGAAGTCTTACTTGAAACTATGGCAATATAAACATGGGAGCGGTGAATGCGCCAGTGAGCAATAAGCATTATCCTGACATCAGCACCGCCATGACTGCTAGTTGAAGAGTGCACACTACAAGCACCAATAAAGTGGGCAGCAGACAATGGCGTTAACCATAGCGGATAGGTGTAGTTTCACTTCCCATGCTACAGTGTATTGTTCATTTGTTTCTGAACTCCCTTTTCCTCCTCCCCTCTCCAGCACAGAGTAGGAGGTTAATATATAGATATGTCCATCAGGCCGACTTCTCTGCCTTTATACACTTGATAAATTTTTCTTTACAACATGGTTAAAAGGCAAAACCAATATTTTGCGATCCTGTGAGGCTCATTATTGAGATTGTACTGTACCACTCAATTCAATGCACTTACAGATTGAAGGACACATCAAGGCCATTTCCCTGCTCATCTCCGCCACTGGCCAGAGTCCTGTCAGACACAGTGGGCTGCAAGAAAAATGCAATAGCTCATTCATCAATTCGAAACTGAGTTGTGATTTCATTGACTACACAGCTACTAAATCAATTTACCTCTGAAGATGTCGGTGCACACTGCTGCTCACTGACATGTGCACGTAGCTGAATTTTGGACAAATCTGGGATACTGTCCTCAGCAGAAAGGTTGACGTATTCGTCAAACGTCTTGTACAAAATCTGGAAATGGCAAATAACAACTGGTTTTTATACTGTGCACGAGTCTCAGGAAACTCCATGCAAGACAAGTTGGTGCGGCGAGGACTGCCGTCACTGCCTCCGTTGCCTAGTGCAGCAAAACAAAGTAAATGTGCAACCGCTGAGCTATGCATTCAGATTAGAAAACATACCAGTAATGTGCCCTAAATTTATTCTGATATGAGCAAAATCACTAATATGCATCTGCATGGTGAGCGATCCTCCACTGACCCCTAAAAAAATCAGCACAGTGGATGAAGTGCTTGTACTGGAATGAAATTCATTTCACCCTTGTGTGTACTAGCATGTAGCCCCCCAAGAAGTGTTTTAGCTTCTTGTTACTGACAAGCATAGATCTATTTTCTTTTTTTTTCTCGGCTATGCTTCCCAGCCGCGGCAAATGGAATATTATGCCTATTTCGGACTGTGCAAGGCAGCGGCGATGACAGCTAGGCTGCACGGCGCGACTGCTAAGACGAAGCCAGAACAAGGAGGAGCAGCAATATGGCAAAGGGCTAACGTGTACAGTCCGAGAGTGACTGCCTGATTAGTCAAACTACATATAAGTACCATCTCCGGGCGAAAAGGACAATTTTGGAAGACTGGGAAAATAAGCTACGAGAAGAAAGACATGGACAAAACGCTTCGACGGCAACGCCTCGTAGCTGGCCGCCGTCGCCCTGAGGTTCATGCACATAGGTTTCGGCCGCAAAGACCGAAACGCGACTGTTACTGTTACTTACAGTAACATCAACCATCGCCAGAAATAATAGCACAGCTCAGCAGTGCCACTTCTCGTAAGGTCATAGTAAAAATAATAACTGCTGCATGTAATCCTTACACATAAGTTGCGCAAAAGAACACGAAGGAAGAGTACAAAATGCGCCATGTGCTCTTACACAAACAAATGTAAAAGCTACAGCTCGGCCAGCAGTTGCCAAGCGGAACACGACGCGAACCAGGCGCGAAACATATATTCCACTGCAAAATGTATAGCTCTCGCCCTCACATGCCATGCCTCTCTTAGCGATGTAAACACCATCCGGATTCGAACATCTGGCGAAAAGCCTCTTATCGGCTGCCACCGTGATGGCTGTTGACTCGGCTGTTGACCCACAAGACGCGAGCTCGATCTCTGCCGCGGCGGTCGCATTTCGATGGAGGCGATATGCTAGTGGCTCGTGTATTGTGCGATGTAAGTGCGCGTTAAATGAGCCACAGGTGGTTGAAACTGTCCGCGGACCTCCACTATGGAGTCCCTCAAAACCTCGGTCGCTCTGGGACGTTAAACTCCATACACCGCCACTATATAGAGTGCAGCTGAAAACAAGCAAAGGACCACACGTGCACTTGCCTGGAACGAGCATGACGCCAGGTCCAATTTGCCGCCAAGAACCGGGCACGCGCACACTGCGTCTTTAAGTGCGCTGAGGGTGTCGCCGCGTGTACATTCTTGCTGCACCAAGGTGAGGTACGTTAACTAGGCAACGCGGCATCGCGGGGCAGAATCGTACGCACGCGGTTGCACGCACTTCCAAACAGCAGGCTCTGACAGATGCAGCAACCTGTTGCAGCGGCGACGGCACCAAGAAGAAAACAACACCATGTGACCGTAGCAAAACAAGAGGTAGTCGCGAAACTTCTCACACACAGCATGCAAAGAATATTAGCAAATTAAATAAACTTGAAAATATTAGGACTACACCGATGTTTATGCCATCTATAGCTAAAACAAAAAACACAACTGCGCAGTTTTTGCGGCAAATTGCGTTAAGTGTTTTACAAATCCGTCCATAGGTGTCGCAACAACTTAAAAGTTTTAAAATTGATAGAGAACTATGGAACTAGTTTGAGTCTTTACTGAGAGGACTAAGACTCCCAATAGGCCTTGCGAAAGCGAGCGTGGCCAGGGCGAGGGCCTCTCCCGGGTTTTCCTTCCTACATGCTTGCGTTCTTTTCGTTCTCGAAAGGCCGATCATGGGTTGGTGCGTTGCTCTTGGGCAGTGTCGTCGGTGTATTAAGGCTCAAACTGCGCAGGCGGACTTGCAAAGCTAAGAAGATCCTAGCAGTACCGCCTTAGAAGGGATACAACTAAGGTAAGCATCGTGAAAGTCAACTTTTGCTCCTATTTGCGTTGAAGCCATTTCGTACGACCCCAGAGTTACCGTGTTTACTTGCATATTGGTCAATTTGGTCACATTCATCATTGTCATAAATAGCACAACCGTGCGAGGCATGCTATAGGTGGGTGTTTATTGCTTTCCATGGCCTGTGGTTCCACCCCCCCCCCCCCCCCGACTCCGCGTTTCCCGCGACGACGCCAACGACGCCCCGAAAGCGCGCTTCAGCGAGCGCCTTCTTGCCCGCTGCCGTTAGGCCGAGAGTAGGGAAGTGCCGCCTGCTTTGTGGGATAAGCGGCAGTCGCCCGACCCGGGGACTTTCAACCTGCATGCCGCGGTGGCTCAGTGGTTAGGGCGCTTGGCTACTGAGCTGGAGTACGCGGGTTCGAACCCGAGCGCGGGGGCAGCGTCTCGATGGAGGCGAAACGCAAAAGGCGCCCGTGTACTGTGCGATGTCAGTGCACGTTAAAGATCCCCAGGTGGACGAAATTATTTAGACCTCCACTACGACACCTTTCCTGTTTCAGTCCCTCCTTCCTTCCTTCCCTTACAGTGCGGTTCAGGTGTCCACCGAGATATGCAAGACAGATACTGCTACCTCTCCTCAAAAAACAACCAACCAACCTGATTGATAGCAGCCTGAAAATTCATGGAGGAGCTTCACTGAGGGTCCCACCTTTCCGTTTCCATGTTTGTAGCCAGTTTGGCTGAAAAAGAGTTTCAACAGTGTGAGTTAAGAAAAAAAGAAAAAGTCAGGTCTGCCTGTATGCAAGTAAATAGGGTAGTAAGTAAAGTATTTTGCTATATTGCAGCATGGAAAAAAGCAAACAGAAATGTAAATTATGCATGTTCTGTTAATTTTATTTTTGTGTTCATGTGCTAGCATACAATGCTCATGTGAGGTTGAGTGTTACCTCAGTCATGTTGTGCACAATTTGGTTATTTGTATGACAGCTGTGAATTTTGTCAGCAGACAATTACTACATGCATATAAAGGAAGTTGGCCATTATTGCAACTAAGGAAAACATAGCCAGATGTTTTTAATTTTTGTTTTGGTGAATGGAAATATGTGGTGTAATAATTTTGCACCTCAAAAATAATTGCTTGGAAGGTAGAAGAAAAGATAATCACGTGCTGTTGGTAGGAGCTCAGCACATGGCCTCCTTATTCAGCGAATGTCGCGGGAAATGTTTGCTTGTCTTTTTTTGCTCTATGAGGCATTTACAAAAATGAAGATGTGATTAGCACTCGCACACAGCGGCTTGCTCATGGTTCCAAAAACAATTTCAGCTGATAACAGAATTCTTTTTGTATTGCAACACCATAAATTCATCCATGAAAATGATTTGCTTCCATGGAGATTTCTAATCCATTCCACAAAACGGACCGGTGTTTACATTGACAACTCTTTTTGATGGGCAATAGAAGCCACGAAAAATTTTTTTAAACCAATCATTTGTCTTTTCAGATGCCAGGAATCTTTATTTTTATTTATTTACAATACCCCTAAGGGCCCTCGTGCGAGGGTATTACATAGGGGGGGGGGGGGGCGATACAAGCATAAAAATATGGCACAGGAATTTGAACAAAATACACGTAATAATGAATTAAAACTAGTAATGTACACAAATAATAACAACAAACAACACAGAATAAAATACTCAGTAAATGCACATAATACAACAAAAATATCAAATCTGTTAGTCCATGGTTTGCTTTAACGAATGCTGAAACGATTGTAGGTTAACCTCAGTCCGCTTCTTTCGTTGTCCACGATGTGCCTGTCACCAATTCTCCTTAAAGACACTCTTTAGGCACCTGCGCACTGCCCATGGCCATGAGACAAATTGGGTGTATGGCTTGAGTGGCTGCATGCAAACGTTTCGCCACTTCGTTTCCTACAAGAAGCATGTATACCGAAAACATGCTTCTTGCTTGGGAGGAATATGCTCCCGTGGCATTGTGCAGGCGGCGATGGCACGAAGTGATACAAATGCTGCACCTGACGTGCCTCCAGATCATGAAGAACCCTTAGACGGGGAGGCTGAACAGCATGACTCCAGTTCAAGTGACTTTGGTTATCAACTGGCAAAGCTACTTTTCAAGTGGAAGGAAGGAAGGCGGCTACCTGAATCCACTGTGCATGAGTTAGCCAACGATATTATTGATTTCGTGGAAACCATTGCAGACCACCAGCACACACAACCTCAAGACGGGCCAGCCATCAGCGTAAAAGAAATTTGCGAGCAGCAACTTGACCAGCTGCGTACAAAATCTGGCCGAACAACCTATTGGAAGGCGCATTTTCCACTTGTTGAATCCCGTACTGTAGTGTTGCATGGAAGTGACACCATGGAATGCGTTCCTCTCTGTGAAGTGCTCAAGTGCATTCTTGAACGTTCAGAACTTCCAAATGAGTTCAGCATTGACTCCTGTACAGATGGTTTTATGCATTCAGTATTTGATGGAAGTGCTTTTCAAAACCATGAGTATTTTGCAGGCAATACAAGTAAACTTTGCTTGCAATTGTACAGTGATGAGTTCGAAGTCTGCAACCCACTGGGCAGAAAGAGGGGAAAGCATAAAATGACAGCTGTCTACTTCTCAGTGCTAAATTTTCATGCAAAGTTGCGGTCAGCACTGTCAAATATTCACCTCATACTACTTGTCAAAGATAAACACATAGCCACTTATGGATTTTCTAAAATTCTTGAGCCATTCATCACAGATATCAGGACACTAGCAAGTCACGGCATAACTGTGAATGGAAACCTTGTAAAGGGATCTGTCTTCATTTTCACTGGTGACAATTTATCTAGCCATAGAATTGGAGGCTTCAAATGTACATTCAGCCAAGGAAGAATTTGTAGGTACTGCATGGCTCTGCGGACCGAAACTGACTATAAACATTTGGAAGGTGATTTTGTGCTTCGCTCACCTCAAGGGCACAAGCACCACTTGAGTATGCTGAGCGCAGGGCTGCCGACTCTGCCATTGTATGGGGTCAAGGCGCCATGTGCTCTTTCGTGCCCTGGCTTTGATCCGACACAACACCTTCCACCAGATATAATGCATGACCTACATGAAGGGGTCCTACCATTTGCTCTGCGGCATATAATATCTTCATTAATTGAAAAACGGTTCCTTTCACTCACTGATTTGAACAAAAGCGTTTCAGAATGGGTTTATGATCCACATGACATCCGCAACAAACCAGAGCCCATTGCTAAGCCATATCTTCAAGGAAAAGCAGTTTTAAAAAGGGTCGGCAACACAAGTATTTTGCCTCTTTCGCTACCTAACCTTTTTTGTTGGGGATAGCGTTCCTTCAGACAGTGCAGTTCGGCAGCTTTGCCTACTTCTCCGAGAAATTGTTGATGTCGTCATGAGCCAAAAAATTCCTGCTTCACATGTTGCCTACTTGCAAAGGAAGATTCATTTTTTTTGTCTTGACTTTAAGGAATTGTTTCCATCAGCATCACTTCCGTGTAAAATGCACTACCTTATACACTACCCTTCAGATATAGAGAAATTTCGACCATTAAGCCTGCTATGGGCTATGCGGTTCGAGGCCAAGCACCAGTATTTTAAAGATATTGCTAGAAAAATACGGAACTGGAAGAATCTCTCTCACAGTCTTGCAATGAGGCATCAGTTCTTGCAGAGTTTTTTCATTTGCTGCAGGTGATGACAATCTCCCCGTAATATAGGCGTGAAGAGTGTGCTGTATGAGCATCTTCCTCGGTGTGTTAAAGAGTTCATAACTGAGAATAACCTTGAATCCACGAACACATTGGTTGTCAAATCTGTAATTGTTGATGGCAGGACATACAGTGCAAGATGCTGCCTTGTCAGAAGTGTTCCAGAAGATAGTCTCCCAGAATTTTTACTTGTGTGTCAACTATTTTATGTGAACAAGGTGTTATTGGTTATGGCTAAACTGCTCGAGACTCTGTTTTGATGAGCATTTCCATGTATATGTTGTCAGTCCTGTTGAAGAGTACAGTGTTCTGACTTCATTTTCAGAGTTTGACATAGAGCCGTTGTACATGCGGGAACACAAGGGCCGGAGTGTTGTAAACACTCGCCATTCATTGTTTTGAGTCTTAATGCAACAGGACTTGCTTAAGCAAAACTACAACATTGAACTGTATTGTCTAACTTCATTTGTTATGCACACTTGTAATTGCTTGCATCCTACTAGTTTTCAGGTGACAACTGTTTTTGTGAGTCATGCACAAAACTTCACTAATGACATTGCGTGCAATAATGACAGATGTCAGCTTTGTTAGATTTTGGGAACCTATGAAATCGGAAGCAGAAGTTGTACTGTCCACTGTGCAAACATTTATCGCTTGTATTTGCTGCTACTATAAATTACATGAGTAATATGTACACATAATCGCTATACATTTTCAACAATAAGGAATGACAAAGCAAACTAGTATTTTGCAAGGCAAATAAATATGTATTCTGTAAAAAGGATATTCGCTGTATTTCTCGCCTTGTTATTCGTTTAGATATTTGGTTATATCTTGATTATATCTATGTGTACATTAATAAATATACTCAGTTCCATGCACACCCTTTTCAGCACTTCAGCACCCATTAGTTGTAGCACCGTTCTTGCTCCCTCGTTTACACCCTTCTGGTAAATGCACCCTTTGCTTCCTGCTCGTAGGGTGCTGCAGATCAATAGGGTGCTCAAAGGGTGTGAAATAGGGTGTAAATTTATGGCGCACCCTTTTTTGCACCCTTAAGGGTGAGAAATTGTTTAGTGTGTAGATACGTGCGGACAAGATTCAAGCAGCAGCGTGCTCAGATTCAAGATTCAAGCAGAAAAGAGAAGAGGCAATGGAGGGTTTACGGAATGCCAAAGAAGTGGAGAGATGCATGTGTACTTCGGATGCATTCTTTGAAAGTGTATGTAGGAGGCGCCACCTAGGGGGCTTTATTTTTCTATACGTTTTTATTTATCAAATGAATACACCTTATGAATGTTTTTATTTAAAACTAACAGATGTAGCGTTGTACAAACAAAGTAAGTACTTTGTACTCAAGTAGTCTTACTGGCAAATCATAAGGCTATTACAAATTATTTTCATAACAAAACGAAATATTCGGTCAGCTGCACATTTTTCGCACAAGGTGCACAACGTTTACGTTTTTCTTTTGTGTGTGACGGTTTTTGGGCAACTTAGCTTCCTGAGGTGCCGTATTATCTCATTGTTGCATCTTGTTGCGAGTCGGTCATCCGTTGTCTTCTGGCATCTCGGCTCTCTTGCGCTCCGACATGAGTCCCAAGTCGCCAAAAATATATCGTTCAAAAAGAATACGAGGAGGTTTTGAAGAAGCACGGCGAGTGCCGGTCAAATCTCCGTCTGCGCGCTTGAAGACTCGCGCCAGCAAGAGGTCAGGCAGCGAAGCTTCCGACGTTAGCACCCCTCCAATCCAGCTACCGGCCGGAGCAAGCAAGCGACCTAGGAGCGAAATCTGCACGGCCGGCTCTTGCACCAGTAGCAGCGTACAAAGTGCTTCGTCGCTACTGCCAGACTCGACGGTATCTTCTGCGCAGGGTGATCTGGACGAGCCCGATTTTTCGTCGGAGAGCAGCACACATACCGCAAGCGGAAGGACAAGTGACTATACCTCGTCCTCGGACAAATCCGATGACGAAAGTGTGTCCCAGAACAGCCCAGCGGTCAGTGTGGAATTAGGCGGGATTCATGAAAACGCTCGCGGGCATTTTCATAACTACCTCTCAGCAGCACAGGAGCTAGCTGCCATAGCTAGGGAACACAATTTGACCCACGCATGCATATATGATATGCTTGCTTTCTGCCGTTGGCGTGGCATTGCGGAGCTACCTAGAGACGCAAAAACCATCATGCAGACGCCGTGGACAGCTCACCTGGAACGCTGATTCCTTTGCTCATTTCGGCCTTGCTGAGGAAATTCAGCAGGCGGTTGGGCAATTACCTGTTCCTGCAACTATCAATCTTCAGGCAAATATCTATGGATTGCGCCTGCATAATGATGTTTGGAGAATGATGTTTGGAGTAGCCAAAATGGAGTAGCCAGAATGATGTTTGTAGAAGCCAAACATCATTCTGGCCGATACTATGCAGAATCACGAATTTTAAGGGGTCCACACCATTCATGGTGAGCGCGTACTGTGGCGCAGGGAAACCGCCCTGTCTGCAGGAATACTTTTCACCTTTTTTGGAAGAAGTCCGCAGCCTTACATGCAATGGAATCATCGTGAGAGGGGTTAACATCAGCGTGAGCTTAACAGCTGTCATGTGTGATGCCCCTGCGAGAAGCTTTGTCAAGGCCATCACTGGGCACACAGGATACTATGCCTGTGAAAGATGTAACCAAAAAGGCCGTTACTTCGAAAACAGACTCACTTTCCCTGACCTGAATGCTCAGCCGCGAACCGGTGCCTCATTTCGGCTCCAGGGTGACCAGCGGCACAACACAGGTGTTTCGCCCTTTACATCCTTCTATATCGATAGGGTGGAATTTTTCCCTACCGAATATATGCACTTAGTCTGTCTGAGTGTCATGCGGAGGCTCATGAGAAACTGGGTGTGTCAGGGACATGGTGCTAGATTGAGCGGTGCTGACCGGATTGAGCTCAACAGGCTGCGCGAAGCAGCCGCAGGCTTCCCAAGCTCCTTCCAGCTGAAGCCAAGGGGGTCGGAAAAGCCAGACCGCTGGAAAGCGACAGAGTTCCGGACATTCCTGCTTTAAATGGTACCCACAGTTCTCAAATCCATCCTTTCTGACGAGCTGTACTAACACTTTCTACTTGTGCATGTAGCTGCTCGCATCTTTGCCTCTCCAGAACACTGCACAGCTCTGAACCAGTTCGCAAAGGATCTCCTCAGATACTTTCTGGAAGAGTTTGGCAAGCTGTACGGAGAAAAACTGGTTTACAATGTACATACACTAGCTCACTTCGCAGAACAGTGCTTGAAGCACGGCCCCGTTGGGAGTTTCAGTGCTTTTCCGTTTGAAAGTTACCTTAGGAAAGTGACGAAAATGCTGCGGACGACTACTAAGCCTCTCGTCCAACTGAGCAGAAGGATATCTGAAGTAAGGCATTGTGTGCGCTGGTGTACAGAAGTGGAGCGGCTCACAAAAGTTGGTGACTGCTTTGTGACTGAGAGCTGTGCTGTTGTCGCCACTGCAATTATGCACGACAATGTTAAAGCTGATATCTTTCCAAATGGAAAGGATTTTTTCAAAACACCGATACCCTCCTCGAGGCTGAACATCTCGCGTTTCAGGGTTGCTGCTCAACGAACCAAGATCTGGCCTCTCTCATACTTCAAGGGCAAAGTGCAATGCGTGAAGCTTAAGCACAAGCGGAATCATGGAATTTTTCCATTGCTTCACATTCAATGAAACCGGTGTAGTCGGAGCCTTGAGCAGTATATGTGCCTGCATCAAAGGAGCGGCCTTAACCGTGCCATCATGTTGGGTTTTGGGTTCATCTTGAATGCCCAGTTTTCTTCAGTAGCCACTGAAATCCTAGCGCTTACCAAAAAGAGACTTCCGTACTTTACCTCCATCAAAATGCAGCCTGGAATTAGTTTGGATTCTTGCTGAATTCCATAGCCACGTGACACCACGACGAGTGAACAGCCAGGACTAACGCAATGAAGTTATGCCACAAGTTACTGAACGATGTTTACTGACAGAGCTCCGGAATATGCATATTCCACCTGAGGCACATACACTGAAATACATGGAGTGCTTTTGTCTTCAATATTGATGCTGATGCCGGATACTTGTGCGTTGACATCTCAAGTCTCGCGGCAGCAAGAGGATGGGCAGCAAAGCTTCCGACATTAGTACCTGTCCACTCCAACTACCACCCGGAGCAAGCAATCGACCCAGGAGCGAAGTCTTCGAACTTGGAAGATAAAGGACCTTTTCAGGGCCACCCAAATGTCCTGGCAGGGCTGCAGCTGCGCCTCTGATAACTTCCCATTTCCCTCAAAAATGCTCTAAATGCCAAACCACAGGGCAGTGTTTCTTTGGTGTCGCATCAGCGTCTCAGCTACTGGAATCGCCACAGGCGACATTTCGATGCTAGGAAGGTGTTTGTATAAGTGAAAACGCTTTCCAAGCACTGGAATGTTGCCTCCAGTGATGCCGCTGATGCGATGCCGAAGAATCGCTGCCTTGCGTTCCGGCCTTTATTAGTTTACAGTATAAAACACAATTGTTATTTTACTGTGAAGGATATTCAGCATGCAGTTTTCTGCATTAGCACGAATTTATGGTTGCCCTTTATAGAGCAACAGGACACAGGTCAAACTTTTTTTAGGTGTTGGCAAATAAAAACACTCAACCTGTATACCATATTTTTGAGTGCTGAAAACTACAAAATAATGTAACAAACCATTCAGCGTGTTTTCATCTTTCACGTCCTGTATGTTGTATTGTTAAAAGTAAAGGTGTACATTATGACAAGGCTCATTTTGAAAACAAAGTTTTGTTTTAAATACTTCACCACACTAACATTTTTCCATCAATCATTAGAATCATAGTACATTATTCACCAATTTTCTTTCATAACGTGATTTCTTCTACATGTCTAAAAGACTGTGGTACAAATATGTACTTGACGTCTTTTTAGAAAGACACCTTCTTCTACAACAATAGTGACTGAAAACGCTTGGAAGTGGTGCGATTCTACTAGTACAATCATTTTTAAGGCAATTTTAACATTGAAATGTTAGAGGAAGCATTGTGGTCCATGCCTCACAAAGGAATATGAAGTGAAACTGTTTGTTGCACGCAACCTAGTATAATGCTGCAAAGTGATAGTATTGACGCAATTGCATAAAATGTGAATATAAAGTTATATTCACTAAAAAAGCAATTAACTTACATAATGAATCTAGACAGAATATTGAGCAAACATATTCAGTAATATTCTAAATTGATCAACCCCACAAAATAAATAAAGTAATTAAAAAAAAAATTCCCCTGTGCCCCTTGGCTTCTGTGGCTGTTGGCTTCTGTCACTAGACAGAATATGAGAAGATATGAGGGATATTCAATTGCTTTACATCCTAGGGTTTTAATGCTCGTTTTCTTGTGAACGGATTGTTCTGCTTTGTAGATCACACTAGAAAAAATGAATTTCTTAATTCATGCCATCAGATTGCTGACTGTTTTCATGATGAAAGTTTTATGTGCAAAGACAGTTAATTGCCTCGAAAGTATGCATCAACACTTGTGAGTAAATATTCTGAACGCCTTTTTTTAGAGAGCCTTTTGCAAACTTCATCACTTCATGAAGTGTGGGGTCTCTTGTGCAAAGCTTCACGACATGAAATTTACCTCGTGACCATAATCAGTAAACGCTCTCAAAAGAAACTAAGGTGTGCAAAATGCGTCTACATTACAGGGTCTATGATTATGACAGGAGGCTTAGGCTTTTTATTACAAATATAACTTACAGGCATGTTGGTGCTGACGGTGATACTAGCCCCATAGCGCTTTCGGTATCAATGGCGCGGCATTTGAAGAGATTTGCGTCAGAGGAGACGACCCGTCTCGCGCTGGTTTTGATAAGGCAGCGCGACATGGGAAGCATTCCGCAGGCAGTGTTTGATAATGCGCCGGTGCATGTGACGCACCAGCTTTGTTTGCTTCTTTTTGCCTCTGGTGTAATATTGTTTGCTCGAAAAACGCACCCTCTTCAAACGGCTGGGCTATAAATACCGCAGTACATGTTGCCAGAACAAAATACGTTCCACAAAACCGTGTTATAAAATAGCGACATCAACTCCATGCATACCGTACTGTGGTGATGGCTGCTTGTTGGTCTAATGTGTCAGATATGAGAAATTTTCTTCAAGCTCTTTGCCGCGACAGCGTATACGGCTTGCTTGGTGGAAAAGCCCTCGTAGTTGTAGTTGTCGGCACCGCGCCTCAGAAAAAATCGTGTCATGCCAACCGTTTACCGATCAGTGTTCCGAATAGTGTCATACGATTCAGCGTTTCTTGCAGCATAAACTTAAGCTGAGCCTATATCTTGAGACGAATTTGAACCCGCAACCTATTATCGGGGGCTTTGGGTGTCCGCAGAGATATGCGAGACTATGTTAATTAGTGCGTTATTATGCCATTCCTCAAATCGAAATTTTATTTTCTTGATTACGGCACCTCTTTTTTTCTTTGCAGACCATAATTACAAAAGGCGCCGCTTTTCAAAATTCGTATACCTTCGTGAATGTATCTGACCTCTGCTCACTTTCGCGCGATCAATTACATCGCGCTCTTGATTTTAATTTCGCGTCAGTGTTCGACGCTAGCGCTGTTGTTGGTCATGACAAAAGAAATAAACAAACAAGTCCGAATATTGAAAAAAACAGATCGAGAGAAATAACCACCGACAATCACAGGGACATCCTTCGGTGTGTCGTGGAGTGGCACTGCCAGTACAGGGAAAACAGCGGACAAGTAGGGCCATCGTTGCGGGTGTAAGGAGGCGGCACTGCCTACATGGGGACGACATCGGACATTTAGTGCCATCGTTGGAGGTGTAACTAATCGGCATTGCCAATATGGGGACGACAGCTTACATTTAAGGCCATCGTTAGAGGTATAACCAAGCGGCATTGCCAATAAGGGGACGACAGCGGACATTTAGGGCCATCGTTGGAGGTGTAACTAAGCGACATTGCCAATATGGGGAAAAGATAGGACAAGCAGGGTCATTGTTGGAAATGGCTTATTGTGGCAATGTCAATATGGGGACAATGAAGTCAACATTGGCCCTGTATAGGGCCACACATAGCCAAAAGACTCCGAATAATGGGCCGATGGTTTGTGCTGCCTAGGTGAGCGCGGATGCTCGGGTCCATGGTGACGAACTGCTCACGAAATATTGACGACGCGATGAGCAGCTTGGCGGTACCCAAGCCAAAAACAACAAAGGAAAGTGTTGATTTGGTGGATTTAACTTTTCGCTGGGTTTTCAGGCAAGCCTAACAGTTTATAGTATAAACGATATGAAACAACCTGCTGTTTAATGTGTTCATCTTGATTCCTGGCTCTTTTTACTTCTCTTTTGCTGATCTGTTCGTGCTACACATCTAATTATTTTTCCATATCGGTTTGCATAATGAATAGATTATTTCCAGTATGTTCATAACGTGTCCCCCAGCTGCCGCGGTGGCTGAGTGGTTGAGAGAGAGGCGGATTCAGTCCCGGCCACGGAGGTTGAATTTCGATGGAGGCGAAATTCTAGACGCCCGTGTACTATGCGATGCAAGTGCAGGTTAAAGAACCACAGGTGATCGAAATTTTAGGAGCTATTCACTACGGCGTCCCTCATAGCCTGATTGGCTTTGGGACGTTAAAGCCCTATAAACCAAACCGAACCATAATGTGTCTTATCTGTTTTACTATTTCAGCGCCAAATGCTTTTAGCCCTGATTTCGGCAAATTCAGGCGAACATTTTCCAGAAGCGAGGGGAAGGTTACGCCCTCTCGTGGAGATCAGATGCACCGAGGACGAGAAACGTGGAAGGTGGCATCAATTATGAACAAATGGGATTGAAAAGTGGTTGTACGGTCGCGTTTTGATGGAGGTGACTCACAATAGGCATCCATGTGCGGTGCGGTGTAAGTACAGGTTAAATATTCCCAGGCGGTCAAAATTATTCCGGTTACCTCCACTATAGCATCTCTTCCTTCCTTTCTTCTTTCAGTCCGTACTTTATCAGTTCCGTTATGGTGCGGTTCGGGTGTCCTCCGAGATATGTGACACAGTTACTGCATTTCATCATCATCGTATATGAAACAACCACTGCAGGGCAAAGGCCTCTCCCATGTCTCCAATTAATCCTGTCCTTCGCCAGCTGCGGCCACCAATTCCCGCAAATTTCTTATCCTCATCCGCCCACCTAATTTTCTGCCGCCCCTGCTACGCTTGCCTTATCTTGGAATCCACTACGTTACCCTTAAGGACGAGCGGTTACCTTGCCTTCGCATTACATGCCCTGCCCAAGCCCACTTCTTCCTCTTGATTTCAACTAGGATATCATTAACGCGCGTTCTCTCACCCACTCCGCCCGCTTCCGCACTGCATTTACTTTCCCCGAAAAAACACAATTCAATGCCTGACTTAAATGGGTCGCAGTCTGCGATCACGTCAAACATTCTTACGCCCTCCACCGGACGCACATAATTCCGCCACTCTCTCGCGCTGTGTGTTTTAATAGGTTGTCGCTCTTGTTAGGGGTCTTTTGCGTAAATCCTCGTCTTCCTTAAATTTCATTCATGGGAGAGGGAGGGTAGGCAGATGGTTTCTAGACACTCACAAAGTGAACAAGGGAGGGGAAAGCCTCGGAATGCATGTCAGCGTTTAGACAAGAGTACCTGTCTTCGTCTGGGCAAAGTGTTCACCATTGGCGGGGTTTAATCGGATTCCGAGGAGGAAGAACCGGTGCGGGGGAGGAGGGCGTGAGGTGGGAAAGGGCCATGGGTGGGAAGGTGTTCTTATTCATGCATAATTGCTAAAGACGATTAGCCAGTTCACGTGCAAAACTATAAAAAAGCCAGTTCAACAGAAATGAATTCCGGGATGGGGCGCATGGAGAGAGAGTGAACATCGGCTTGAAAGGCCGTCTGTCCAGCTGTGACAGGACGCTTGGTAAGACTGCCTGCATTGATCTGCGAAACTAATCAATCTAATTTCGCTCTCTTTCTGGGCCATTGCATGTTTATGCAACTTGTCTTGTTTTCACTTTATTTTATTTGTCTTCTTGCTCTTCCCATTCACCATTTTGTTGACCACGGCCTCAACAAATGCATTTTCTTCTCGTCTGCGATATTCTCCTGCGCCCGTGGTCGCGGCCAGCTCACAAGAAACAACTCCGAATCCCTTTTATTGTAAACTCTAACGAAATGAAATAAAATAAACAAAAAATGGAGAGGAAGCCCGCACCCAACCAGAGGTTATCGCAGGCGATCCAATTAAACATAAAAGAAAAGGGGCCAACGCCCAAAAGAAAATTTAAGAAGAACGAATTACAAGAGAGGAAAAAAAAGGCACAAATGATGGTCGGGGAAAAGTGATTTTTTAGACAAGGCGCCCCTGAAGGATTACGAAGGACGAAATGAACATGAAACAGGGATGGGTCCCGCGTGCCTAGTTTCTTCTGACAGGCTCGCAGGCGGCCAGGAGGATGGAAGGTGCGGGGATCTGTAAGAAGGAAGAAGAGACAGGAAAAGAAAGCGAGGAGAAAAAAACAAACGAACAAACAGGAGGTACTGAGCTTAAGAAAGCAGAAGGGGTACATGAAAAAAGGGAAATAGAAAAGAGGATCAAGTAAATAACAAAAGGCAGGTAAAAAACAAACAAAGGAATATAACGAGCGAAATTCATCAAAAAACAATGAAACATGAGAGGAAAGAAAAGGAATGGCAACAAAAAAATTAAAAATAAAAGTGAAAAAAAAAACGAAAAGCAAACAAAACAAAGACTGCTTGTGCACGCAAAGCCTGCAGATATCATGGTACACATACCATCCACATGCCCGTGAGGCAGGGGCAGGGCCACAGCCCACCAATATTGGCCATCTGGTGCCCCCGACCACATGAGACATGGGGAGGCGCAGAAATGGCAGGGAGGTCTACGAGCCATCCGGGCGGGAATAAAGACGAGAGAAAGGTGAAAGAAGGGAAGAAACGCGAACAGCAACGCGAATAAGCAACGCACGAGACTGAGGGGAACCTAGTAAAGAGGGGGAGTCATGAGGGGAAAGAAAGTGCCGATAGCCTGGAAGCCGTGCTGCTACGTCTGCGGTGAGAGGGCAGGCACGCAGGTAATGGAGAACATCCCCCACAGCTGCCCCGCATGGACAAGAAGGCGAAGGAAGGAGGGCAAAACGATGGAAGTACGAGGGAAAACGACCGTGGCCAGTTAGGAGAGGGACAAGAGATCGGGGTAGAGGGAAAGAGCGGGAGACGGTTAATAGAGGGAACAAAAACAGCCAGGAGGGTGTCCGAATGTTCCGCGGTCCAGGTGTCCGACCAAAGCCTGAGTACGGTGGTACGCATGCGAGTGCGCACTGACAAGGGTGACAGCCACGACGGCCGCAAGAGGCCACGCGCCGACGCCAGAGAGGCGGCCCAGTCAGCGAGCTCGTTGCCCCAGACACCACAATAG
The DNA here is from genome assembly GCF_055824585.1 of Amblyomma mixtum. Classification (NCBI taxonomy): domain Eukaryota; kingdom Metazoa; phylum Arthropoda; class Arachnida; order Ixodida; family Ixodidae; genus Amblyomma; species Amblyomma mixtum. The sequence continues at coordinate 317,808,749 of NC_143014.1, forward strand.
GCGGGGACATGTTAGAGGAAGACAGGACGCTGCAGAGAAATTGCAGCAAGAGTGCGCTTGATGTCTCGGACGCGTAAGTCGTTAGTAGAAAGAGATTGAAGAGCCTGAAGGAGAGAAAGGCAATCAGAGTAGACATGCAGGGGTAAAGGAGAGGGGGCGCGCCGGGCGTAACAATAGGCCTCATGAAACGCAACAGCCTCTGCGCAGAAGGCACTAGAGGCTGTCTCTAGACGAAACCGGCCCATGTTCCGCAGCGCGCCAGAAGATGAGAATGCGACGTAAGCAGCACCCGCAGAGTGGGATGTATCAGAGCCATCCGTGAATATATGAAGGCCGGGAAGGAAGGACTGAGAGGGAAAGTGAGAAGGGAGAAGACGGGCGAAGGAGAATAAGGAAGCCAGGGGCCGAATCCACGAAAGAGTTCGCTTTGGAACGCGTTCGCTTTGCCGTGACGTCAGTTTGACGTTGGCATCGGCGGGAGAGGGAGGGAGGAACACTGCGGGAGGACAAGGGGGCAGGCAACAGCCAATCGGCTTTGTTGGGCGGTCCCATCTCGGTTGCTTGTATTTTTAAGGGGCCATATGCTAACTTCTTTGCGTTTTTAACCTCTAAATGAATGCGTTTGGCTACAGTACTGCAAATTTATTACTCAGAGCCTATAAAATAAGCATAAAATTTATTTTGAGACGTTTCAATGCTTCTTGATTGGTTTGTCTTCTTTTGCTTTCCCGAGAGGGCGCTCTCAATTGTGTTGTTTTATTTTGTGTTCGCGAGAGGGCGATAGGCATTTTGAATTTGCGCGGGAGACTTTTCACGTGTCAGCATTTGTCAGCTTGACATTTTCACTAGTCATAAAAGCCTGCGTCTCGCCGGGGCTAAGATTCTTGGGCGCACTTATGGCGATCATCGTACCGTCGACGCACCCCACGACGCCGGGGATGAGACCACGCTCCAAAAACTCTGCCTTGGCGCGGGACTTATCCTCGGGAGTCGAAGGAAACAACACGCAGTTTTTTCCCCGTGCCGACACGCACGATTGCCTGAGCGACGGCCAAAATCGTCTGGCTCACAGACGACTGCGGGAGTCGTATGGTTGCGTCGCTGCCGACTGCCGCCTGGAAGCCCCCGGTAGCGAAGAACCGTAGGGCGCAGAGTACTTTGCGCTCTGTTGTGAGCGCACTTTTCCTCGTTGGTCCAAGGTGGGGTTTGAGATCTTCGCATAGCTGGCGTACAAGTAGCTTCCACAGCCTGAAGTGCCTTCGGAAAGCATCGTCAGGCATGCCGAAAGGATTGTCATGCACGCGCGACCGCCGAGGCCGCCGATCACATTCGCTGAGCACCGCGAACAACAGCGGGGCGGCGGGAGGTACCGGCATGTCTCTCCTCGCGCTGAAGCGAACGCCACTTTCAGAGTTCCGCACACAGCGACCGAACGCGTTCTCTTTCACTTGATTGACATGTCCCGTGACGTAAACAAAATCCGTGTTCCCGCCTCCCTGAAGTGACGTCACCGCCAGCGGTGACGACACACGACCAATGGAGCGAGGTGGCAAGAGAGAAAGCGAACGCGTTCCAAAGCGAACTCTTTCGTGGATTCGGCCCCAGAGAGGGATGGTCGCCCCAGGGATCAAAGCGGGGCAAGATATCAGATGGTAGATAAGTGTGACCTCCAAAGGTGACAGGATCTACACCGTTTAAAAGGTTGTATTTCGCACAGAGGCGATCCAATTCTAAGGGAAGAGGGGGTACCCGGAGAAGCACCTGAAGTGCAGCCGTGCGCGTTGTGCGGAAAGCCCCTGTGATAGCGAGAAGAGGGACGCGCTGCACAGAAACAACCTCCTCCCGAAGGCGGGAATTGGCGCTGCGAGACCACCAAGCGGGCGCGGCAAAAGTTAAAGCGGGTTGTATTGCTTGGAAATAAAGCCTACGTAGAGAACAGGGAGGGAGGGAACGATGGAACGACAGAAATGAGACAAGGCGCGAAGTGAGGATCTCTGCCTTGTCGCGGAGGAAGTTAGCATGAGGTAGAAAAGTGAGGTGGCGGTCGAAGACAACGCCTAAAATTTTGAGTTCCTGTTTGAAACTTAAGGGGCGGCCCGAAAAGCGCACGGTGGGATTACGCTTTTTCATTCCGCTCACGCCATGGGAAAACAGCATACAAAATGTTTTTGGCCATGAGATTGTCACCCGCGAATCAGCGGCCCAACAGGCTATTCTGTGAAGAACCTCGGCTCACAGCTGCTCCAGCTCGTGGCGCGTGCGGTCCGGAACCAGCAGAATGGTATCATCGGCATACGCCTGTATTGTCACGCCAGGAGGCATTGGACATTCGACAAGGCTTGCGATTATCACATTCCACAAAAGGGGTGAGACGGGGGATCCCTGAGGGCTGCCGAGAGTGGGATTGGCAGACACCTCCTCACCAGTGCGTGTACGGTAGACTACCGTGCGCTGCGAAAGAAAGGAGCGCAAGAGTTGATATAGGTTGGAAGGGAGACCGCGGCTGCGAAAGAAGCGAAGAACGAGGGGGTGCCAAACGCTATCAAACGCACCCTGAAAATCAACTGATATAAGAACTACGGGCGTGCGGGATATGCGGAAATTTTCCAGGGCCATTCGCAACGAGGCCAGGGCTTGCGCCAGCCTATGCCTCCCCCCAAGTCATAACCGAAATTTATGCGCTATTTTCCCAAACATCTGCCCACGCCTGCTTCACGCACTGCCTCATTGTTTCCGCCTGCCATTTTGAGGCGCTTCACATAAATCGACTTCCTGAACTCCGGATTCACGGCAACCACATCCCTCTCAACCTCGTTGCTCTTATTCCGCCGGTACTCTGCATGCTACGAACTGCACTCGCGATGATACTGCCCGCTTAATTTCAACGACATATGTTAATCGCTGAACTACTCTTGCTATGTAACCCTTGGGAAAATAACTCAGCCCTGACGCTACCATTACAAGGCTGTGCGCTGAAGCATTGAAAAATAATTTTATTTGCTTCTTGCAGCATTGCATTTAAACTCCTTAACCGGAATTTCTGGAATGCGAATCACCTATTTCCTTTCAGCCTCTCCATTGTACCTCTCTCCCACATTCTAGTCAGCAGAGATAAGCAGCTGTGTACTTTTTACCTCTCACTTTTCCCCACAAGCTTGCTGTTATCACAGGAAGTCACACTATTTTGTCCGTTCTTCCTGCTGTGATTCCTTCACTTCCACCTTCTGTATATCCATTATCCTATCCTGCCTCCTAAGTCAGTACTTATGCACAGCTGTTCCTGCCTGACCTACTTCCTCACCATTGGCTGGGCCAGTGCAGATCCCACGCACGTTTTTTGCAGTACAACATCCGCCATTGCAGCTTGAAATCGCAGTGATGAGAACTTCATTTTTTTTTCCACTTTTTCCTTAATTTTCGGCCGCTTACAACTCCAGCTATCTTTCCAGAGCATCCGCCAGCGGCGCTCGTATGGCGTTTTCTCCATCTACTCCGTCCAGTCGAGGACACGATCCGGAAGACCTTGCCATGGAATCCGCTCCTTGTGCGTCATCGACCGAATTAAACATCCTCTCTTCTAAACTCAGCAAGATCTCGTAGTGTGTACCCCTCACTTGGTTGGTTGGTTTATGGGGTTTAACGTCCCAAAGCGACTAAGGCTATGAGAGACGCTGTAGTGGAGGGCTCCGGAAATTTCGACCACCTGCGGTTCTTTAACGTGCACTGACATCGCACAGTACACGGGCCTCGAATTTCTCCTCCAAAGAAATTCAACCGCCGCGGCCGGGATCGAACCCGCGTCTTTCGGGACAGCAGTCGAGCACCATAGCCACTGAGCCACCGCGACGGCGTACCCCTCACTTGATTTTTCTCAGACACCTTAGCCGCCATAGCACTACCTGGTTATTGTTAACTGAAAAGTTTCCACAATATCTTCGGGCTCAACGCCACGCGCTCACACGTATTAAATTGAATTGCTAACTGCAAACACTGAGTCTAGCGCGGAAAACAAATAGGCCACATCTGGCAATTAATTTTTTCCACCGAAGCTTACAACTGCCGTGGAAAGAACAGAAGCACAACCGCACCCTCAGAAAGAGGATGACACAGTTTGTAAAGAAAATCGAAGCCTACGTGGTCGAGCTCGAAAGACACCAGTGGGGCCTGTTATGCGAAAGCATGAACGGGCACCTGGGTAAGAAAAACACGTGGCTACTCCTACGACACTTACTCGACCCAACACAGACCAAAACGGCTCGAAGCAAAAGACACGCACATGCAAGCAATAATGAAGACATAACCAAAGAACTCTAGAATAGGTATCTGAATACCATGCAATCCCCGATCCACTTCCCTGGTACAGGGGCGAGTCGAACCCAGAATTAGACCAAGAATTCAGCACGGCAGAAGTATGGTAGGCTATGCGCCAACTTAACACAACCGCGGGAGCCGCGGGACCCGACGGAGTCACAAATACGTCGCTGAGAAATCTAGGCCTTACGTCAGCTACGGCACTTACTGGCCCAATCAACAAGCATTGGCAAGAGGGTGAAATGCCACATGAATGGAAACACGCCAGAATCATCTTTATCCCCAAACAAGGCAAGCAGCCAAAAGTTGAAAACCTGACTCATTCTCTCTCCCTTCTTCTTTAGGGAAACTCACGGAGAACGCAGTACCAAACACTCTAAGAATACGCAGAGGATAACCTGCTGCCACCATACATGCTAGGCTTTCCCACCTCCCATCGCATAAAACCCAACCAAAGAGCACGAGGTAAAGTGGAGACAACTCCAAACTAAAACTCTCCCTAATCCCGCTTTCCTAAGTCATGTGTACCCGGATAGATTGGAACCGAAGTGCAGCAAATGCGGCAGACCTTGCTGCTCAGGTCCGACCTGGAAGCACAAGTACAGGTTGTGTCAAGAGCCCAAGAGGTCGCCACCAGTCTTCACTGAGGATACCTAGCAAGACCCTTAGGACCCTTAGAAATAAAAATTCAGCCACACAAATCACTTCCGTATTTTTGAAAATCCCACCTGGGGGTTTTAATAACCTAACGGCCAGAACAAGGAATTAACTTTTACAATCAAGGCGGCAATTCACTGAACCTAACAGTTAGAACAATGAAATAAAGAATATCGTTCTGCTTTTGTAAGGCTTCGTGGCGGCCCCGCGGGTGGTGTCTCATCGCAGTCCTGAAATTTGAGCTTAAGAGAGAGACAAAGTAGGGAATGGGAATCAGAGGGAGGGGTATAAAAGGACCCGCCTTGAAGGTAAGTCCTCAATTGTCTACGAACGCGTGAGAGTGCCTACCACCTACGCATTCATCTTATCTCGTCGTTGGACTGCGTTCTTCACGAAGAGGCTTTGACCTTTGCTTCAGTAAGTATAATCGGTGCACATCCATAGCTGACACGGAGTAGCCGTGAAAGATTTTCCGTGGTGCACGTCTCAAAAACTGTAAGCCTGAGTTCTTGCGCCTTGATTCGCAGGTGACATCATGGTCCATTGAGTCGACTGCAGCCAGGAATGTATTTCGGAGGACCCCGGCCCCTACAGCGAATGGGGAACCAGCGCCGACGACCTGACACTTCAAGAAACACCTCAGGCGTCGGCACCGCTGCCGGATAGCCGACATTATTCCAAGGGGCGGTCACACTCGACCAGTTCGTGGAGGTCTTCCGCAGTTCCTTCCGCGTCCTCTTACGACGCCTCAGCCAGCAGCTCCGGGCCTGGTTACTTCCTATCTCTGCCATCGCGAGCACTGTAAAGCCCTGTTAAAGAATCCGTGGCTCGCTGCCGTCAGAGCCTAAAATTCACCGGCTGCTGAACGGAGCCTGACGAACACCGTTTCAGCGCCGGTGCTCCAGAAGGCGCTCTTTTTGCAAATATGATGCCACAGTCAACCAGCGAGATGTCTTTTAATTCCCTGGAGAACCTAGACTACGACTGTGACCAGCTGCTTGCAGTGACCAGCTGCTTGCAGTGACCAGCTGCTTGCAGTGACCAGCTGCTTGCAGTGACCAGCTGCTTGCAGTGACCAGCTGCTTGCAGTGACCAGCTGCTTGCAGTGTTCAAACGGATCGCTGTGAACGCTGCTAGAACACTGCTGGGAATACAGCCCAAGGTCGCCCAAACCACTGTTGCACTTCTCCTCAGGACACTCGAAACTTGTCAAAAATGGCATTAGAGCAGCACTATTCAAGTCGTGCCGCCATCTAGTCGTTAGTGACTGCGACATTGCAACTAGCGTGGAAAGCACAAGGACAGCGACAAAAGGAACCGACGGGACAGCAACAAAACACGCCACGCGGTTTGTGAACTGCACCATCGGTGTAGTGTATCTTATCCCACTGAGCTGTGGTAAATGTTATATTGGCCAAACAGGCCAGTGCCTGAACGAAAGGCTACGAAAACACCGGACTACAGTCGCAGCTCTGATGGCGGGGGGCCATTTGGCCGCACATTGCCGCAAATGCATAGTAAAAACAACAGGCGGTAATGAAGAAAAATGCGTTCCACTCTTTAGCGACACGAGAGTGCTGAGGCGGCTTCATAGGCAGGGTGATAGGGAGATATTTGAAGCTTTTTGCATTGATAAGGCAGGGGACAAGTGCGTGAGCACACCCTCAGTAGCCCTCACGAAAAAAAGAGATAATGTATTTGTCAAAAAACTTGCGCGTCAATTTGGTTTAAATGTTTACTCTTTGTTATGACAACCTGCTTCGTGATAAAGAGGAGGGGGCGGGGGTACAGTCTCCTGAGCATGCGGTGAATAGAAGTGTAAAAAATCTGTTATGTGTGCATTAAAACGTCACTAGCGTGCTGTCCCGTCGGTTCCTTTTGTCGCTGTCCTTGTGCTTTCCACGCTAGTTGCAATGTCGCAGTCACTAACGAATTCACATCAACTAGCCCAACTGTCTTCCATGGCCATCTAGTCTAGGCAAGTGTGGAAGCACTTGTCTCCCAGCTGTCAACCGCTGACTATCCACAGTATGTTATTTCTTGGGCGGGTGACAAAATCGCAAAATTGGTGAAGAAATTTAGTCTCATACGCACGGCGTGAAGATAAAGGTGTTGCTTAGGAGCATTTTTTAAATTTTTTTTCTTTATTTATGCTCAGAAACAGTACACAAACTGTTGGTTGGACCCATAGCCTTCACGGCTAGTGAGGGGTCCAAATACAAAACAAGCACAATACTACTGCAGGCCGTGTAAAATAAAAACTTCAAGATTAACACACACAATTGATTCCTACATTTCCATGGAAATTAAATAGTGTTTTACAGATGCCTAAAAGTTATTTTTTTCTTTAACTTCATTCGGGATTTCATTCCACACATGGGCTCCGCTGTATTCTAGGAGTCTCCGGCCGTACATATTGTAACAAGGTGGTAAATTAAATAGATTGTTAGTTGCAGCTCTTGTTTCATTGGTAATTTAAATAAACTAAGGGGCATGGGGTTGTTAGATTTTATTACATTGTTTACTATTTCAGCTATCTTCAGTTTATATGCCATTGATAGGGGTAAGATAAGAAGCTGCTGAAAGAGTGGCCCGCTGGGGTATGTATTATTTGAATAAGTTATCATACGAATAGCTCGTTTTTGAAGGCGAGAAACAGGATCTAGGTATGTTTTATATGTACCACCCCGTGCTTCCAGGCAATAAGATAATTGACTGTGCACAAAGGCGAAATACAGAATGCGTAGAATTGGAAGATCAAAGCAGGCCCTGGCCTTTAGTAATACATGACAACCATAGGCTAGTTTGGAGCAAATATTAATTTGTCCTTTCCAGTGCATATCAGACGCGAACAGGACACCAAGATACATGGAGGAAAAAAAGCTAGGAGAGAGTGCGCTCAGCCTCTGCAAGCCATCCTCCTCTGACGCCGCTGCCGAGGGCCCTTTTGCGCATTGACTCTTGGGAAATAGGCCCTCCTCCACAGTTACCAGACTGCCAAGCAGCGGTGCTTTTTAGTGAACGTCTGTGCTCCGATGTAGCGCAGAAACGCAGCGCCTGTGTTGCAGATTTGGCGGAATGCGTACCTAGCTCGAGGTTGTCTGAAGGCTCCGCGTCTCAACTCTTCTGTTGATTACACTCTAGAGTTTTTGGGTGCACTGTAGAAAACTGCAGGTAACTTTTCATCAAAGGGTGCGGCCGCGACCTCGTCACTGTTCAGCTGTGGTTCATAAAGAGAATAGAGAGGAATTCCTTTCGTCGTTATAAACACATACGGAGCGTTTATTTCAGCGCATGCTATAAGCGGAGAACTCGAGAGTAGGCGAAGAAAACGAGCCTCTAAAAAAGGGCGCAGTGGCTTCCAGAGCGCTCACGGCGCACGGACGTGTTTAACGAGCGCTCCGGCGCGCTGCGCAAGATTCTATTTCTCGGGCAGGCGGACTTCGGCCAACCCATGGGCCCGCCGTTCACCGCTATTCGCGAGACACAAGTCGCGCAGAGTACCGCGCATACGCAGTTCCGTCGTGAAATGCAGCAGTGAAGTATTTCTCTCTCTCGCGAGAGAGAGTGCCGGCGGCTTTACGTCTGCCCCTGCGCGGGGTCTCCCGGCTACTGCGCACGATCACTTACAAAAAAAAGTAAACTGTATGTACTACGTAGCCGCGCGCACGCAGCGTCCTGTCTCGGACTAATCGCGCGGCCACACGAGCGCCTCGAGACTGTCCGGGAGGATTCCCAGCGCCCTGTAGGCCGCGAGCATCTCGCGACGCGGCACTGCAGAAGCGGCACAGCGAAGGAGCATGTGCTCCAATATCTCCACTGCGCCGCAGTCAGCGCACGCGTCGCTCGGGAATGGTGGCCGCTGCGGCGAGCGAGCAGTTTGTGCTCACCACGGAGCCGTCAGTGAACACAAGAAGGTGGTCGCGCAGTTGCTCGTAGAACGAGAGAACGAAACCGAAATCCAGCTAAGAGCTACCGCTGCCTTGTCACGTGAGGGCCTATTTCCCATGATTCTTTCCACTATATTTTTTATGACTAGGCTTCAAGATTGTGACGTCATACTCCCTCCTAGTTTTTTTCTTCCTCCATGCCAAGATACTTGTATTGAGGCACCCTCAGCAGAGTCGTGTTGTCGATTGTTACAGATATATGTTCGTAGTTCATGCATAGAGTAATATAGAAGTAAAGAGCGGACACTCCCGTAGGCCCCAGCGGCCGACGTTTGTGCACAGCGCACCTAGCGGACACGGGGAAACGCACTGGCCTCAGAGATGATAGAAAAAAACAGGAATCTTGGAGGCTCTACTTTCATTGCGTGTTGTGCTTTCTCCACTCTCGCGGAGGAGGCGGTGTCACATTGCCCAGCTGAGCAGCCGGCCACCAGCGTGACGATTACGGAGCACGCAACGATTATCCAGGTTTCGACGTGCAACGCTCGTCAAAAGCGTTTGGCTTTGATCGCTTGCCTGGACGCCGCGGCGAACACGTCACCCACAAGCCGCAAAGGCTTTATGCCACGCATCGCGTGCGCTTGGCAAGCGGCAGTGAACCTACTACGTGAATTCTGTCAGGGTGACAATGAGCGCATCAGTCACTCCGCAGAAGGAAGCCAAGACATGCCAAGACCATACTCTTTTTCTTTTTTTTTATTTGCACGTTCAGTGCCATCTGGCGGAAACGGGGAAGCGCCCGAGTGTCCCGAGTGTCCCGAGAGTCCCGAAAGGACCCGAGTGTCCGCTCTTTACTTTTATGTTACTCTATGGTTCATGCGCGAGTGAAACACGGTGTACTTTATTTTGTCAGTATTAAGGGTTAACCGATTACTTTTAAACCACTGCCAAACTTCACTAAGCTCTTCATTATTTATACATTTAAGTGCCTCTAAATTTTTCTCTGTAAAAAGTAATGCAGTGTCATCGGCATATATGACAGCTTTCGAATATTTCAGCGTTGATAGAAAGTCATTAATATACAGGGAACAGAATAGCGGCCCAAGCACGGCGTTTGTGGGTATTATCCGGCGCTTGTGGGTATTATGCAAAAACGGGCATGCCAAAGGAGGCGAGATCTCACCATTGACTAACTGCTTACATACTCCACAATTCCATTCTATTTATTAGTTTTAGACGGGGAACGAGGTCAAAGAATGTAAGGCCGAACATTTAGATTGACAGTTCGAGATCATGGGATCTGCTCACGGACAAGGAGGTTTTTTTTCTGTCCGATGGAGAAATATCTGTTGTTGACAGCGACTACGGTGGCCCAGAATACAACCACAGGCGAGAGGTTTCTTTTGTTGGCCTTCGCCCACAAGAATTCGTTAGGAATCTTCGCAAAAACAATGCTCCACACTGCGCCAAGTACTTCTGCAGTACTGTCGGGCATTTCTGGAAATTACAGGCACGCGAAGGAATGAAAGGGAAGCCGACGCGGACAGAGACTTGGCTATCATGATAATGTGCTGAAAAGTGACCCGCCGCCCCCAACCGCAGTTTTGCTCAGTAGTGCTCGACGTTCTCCAGGATGAATAGCTGAGTACATGGTAGTGAATAAACCGTATCATTTACTTGTCTGACGCATTTTGCGTGTAATAAGCTTTTTCGACTGTCTAGCTTCTCCATTTGGACATCAACGGTTAGCATTCCAATTTACTAGCATTAGATTTCTAAAACTAATTTGAAAAGGTCGTTCTCGTTCGCGGCCATGACGTGTGTGTGTAATTGATCTTGTTGTTACATTTATTATTTTTATTCCTGACCTTCAAACTGAGCATTTCGTTGGCCGTGTCATCAGCAATCACACTGGCTTTTCCTCTGTCATATACTCCGGCGCCCGGAGTCCCCGCCATCTTCCTGAAAAGCTAATCTGGAAGACACCAGCCTATCTCGCCCTTTAAATGTATGCCGCATCCTCCCAAACACATCTGCGGACTCCTCCTCCACGCACTGCCTTATTGTTTCCACCTGCCACTTTGACGCGCTACTCATAGCCTAAATTCCTGAACCCCGAATTCACGGCAACCACACCCCTCTCAACGTTCTACACAACTGCAGCGAAAAAAATGACGAGCTCAAAGGAAGAAACACCTACGACACGGACAAACACTGCACTCACAACTGATTTTATTTGCATTGCAGTTCTTGCCAGGATTGTTCGCCGCATTTTGAAGGTGCAAGGATTCTAGACAAAAGCAAAGACCAAACTGCACGTGAACCACTGGAAGCTTACCATATAAAGAAAAAAAGGGCGATTTTTGTGTAAGCGATACTTGTATAAAAGCGATGTATATAAAGCGATACTTTTATTTCTATAAAGCAGAATGTTATCTTTTCTCTGCCACACGATAAGATGTGTCTCACGGTGTGATAATGTTTTTTGTTGATGGTGGCACTTGTACTTTCCTGCGCGAGCATTCGCGGAGGAACCTTTATATTTCGCATTGCCGGCGAAATAAAACCAGTTGATTGCAGCGTTTGTCCGTGTCGTAGGTGTTTCTTCCTTTGCGCTCGTCATTTTTTACGCTGCACTTATGTGGAAGCAAAGTAACCAGCTTGCCCAAAAGCTCGTTTTACTAAAGCACCCTCTCAATCTCTTTGCTCTGTTCCATCGGTCATCTGCGTGCTACGAACTGCACTCGCGATGCTATTGGGTGCATAACATCAACTCGCTGCGTTAGTTGCTCAAGTACCCCTGCTCTGTAAAGGTTGAGAAAATCAATTAGCTCTGACGTTACGATTACAAGGTTGTGGCCTGAAGCATTGCCAAATAATTTCCTTTTGGTCATGCAGCACATCATTTATGTAGTGTCCTACACCGGAATGTCTGGAATGCGAATCACCTGCTTCCTTTCCCCGTCTTCATTGCAGCCCCCTCCTGCTTCCAGTCACCAGAGATAAGCACCCGTAGACATCCTCTCTCACCTTCCCCCACACGTTTGCTGTTATCATATGAAGTCAGCCTCTTTTGTCCGTTCCTCCCGCTGTGATTGTAGTCTCCTTCCGGGACTTTCAGCTTTCCTTTCCCCATCATCCTATCTTGCCTTCTTAGTCAGTATTTATGCACTGCTCTTCCGTTTCGCGGTTTCCTGACCTACATCCTCTGCATTGGATACGCAAGTGCAGATCCCATGCTTGAGTTCTGCAGTGCAACATCCGCCATTGTAGTTGGAATTCGCCGTGTCGACAACGTCTATTTTTCATCATCTTACATCAATTTTCGCTGTTACCAACTCTAGTTGCCTCTAGAGCATCCACTAGCGACGCTTGTATGAAGTTTTCTTCGTATACCCTGTCCAGTCGCGAACTCGATGCGTTAGAACTCCATAAGAAATCTACGTCCTCTGCCTCGTCGACCGAATTAAACCATCTTTCTTGTAAACTCACCAACACCTCACAGTGTACACATCTAACTTGATTTTTCTTAGTCATCTTGGGATCCTTAGCTTCACTTTAGTATTATTAACAGAAAAGATTACGCAATATTTGCAGCCCCAACACCACGCGCAAATACGTGTTAAATTAAATCAACTCCAAGCAGCGACTGCACCGGGGAAAAGATTTAACGCATGGCTACGAACTTTCTTGAGCTCTTCCAAATTATAAATTACTACTTTTACAAAGAAAATTGAAGCCGCACAAAAAAACTTCCCTATTCTTGAAAATGCCTGCTAAGGATTCTAACAACATGACGGGGAGAACAAAAATTATATTCTGAAACCAGGGCTGCGCTTCTCTAAACGTAACAGTTAAAAAGATAAAATAAAGAACGTTGTTCTGCTGTTGTCAGGCGGCGTAGTGCCCCCTCTGTGGCATCCTCTCGCGGTCGTGAACTTGAGCATGAAAGTGAAAGAGAGAGAGGGGGTGAGTTGCGGTTAGGAGAGGGAGAGGCATAAAAGTACCTGCCTTGGCGCGAAGTTTGGTTTAGGTTTGGTTTATTGGGGTTTAACGTCCCATAGCGACTCAGGCTATGAGAGACGCCGTAGAGAAGGCGTCTGGAAATTTCGACCACCTGGGGTTCTTTAACATGCACTGACGTCGCCCAGCACACGAGCCTCTAAAATTTCGCCTTCATCGAAATTTGGCCACCGCGGCCGGGATCGAACCCGCGTCTTTAAGGTCAGCACCTGAGCGCCATAACCACTTAGCCACCGCAGCGAGGCATGTCAGATGTTCTGACGCCGGTGGCTGGCTGGTTATAGGCATTGAAACAACCATTTCTCCAACGCGGACTTCAGTCAGCAGCATGGCGCCGAAATTATCACTAGAAGAAAGACGGATAATTGTGCGTTTTTTTTTACAGGTGTTTCCCAGAGGGAAATTTGCCGGTGGACTAATAGGTCAAGAGACAACGAACAGGATAACCAAAGCTTAGGAAAATGATAAAGGAAGGCTAGGTGACGCCCAGCTCAGCGGCAGACCAAGGGCATCGACACAAGATACGGACAGACAAATTGTAACTGCGGTAGTTGCCGACCCGTTCCTCAGTGCAAAAGGACCAAAGGACGCTCTTCCTCTCAACGGTGGGCTCGTTAAGAGGGTTTGCTAAATCTGAGCCTTGGGTGGAGAACAGGGGGTCACGAACGGATAGCATGGAGTCAAGCACTACTCTCCCCCCCCCCTCCCTCCTAACCCCGGAGAAGAAAAGTGGTGAGTTGAATAGGAATCACCTGCTGCTGCTTACAAAGAAGCAGTACTAGGAAGCATGCCTCATGGAAATTATCTCCCCGTCACTACTTCGCAAATGGCATTTGCCATGATGTAGATATCTTTCAACAGCACACAATTGCTGCAGTGGGGGAACATGTACCGATTACAATTATAATAAAGTGTTTGTTGTTAGTATCCAGGCGCCTAACAAATATGATTGGGACAGCCGACCCTGCTGACGTGGTCACCACTCTTATTCCCGTTGCCTCTTACTACGTGTTTATTTTTTTTATTCCTTACCCGCTTTCATTATACCTATATTTTCGTGTTTTCTATTTTCTTCTTGTGACTACTTTGTTTTAGCACCCGCCAAGGACATGTGATGTGCCTTTTTTGTACGAATAAAACAAAAAATAACTGTCCCAAACCTGGGCCCGACATCAATGCTACTTGCTGTTAACTGGCCGGCGGGTGATGCGCCCCAACAAACTCTGTAGAGTGGTGTCATCTCGCACCACTCGCTACGATCAAAGAGCGCATCGAGTGGAAGCGAGCGGTTAGGCAGGCTGCCCGCAAAAGAGGACGCGAATGCGCATTGTAACCTCTCGACACCAGGGGCCGAATTACAAGTCGCTCTCAATCCAAAACAGTCTCAAAAACACTCATTTGCCCGTTCCTATGTATCGGCCGTGACCAGCGGCCATATTGATTTTTTTGGGCCACCGGCTGACGTCATAAACGTTCCAGAAGTGTTGACGTTGCTTACCTAATTATGCTAGCCTTTTGAGACAATTTTTTTTTAGAGCGAAAAAATGGCAGTGGCTGAGCTCAGCTATGCGAGGATATACGTAGCGAGAGGCCTACACTAGGACGAGGTTCGTCCGTTTTCCGTTTGGAGCGTCAACGAAAACCTGCGCTCCACCTTCCATCGGAACGTGGCAGCCACCGCTGCGTTCACAACAGTTGTTCGCACACGTAGCCAAACGGGTTGCCCGTAATCTCCTTTTGAAACGCGCGCGCCGCAGTGGAACATTGGCAGGCCCGTAGTAATCACTTCTTTCGAAAATAGATTTTTCCGCGGACTTAAGACGTCCGAACCAACGTTACTAGATTACTTTCAGTTTGCAAGCACCGACGCCGCGGATGTCGCCTATGCCTGTACCGCCGAGCGGGGGCGCTCTCGTCGCTGTTCGACCGGCTTCTGGATACAGTAGCCGCGCTGACCACGTCAGCGAAGAGTATACAGCGAAGCGTTTTTGTGCCAGGCGTTTCTTTGTTGGGTTAAACTGCGCTGTAAGTTGATCGCTGCTCCTCTCTGTCCTTGCCAGATCTATGTAAGTGCGTTTCGAGCGACGCAGCTCGTGCGGCGTTGGCTCCGTCTGCAACTCAACACAGAAGCGCAACAGCGAAGGTGCACCCGGGCTATGCGTCCGTGGGTCGGTGCGGCCGAGCTGTGCACCTGTCTGCTCCCAAACCAAGGAAAGATAAGCGTTCTACGTAATATGCGACCGCAATTCACACTGACCATCGCCAAGGCCGCAAGAGAAGTGCAGCCTTGCTCGCTTGGGTTGTGCTGAGCACGCGTCGGTATTCACTTCTCAGATACTGAATTTTGCTATTGCTACAAGAATGCACTTTTTCTCTAGCACGTCTCGTCTCTCTTGTAAAAGCACGTCTCTTGTAACTGTTTGGCCTATTAAAAGTGGCTCCCATAAAGATTTATTTGTTTTTTTCCTATATGAATTGAATACACTGCTTTCAATCTGACCTGTGCTATTACCGTCATTTTTGGCGTTTTATGACCTTAATAACGTCGAAGTTTCACGGTGGTAGTCCTGCATCTCCCTTAAAAAAGCCCGTATGCATAGTTGATTGTCTTGCTTCAAACCGATGGTACTTGGCCTTAGGTTTCGATATTTGCGGCAACATGCGACTCATTTACCGTGTCATGGCTCGCCGTAAGCAAAGAGTGATTTAGTTTGTAGGGAAGTAGATGAAACAAAAAACTATATCCGATAAAGAACCAGATTTCTCATCGAAATAGCTAATGATTCAGACATCCCGATCGTACCTCTGCCGCCCAGGACCGTTCGCGCAGCCTTAATGTCACTGTAGTTGCACATTCAGAATAATATCTGTGCACTATCTTGGAAATATCTTCGTTAAACAGGAACTACCTGTGTTAAGTGGCGCGAAACACGGCGCGCTCGTCTCAGCGATAGTTCGTGTGACGAGAGACCGGCCGGAGCGGGCCAACAGCGTCGAAAGCGCCACCTCACAAGAGGGAGCCGAATGGGGCCACTTTTGGTCGCCTAACTGCAGCGGAGTTTGCAAACTGACCAGGTAATCTAGTTTCGTTGGTCCGAACAGTACCTTGATTCTAGACAATGTGTAAAAAAAATACAGCCGTCGAATGAGTTTTTTTTTTCTGGCTGCCATGTTCACGATGGATGAATATTTGGGCGGATGGATAAGGCCGAATCCTTTGAATAGGACGGCAGATCAGGCGACCAAGCCGATGCTTTTTCATCGCCTGCATACTCTCGCGGGAGCGAAAGAGCCTGAAGAGTAACCTTGATTGCTAAACCTTAATTCACGGCATGTTTACAGCACAACGCTAGCGTACGGTCCCTCACCGTGCAAATAGATGCTTCCGGAGCGAACCCCTGCTACTAGCCACCGCAACCTGGCTGCTAATTCGATGATTCCGTTGTCAGCGTCTCGCGGTCTCGTCATTTTGACATCACGCTCTCAAAATTGAGACCAAAATTGAGAGTGACTGGTAATTGGGCCCCCGGTTGTCCAGGAACTGGATGGCGCTGATCCGCGTTTTGAATCCGGAGCAGGGGTTCATCTTATTCTTCCCGCGACTGTACAACCATCACAGGAACGCGTAAAGATGACACGGTTTTCGAACGCACAACCCGAAAATAGAACGCAAATGAAAGCATACAGTACAGCCTGGTACGAGGGCAACGCAGAGACAACAGGTCGTGCTAAAAGATACTCTAGTGCTAGGACACCGGGAAAACTGCCGCAGAGCGAATAAAAGAACGGAACACTAACAGAGCTCTATGTGGCAGATATCCCGCCGTTTTGCAGGTCGCAAGTACTCACAGCATGTAGTACTGCTTCCTGCTCATCTCGTCGATGCGGGTCCACCTTCGCAGCATAGCAGAGACGGACGCTGCTGCATCAGGCACTGTCTATGTTAATACCTCGGCGACTGGCCCATCCAGCCACGGCCGACAATACCACGACTACGCCAACTGCGCTACAGCAGCGCTCGCGCCGGAATGCTCCCGCGGGGGCGGCTTTCCTAACCCTTATCTTGTCTAGTGTGGCCTGCCCGATCACGCGCATGGCAGCGCCGATGCCCGCGAAAAACACACTGATCATGCTCAGTCGCACTTGCGCCCGCTCCCACGTGGACGATAGTGAAGGCCCATGCGGCAGTAAAGCGCGACGTTCTTCCAAGGTCCCTCAACTGGTCGCGCTAGAAGAGACCAAACGCGTGCCGAACCCTACTTCCGGCGGCATCAAAATTAGCGGTGCGATTGGAAGCACCCTATGCTCCCTATGACTGATGCTGGAACTAAAACATTTATAGTGTATATATAAAAAAGTATTACGATCGTGCTCACAAATCAATGTTTTTGCCGTCGCGGTGACTCAGTGGTTACGGCGCTCGGCTGCTGACCCGGAAGACGCGGGTTCGGTCCCGGCTGCGGCGGCTGAATTTCGATGAAGGTGAAATTCTAGAGGCCCTTGTACTGTGCGATGTCAGTGCACGTTAAAGAACCCCAGGTTGTCGAAATTGCCGGAGCCCTTCACTACAGCGTCCCTCATAGCCTGAGTCGCTCTGGGACGTTAAATCCCAATAAACCAAACCGAATCAATGTTCAGTTAGTTGTCGGATAAAAGGAAGACGCGTAGAATTTCTTGGCAGTAATAATCTTGCCACTTGTTGCTAGCACGCTCTCTCGGTCTTGTTAACCCGCCAGCCTGCTTAGAATGGGAAAGGTTTTAGCATGAAAGCTCTACTTCAGCGCCGAAGCTGAAAAACCCGAGTTATAGTGTGAAGCCTTAACCTTTCACCTTTGATGGAGCGCCAGCGGCGGAGGCCTTGCTCCGCTTTTTCGTCATTGTGAGGACCCGGCACCCCAGCCTCGCGCGACTCCCGAAAGCGGCTGACAATAACATCTTAAATGCGGTTCACACTTTGAGAAGTTGTGGCCTCAAGTGCTTTCGCATGTCCTACTCGGGCTAACTACTCGGGTTACCTTATATTAACCCCACTACCCTCTGCGCATGCGCAACGTTGCTATAACGATGGAGACGGGCTCGGCGCATCGTTTTGCTTCCCACGGCGCCATGACCCCAAAGCCGTTCTCCGTGTTAGCGTGCGCTGTAAGCCTTATTTAAAGGGACACTGAATAGAAATTAGAGTTCGCTTATATCGATAGCATAGGAGCTTCTATGACTCCTATGAGCTCCTAGTAAAAGACCACTTTTACTGAAAACAATGCTCTTCTAAGGTAACAATGCTCTCTTCTAACAATGCTCTCCGCGGAGCGCCAGCGGATCCGGCGCGTTCGCGCATCGAAGCAAAGCCGCGCAGGCGCACAGGGGCCCGGGGGAGGAGCTTCCTGTCGTCTGCTACAGCGCTAGCGCGCACCTCGCTTGCATTGCTGGAAAGCTACCTCGCGCGCTGCGTGTTTACAGCGAGTCGCGGCGGCTTTTCGGGAAAGCGTACTTCACTCACTGCAGCGCGTCCTTGGTAGCGCGTACAAATGAGCGGCCGGTGTTCTCAATGCCGCACTCTGAGTTAAATGCATGTAAGTTTTCAGGTCTTTCTGCCTTGATTTTTTTAACACTCCGTAGTGAATAATGCTATGTGGGGCGCCGGAGGAATTATTTCGACTACCTGAGTTGTTTTTAACGTGTACTGACGGCGCACAGCACTCGGACGTTCTTGCACTTCGTTTCCATCTAAACGGGGCAGCTGGGAACAGGTTTTCATTCCTCAATATTGATTTTTGTGTGTATTGGTTCACTTGGTATATGTGTATAGTGTATTGAAGCGTTGTATTATTAGCCACGCACGGCGACCGACACAGGCCTACGTTTCGGTACAGTGGTATAAAATTTCCAGCCTGAGCAGCGACGGCGACGGTGTTTGGCAGCGCTGAGTTTTTGCTCAACCTCTTCCCGACAATATACCGTGGCCTTTTTAGAGGGCCAATATTTTTTAGCACCGTGAGATATGCGACATTGTGCTTTGGGCTGATGTATTCTACACGATAGCGGACGTTATGCCCCTGGTAAAGCTCAATAGTTAAACGATTCAACAACTAAGTTTAACTATCCAGCTTGTTTATGTTTTGATTTTAGGGGCGAGATTAAATTGGGAAATTGAAGGCAGTCAAAATTGAAGGTGACTACAGTTTTCAAATTTTCTCAATCGGCAGTGTGCTGCGAAATATTCAACGTCCAATATCCTCATATATAATTGAGTTGACTTCCCAGATTGCAAGTTTTTTAAAATGGCATCGATCGCATTTATAATGCGAGAAATGCGGACGCCGTTTGTGTATTTCATGGCATAGAAGCAGTTATCGTGACTACCGCAACAATATCATGCGCAGCGACGCCATTTTGAAAACATGCAATGCGGGAAGCCAACTCAACAAGCTTTCAAATTATGATTTTTGGCATTCGATATTTGGAACCACGTGCTGGTTGAAAAAACAATAAAAACTGTAGTCATTTAACATGTTCACCGCCTTCAATTTCGCAACAGAATCTTGCACTATAAAATAAAAAACTGCAAAGCTAGATAGTTACATTTACTTCCTATCCAGCATTTTCACAGGGTTTTCGCTACTTTTGTGTGGGATTCGTCTTTTGAATCCATGAGGCATGATAACCTTTTTCGGCCTGTAAGCGCTGGCGGCCTTGGTCTAGTTCACCTCTATGTCCGACAGATAGTGTCACGTTTCATGTTTTTCCGTGACACTACACACCCAATAGTACGTTCATTCCTGCAAACAAATTTAGTTCATGTTTTACCCAACCTCATTGTGTCTTCCAGTGTTTGTGACCGTCCGTGTTTGTGGGGCATGATGCAAGAAGTGTATTTAGCTGTCCGTTTCCTACTTGTTCGCTTTTCTCCTGAGTTCCTTTTTTAGTGTCGAGGAAAAAGTTCTATAAGGATTTGATTAGTATGCTCTTCCCTCCGCCCATGTACCGCTCTCTGTATTTTGGTTTACCGGGGCATGACGTACTCAAAAGAGTACGTAAGATGCCAGTCTCGCCGTGTACAAAGAGCTTTTTCTTTAAGTTACACACTGGTACGTTTCCCGTTATCACATAGTTAGAGAAAAAGGGCATTTTTGTGTCTACTGTTAATTGCCGCCTTTGTGATGAACCAGAAGCAATTGAGCATTGTTTCATCAGTTTCAAAGATGCAGTACTCTTCTGGGATATCCTGCAACGTACATTTAAAAAAAGAATTCATCTGACTCCACATTCTGTTCGCTATCTGACTGCGCTGCCATTTGTTGATGAACCCCTGGACATGTTCTTTCTGATTGGACTGCACAGCCTCTGGAAAACCCGCATGAAGTACAGCAACTGTGAACCTGTTGTGTCTACAAAGGGTCACTTCAGTCGAATGGTTGTTCATCTAAGAGACGTGTATGCCCAGACTGAGTACGAACCGGAGTGGCACTCACTATTAGTAATGTGCTCTGCATTGCCCCTTTTCTAGTGCATGGTCTTTTCAATATGTATTGTTTAACACTGTTTTCATAATGGCTTGTATATAGTTCATGTACATAGAACATTACATCACTGTAATAAATACCATGTTGAAGAAAAAAAACTGTTTTGTGGCTGTGTGGTCTAACGCATCGCTCCGGAGAGTCGACAGGCAGTGGGGGTGCGTGGGTTGAAATCCCGGATGGTGAAACTTTTTTTTTCGCACATTTTTTTTTTCATCGCAAGTTGAATTTCGCGTGACTTGAATGAGAAAACTCGTTTTGTTCAGAATCGCTTGAATATTAAGGCGTGTTTTGAAATGAACTGCATGCATCTGTTCATTTGATGCATACCGCTTAACGTGAGCTGTCCGAAATTCGTTGTCAATGAGCTCGCACTGGCTTTTGGTCACAAAGAGCGGTTTTCTTCCCGATTCTGCAGCATTGTGATCATACTTTTTAGACGCAAGCGAGAGGTTTGTGCGAAAGATGACGTTCATTCGTCGGGTTTAATTAATTAGCACAATGCTGAGTGCTCCGCCGTGGCCCGATTAACAAGTGGCCGTCTGCAACTTTCGGGTCAAAGTATTTTTACACACACCACCTCGATATGGCCTGTTTTCCCGTGTTAAGTGTTAAATTTAGAACATAGTGTTGATTCACACAGCGAGAAAAGATAGTACTGTCTGAAGAGTTAATTTGTTGTCGTGCACAAATGTATATGAAGGCAATACAGAGGCAAGTCAGCTTATCTCGATTTCCCTGCTCTCCTAGAAGAGCAGAAGCTGCTCAGGTAAGATTTTCATGAAGCCAGGTAAGAAGAGTTCCGAGCTGTGGGAGCGTCAAGTAAGAATGCAGAAAAAGTTGTACAACGCTAGGTAAAAATATTTCAAAAGAGCAAACAATAAATGAGACAGGACAATAAAAAATGCTGACCCCGAAGTGTTTGTGAGAAAAGGTTTATTCTGGAAACAGCCAGTGGTGCTTTTTCAAGAGCCGCACGATGATATGGAGCATTGTCCATGACGACAATGCTATTGGCCGGAATGTTTGGGAAAAACTTGTCCGTGAACCACTTCCCAAAGTAGTTGCCATCCATGTCAGAGTGGTAGTCAGCGTGGTTTCCCTTTTTTGCTTTGAAGAAGTCAGCAGTGTCTTCCACAAATCCTGTTGCACTGCTCCCACCATGTACAAAGATCCACCACAAGCAACGCACTATTTTCTGTAACAGATGCAGGCTGCGCAAAAAAGAGCGCTAGCTTTGACAGCGTTGCACCCGATGTATGAAACGGAGTATAATCGGACTTGCCGCTCCCACTCCACACTCTTCCCGCCGCGCGAAAGAGCGACGCCAGCGACGCACGCCGCCACTGGACCATCTTTTGCGGTGGCTGTTACTGGGCGCAAAAGTAATGCGCGTGCTGCGAACAGCTAACTGCTTCGTCAGCGCCACGTGTGCCCTCTTCCGCCCTGCTCGTCTTATCACACAGCGTCACGGCCAAGCACAGCTTTCCTTTCCTTCTCGTTTTTTTTTTTTTTGACTGGGTATAAAAACCAAAGCCACACAAAATAAACCTCGTTCTTTTTGCTCCGTCCACCCGTCTCGTTTCGTTCTAGCGGGCTCCGCCGCCGACCCGTTGGCAGGCGTCCACCAGCCGCCAGCCCGTTTGAAACAGCGCGTTCTGAGTTACTTGAATGTGTAGAAACTCTATGGTTGCAGAGCTAGGTTTATATCTGACGCATGTAACTGTTCGTTTGACAACGAAAACTCGTACATATGCACTTGAAAAATGTCGAAGGCACAGATATGTACAGCGGATGACCAGAGCATCATACCGCGCCGGACCGACTCATACGTCCAAAAGAGTGAATCCGCAGGACTTTCCCCGGTTCGCGAGTGATGGACGTTCAAAAGCGAAAATCCGCATTACCTCGGATGGTTTACTGCCAGTGGACTTCGCTAATTTCCGATTATGGACGTTCGGTGTACGACCGATGGACATTCAAATTCGGTTGCGGACAGTAGCGGACGTTCGGATCTGAAACTGATGTCCGAGAGACTTTTGGGGTCCAATGGGGTGTTCCTCAATTGAAACTCGCAAAGCTGGTAACACCGCAGAGTGGGGAATTGAATATAACATTTCTTGGACATCAATCGAGAAGCTTGAGCTTACGGCACTCTCACTGGCTGAAAGATAGTTGAACACAGGTTTCGAGTTCTGGATCACGTACGGATCGGTTACCGCAGCGTTTGGTAGATCGTCGGGCACCCTGTTCCTCTTCTGTACGCGAACTATGAAACAACGGTTTCAAGTATGCGTCTGGGACAAGGGGGGAGGATTCACGGTTCTTGGCGCCTTAAATTTCGGAAAGAAAGCGCACAAAGCCCTGTTGAAAAACTTAAGCACGCGAAGAAAAACCAGGCCAAGAAAGTGAAGAGCCTTGTTGTGAAGCTGCTGGACCAATCCACCCTGCAAATACTCAAGGCCAAGGTAGCAGGCGAACAAATTCTACCCTCTTCATCTTTTTTTTTTTTGTGGTGAAAACGCATTACGGGGGCATGTCATTTCGAACGATAGTGTTCGTATGTCTTCTGTCAATCCGAAAACCAAAGAAAAAATAGCTCTTGCACACAGCATAGACGAAGAAGTTAGACTTCATCATATCTCAGGAAGAACACAAAAAAAGTGCCATGTCGTCCTTATATATGTAGTTTTTCATTTCAGTAAAATTGATAGTGTCAGCGTTGTGTTTCGTCCTTCATGTGTTTGTCTATTCTCATGCTGATCCCACTCAAGCCATGTACTAACCAGCACAGATACAACCAGGTTTGCAGTTCTGCCATGTTTTGACACCAATACACGCAGCAGGACAAGCCTGCATATCAGGAAGAAAAAGCGGTGAAGTAGTTTCAAAAACTAAAAGCTGCTGATGAACGTAGCAGGCGAGAAAAGCATGGAAAGCAACTTTTGAAGATTTTTTACCACGAGTCTCCTCTGGAACAAGACGTAAAGACGCAAATGTCAGTATGGCTAGAAGTGAAGGAAAATATTCAAAACTGTAAATTATGGAGTTTATCTTCCAAAGCGACACATGGGTCATGTATTAGGGATGCTGTAGTGGAGTGATCTGGATTAAGTTGATCACGTAGGTTTCTTCAGTATGCACTGGCAAATGTGCGCAAGAGCTAGCAGGAAAGAAAAGAAAATTAACGCATAAAAAGCTTAAGATCCAGGAACACTAGGGTGACACGAGGGCTTGAAAGTGCGCCGGTGTTGATCCAACGCAAAATAAACAAAACGTTCCAATATACTGTAGCGCAGCAAAAGACGAGGACACAAGAGACGAGAGACGAACAACACGAGCGCTAACTTCCAACAGATTTTATTCTCCTGAAGCATCACATTTATACGCCAGAAAACAGTAATCACATGTGCGAACAGTATCAATTCCTCAGAAAAACAAGCTCTGCGCTACAGTATATTGGAACTATGTACCAACAAGCCCAAAAAGCCACGCTATAGAAAACGTTCGTTAAGCACGAGGTAAACCGAGCTAAAACCAGTGAAAAATGAAACCTGTTTGCCCGAAAGATTTAGTTTCTCGTTAAATTTCGGACTTTACAATCTTGGCGGTTTCTACTATTTCCCATGCCACAGTGGTGGCTTAATGGCTTCACCATGCGCCTCGTATGTGGAAGGTTCAAACCTCAGTGACACCAGGTGCCCAACAATTACCAAAGGGTGCAAGTTTTCCCCTGGCTTAGCTCTGCGCTTTTTTGGTCCGAAATGCTTAGAAAATGAGTCTCTCAACCCTCCTGTAGTAAACAAAACCACCTTGTGCTACGACACTCTTTGGCCAATGCTGTTCTTGTGACATTAATCTTTATGATCACTATTACATATCACTGTCTCTTTGAATATTGGAAAACAGTCGCTGACTGCTGCGCTTTCGGCCATAAGTTGCCTAAGGTCTCGAAGTCGACCCTTGGATATGTTGCAATGTTCATTTAGCCTTTCATTTGCTATGCTTTCACGAGGCACTCTTTGCCATGCGTAAGTGGCTGGAATATACCAAGTCTTATGCACATGTGTTAAAGTGGTGTTTTTGCCACGTCGTCCAACTCCTGTCTATTTTCCCTTACATTTCAACGTCATAAAAACCTAGACTAGCGCTGAGGGGCTGAAAGAGACATCTACTCCTGCTCTTTTTCCTGCTTTTGTTTTTTCATTATGGGATATTTCTTGCATGAGTGCAATAATGGCTACATTCTAGTTTCGCTATTGCGCTTCAGCTGAGGCTTCACCCTTGAAATACTTACTGCGGTGTAATATTTTTGCTGGGGCACAACCAACAAACTGCCATACTATGATTTCATCGATCTCTTGATGATAAAACTATTTTTTTTTTGAGGGAAGACAGTGAAAACTACTGTTGAGAAATATCTTAGTTATCCTTTATTTCATGCAGCTTAATAAGCTACAGGAATACTTTAATCCAAGCGCACAGGCAGACACAATCAGGAAACCCGGAAAAATTCTTTCAGATCAGAAAAAAATGGTGCAAAACACTAAGCACATCAGAAGTAATGCCACATCTGAAGTGCAATGGCAAAAGAAGAATGTGGCCGTCATTGCTCATAATCTCAAGAAAGGTGGAGATAAAGCAGCAGTAATGTGGCATTTTCAGGCCCCTCACCACCTGCCTATAGGTCTGACTAAAGTGCAATCGAGAAGGAAAAAGAATTTAATTTATTAAAAATCACTTGGTCAAATGCACTGAAAGCGTGGTAGATTCCACCCCACTACAGTGAGGCAGGGTGTACATCAAGCTGATGTATGAAGGAATGCCTAACGGAACATTGCAAAGACTTAGCAAAGTGGAATTTGAAACACTTGGCGGCTTATTATCAAATGCAGCAGTCAATTACACAACTCCACAATGTTGAAAATGTAGGTAGTATTGAACGAAAGCTGCTTCAATAGGCTGACATGCTAAAGACTGTCAAAATTCTGGGCTCGAAAATTAATGCGTCAGCGTTCCTTCCATTTTACCCCTTCGGATGAAGAGATTAATTTACCACAGTTTTAATCGTACCATTTACATGATTTTACACTACGTTTAGATTTTGCACCTTCTGTTGGTTTTATGCCTTCACCATTCAGTATCTTGATTTTCTGAAGATTTCTTTTGCGCTCTAGCGGTGTTAATTGTTGACTTTAACAAGTTATGTAGCATTTGCAGAAGTCGTGCACAAATCTTTCTTTTGCATTTGGTCAACAAGAAAAACTTCTTTATTCCTTCGTGTCATTCTCCCATTCCACAGTTTTAAAACTGCGGTGCATGCACTACAATTATTGATTATTTTTCTTGCTGCTAGCTTTGTGTGAACATTTGTCTTAACCTGCAACTATGTTAATGTTTGGCTCTTTACCTTTTGTTGTAGCGTAACCTCTGTGAGAAATTCTTGTACAAACTTTTCTATCCGCGTTACCTGCTAGCCTTTTTCTCCACCCGGCTACTGCTATGACTTTATAACCAACAGTTCATTTTTGGTACCACTGCTATACCAGGTATTGTTATTGAAATCTGGCAGCTTTGTTTCCTATTCTTGCTTTTTGTTGCTTGTGTTGTTTAGCCACCCGTGTAACTCTTTGTACTCCACGTGGATGCTTTTGGCGGCTATAAATACCGTGTTTCGGCAATTTTCAGAAATAAAGTTGAAGTTCAGTGCTCTGATGAGGAATCCCATCATGCCTCATCTTTCTTAGTGCTGCTACGAAAGTATTTACCACTTGAATGAAGTGGCTGCCCGCCATGAAGTGCAGGTTTCTTTTTCATACTGAATCTTAGGCATCTATGTAAGTGAATAAGGAGCACTATTAATAAAGCGCAGTGATGCAGCCCCTTGAATTACAATCAAACACTAACCTCAGTTGGTCAATCACACGTTTACTGCAGTCTTTTCACGACTACAGTTGATACAAAAGTTAAAGCAGTCAGCAGACAGGCCATTACGGTAACCTAGAAACAACACGGGCATAAAAACACACTAAATCAGCTTATTATAACTGCCGAGGTGGGAGGGCAGGGGGACTATGGGAGGCAGTAGTCTCAGCTCGCACTAAGAACATAAAGTTATCGAAAAAGCAAGTGCATCAGTTTTCGCCAATGAAGTCCCGGACTAAGGACACCACCCTACTTTTCCCCACCCTCTAGTTGTACTTCAATGAATACTTTCATCATGCTCAGCTGATGAGTACGACTGCTCATTGAGGAATGGGCATTGTGGCCTTCGGTTAAGTGTCAAGGTGTTTTCCATCAAACTACTTTCTTCTGGATGTGACTCTTCTAAATAAGATTTGAAGCCATAATATTCGATTCACAAAAACAGGGGTCATGTTGCTTTCTCTAATTGTTTCACTGCAGTTATTCTCAAAAGAACGTGATATCAACTTCGCCAGAGAGCTCTTGCAGAGAATAGCCGCCGCGGTGGCTCAGTGGCTATGGTACTCGGCTGCTGGCCCGAAAGACGCGGGTTCGATCCCGGCCGCGGCGGCTGAATTTCTTTGGAGGAGAAATTCGAGGCCCGTGTACTGTGCGATGTCAGTGCACGTTAAAGAACCCCAGGTGGTCGAAAATTCCGGAGCCGTCCACTACGGCGTCTCTCATAGCCTTAGTCGCTTTGGGACGTTAAACCCCATAAAACAAACAAACAAACAAACTCTTGCAGAGGAAATGTTTGCCACATTACTACGCCTTGGTCATTTTCAAACACTGCTTTAAATCGGTGCTAACGCTTAAAAACACGGTGATAAAATTAGGTAAAATAATTTCAACATATTGTTACCTTTGCGTGAACTCCAGTGTCAGGCTCGTTTCCTCCTTGTGTTCGATGTTGAGTGTAAAGTGGGGCAGGAACATTAACTTGAATGCTATGGCTGGAGTTGGAGTGCTGAACACTGGCTGTCTGTCGATGAATATGGAGAAGGGCTCGACCATCTGGAAGCTACCACCTGCGCGACATTCAGAGAATCACCTCCTCATTTCCTTGCTCCATGCAGCAAAAATCTACCTTTTGCACTTATGAAAGGAGAGCACGGCACACCTCGAGCATCAGCATGTATGGCAGTTTCTGGGAACATGAAAAAGTAAACTCAAGTATAAATATGCTAAACATCGTTACTGGTATGCTTAAAAATTGAGAAACTAACCAAAAGCCTTTGGTTACAATAACTCACTTCTATCCTAATCTATCCGGATTTACGCTTCAATAACAGCACTTCCACATGCGCACGTAATTTCTACGGTTACTGCTGAACTGTAATATGGCACGAATTGCCGCAGTTTACATTTGTAACGTTTTCTCTAAAGAGCATGGTGCCATTTGAAGTCGAAATTTTGAAATGAAAGCAGAATATCCCCAAGCCACCGTGTTTTGACGCGAGCTTCAGTGAGTGTCTTTCATCGTCTAAACGATTTACAGTATGTCGTAAGAAACATGCGAGTAAAAAAATGCAAACGAGCCAGAAAAATATATGTGTATATAAGAATGCTTTGCAATATAAACGTGTGATCTTGATATGTTCCTATAAAAAAGATGGACATTTCAGTCACCGTAAGCAACAAGCTTTGACTGGAGGGGTTGATAACTGCCTATAGATCGGAGTAAGCTGTGCACAGCAAAACATGAAACATAACCCTAGCAATTAAACTAATGCCTTATCCCTATGCACTAAAACAGGCTGTCAATAGGAGCAATCACTAGCATTTATTTACCTGGTCTAAGCTGTATCGGCAGCACAAATGACGACATTGCTCTCAGTTATTATCCAAGTGCTTTCAAATGTACCCTCGGCAGTGCACCTTTACATAATGAATAGGGTCATGCCGCTAAAATTTTCCCTCACACAGAACCAGGTTCATGCCACTCTAATGCTGCCTGCAAACGCTTGTATGTTAAAGAATAATGAGAGCACATTTAGGCGACCGTTTCACTGGTTAGCGCTGCAACAAAAACTTTCACTAATTAAAAAGTTCACCTCTGCTACCTTGCAGATCATACCTTGGCCCTCATCCAACATTGCAAGCAGCAGCGAAGCAGCTACTTCAAACTCCACGGCAGGTGTCTTCCTCTCGGACGGGAGAAAATGTCATAATGGCCCTGGACATCAAGGGGGCATTCGATAACGTCAGCCACGAAGCGATCCTTACGGGCCTAGACAACCTGGATTGCGGACGCAGAATCCACGGCTTCGTCAAAGCCTTCCTGTCCGATAGAACTGCCACCATCGGCATAGGAGACCTTCGATCGGAAAAAATTCGCACTCCAAACAAAGGAACACCCCAAGGGTCAGTTATCTCACCCCTACTCTTCAACATAGCTATGATAGGCCTAGCTCTAAAACTAGAGAACATCGAAGGCATCAGGCATGCAATGTATGCTGACGATATAACAGTCTGGACAAACACGGGCTGTCTCAGAGAGAAGGAAGAAAGGCTACAGCAAGAGGCCTCTTGTGTAGAGCAATACCTCGCAGAAAGAGGACTCTCATGCTCGACCGAGAAATCGGAACTGCTGAGAGTCTGGAGAGGCAAGCAAAACCGGACCATCCCAACCAACGAGGACCTAAAACTCAACGTCTACATAGAAGGGACGCCCATACCCGAAAAGACAACAATAAGAATTTTGGGCATGTGGGTTCAATCCAACCAGCGCAGTACTCACACTTTTACCCTACTGAAAGCAACAACGCTACAAGTCGCACGCATGATCACCCGAATCACCAACAGGCGACATGGCATGCGTGAAGAAGACACACTAAAACTAGTCAGAAGCCTAGTAGTTAGTCGAATTACGTACAGCCTACCCTACCAGTGCCTCAACAAAAATGAAATACAACAAGCGGATGCCCTGCTACGCAAAGCGTATAAGACAGCGCTCCGACTACCACGCAACACGTCTACAGAAAAACTCATGGCCCTGGGATTACACACCTTTGAGGAGCTACGACAGGCGCAGCTTGAGTCGCAAAAACTCAGGCTGTTGCAAACAACGACAGGAAGAGCGCTCCTGCAGAGGCTCGGATACCGCGAGCAGATGCGAGAAATGACGAGGACGGCAACGATCCCCGACGAGCTTCGCAAGACCCTCAAGGTAGCGCCAATACCAAAAAACATGGATCCCAACCTCCATCGAGGCAGAAGAGAAGCGAGGGCCGAATTCATCGAGAAAACATACGCTCCTCAAGCCACGAGCGTGTATACAGACGCGTCTTGGAGAGGAGGAGATACCAAAATCGCTGTAGCGGCGGTGGTCGATTCGTCTTTACGCGAAATGACCAGCGCGTCTCTCCGAGGCTGCACAGCTGCAGAGTCCGAGGAAGTAGCCGTTGCTCTAGCGGTGGCGGAGGGCTATAGAACCGGGCGGTCACTAACAATACTTACGGACTCTCAAACAGCCTGCCGAAATTACATGAATGGCAGGATAGGTCGTCACGCGCTCCGTATACTCCTCGCAGCGAGTGACAGAATTAAAAACCGGGAAGAACAAAACGACAAGATCCGACACAAAATTGTGTGGGTACCGGGGCACACGGGGGTTGCAGGGAACCGAGAGGCCGACAGGATAGCTCGAGGATACATTACTTTCCGAGCTTCCGACGAGACCGCGGAACTCGCGCCAGCACCCAGGGAATACTCGGACATACTACAAAACTATAGAGGCAGAAGAATGCGATATCCCCCACCGCACAAATCTCTCAGCAGAGAGGAAGCTGTCACTTGGAGACAATTACAAACAGGCTCTTTCCCAAACCTACATATACTAAACAAAATGCACCCTACGATATACAAGGGCAAATGTCCCTGGTGCGACGAAAAACCTACACTATACCACATCACATGGGCCTGCCAAAACATACACGTGGTCCCCAAATTACAAAACCCGAGTGCGGAGCAGTGGGAGACTCTGCTGTCCAGCGACCGCTGTGAAGACCAACAAGGTCTGGTGCAGCGAGCTAAACGGGCGGCAGTGGCCAGCGGAGCCCTGGACTGAGGACAACCGACCACTGATTAGAGGCGGACGACTTCGACAGAGAAGGCTCCTGGGGGTAGAACCAAGACGTCTCTGAAGATGCCCCCAAACCGCAGGAAAAACCATTAGTGTAAATAAAGTTTTCCCTTCCCTTCCGCACGGCTTTGGATACTCCTATTTCTTTGAAGCAGTTCTTGGCACTTTCTTTATTCACCTGGCTGTGCGCATATCCAAAAAGTTGTTGCCCAACTGTTCGCAGCTGTTCATCAAATGTGTTTGCAACAATGAAGCCGAGGAGTTTATTGATATGGCTTTCTAAATTCTTTGTTTGAAAGACAAATGGCCAGTCTTGGGGGACCTCGCACACACTCTTGCGGTTATTTAAAGTGCTCGCTGCAATAGGTAGGTTTCTGACATCAGCTGCGATATGACTGCCTCATTTCGGACAACACGTATGGGCTGATGTTGCAGGTCCATTCTTTTGTTCCTGCATTTCAGCTGTCTCGCCACTAGGGAGATTACACTCCCTTGCTACACATCCATAGCTGTCCTTTTTCTTTCTCGCCATTTTAAGGGCTCTGATTCAACCGAAGACATGGCATCGGCGCTCCTGCAACTGGGTCTCTTTTTGCGCTTGAAGCAATTTTCTAGATTACATGTCGATGTTTCGAGTCTGGACGCTATAACTGTGTCATTGAGGGTATCTTGAAATGTGTTTGAACACCGGTCAACAATCTCAGCGGCAACGAACCTCAGAAGTTTTCGGCCTGGCTTGTTAGTAACTATAAGCACCTTTGTGCTTACTGCACGAACCCTTTCATTCAAACCCTTCTTCGTAGGCTTTATGCCCTCTTCACACGCTTTCAACAGTGGTGCCCGGAACAGATCCCATGGGACACATTTACCACTGGACAGCATACTTTTAGTGGACGGCTTGTCGGTATTCGGTGGAGTTGGTGCGGCTTCACTTGAGAGGTTAGGTACAAGTACGTCACAAAAATTTGAAGTAGCATTCTTCTGCTAACGAGGTTTCGAAATATCAAGCCATCTTCTACAATGTACTTGATGTGTTCAAGGGACTCCACACCACATTCTCGAAGTCTATTGGCAGTTCGTTGCCCAGCTTCTGTGCTTAATGTCGGTAGCCCCTCGCCTACCCTATTGGAAAAAAAGGCAACGAAGGAAATATTGGAAACCAACACTGGAAACCTTGGTGGATTATGGTAATGGAAAATACATTGGAATGACTGGGCACGTTGGAATGACTGGGCACGTTGGAATGACTGGGCACGTTGGAATGATTGGGCACGTTGGAATGATTGGGTACATTGGAATGTTTGGGTACATTGGAATGACTGGGAGATGTTGGGGCAGGGGCCATGCGGCAATGTTATGTCTGTCGCAATGAGACAGCAAATTTCAAAATAGATGAAGCTCCTACAGCCAGTTTTATTTTGTGTTCATGCTACCCTTGCTCTTCTTTAGCCACTTGTCAATGCAGCTGGGCCCCATGAAACAGCCTTGTTGATGTACCACCGATGCATGAGGGCTTGGGAAAACTGGGCGATGCACTCTGCAGAAAAGATTGAAATGAAGAATTAGGATCCACAAGTTTTTATTCTTGCCAGTATTAGAGTGCTAAAAAAGTAAACTCCGTATTGTGGCCACAGGAATAAAGTGAACCTAAATCAAGAACCACTGAAGCTATTCGCACTCAAAAAGAAAAATAATTTGAGGTTCTTATTCAATAAATAATATGCTCGTCATTAAGTACCATCATCAGCAGCATAACTAGCACCACTGCAAGACAAAGGCCTCTCCTATATCCCTAAACATAAGCCTGACGTGTGCCATAATGAGCAAAATAAAAAAAAGCCATCGTTTGTTGTCCTCTGAAGGCTTTTATTGGGGTATTAATGAGAGGGACAATATAAAGGTAATATCAGAAGGGTGACTGCAGTAGCACAGCTGAGATGTCGCAGACGATACACTAAGAAAAGAGGCATACAATCCATTGATACATCAGTTGCAAAAAATAAAAACTGCAGCAAACAAAAGGTAAAACAAACCAGTGTCAATGCTCCAAGCGATATCACTTATTTCCATAATTTTGAGTGACCACATGCAATGAAAATGTGGTGAGGTAGCCAATTTATTCTTCAATGGGAACAGGAAAAATTTCTTGATTTAGTGGTGATGGCATCCTGGTCTGAAGCGGGGCAGCAACATTTAACAATAAGTTGTGGAAAAGTATTGTAGAGTATATGAAACACACCTAAACGAGCGATTTCCCCTTTTAAGCAGTGATCTCTGGTGGTAAAATGAGATGACTGATTACACATATGCTGTACCAAGTGTCGCTGTTGGATTAAAGGGAGTTGGTGGCGTAGCTTCAAACAGTTTGGTGCAAAATTGAAAGAGCTAGGGAATACTTCAGTTTGGAATCAATAAAATATTTATGCATAAACTGCGCAGCACGGCAAGAGCAGACAGATCATGACATCTCCTGATAAACCCGAGTGCCCTTGTGGTGCCAGCAGCATGTATCGTGACATGCTCCAAGTATGTGGGGCTGCATCTGGTTAAGGTTTCTCCATACCATTAACCCTAGAGGTGGGAAAGGAGGTCAATACGTTGTGACAAAACAATGCAGACAAGACAAGGACAACGAAGGAATAAATACGATGGCATGAGTGCTGACTGTCGCCAATGTGTATTGGAAATCACGTCAAAATATATACACTGTGGCCTAAAAAAACAACGAACAAAGGGCACCTTGTGTCAACCACATTGCATGAGTTGAAAACAAAACAAAAACTGACAAAGAAGCATTTAAGAGCATGAACTCTTCCTTAGGAAGCGATAAAGAAGGTGTGCTAACACAGTGATTGCGGTTTTTTTTTTAATTTCAGCGGCCTCGATTATCTCACGCACAAACTTTTCTGTGTCTGTCAGGCAAAATGCAGAACATGAATTCCGGTTCACAGCGTTTAGGATCTGGCAAACAATTGCAATTGCGACAGTGAATCATCAAAGTTCTCCCGCAAGCTTTGTTCACATCGTCGTGGTGGTCTTTTAAACCTCTCAGTGACACACTTGCCTGCTTTCCCAGTGTAAACATAGCCGCATTTCAAGGCGTTCGAACACACTATGTCTTCTGTGCAGTGCGCGAAGAGACTCTGATGGATAATCTCGGTTGACTACAGGTAATGAAACTTCATAGGTTTAGAAAAACAATATCAACGCCAACTCGACTGCCTATTTAACCGGTGCGACCAATTGTGGATGTAGGGAACAGGTACATACTGTAATGTGGAAACTCGCACAGTTAGCGTGGACGGGCACAGTTCTTGTCCCAGTGGTGCCGCTCAGCAGGCCAGCGTTCGCAAGCGCAAAACCCGAACTTCGTCGGCTTCGCCTATCTTCTTCCTCGCCTTCGTCGGCGCTAGCTGCTTGGGCATCGAACTCCAACTCTCTTCCTTACAATACCCCCGGGGTGAAGAGGCGCCATCCTGGCGGCCTAAGGGCACGAGACGATGGCTGGGTCGTAGTAGGGCTTCCGGCGGTCTAAGTGCACAATTGCGGGCGCTTTTCTGACGGTGCTGATCGTGAGAAGTAAAGGAACGGGCGAGTTGACGGCATTCTTCGGCATGCGCAGCGGCTTCAGAGACGGTTGTAAAGTCGGACGAATCGGGGCGGTAAGGGAGTATGGTGTCCATGATGGAGGAAGGCTCGCGTCCGTAGAGAAGAAAATACGGGGAAAAACCAGTAGTGGCTTGCGTTGCAGAGTTGTAAGCGTATGTAACGAAAGGTAGAACGCGGTCCCAGTTGGAGTGATCGGTAGAAACGTACTTGGCCATCATGTCGCCGAGGGTCCGGTTAAAGCGTTCGGTCATGCCGTTCGTCTGTGGATGGTACGAAGACGTCGTGCGATGAACGATATGACACTCCCGAAGAAGGGCTTCCACTACGCCGGACAAGAAGACGCGACCCCGATCGCTGAGCAATTCCTGAGGCGCACCGTGACGAAGAATGATATTCTGTAGTATGAAACCGGCTACGTCAGAGGCCGTCGCAGCTGGCAACGGGGCAGTTTCCGCATAGCGCGTGAGATGATCAATGGCGACGATGATCCAGCGGTTCCCGGCGGCAGTGCTGGGAAGAGGGCCATAAAGGTCGATTCCAACACGGTCGAATGGTCGGGCCGGACACGGTAACGGTTGCAGAGGAGCAGGTGAGTGCGGTGGCGGGTTTTTGCGGCGCTGACATTCCTGACAAGAGCGTATGTACTGGCGGACAAAACGGTACATACCCCGCCAATAATACCGAAGACGCAGGCGGGTAAAAGTTTTCAGCACACCGGCAGGAGCACATTGCGGGTCGTCGTGATAACTGGCACAAATGGCGGAGCGGAGATGCCTGGGGATCACGAGCAGCCATTTGCGACCGTCGGGGAGGTAATTCCGACGGTACAGCAGCTGGTCACGCACGACAAAGTGATGAGCTTGACGACGGAGCGCTCGAGAAGGGAGGCGGGCTGATCGGTTGTCTAAGAAATCCAGAAGAGAAGTAATCCAAGGATCCTTGCGCTGCTCAGAAGCCATATCAATAGTGTCAAGAGAAGGTGTCAGGCCGGAAATAGATGGCGGGTCAGGCTCAGAGGTCACAGGGGAGCGCGAGAGAGCGTCGGCGTCGGAGTGTTTACGACCGGAACGATAAATGACCCGAATGTCGTAATCTTGTAAACGCAGAGCCCAACGAGCGAGGCGGCCAGATGGATCTTTGAGTGACGACAGCCAACAAAGGGCATGGTGATCGGTAATGACATCGAACGGGCGCCCATATAAGTAAGGACGAAATTTTGCGATCGCCCAAATAATCGCCAAACATTCTTTTTCTGTGACGGAATAGTTAGTCTCCGCTTTTGTGAGCGCACGGCTGGCGTAGGCAACGACGTACTCATTGAAACCAGGTTTCCGCTGAGCTAGAACGGCACCGAGACCAATGCCGCTGGCGTCTGTGTGCAGTTCTGTAGGCGCGGAAGGGTCGAAATGGCGCAAGATCGGAGGAGAGGTGAGGAGCTGGCGCAGTGTTGCAAAAGCTTCGTCACATGCAGGGGACCAAGCCGACAGGTCGTGGCTACCAGCGAGAAGTTGCGTCAGCGGGGCGATAACGGCAGCAAAATTCTTGACGAACCGGCGAAAGTAAGAACAAAGGCCAAAAAAGCTTCTGAGTTCTTTCAGGGATGTGGGCTTCGGGAAATCAGCAACTGCACGGAGCTTGGCAGGGTCCGGGAGCTTGGCTGACTATCCTTGGACACGACGTGGCCTAGGATAGTCAGCTGTCGAGCGCCGAAGCGACACTTTTTCAAGTTCAGCTGCAGGCCAGCGTCACTGAGGCAGCGAAGAACACTCTCCAGGCGAAGAAGATGAGACGCAAAATTCTGGGAGAAGATGACAACATCGTCCAAGTAGCAGAGGCATGTCTGCCATTTAAGCCCACGGAGGATGTTGTCCATCATACGCTCAAAAGTGGCAGGCGCATTGCACAGACCGAAGGGCATCACATTAAATTCATACAGCCCATCAGGCTGATAAAAGCTGTTTTCGGGCGATCGACGTCGGCCATCGGCACCTGCCAGTACCCAGAGCGCAGATCCAACGAAGAAAAGTACTCCGCTCCCTGCAGGCAATCCAGCGCGTCATCTATACGAGGCAGTGGGTAGACGTCCTTCCGAGTAATTTTGTTTAGCCGGCGGTAGTCTACGCAGAATCGACTGGAGCCGTCCTTTTTCTTGACGAGCACGACTGGAGAAGCCCACGGGCTGTGAGAGGGCTGGAGCACGCCGCGGTTCAGCATGTCGGTCACCTGTTCATCAATGATGCGGCGCTCGGCGGAGGAGACGCGATAGGGGCGTTGGCGCAAAGGTCCATGGGTGCCAGTGTCGATATGGTGGCGAACCGCGGTTGCACCACCCAACGGTGCTTGAGGAGAGTCGAAGGATGTGCGGAACCGCTGCAGCAAAGCGATGAGCTGGGCGCGTTGGTGACGTGGTAGAGCGGCATCGACAGAATGGGAAAACATATCCGGGGAGGACGGGTCGGCGACGTCGGCGGGAGGGGTGAGGGCGTTGATGTCATGGGTGTCAGGGTCATCAAGGACAGGAGAAGCGTCGTCGAGATCGATGACATCAACTGTGCCAAGCGATTCTCCCCGATGTAAAGTGGTGGGGAAAGGCAACGGGTTCGCGACGTACAGAGCGCCACAACCACCAGAAAGGGTGAGCACGGCATGAGGGAGCAAAACAGACTTGCGGTGCGCACAAAGAGGAGAGGGTGAATAAAGAACAGTATCGTCAGAGAGGGCAGCACAGGTCAGCGGCACAAGAGCAGAAGAGAAAGCTGGCAAGTCGACGTCGTCAGCGGCGAGAATAGGCGCGGCGGTAACAGGGGAGGCGTCCACAAGAGCATCACACAGCGGCGACAAATCAATTTGAGCACGTGCACAGTCAATGATGGCGCGATGCGCGGACAGAAAGTCCCACCCGAGGATGATGTCATGAGAGGAGCGGGCGAGAACGAAGAACTCAATGGTGTAGGAGAGACCTTGAATGACGAGGCGGGCAGTGCACGCTGCGAGAGTGCGAATGGGGTCAGCGCTGGCGGTCCGAAGCGAAAGGTCAGAAAGCGGCGTCATCACTTTTTTTAATTTGCGGCACAAGTTGCGGCTAATGATGGACACGGCAGCACCAGTGTCAATAAGCGCGTCAACAGGAAGACCTTCAACGATCACTTCAATAACGTTCATAGGAGCGGCGATAGGGCTTGAGACGGTCGTTGACGGCGCAGTTCTTGCCTCCGGAACTGCGGCGCCTAGTTTTCCGCTTGAAGTGGTGGGGACCGGCGGCGCATAGGAGAGGGCGAACGGCGTCGAGGAGACGGTGACCTATGGCTTCGGTTGTAGGAGTCGGAGCGAGGCAGAGAGGGATTCGGAGGCGGCAGAGGAGAAGAGACAGGGACGGAGGGCAATGGAGCGTCGTACGTTGGCGAGCGCCCGTAGTCGTAAGGACCGGAGCCGCGCGTGCGGCACCAGCGGGCCACATGACCAGCGAGACCGCAGGCGTAGCATATCGGCCGGTTATCTGGGGTGCGCCACGGATGGATAGGGCGGGGACCGGTGCGAGTCAAAGGATGGTGAGTGCGTGGCAGCGCAGGGGCGAGTTGCTGCTGAGGGTACACGTTGACAGGTGGCGCATAAGTGGGAACAACCGGCTGAGGTCGTGGCCGGATGAGTGCTTCCGCATATGTCAGCGGTGCAGTGACGAGAGGGGGTGGATTAGTGGGCGGCAGGACCTCAGCTACCTGCTCCTGGATGACACGCTGAATTGAAGGCGACAGCGATGGCGAAGGGGCGAGTTGGGAGGTAACCAGCGATAATTGACGAGCCACCTCCTCCCGCGCAAACTGCTTGATATGCTCGAGAAGTGTCGGCTGATCGTGGGCAGGACTGCCTGCTTCCAAGCTCGAAATGGTGGCGTCCGAGCAAGTGGTACGGCGGGTGACATGTCGCTGTTTGCGGAGCTCGTCGTAGCTCTGGCACAAAGACACGACGTCGGAGATGGTTTGGGGGTCTTTAGACACCAACATTTGAAACGCATCGTCCTCAATCCCTTTCAGAATGTGTCGGATTTTGTCAGCCTCGCTCATAGATGGATTGAGCCGCTTACACAAATCAACGACGTCCTCGATATAACTTGTGAAGTTCTCGCCGTTCTGTTGGGCACGACTGCGCAGCCGTTGTTCAGCGCGAAGTTTTCGGACAGCGGGGCGGCCGAAAACGTCAGTCAGGCTGCTTTTTAGAGCCGCCCAGGTAGTAAAATCCGCCTCGTGGTTGCGGAACCATAAGTTGGCGACGTCGATCAAGTAGAAGATGACGTTCGTCAGCTTAACGACGTCATCCTATTTGTTGTATGCGCTCACGCGTTCGTAGGAGGCGAGCCAATCTTCTACGTCAGTGTCATCAGTGCCGCTGAAGATCGCCGGGTCGCGCTGACGGACGGCACCAGAACAGAGGACAGGCTGGCCAAGTTGGACCGAGGTGTCGGACGTCGTGGTAGAGCCTTGTAGCCTGGGCATCGTGGCGTAGGTCCACGGGGAGAACAAGCAGCACCTCCACCAAGTGTAATGTGGAAACTCGCACAGTTAGCATGGACGGGCACAGTTCTTGTCCCAGTGGTGCCGCTCAGCAGGCCAGCGTTCGCAAGCGCAAAACCCGAACTTCGTCGGCTTCGCCTATCTTCTTCCTCGCCTTCGTCGGCGCTAGCTGCTGGGGCATCGAACTCCAACTCTCTTCCTTACAATACAAACTTCCTTTTGGGAGTTACAGTCTCGACGGGGGCACAAAAAGAATGTTTCAACTTCAGCTTAAAGCAATCGGCTAAAGACACTGACAAAGGTTCTGAATATCCAGTAAAGGACAAACGGCATATGAGCTGGGCAAAACTGGATGTCATGGCAATCAAACAGGATTTCATTAAGGAATTTTTGAAGCAAAGGTTAGTGACACCTCGTGACCAGCTTAGACTGAACCGAAGGAAATGGTGAAAGTAGCTTGGTTTCCCTTGGCTCGTAAGCCCAACAAGCGTAGCCACCCAAGATTAAGATCCAATAAATGTAATGACATATCCTCTATAATTTCAGTGGTGATTCAAAGTGGACTGAGGCTTTGACTGAACTCCTCTCTCACCTTAGACAATGCTTCGTCAGGATTGGAGATCCTGCAATAAGCCACGTAACAGCGGCGCTAATACAGTTTTTTTTTGCAAAAACAAGCTATTCTGAAATGTAATAAAGGTGGACTGAAGGTATGAGCTTAAAAGTGCGACAAAATTATTCACCAAAACGCCTGAGACGTTTTGAATGCCACTGCTCCATTTAGGTTAATGAATTCTTCAACACATTATTGATCCTGATTGAGGGATGGCGTAATATAAATCCTTGATGTCAACATAGCACCCCATGAAACTGGTGCGAGAGTTATTGTGTAGAAACTGCGTTACTTTCTCTGCAGATCTTACACGAGAAGAGTCATCAATGCTCAGCAACTTAATTTTATGTCGCAAAGAGAAGGCGATTTGTTTCTGACAAGTTCCATTCTCTTAAACTACAACCATCAAGGAGCAGTCACCTTTATGGGTCTTTGCGGTAAAGAAGATAGCTAGACAATTTTTCTTACTGAAGTTGATGGCATTAGCCTGATGGTTAAACTCGAGATTGCTAATGTTTCTTGGCACTGGACTTTACTTTTAACAAATCAGATAGTAAGTGGCACTCAAATTCAGAATACACTGCATCTGTGGCCTTGGACTGAAAGGCGCCTTTCGATACGACCACAAAACCACCGTTTATCAGCAGTTGAAAGCAAGAGGGCCCACCCTCTTAAACACGACACAGTTCGGCTTGTGGGCAAGTTCCTAAAGAGGGTTCAAACCGTGCCACTGCATCAACACACCCCAATACACACCTGTCACACTCAGGTCTGGGCGTAGAAAAGGCAACTCGTCAAACCATGGCAAGCATCTTCACAATATTTCTCTTCGGAGGAACGGAAAATTTTGGTCCATAAGCACTTCAGGGACCAGACGAGGCAGCGACTCAAAGCTGAAGGTGTGCACCTTGTTGTCAAACTCTTGTGCCTGAAAACAAGCCAGGGAGTGGCTGGTTGACGGTGTAACGCACCGTTGACCAGGTGAAAGCCATCTGGAATGCCACTTTGCAGGCACTTTGCGCTCACTAGCCCGGAGCAGAGAAGCCAAGGCACGAGTGTCTGAAAACAAGGTGCACAATGTCGACGCTGAGTTGCTGCCTCGTCTGCTGCTTGAAGCATCTACAGGCCAAAATCTGTCATTGTTCCTTCGAAGAGGACTATTCTGGACCTGTTTGCCATACTTTGACGTCTTGCATTCCTGTGCCTAGACCTGAGCGTGACAGGTGTGTTTCAGGGGGCGTTGGTTGATGGGGTGTCGTGGTTTGAACCATGCCAGGAACTTGCCCGCAGGCTGAACTGTAACGGGTTTAAGACGGTGGGCCCTATCGCATTCAACTGCTGATAAAGTGTGGTCATGTCTAAAGGCGTCTTTCTGTCCAAGGCAACGGAGGCAGTTAATTCTGAGTTCAAGTGTCAAACGGCAGCTGATTTGTTAATAGCAATGTCGAGAGCCAAGAAACTATGTAATAATGTAAAGTTGAACCATCTGGCTAATGTATCAACTTCAGCAAGAAACTAGCAGAGGTGCCAATGAGAGGTCAAAAGACCACCGTTACGATGTGAACAAAGCTAGCAGGGGGAATCTGATGTTTCACTCTCGCGACTGCGACCGTTTGCCACATCCTGATTGCAGTGAGGCGGAATTCACGTGCTGCATTGTGCTAGACAGACACAGAAAAGTTTGTGCATGAGATGATCGAGGCCACTGAAATTGTAGAAAAAGCGCAATCAATGTGTTAACACACCTTCTTTATCGCTCCCTAAGAAAGAGTTCATGCTCTTAAATGCTTCATATTCAACTTTCGTTTTCTTTTTGACAGATCCAAAGTGAATGTTACAAGGCGCCCTTTCTTCATTCTTTTTTTAGGCCACTACGTATATATTTTGATGTGCTTTCCAATAAACCTTCTTGAAAGTCAGCACTCGCACCGTCGCATTCCTTCCTCATCTTTCTCTTCTTTGCGCTGTTTTGACACGATGAATTACAAACAAGCCCATTCATCCGTCTTGCAAAAGTCAATACAGTCAGAGTAGCTGAGATAGTTGGGGCATCCTTCTGAATAATGCAGTCATAAAGTCAAGGTTGGGACATAAAGACAAAGACTGTTATTGAATGGCTAATATTAATGTACTTTAGTAATGTGCTTGGTTTGGTTTATGGGGGTTTAACATCCCAAAGTGACTCAGGATGAGGGACGCCTTATAATTTTGCATATTGATATGCTGGGCTTCATAAGACAAGAAGTACAATAGTTTTTTAAGGCCAGCCGTATAACAGGAAGCAATGAATCTACACTAATATCAAAGAATGAAGGCTCAAGCATGAGAGTGTAGCTAAAAGGTTATAATGACAAACATGAAAAGCTTTGGAGAAATTCAAGTCGATGACACTTGCCTAAAATAAAGAATCTAAATTTGGGTGAAAATCTGTTGCGAATTCAAAAAGTTGGATTGCACATGAGTAAAGAGAATGGGAGCCGTGATGACTGGTTTAGAAATATTAGTTTGAATTATGGTGGCAAGTAATATGCGGACTCATTTCGTGCTCTAACAGTTCATGCAAAATGCACATCAATAAAATAGGAGAACAGTTTGGGGATCAGAACGGTTTCCAGCCTTAATTATTGACAGGTCAGCTTCAGGTTTTCAGGGATATAACCAAGAGGTTTGGATTGGCTAACAGTTATTGGTAAAATCTGTCTCCAGATATCCTCAGTAGTTTAAAGTATGTCAGAAGGCTTCTCACACAGCCCTCAGGTACTCGAAAGCTTGGGCTTATCAATGACTTTCGAGACATGATGAGAAGCAATGGTTAATGCAGTGAAATGGGTAACAAATAACTGATTTTTCTCAAGAAAGTGCCCACGGAATATGCTGTCAAACAAATTCCCAAGGATCCTTCAATTAAGCCCAAAATGACAGTTTATGGGTAGCGACTTTGTTATAACCATCACATACAAAAAAGAGACACCTGAAGCCC
The DNA here is from genome assembly GCF_055824585.1 of Amblyomma mixtum. Classification (NCBI taxonomy): domain Eukaryota; kingdom Metazoa; phylum Arthropoda; class Arachnida; order Ixodida; family Ixodidae; genus Amblyomma; species Amblyomma mixtum. Next base: position 317,850,905 of record NC_143014.1, read on the forward strand.
TCCTTATTCACTGAAAACAAGGGAGAATTATGAGACATCATTCCGGCACACAAAATCACACGGATGAAGAGAGTAGACTCCATGGACACCATATTTCAACTGAGGTTTATTCCACAACACAGGCTTTTTATGTGCAAAGGGGTACTAGTGATCCCTGGGGCTGAAAAGTATTTCCGCGACTAGATAACAATTATTCAGGACGGCAAAAACCAAAACACAAAAAAACATAGGGTCAAAGGTATCTTGCCACTCACATTCAACACATCGGCACGCCTATGCATCACCTACCTGGCTGACCCAAAAAACATATTTGCCTCCAGGTAATCCATTTCTTTTTCTGGAGCGCTGCAGAAGGGCTGCTGACGTAATTCTCTTTTTCAGCAGAGATACAAAAGGCTTAAAAAATTTCCCAGCCCTTTCAAGTGCTAAACTTGCACAAGGCATGTGTTTCTTTCAAAAACGCCTTGCATGCTCGCTTGTGCGAGCAAAGGCGAATGTGCTCAGCTAAATGACCTCTGCCACTTAATGAATCAGCTGTCCTGCGATGTTCAAGCAAGCGTTCATTGATGCAAGCCTCGTCTGTCTAACGTAATGTTTGCCACAGGCAAGCAGGATGCTGTACACCATTTCAACCTCATGTTTAACGAGGGGTTTGGTGTGCTTAGTTTTGTAGGCAGGCTGTTTCGTAACGTCATTTATCAGGTGGCACATGCATCCCAGCTTTCCCAAGCTGAAAATACGACATGTACATCGTTTGTCACTGGCCTTCTTGAGGCAGTGTGACACCTGATGGCAATAGGGCACAATGACAGGTCACTGTTGCGAATGTGCGTTGTCTTCCGGCTTGCGCTGCCCAGCACACTTCATATCTCGAACCTGGCTTTCTACCACTAAGGCTGCAATTTCTACTGTGAAAACTGCCTGCTCCAGTCTCCTTACTTGCGCATTGATGCTGTCACAGAGTCGTGACAGCGTCAATGCCGAAGTAAGGCGACTGGAGCAGGCAGGCAGAAAAAGAAATAGATTATCTCAACGCAAATGCGTGTTGGGTCAGCCAGGTAGGCAATGTTTAGTCACGCCAATGCATTCAACATGAGTGACAAGCTAACCTTACGCCTATGTTTTTGTTTTTGCAACCTTGAATAATTGTTACCTGGTCGAGGAAACACTTTTCAGCCACAGGGGTCACTAGTGCCACTTTGCATGTAAAAAGCTCATGTTGTGGAATCAACCTCAGTTGAAGTCTGGGGTCCATGGAGTCTACTCTCTTCGTTCATGTGTTTTTGTACACTGGAATGATGTCTGATAATTCTACCCAGAACCAATTAGCTCAGCTCTCCATGCTTAGCAAAAACAAGGCAGCAGTAATGAAACCAGTTCTCATGTGTGCACTTTTTCTTTTACATCTGCGACCTGCGATGAGTGGCATAAAAACACATATTTAAGTTAACACACATGCATCATAATGTTAATATTCGTAGTCAAATAGTATCACATAATGCAGCCAAAAACATGCAGACATTTCGCACTTCATGTACAGAATACAACGGTTAAAAGACGAGCAATATTGAATGTAAAACTTCAAATGGCCTGCAACCGGCCCATTCTGACAGCCAACTAATATTACTCATATAAACATGTAAACATATCAGGCCAGAGCTATCCAAACTGCTCCAAGCAGTAGCATCAAGGAAAATAGCAATGAAAGTAAGAGAACATTTCATGGTAACCACAAAAACAAAGCACAATGCAGTAACAACTTACAACACAGCTTTTGACTTCATCTGGTGGCCACAAAATCCATGCCATTGACTCGGACTGGAAGACAGATGTGCCACCTGCGGATACCAATTTCCCATTATCACTATGACAGGAGTACAAAAACAAGCATGCGAACTCGGTCCAACAGTGAATATCACATGAATGTAAAAAGATCACGAAAAATATACTTGCCCAAGTATACGCCTCAATACAAAGAAAAACTATCCTGTTTAAAATGCATCAGTTCCCCTAGCACTAGTAAAGGAATCTTGCTATGAGCAAAACAAATCTGTGTTCGAAAGCGTAGATAAACATCGTTATAACTGAGACAATTATTGCGTCACTTCTTTTCCTCAGAAACCAATTTTCAAGCAAAGCAGAGTGATCGAAATGCAAGATCCTATACTCTGGGTAGCCAGAAATGCTATCGGCATCATAAAAAAAAAGATGTGCACATACTGATTTAAAAATTAAATCCTGACGGCCGGAAATTAACTTTCGTTGGCAACTACAACCTGATACAGTGCTTTCTTTATAGTGGGGTTTGAATTCAGATGCGGAAAATGGGCACTGATCATATTGGAGGGTTCCGGATTAATTTAGACCACCTAGAATTTCTTAACGTGAGCTGACATCGCACAGCACAGGGGCATTCTTTTTTTCATTTCACCTAAATCGAAATGCGGCTACTGCCATCAGGATCGACCCCACGACCTAAGGTTCAACAGTCTAGGGCCAAGCAAAAACCGCGGCGAATAAAGTGTTTCAATCCCCCTCAAAGTGCTAACGCTATCTTGAAAGACAATCATACATTTTACGCACAGCCAAAGTGCCGGTCCTTGAAACGTGCGCGGTGGTGTGAACAAGCATGGGCAGAAACGCGCAGAACGAGGCATATACGAGGAGAAATCTGTGCTCAACAAAAAACAAAACGCGCAAACATGCGCATACCAAAATCATGCAAAGCTAGCGCACGCACGGTCGCATCCCCTTTGCCAAAACAAGTACCGACAGCGACAATTCTTGGCAGAGCAAGTCACCGCGGCGAGAAAAAAAGCGCCTTAAACGCTTTTTATAGCATTGAACACGAATACTGCAGCAGTACGACAGGTCACCGTTCCAGCATTATATGCTTCGGATAATGCACGAGTACTGCTTACCTTTTCAGATGATTGCGTAGTCGTGCAGAACGCTGTTCGCCTTCGTGTCACGGGCACTACACCAACCAGTGAGAGTTCAGCACGAGTGCTACGTAGCCGGCACACTCTACCACGTAGTCACACCGAAAAAAATATTCCAGGCATTATTTGGAACATTTCCACCGCGACACTGCCCGCGCGTCTTTGTGCCTGGACGCCCATCCTGGACTACACAAAGAAGCGCACAGACTGAAAAGTTAGAGACCAGAAAAATGACCCTTTCCCTCGAATACTCTACGTCGACAGCACTGCGCGATTGTGCACCCTTGTGCAAGAAGAAACACACGCAAACCACAACACAGTTCACGACGGCTCACAATCCAAGTAGCGAATTGTAGCAAGCGCCGAAGCGCGATGCACGCGACGCAGCACCCGAACCGCCATGAGGGTTATACAGAAAAACAGCTACCGGCAGCCACCTGGCGGTGACAACCAGTTTCTGTTTCGGTTTCGTTGTGAAAAAGCTTGTATCCTACTTTTTATTTTATTTTTGGTATTTTTATTGGGTATTCAGCCGTATCGGCATCCACAGAAATTGCAGCGATTGCGACCAATTACCACTGGTAGAAACGCGTGAATTAACGACCTGTTGCTTGCGCTGCGGTTGAAAAATGCATGAGTTCTCACGGCAGTATCGCTTGCTGCTTTGCTCATTCACGAAATTACATGCCGATTTCTGTTTGTATGGGGAAGTGTTTTTTTATATTGATGGGAGATCAGCAAGGCTAACAAAGTACCCAACGTAGCAGTCGTAGAGAGTAGGTTATCGTAAAAACATGGTGACGCTGTTTGATCGGCAGCACGACGTGCGAGGCGGCAGCGTTGAAACGCGCGTCGAGAGAACAACCTACATGGTATATGCTTTCTTGAGACTACAGTGAAGGTGTGCATTTTCTATAGTGGAGTTCTCTCATCCAACGTGAAAACCAAATCAATTCTTAGTATGAAATATGCTGTGTAATTTAGATCCTCATATTGTGTTTATATATATCTGCATTTCTGTTTTGAAAAACAGTGTTGTACTGGTAATTGTGTACCAAGGTGCATGTATAAGAGTGCTGTAATCAGCCTTGTCGAAATATTCTGTGTATATATTTGTATTCGTAACCCTTCTACAAAAGAATTCGCTCTGTGGCCAGCTATGTGGTTTAAAATTTGTTACTTGAAATGCACGCTCAATAAAATTTTCTGAATGAAATTGAGTGTTCGGATTCAGGCATGCAGGGCTCTGCAAACCTGCAATTTATTATTTTGTGAACAATGAAGTTAAACTTTTTCTCAAATATTTTGCTAATGATAATCTAAGCCCAAGTATATAAGTCGTTACTTTTTTAAAAAAATTTGTGAAATTGTCAAGTCAACAAATGCACGTGTAAAAAAGAGAAATTTGTCTTGCAGTTTTTATTCTAACAGCATAAAGTGCCAAGTGTACGTTTGATGGATTTGACCCACTGATATTGTTAGTGCATTGATGAGTTTCATTTTGTCAACCATATAGGCACATGCATGCAGTATCTGCTGCCCAGCATCGGCCATTCAAATGCAGCCATGGTTTGTGCCATGCCAAACAAGTAGGTACAGTCGCGGGTAAAACAGATTAGCACACATGACGGAACACCAGAGCGCCGGAATGACAACGCCTGGCACTGCGGGTGGCGGAGAGGCTGATAACGAGATTGCCGGGCCGTTCCCATTCTACAGTGTTAAGGGGGCCTGCCACGGACAGTAAAATTACTACGGACTGCAACGGACAGCAAATTAGCGGACTGCCACGGGCAGCAAAATTACTGACTAAAAACAGCGCTATCATCTATTGTTCCCGCGAGTTCCCTTTGACAAACCCTCGCGAACATAAAAATATGGTAATAAAAAGAAGCCATCTTTGCTCATGATAACCGAGCCAAAATAAAGTCCGCAAGCACAGTCACGTAGGGTCGGCACTTCAACGCTCGGGCGGTGCACGCGCTTGATAAAGCTTACTTCCTGCCGTCCCCCCCTAGGCTGAAAACATGGAAACGGCCCGTTAGGCAGTTCTGCGTACCGCAGCGCCGCGTGGTGAGATATACGAATTCTGATCGCCAGTGATCTGTGCTAATATTTTTTGCTCGCGACTGTACACATCCATAGGCTCCCACCGTGGTTTCCACATAGTCCAGTGTTGCCTGCCAGGCCCATCGAGATAATCACGATGGATACCACCAAGCCCATCCCGTCCCATCGTGTTCACTGAAGTGTCCAGCGTGGTTTCCATTCAGCCCAATATTGTTTACTGAAAGTGCCAGTGCAGCCACCGCAATTTCCACTCAATCCAGGGTGGCCCAACGTCGCCATTAGTGCATCCAGCATCCCTCCCATTCGTTCCAACAGCACCCAACGTGGAAACCAACACTTCCAATCGGTCCACCGTTTTCTCCAACGTGGAAACCAACACTTCCATTCGGCCCACCGTTTTCTCCAACGTGACTTTTGCTGGAATTTTCAACAGGGATGCAACACCAAATCCATAGTGCCAATCTGCAGACAAAAATAAAACTATATCTAACAATGCGTCTTTTTGTACTGCAACAGGAAGCTTCCTGCATGTAGGGTTGGCACATGGCTGAGCAGATTGCCCAGATTGACGCCTTTCATACGTCTGTCATTGCTCAAAATGTTAAAATACTACATTGTAGGTTCATATAAGGACTGGAGAGCTTTAAAAACAAAACCAAAATAGTCTTGCCATTGGGACAGAATGAGCATAGTTCCTCCAAACTAAAGAATACCATCGTTCCGCGACATTACTACAGGCATTTTTGTCTTATACAACAGGCCGTGAATTACTACTTGACCGGCTTGTAAGACAGTTTCCTGGCTTGGGATGGTGTTTTTCAAAATACTTTGATCTTCTGGAGTATACAGCTCTATCAAAAATGACTGGGCATCAAACAAGGGATCAGTGCTTATGCCAGTACGTTTGTAAGCTTGAGAGAGCTGATAACGCTGAGACAATGCAAACGTCAAGTTCTTAAAATTTTCATAGCTTCTTGCACACTTCTGAAAATAGCCGTGCTTGCTCTTGCAACGCGGTGTCCACAGTCTTACGAGAGGTCCAAAATAGAGCGTCAAATACGGGTAATGTAATAGATAGTAGTTTTTTGGTTTCATAGGCACGTCTTAGAAATGAGTTTCTTTTCCAGTAATTTAATCTTAAATGAGGACATGATGCCCCGTTATCATTGCATTGCTAAGTGCTGGCGCTTTGACAGGCTGAACGTTTTCAGAAAGAAGAAAAAAAAGACACCTCGTTGTCTGTACACTGAACTTTTACAAGGAGAAACAATGAAATAAATCATAGCATGTTCCAGTTTTGCAAAGCATGCTCTTCGAGTTTTGCTTTCAGGTGAAATTCGGATGAACGGTTACTCACATCACTGTGCTTGAAGGGGAAAAGGGAGATACGGTGGTCGAGGTCTTCAATCAACTTGCATACTTTAACAAAATGGCAGATGTATGAGGAAAGTTCCAATGAAACGCCGCCTTTAAATCATGGTGGGAACCCAAAGCACAACCATGAAAATGCTACAGTTTATTTATTTATTTATTTATTTATTTATTTATTTATTTATTTATTTATTTATTTATTTATTTATTTATTTATTTATTTATTTATTTATTTATTTATTTATTTATTTATTTATTTATTCAATAAACCCCTAAAGGCCCTCAATCGAGGGTATTACATAGGGGGGAGCAATGACACACAACGCAAAATAAGAATGAGCAAGCACCAAGGTGCAAAACATAAATACAAAAAGCACATGTAGAAAACAAAACAAGAAACAAACAAAAACCTGTAGTATACATTGTAATTTACACGAAAAAAGAACAGATAGCGTTTTAGAGGCAATAACAATCGCAGGAACAAAACAAAAGAATAAAACAGCTCAATGCAGCAAGTGGTACAATCAATTACTAAAGCTAAACAGACATTTGGGTTAGAAGGTCGTGAAACTTGTTAAGATCCCTTTCTGAAGCGATGTGTGATGGTAGATTATTCCAGTCGACTATAGTACGTGGTACGAAAGAGTTAGCAAAAGAAGAAGTGTGGCATGATATGCGTTTAAATTTCAGCGGGTGGTGGCGACGTGGAAAAAAAGATTCAGGTGATTGAAAAAAATCGTTATGGAGCAGAACATGATGGTAAAGTTTATGGAAAAGGGTCAAGCGTGATAGTTTGCGGCGATGTGATAACGTATCAAGTTCGGCGCGAGCCTTTAGTGCGGTGACGCTAGTATGACGAGAATAATCAGAAAAGATGAATCTAACGGCACGGTTTTGCAAAGATTCCAAGTCATCGATAAGGTATGCTTGATCCGGGTCCCAGATGGCCGACGCAGATTCGATTTTAGGCCGTATTAAGGTAACGTATGCTAGTTTTTTTAGGTGAAAAGGCGCTTGTTTAAGGTTACGTTTTAGAAGACCCAGAGAGCGGTTAGCAGCTGCAAGAATATGGCTAATATGGTAATTCCATGTTAAATTGGACTGAAGGTGTAGTCCCAAATACTTGTAGGAAGTAGAAAGTTCAACTGGGTTATTAAGGAGAGTGTAAGATGTCGGGATGCGGCAAGACTTGCGAGTGAAAGAGACAAGTTTAGTTTTAGAGGAATTAAAGGTCATTAGCCAAGAAGAACACCAGTTACTAATGGAATCTAAATCAGTGTGCAAAGATTGGCGGTCAGAGTCGTTAGAAATGCTACGGTATATAACACAGTCATCAGCGAATAATCTGATTTTGGTTGATACGCAGGCTGGTAAGTCATTTAAGAAGATTAGAAAAAGTAAAGGTCCCAAAACGCTTCCCTGGGGAACACCGGACGAAACGGGTGAGGAGGACGAAAGATGATTATTGACAGAAATGAACTGAGATCGACATGCAAGAAAAGCTTTAACCCAGGCAATAACATCGGAATGAATGTTCAAGTGGGTTAGTTTGAGCAAAAGTCTGTGATGGGGGACCCGGTCAAATGCCTTAGAGAAGTCAAGGAATAGCGCATCGACTTGTTTGCCTGCATCCACTGATGAAAAGAGGTCGTGAGTAAAGCCGTAAAGTTGAGTGTCACATGAAAAACCCCTTCGAAATCCATGCTGGTATTTGAATATGATGTTGTGGTGCTCAAGATAGCTGATAATATTAGTGTAAACAACATGTTCCATTAGCTTAGATATGGAGCTAGTTAAGGATATTGGACGATAGTTGAGGGGATTAGAGTGGTCACCAGATTTGAATATGGGTATTACTTTAGCTACGCGCCAATCGCTAGGAATCGATCCAGATGATAATGACTGAGAAAAGAGTGATGACAATACTGGATAAATGCTCTCAGAAATGTTTTTCAGAATCTTGTTGTTAAAGCCCAGCGGATCAGAGGTAGAAGTTAGTTTAACATTATTCAGGAGGGTTTTAATTCCTTCGTCATTAATAACTATTTGGGGCATAGAAACCTCAAGAAATCGATCTAGGCTGGGAGCTGTAGCGATGTCTTCTAAAGTAAATACGGATGAGAATGCTGAAAGAAACATCTGAGCACATTCGGATGCAGGAATTGGAGTGTTGTTCGTGTCAGTAAGGATAATGTCATCAGAGCTGCGGGGATTAATAACGCGCCAGAATCTTCGTGGGTTATTGGTGATGATTGTTGGCAAAATATTGCTGAAGAATTCCCTGCGGGTTTTTTTTAGTAATACTTGGTATTATTTATTGCTTTGCTTATACCTTTCAAGAGAATGAGTAGTTCGATGCGCTTTGGCTTGCCTGTACATACGTTTTTTCTTGTTATTAGCTCTACGAAGCCTGAGATCAAACCAGGGTACACTTTGGTAGCACTTTATCGATATAAGAGGAATGCACTCATTGATGAGGTTAGTAAGTGTAGTTTTGAGCAACATCCAGTTCTCCTCAACAGAATGAGAGGACCAATCAGAAAGGTATTGCACTGAGAAGGAGGTTAATTCGGAGTTCATTTTGTGAAAGTTAGCCCTGTTGTAGCATCTTATCTTTTTTGGAACAGTTTTCCTTTCGCTGAACAGATAGTTGATGTGCCCGGTGATAATGTCGTGATCGGAAAGGCCTTCATGATGAATGACATCTGAACAAATATTTGGGTCACTGGCTAAGAAGTGGTCCAAAATGTTTGAAGAATGCACCGATGACCGAGTAGGTTAAGAGATAATTTGAGATAACGAAAAGTCGAGACACGTCTGTATGAAGGCATGGGCTTCTTTGTCACTAGGAGGGGCAGACAACATATCCCACCTGATGTTAGGAAAATTAAAGTCACCGAGTATGAGCAAAATAGAATTCGGGAAACGCGCACACACTTCACCTAATAGGCGCTGCAATTCCTCAGCAAAACCGTCACACATGTCAGGAGGACGGTAAAACACTCCAATTATAAGGTTAGCAATGCCGCATTTCAAAAAAACAAACACACATTCAATGAAAGAGGTGACTATTACAGGTATAGCTACAATTTCCTTCTTAATTGCAATGAGGACACCGCCCCCTCTCCGGAACTTCCTATCGCAACGAAAAATATTAAAGCAGGATTCAGTCAGCAGAACACTACTGTCTGGGATAGCATCGTGCAACCATGTTTCCGTTAAGGCAACAATCGTGGCAGAATTAGAGTCAATGAAGGAAGAAAGAACAGCGGCTTTAGGAACAACGCTTCTGATGTTAGTGTAAAGAAAAGAAGTGAACTTAACTGAACGCTCGGAACATGGTGGAAACGAAGATGAAGGACCGCTTAAACGACTTCATGTACTAGTGGAACGGGAGATGCGAACTGCACAGCTGGTGTTGTGATCCCACTGATATACATCTTTATTGATGTGAAGTTTGTCAAACACAAGCTTAGTTTTGTCCCCCTCTTTCTTTACTTCTTTACAAAAATTCAGCAAGTTCCTGCGCTTTTCGCGAACGGCAGCAGAATAATCACGAGAAACACTAAAGCCCGAATCTTTTAACTTGTGCCCATTGCTGAGAACGTTTTCAATTTCTTTACTGCTGTTAAATTTAGCGATGATGGGCCGCGTCTTATCTGAGGAATGACGCCCTAGGCGATGAGCACGCTGAATTGAACCAACAGTGATTTCGAGTTCGCGACTGCAGAAATCAGTAACGTTATTGTCGCGATAACAGTTGGTTTTCAAATAACTAACCTGTGAAAACATTGGGCGCTGAAGCGGATGCACAAAAGTGGTGTCGTGGCCCAAGGTGTCCGCGGGAAGACTGCGCTTATGAAGAGGGTGGTCTGCTGATACCGTCGCCAGTTGCCTGACGACAAGCCAGGACAAGTCCAAAATTGGCGGTGGGTTGGCAGGTAGGTGGCCGGTTGAAAAGCTGCAATTGCTTGATGACGCTTCAGTGCAGGATGTGATGTCGGAGTGCCAACCGTCGAAGCACAAATCGCCCGGAACGGGCAGCGGGACGGACAGCAGCTGGTGCAGCAACAGCAGCAGGAACATCTGTGAAAACATTGGGCGTTGAAGCGGATGCACAAAAGTGGTGTCGTTGCCATTAAACAAAGAGTTAAACTTCACCCCCTTTTCTATTCTCAATGAGTTGTGGAGACGAATCGTAGACACAAGTGGTCGTCGGGTCTCCACAAATATATTTGGCTGGACGCGCTCAGCCAGGCGGGAACGGAAGAGTGTGCCGCCGGCCTTCCAGTTAAGCAGCGGCGAAATCCAGTCTACGCGTGCTTGCAGGCGTGCTGGGCCTCTTGTCGTCTTCCGCCACCAGACCACGATGGCGCGCTATAGGGACCTCCCCCCCCCCCCCCTCTCTCTAGCGATGAAGCCATCAGCGAGGTGGAGGTGTGAATGGCGAAAAGCGGATGGTCTTGGCGCAAATCGTACGCGACGGGGACTGGCACGGTCGGGAGGGCATGCAGAGGCAGAGTTTGCGATGACGTCGGTGTCAAGGTGAGCAGGTTTAAGGCGGTCGACTGAGATTGTGTCCTCTCGGCCGTTGATGAGCAGTAGAAAGTGCTTAGGAGCACGCCTGAGCACTTGGTACGGACCATCGTATGGCGGCCGTAAGAGCGGGCGTACGGCGTCGTGGCGAACAAAGACGTGAGTGCACCGATGAAGGTCGCGGGGAACATGGACACGACTAAAATACTGCCGCTAACGTGGGGGAACGACAGTGCTCATAGCGCTACGTAGACGATAGGCGGAATCCGAGACGTTAGCAGGCGTGGGTGGTGAGGGCTCGAAGAATTCGCCAGGGAGACGGAGAGTAGTGCCAAACGTTAGCTCTGCTGCACGGGTAGAAGAGTCACTGCGAAGTGCTGTGCGGAGACCAAGCAGGACGAAAGGTAGGCGCTCAATCCATGTCGAAGAAAAAGCGGACGCCATAAGCTAAGCTTTCAACTGCCGGTGGAAACGCTCACTGACACCGTCTGAAATTGGGTGGTAGTAGGTCGTTTCTATGTCATTGACGCCGAGGAGCCGAGATAGGTTGGAGAATAAGGTGGAGTCAAATTTACGACCACAATCAGTCGTAATGGTGCAAGGGACACCGTAGCGGCTGACCCAGAGTGTGATCAGTGCTCTTGCGATCGACTCCGTCGTTATGTCCAGAGGGGGCATCGCTTCTGGCCATCTCGTGAACCTGCCAATGCTGGTTAGCAGGTAGCGGTGGTTCCCGCAGGGAGGAAGGGGACCGACAATATCGACGTGCAGGTGGCTGAAGCGGGCGTACGGAGACGGGAACGTGCCAATCGGAGTCCCAGTGTGTCGATGCACTTTGCTTTGCTGACAGCGCAGGCACGTGCTCGACCAGCGACGAACGTCGAGATTAATGCGAGGCCAGACATAACGAGCCATGACAAGGCGCTGTGTTCCGCAGACGCCAGGATGGGCCAAAGAATCTAGGGCATGAAAGACGGTTCGTCGGTATTGTGGAGGCACGTAGGGGCGACGGCGACCAGTTGACGTATCACAAACGAGGAGAACGGCGCAGTCAGGGAGCAAGCGTCTATTTTCCGTCGCATTGACTTCAGCTCGAAAAAGAGCGTCGGCAACTATGTTGGACTTGCCGCTGACGTGACGAATGTCGCAGGTAAACTCGGAAATGTAGGCGAGCTGCATAATTTTGCGAGGAGCGAAGGAGGTACTGCTGGATGCGAGCGCCGACGTTAGAGGTTTGTGGTCAGTGAAGATATGAAAGGTGCGTCCCTCGAGAAAATGACGGAAGTGCTTCACGGCTGAATATATTGCTTGCATCGCTCGGCGGAAGGCGTTCAGGGGGCGCAAGCTTCTTGGAAAAGAAGGCGATTGGCTGCCAACACCAGCGATGAACTGTTGCAAGACCGCGCCGACAGCAGTGTCCGATGCGTCAACCATGACGGGCGTGGGCGCGTCACATTTAGGATGAACCAGGAGCGTTGCGTCGGAAATGGCTGGTTTGATGCGCTGAATGCGCGGCCAGCGGCATCTGTTCAAGAAACAAGAGCTGTCGGCTTGCTGTGGCCTGAGAGGAGGTCGTGGAGAGGCTGCAGTATAGCGGCACAGCGAGGAATGAAGCGCCGATAGTAGCTGGTGAGGCCAAGAAATTAGCGCAGTTGACGTGTGGTGGTGGGCCGGGGAAACTAACTGATAGCGGTGACACGGGCCGGTAACGGGCGAATGCCATGGGCGTTGACGCGATGGTCGAGAAAGTCCAACTCTGCAAAGACAAACTCGCCTTTCTGACCGTTGACCAGAAGACCAAAGCGGCTGAGTCTGGCGAGCACTTGACGCAGGTGGAGCTTGTGGGCCTCTGCTGTAGGGCCGAAGACGAGAATGTCGTCAAGAAAGGCAAACAGCACTTCAAGCCACGTAGTACTTGGTCGACAAAGCCCTGAGAAGTATAGGCAGCATTGCGAAGACCGAAAGGCTTCCTCAGATATTCAAACATGCCAAAAGGTGTAATAATGGCGGTCTTCAGTATATCCGACGGATCCATAGGAGTCTGATGATATGCTTCTCAAGATCGACTTTGCTGAAGGTTGTGCAGCCATGCAGGCCGGATGCAATATCTTGGGTGTGGGGAATCGGGTAGCGGTCAGGGACTATGGCCTAGTTGAGAGCCTGGTAATCGCCGCACGGCCGCCAGTCGCCGGTCTTTTCGGGCCCCATGTGGAGGGGCGACGCCCAAGGACTGGAGGAGGGACGAATGAAGCCAAGCTCTAGCATATGCCCACATTCTTGTTTGGCGACAGCGAGGCGATTCGGTGTAAGGCGACGAACGCGAAAAAACACGGGAGGCCCAGTCGTCACAACATGATGAGTAACGCTGTGACGACCGGTGCTTGAAGGGACGGGGGTTGGAAGATATCTGGATACTCGGCAAGTATGCTGGACCAAGGATCGGAAACGGTGCTGTGCGCCTGGAGGAGCCGGAGTGGTGGACCGCGGCAAGGTACGCATTTGACGACTAGGTTCGTTTCAGAATCCAGGATGCGGTTTTGCCCCATGTGAACTAGAGCCTGTAGTGCCATAGAAAGTCGGCGCCGATGATTGGCGAGTGCACGTCCGCGATGATATATACCCAGCGAAAGGTACCGCGGAATTCGAGGTCAAGAGTTACCGACTTCTGCCGTATGTCCGTATGATGGATGTGTTGACTGCGGTCAGAGGAGGAGAGTCTAAGGGACGGCGTCGCTCAGCCATTCTAGGTGGAAGAATACAGATCTCGGCACCAGTGTCGATGAGGTAGCGGACTTCCGTTACAGGTCGGTGACGTTCAAAAGGCGACTGGATCGCGGGCCGAGAACACTGGTCGCCTTCAGTGTACTGCTGGACCGTCTCCCGCGAAGGAGCAGGGCTCGCGGCTGGGGTGTGCGCGAGAGAGGTAGCGGCGGTGGAACCAGCAAAGGGCCGTCGAGGGCGGAGAACGATTGCCAGAAGTACTGGTGCTGGTACGGCGCTGTGGAGACGAGGAATGCGGCCGGCGAGTACGAAAGCCTGCAACCTATGCTGTAAGCTGTGCCACCTGCCGGGCTAGCTCCTCGTGAGTAGCAGTGAGACGCGCATCCCTACTGGAAAAAAAAAACGCATATATGGTATCCGTACAATACGGGTTTCCACATTTACGCACTTATTGGAATACGGAATTCCATATGGAAATAGTATGAAATTCCGCATTATATGCAGAGCCTTATATGATGCAGAAATGATACGGAATAAGCTGCCATGGTGCCTCAGTGGCTATGGTGCTCAGAAGCTTACTCGAAGGACGCGGGTTCGATACCGGTTGCAGCGGTCGTGTTTTTATGAAGGTAAAGTAATGGAGACCCATCATGCAATATATAAAAATGTTACAGAACCCCAGGTGGTTGAAATTTCTGAAGCCCTTCACTATGGCATCCCTCGTAGCAGGAGTCATTTTGGGACGTTAAGCCCTTATAAACCAGAAACAAATACAAAATTATCCGTCCTTTCCATGCAAAAACAATACAGAAATGCATTCAATCAAGAAAAGCAACTGGTGCGCCACTATTAAAACATAAGGCATAATTACACTCTTGGTATAAGCACACATTGTGACCTGTACTATGAACAAGACATCCACTTGGCAATGTCGTTTGCTTATGAAATGCTTGTTTTTTAAAGGTGTTGCATTTTCAAAAGCATAATCTTGCACTTTTGGTTTTCAAAACGATGGTGCAGCAAACAAAGGAGCCATTATGAAGTGACGAGAGAGAGAAAAAAGCTTTATTTTGTGCGCGCTTCAGTACTTTTAACATATCGGCCAGGTGCCTGCCTACGCTGGCACGTCTCTTCGTCTTAAGAATTTCACTCGGGTACTTTCCGAGGTGTTGTTCGAAAGCACCTAAAAAAAATATAAAAGGAGAGACAAAAAGTGGATTTGGGGCAATATCTCCAACTCTGAAAGCAAGTTCAATGATTGGAAAGAACAATTCACGCCTGAAATGCTTTCAGGGTAATTTCATTTCACACCTCTGTCAGCCAACCTCAACCTCCCTAGTGTCGACTAATGAGGCAAGCTAGGCAGTTGAACTAGTCCAGCAGTACTTTCAGCAAGAGGGTTGCTCGGAGCACATGTGCAGCCTAAACAGGATGAATGATATACTTGGTGAAGCGGTGGATACCAACCTAAAGCAAACTACGTTGCACAGCTTCTTTGGGGGTCACAACCCTTAAATGAAACTTCCAATAAATGAAACAGTTTTCCTTGTCCCCATCGAGTTTTGTCTCAAGTGGGCACTGTAGTGCCCACTTGAGAGCATGTGAAAACTAATCTGCTCTAGAGACCTGGAGGCGCATTTTCAAGTGGTTGACTAGGTGAAACAGCTGTCACTGGCACACATCGCTACAAGGTAGCCACTTCTAGTCAGTGAACCTGAGAGCCAACCACTCTAGCACATGACCCCTGGTTGAAAACATATGAGTGGTGTTGTGCACACCACAGGTGCTATGCCTTGTGATACACCATGTTGCCTTATCACTGGAGCGTACTCCAAACGAGCTACATGCAGTTCAGTTGAGCTGTCTGAACATGCTGTCGATACTTTGCACTGACACAAAACCACGTTATGATTCATGTTTGCCAAGTCAGCAATAAAGCTCATCCACCAACCTGGTTTGCCTTACATGCAAAGCTACTATGCTTACAACTCACAAACGACAGCAGCACATATATGCTACAATGTTACAGAAAATAGCCTCATATACTGGGCACTTTCAGTTAAACTGCACCTAACCAAACTTGAGCCCAAAGTCCAGCTGGCACCTAGCTTGCTAGAGTAATGTGTACCGATTAACTCAGGATGATAGAAAGACTGCACTATTAAGTGCAAAGTGCACCAACCAGCAAGTTACAACTGCACCACCACCCAAAAAACATCATTTTCCTTGCTGCCTAGGCATACACACAAGCCTGAGCAGTGCGCACAAACATCACAGTGCAATACTCAGTTTCAGGACATGGAATATGAGCACAATACAATTCAGCCCTTTTGCCATACCCACAGTTTTCACATCCACCTGCAAGTCTAATTCAAGAAAACTAAGCTTAATTATGACAGAAAAGCACGTACTTTTAGAGCATCAAGCTTCATGGGTGTCAGCGCCTTCTTTCGGTGGTCTCAGGGCCGCCCTCTTTATGCAGGTAGCGGCGGCCAGGGGCTCCAGTAACTTGTGTAGAGGTTCTGGATCCCCCAAATTGCCTTCGCTGCTTCCCACACAAAGAGGCTATCCCTTGGTTGGTTCATGAGGTGCTGCCACTTATCAGAAGGGATCTGGACACCAGGCCCAATAAGTACCTGCATGGTCAAAGAAAAGAGTGCTCTGTGCAGTAACTCCCCAATGCCGACATGTTTCACCTGAATGAAGAGATTAGATGACAGAAATGATACTTCCAAATCAGACATTTTGCATCAGCATGATGAAGTTGCAGTTTGAAACTTTATGAAAGCACCCCTGTAGTACACCGCGTACACCCTGTGGGTGTTCCCATGTCATCTAGACATTAGAACACCAATAGCGGAAGCAGACAAAAGAGTGAATGCTGTTTGTACCCCTTGCAGTGTTCTTCCTTAGCAACATTAAGTTGCCAAATATCATTTACATTTTAAGACACCAAGACCTCAGACACATAAGAGAAAATTATACCACATATGGTCACGAAAAAATACTTCAAGTTTTATTAATTCGGTACCGCTCAAGTTGCTATAAATTTGGAAAATGCTGCAAAAAGAATGCCGCATAAAAAAAGGCTACCGTTTAAGGGCGCAATTAAAAACATAAAAAATATGCAAGGCTCAAGAAATTATGTACCATGCAGTGAGAGAAACTGATAAATAGATGTGATAGGTAACAAATAAGTTCTTTCACAGAGGTTATACACTCAGTGCCTAAAAGAGGCATAAAAACTACCAATTTCTTTATCCCTACAGGACATTAAAGGAATGAAACATTGGTACATTTCACCATGTGTCACTATTACCTACTTGAAAAATATTGAATTGCCATTACGCTCATTCGCGGAGAATAGTGGAAGGGCAAACATTCTTTTTCTAAGTGCACTGTAAAATCTTTGTAAATAGAATACTTTACCAGGATTTTCTTTTTTTTTTGGATTGAGATACTAATTGCAGACTGGTGCGGCCCTTGCCCTACGCATGATTATCCAACTACTAACAATAAACTCTTGGCCCAAAACGAAAAACATTGTTTTGTGTACGTCAATACTCCATAAGCACCTTGAGTGTGATATTACAAAGCAAGAGCTTTCTTGTTTGCCAAGCCAAAAAATGTATCTAGACTGCATTCTTCAATGTACAAGTCGACCGCAGGTATATCGAACCTGCGTCTTTTGAGTCAGCAGCTGAGCAGCATAACTATTGAGCTAGCGCGGTGGCTGTTTTAAAATAAACTAAAAGCTTAATACCTTCTTGTACACTAAACCACAACGCACTCCGAATTAATGGTCATTTCAGCCCACAGTGTTAGACACTCCTCACTTGAAATGCACAAAACCGCCGCGCATTCTCCACCCGATTAACTTATTACAATGCAAACTGTTTTTGGCATTTTTGTCGGATATTTGATAAGTTAACATTCAGAGATAATTGGAGATTTTTTCATTTTGTATCTCCATTAACGAGGTTTTACTGTACACAATGGTGCATGGCATGTAGAACGCACACTTTTTTCAGCACTAAACATCACTGAACTTTCAGTACAGATATGCATGACCCGAATGAAGAGAGGTGCTCAGATATTGCAGGCGGCTTCGCCAACTGTAGTGTTCTTCCTTTTGTTCCCCCATTAACTCTGTTCGCAAACAACACATAACACGCATAACTCACAAAACGTGTCAAAAGAGAGTTTTGCAACGTTAAAAAACATGAAAATACAACACTACCCTAAATAAAAGCTTTTTAAGCACCATAATATCCCTATGTAAACTGAAAAAGCAACACCGTCTATTATGTAATGGTAATCACACGTACTATCGCGCTCAATATGAGTTGCAACGCGCGGTCATCGACCGGGGCTCGTTCCGTGGTGTGCCTCCTCCAAACAGTCGCTCGGAATTCTGGGAGAAACTGCTGTTCCAGGAAACAACGGCACCCCCGCTCAGGAAATGGAATGTCGCGCAGTAACGGAGCAAGCGGACGGAAACGGGGCGTCAAACCACTTGGCTCCAGAGTGGTAAAGGGAGGTTTGATGTTAGTTTCACCAATATTTCGCGTTTTATTCATGCTGAAAAAAAAATAGTAATTTTTATCGTCAGTAAATTCCAGTCGGCGATCTGGAACAAGCATTTTTTGCTTCATTAAACGGAAAGCGCGTTTCTAAGCAGGATTCGGATTCAGATGCCGAGTTCTGAATGGCTGCTGCCACGCCACGAAGTATTTTCTGCTTCTTCGTTTGCTCACTGTGTTGCTCCAGATCGTACTTAAGCCAAAGTGGAGACACACCGCTGGAACTGCGAGAATACTTCTTGAAAGCGTCATCTCACGGTCCGTGCCTATATGCATAGTGCCTCCTTTTAAATATTCCTCTCCTGTTTGCCCAAAGATTTCCACGAGGCAGAGTCTTTGTATACAAAACTGCAGGGTACGTATCATTATTCTCATGGGGAGAGACTGTATGGTCGAGCCAGCCGTCTTATATAACTCGATCCCTAATGTGAGCACTTCTCGCGGCGAAGCTGAAGAGCAGATTGCTTGGTATTGAGTGTATATTTGCGGAATAGGCTCGGCACGCTGCCAGAAGCAACGTGCGCCTCCCACACGAGTCCTGATTGATTTGGTACAGCGAATACATCAGAAGGAAAACACAAAGCACTCTGGCTCCCCGCTTCATACACCCCCTTCAAATAAGTTACCACAAAATGCAGGGCAATCACGGGATCTTTATTGCCTTTAAAAAAAAATTAAAGCAATGGTGCTCTAATACTTTGTAAATTGGCCATTCACGGCAATTACACGAGCTGCACGGCGCGGCATAGACTCGTATATTGCCGGCACAACGCTCTCGCTCTCGCGCAGCCTGTTCCATTCCTGTTGCACGGCACTCCACAGTTCATCTGATGTAGCCGTGCTTAGATTCCGGGCTGCCAGTGCCTTTTTTATCATCCCCCACACATTCTCAATCGGGTTTAGGTCAGCACCTGCTGGTGGCCACTCCAGCGTGTGGATTCCCAGCTGGTTAAGAAGTGTGCTAACGGCGCTAGCTGTGTGCACAGGGCTCCAATCTTGCTGAAACAGAAAGAAGCCGTCGCTGAAGGGGCCACCAAGCACATGGGGGATCAGCTCCTGTTCAATGATGGTAGCATATGCGGATGCGTTGAAGCGGCCCTCAATGCGCACGAGGGGGCCCAGGCCATCCTTGCTGATGCAACCCCACACATTCGCAGAGCACCTGCCACTTGAGAGCACGCTTGACGTGTACTCTGGTAGATATCTGTAAAACAGGAGCGTGGACGGAGGTGACGAAGAGAACAAAACAGGTTTACATGATCTCTTTAGTCCAAAGGAAGCCCAATAATATATTACAAACCTATATACAGAAATTTCTGATATTTGACAACCTAAAATCAAGACCTTAACCTTTTTTGCAAACGGATACTGCATAAAGACCGGTATTTGAATAAGAGAAGATGAATAACACCGCTACCGCTGTAACATACCATAGCCATGACAAACATATTTATCTGAAGCGCAGAAAAGAAATGTGAGAATTATATTATTTTGTAGTAATGGCACCAATGGCTGAAGGGCGCTAAATTTAACGTCAGTGCTCAACTCTTTTTATGACATGTGCTAACGTTCACGCGTTTCTAATATTACAGAAAGAAAACCATGTTAAACCCGCAATTCGGCTAAGTATACGTAACGCATTGGATACTCAGCATCGGAGAAACGGTTTTCACATACCTGCAGTTAAAGGGGCGCCAGACCTTCTGCTGCTGGTCCCACCGGCTGGAGAAAGTACTCTCGTCAGAAAATGCAACCTCCCTCCAGTCGGTGGTCGTCCAGTGCTGCACGGCTTGTGCAAATTGGAGCCGCTGAAGCCGTTGCCTGCTTGTAAGGTATGGCTTCTGGGCCGCAACAGAGTTGCTTAAGCCTGCTTCTTTGAGGCGTCTTCGTATTGTTGACGGTAACACCTGAAGGCCCAAGGCTTCACGTATCTCGCGGGAAGTAATGAAGGGGTCTGCCACAACAGCTGCGACGATCAGCTGATCCGTCTCTTCGTCGGTGATCCGCGGTCGACCACTGCGCTCTGCGTCACCAAGTCGGCCACCTTCATCCCGGTATGCATGTATAGCTCGACTTACGGCATTCCTCGAACGGCCAGTAATCCGGCAAATTGCACTCTGCGAAGTGCCCTGCAAGCTCAGTTCGACGATTCGACTTCGTTCGGCGATAGGCACCGGCGGCGACATACTTGCAAAAGGCAGAGCTTGGCATGAACCAACGGCTAATATAGCCGTCATATCGGACCACGATCACGTGGGAATCGCCAGCACCAAGTGAAAGCCGCGCGATGGCTGAGAAAGCGCAGTACTCGGACGCAGAAGCTTCGACGCGATAGCGGCTCATGATAGAGATCGATTGATAAAACGATCTCCCAGTGTATCACCAATGCCCTATTTCGCCACCAAAATGCTTGAACCTGTGGTTTGCTTGTCACTTAACCCTTTCGGCCCTGGCGGTGTCAAGTGACACCACAACACAAATATTCCGTTCATGCCTCAGTAACATAAAAAAATACTACTAAATTTTAATAGAGTAGTTCCTTAGGGATCCCTGTTGCTATCGGCATTGCTGTTCACGCCCTTCAATTGAGCTGTGCGTTCTAAGGAAGAAGAAGCAGCAGCATGGGAGGCATGGTGTGAAGAAGCCGAGGTGTAGCAAATTTGTGGATTTGTATCTCAGTAACCATTCGTTCTTCTGCGCTCAGATTTTTATATGTTGTGTGAAACGCCTATCCAAGCTCACATCCCCGTCGTAAATATTATTGAATGCGTAGACGCTGCGTTTGAACACATCTTTGACATGTGCGATTTTGACACCACCAGGGCTCAACGGTTGCCAGCGGTGGCCATTGAGTGATGATAGCTGACTTTTGTAGAAAACAATCTGCTAGTATTTTAGCGGATGCACCTATAGCAATGGCCTTTTTGGAATGCTGACATGAATGTTCATCACAGAAAATGGACGAACGAATAAAATTATCTTTTTGATAAATTGGAAGAAATTTTCGCTATCATACAAGGTGAACATTCGGATCGAGCCTGGAAATGACCATGCGGATGTCGCGAACAGCAACCGGATTAAAGGAATAGCGGGAATTAATGCACGCCTGACCTAGCGCTTTTATTCGATTTTTTTACCGTTCTCCTCCTGTGAGCATCGACTCTGAGCTGCAAGAAGCGACCGGGGTATTCACACTGCAACTTGCGCACCACCACTCGTGCAGCAAGTGCGGCGCACCCTCGATGCTAGGATCAACGCAGAGTGTTTGGCTATGTTTTCTTGTGAAAGCGTATTTGGTGTGCTGATAAACAGCTTCTGCTTTCTCCCCGGCCGAGAGGTATCCCCAACTCATAAGCCTATGGATGAGATGGAATTTATTGTCACCTCTAGAGAACAGCATTCGCTGAAGAGACAGATAGGACAAGATTTTCTTCAACTTTATGAATTCTTCTATAGACAACCGCTGGTTTGAAAACAGATGCAAACCAGATGCATTATGTTTCCACAAGCTTACGACATAGATGTGCAGAGCTCCGCGCTGAGCCTGATAGAAGCGCTTCATAAAGCTCGATAGAGGTGGGCGTTACAGATTAGAGGAAAGCCTTGATCGTGAACCCAGTCGCCTTCCAGGAAGGCTAGGCAAGTTTTTAACATATGTATTGTTGATGCGACGTTCACAAGCCGGAACACAAGCCTGTCAGCAAAAAAAAAAATGCTGATACTAAACTCATGGTAAATAGGAGCAACCGGCGTATTTTGTGGCAACTGCAAAATCCATCTATCCCTTACAAATTAAATAAAGCTTCTTTTGAGGTCTCCACAAAGCAAAAAAAAATAAATTTTTGCGTTCATTTCTTTCTTGTCGGTTGCGATTACCAAAAACGGTCCCTTTCGCATTGTTGCGGCCGTGTTTCAATCCGGACCAAAATGTAGGGCATCTTGGCCGTAGTTGTGCAAGGCTCAGAATTTTGGTAATGCAAATTTACCGCACGCTCGCACGTATTTACAATATATTAGCCTACGAAGGACAAGTATCCTTGATATGGATAGGGCCTTGTCAGGGACCACGGACCCCTACGAGAGCAAGAGTTCTGTCTACTACTTATTTCCATCGCATGCCATGTTACCCATTTCCGAGTGGCTGCTACTATTACCATAGTTAGCCGCCGCGGTGGCTCAGTGGCTATGGTGCTCGGCTGCTGGCCCGAAAGACGTGGGTTCGATCCCGGCCGCGGCGGTTGAATTTCTTTGGAGGAGAAATTCGAGGCCCGTGTACTGTGCGATGTCAGTGCACGTTAAAGAACCCCAGGTGGTCGAAATTTCCGGAGCCCTCCACTACGGCGTCTCTCATAGCCTTAGTCGCTTTGGGACGTTAAACCCCATAAACCAACCAACCTATTACCATAGTTACCTCTCCGCCGCGGTGACTCAGTGGTTCGCTCGACTGCTGAGCCCTAGGCGGCAGGTTCGATCCAGCCGCGTTCGATGGAGGCAAAACACAAGGCGCCTGTGTACCGTGCGATGTCAGCGGTCATTAAACAACCCCAGGTGGTCGAAATTATCTGGAACACTCCACTACGACGTCCCTCGTAGCCCTAGTTGATTCGGGACATTAAACCTAAAAAAACCGTAAGCTGCAACAGTCACCAACAGCAGCAACCATCCTCATTCAATGGCGAATCGTTTTTGGTTACCCGAGAATCGGAGAGAGCGATTTTTCAGTTCCATTGCTGTATAGACAGGAACAGCAGCTCTGTCTCGGTTGTCCTTCCAAAACGCGTCATTATGCAACTGCTTTCATCAGAAATTCCGAGTTACCTCATGCTGTATTTTATGACACAGCACTCTTCTGCAGATTCAGCAGAATACATACTGAGCTTGCAGGTATCGTGAATAGAGTTTAAAAAATCTTCTCACGTCTCAAAGCACCGTAGTATATTGTGCGGCGCTTCGCAAGGAAACCTGCTTTCAACGCGAATCATTTCACACGCCCGCAGCCTAAAGAAATAAAATTAGCATATCAAGAAACAACACTACTAACGCCAAGGGGGAATTTTTTCTCTTCTTTTCAAGAATTCGCCTGTTTTGTCAGCCTGCTCTTGTGGTCGTGTACCATTCATTTATACTGTACCAAAAAAAGCTTATCATATGTGCTAAGAAAATAACGGGTAATGTTCTGTGCGTTTTTGTCTGTAGCACCTTCCAGGCTTGCAAAAAATACCGGTCGCTCATGGACATCGCAAATCGCGCGCATCAGACTTGCAAATTTGCAACATGACTCCGTACATAGTGAGCTCTCTTACAGAGAACTCGTATCACAAGGCCGTCACCATTCACACGCATAACGAATAACTTCAGTAAAGGTAGCCTATGCCCATTGCACACAGTGAAAGGTTGAAACTATGCTAATTTTGCAACACTTAAGGCGCAACATCAAGGCTCTGTTTGCATTTCACACGCGCTCTCAATATGCGGATGCATTAGTGCTAAAGAACAGCTTTTTTCTGTGTTTTTCCCGCGATCCCAACTTGGCATTCTCACAGCTATTTACTGATTGAAGACAAAAATCAGGCCTGAAAAGTGACTTCTCAAGGCTCGAGCAAAGTTTCCCGAGCATTTTTTTTTCTTGAAAAGTGCCAGCCGCCGGATGATTAGGCAGGCAAGCCACCGACGGCGTTACCGCCGAAGCGCGCCGAGAGTGGGAGCAGCTGCCGCTACTTTCCCTTCGGGAACTACACACTTTTCTTTTCACACTCCTCGTCGACGCGACCGTTCACCAGCAGAGTAGCCGAAATCCGCACTAGGAATTTATCAGTCGTGATAAACACCCGCGCGAGAGCGAGGGGGAAGTTTGTCGTCACTCGAGGCACTCTCGCAGCGAGCGAGCGCGGCGAGTTAGCAGCGCTGTGGGGCGGCCCCGCAACTGCTCCCGCCGCCGAAGCGCCGATCTCTCCACTTTTGCTCACGACTGTACATTATTGAGTACGTCATGTCCTGCTAAACCAAAATACATGCAACGGTACATGCGTGGAGGGATCATCGTTGAAAATAAATCTTTGGACAACCGCTTCCTCAACACTAAGAACAGGAATCTCAGGAGTGAAAGAAACAAGCAGGTAACGAACAGCGAAATACACCCCATGCCTGACGCCCCACAAACGCAAGCGATGAGAAATATTAGAAGACGCATTGAGGTTCGGTAAAACATGAAGTATACTCACTTGCAAGAATGCACGTACTATTGGTTGTGTATTGTCAAGCAAAAACATGAAATGCGAAGCTTAAGCGGTCACACGGGCGGCAGCGGTGGCGGAGGAAGGACGCTCTCCTTATCTATATTTTTAGAGCGCAGCTCTTTGGCGTCCGTTCCTGGGTTTCGCGTCGTCGTCGGCGTTGTCGTCGGCCTCGTAACCAGCTCCGCCCCCTTTCATCCCCCCAGCGCTAGCAGCGACCGACTGATACCGCTGGATGCCGCTGACGCCGCTAGAGAGTCAAGATAACGTGACTGCATAGAACACCGTCGCCGCCATGCAGAAAGAGGAGGAAAGGGTCCCCCCCCCCCCCCCCTGTTCTTGTGTGGCGGACAGGGTGCTCTTCAGTTGCCGACGCGCCGGTTATTTCACGTAGGCCCCGGCACGTCGACGAATACGTGACCACCTTCCCACGGCTAGACCTGGTTCTTAGCGCTGCGGAAGCGAGGGTATCATATTGTTTGTGTCGGCATCGGCGGCGTTGTCCCTGAAACCAACTCCGCAGCTGGGGTTGACTCACTATCGAAAAGGTGAAACAGCTTATTTCCTGCGCTCAAATTTCGCATTAGGAAGTAACGTAATCGTCGGTAATTTTTTTTTCATCACACCTACCTAGACCTGGCCTGAAATCGCTGCCGGACTGTACCTTCGCACCTGCGCATCCTGCCTGACGTCACGGACTTTGCGAAACTTTTGTCACGCTCCTGGTGGCGGTGGCGAACTTAGTCACACGGGCGGTAGCGGTGGCGATGGAAGGACGCTCCCCTAGTGAATTTTTTTTCCTCGCGCCTATCCAGGTTGGTAAACTCGCTTCAGTTTGTCCATGCTTAACGCTATTTTCGCTACCGCCGTTGCCACCGTGCTGTGCGCTTTGCTGCCGTGCTGCGTGATTTGCCTTCGTAAGAGCTGCTACTGCCGGACTGTTGGCGCCTAGGCGTGTATTCAAACTTCTTCCTTGGGCCATGGCTCTCACATGCCAAGCCTGCAGGGACCTCCTGCCAGATGACGGACGCTTCCTGACGTGCTGCAAATGTGAGTGTTCTGTTTTTGGCAGCTGTTCAGAATCAACATGTAATGCCTAAGGCGAGAGCGGCCGCCGCACATGGCGGTGCATGGCCGGTTGTTCATCAGAGGGCAAAGCTGATAGAGCACCCACAGAAGCTGATATTGCTGCCTGTCGGACAGACGTAAACAAAAGGCTTGATGCCCTGGTTGACTTGCCTGCTCACGTTGGATAAATTAAGGCCTTAATTGAACTGACGTCAACAAAGTATAAGGAAATCCCGAACTGACAGGCTCAACAGGAGGAGTTTAGTAATTTGAACAGGCGTGTAACCAAGCTTGAGTCTAGCTGTACTGCAGATGACATTGAACAAATGAAATCCACTGTAAATGACCTTCGATGGCATAGCAGGAAAGTTAATCTTGAAGTTCATGGCATCCCAGTAAGAGAAAACAACAATTTGATGTGTAAACTGGATGATGTAGTTAAGACCATCCACCTGCCAGACTAAACAAAGAATTATATTGACGCTGTTCAGACTTCCTTCGAAGCAAAACAAAACGCCTGCAATCATTGTCTGATTTGGTCAGCAGTAAACTCGTGACTTTGACTGGAAGCGCGTAAAGAACTTCGGAATACTTCGTCGAATATTTCAATCACCAAGAACATGACTCATAAGGACAGAGACCTGCTGCTCCGCCCAAGGAATTGGGCAAAAATCCATGATTACAAGCTATCGTGGCACTGCAGTTGGAAGATACTTATCAGGAAAAAGGAAGGCGATAGTGACGTTATCATTCCCTGTGCCGCAGACCTTGTCAGTCCGTGATGCACTTTGCCCTGACATTCCTTCCGGTATTTCTTTTCGGTGCCCTATCATCTCAAATGCTTCCTTCTTTTACTTCACTAGCAAACTTCTCAGACCTTAACAACGTTGTTAATGCTAATGGTTGGCGATGCCTGAATTGCGTTCATTGTAACAGTAGATCCGGAAGAAATAAGCGAAATGAACTCGATTATCTCCTTACCGAAGCACAAGTTTACTTTGATGTTATGATGTTTTCTGAAGCTTGATTTGGTTCGGAAGTGGATGTGAACACACTTCAGACACGCAAATCTCATTATATCAACCGCAGTCACAAAAGAGGTGGCGATGTAGCAATGTTATTTAAAGGATTCTGAACTACCGTCTGAATTTAACTGTATTAGCTCCTTTTATGAAAGCCTTGTGATTAGACGTGGTAAAGTGCCGCCACGGTGGCTCAGCGGTTATGGTGCTGGGCTGCTGACCCGAAAGACGCGGGTTCGATCCCGCCGCGGTGACTGGAATTTCTTTGGAGGAGAAATTCCAGAGGCCCGTGTACTGTGTGATGTCAGTGCACGTTAAAGAACCCCAGGTGGTCGAAATTTCTGGAGCCCTTCACTAGGGCGTCTCTCATAGCCTGAGTTGCTTTGGGACGTCAAACCCCGATAAACCAAACCAAGCATCAGAGATATTGCGTGTCACGTTTGTATGACAGTGCTCTGTTGTTTTTCTTTTCCTCGTGTCCTTCTTTTGCTTGTGTTTTTGATGCAATCCGAGCGAACGCTTGTATAAACATGTGTATCGTCTTCGCCGTACGCTGCTGTGCTGCTTTGTATGCTGGGACGTCAGCACTCCTCAAGCAGTCCCCGTAGGGCACCTTGTGTAACGTGGTGTTGGTGAGTCACCACGGACCCTTAGCCCCCATACCGAAGCTGTGATCCATACCGTGGCGATAGGTTGAGAGGCAGAGGGAGGAAACCATGGACGCTGGCTGTCGAGGCCGTGGTCAAGCCTGGGCCAATGGACTCCTCGTTTGTCTACCAGGCGGGCTGTTCCGAGACCTTCCTCTGTGTACAAGGGGGAATCAGAGGCGACAGAATGTTACGAACCCATAGTCTGTACGTGCCGTATGGATAAATCTGCAAAAAAACCTGCTCGGCCCCTGAAAACGGGTAGCACGGATGTCAAGAAATTGATGCCACAAAAGCGAGAAACATTTACAAAGTTTTTCAAATTCACTCGAATCCAACTCAGTATATAAAGGCTGAGGCTAAAACTGAGCCATATGTGATAAATGAAGACTAACGCCCACTCCTGATTCTGGGGAAATGAGCTTACTGATTCCAGGGGACAGCTCATCGAGGATTTTATTCTTTCAAATAGCATATTTATAATGAATACTGGAAAACCATGCTTTACTGCTCCAGCTCTGGAAAAATGCCTGCCTCGATTTAGCGTTTGGATCTGCATCCATTTTTAATAATTTTATTTGGGATGTTGTAGACGACCCTCAGGGAAGTGACCACTTACGTACGTTTTTAAAGCTAGCATCAGCTACATCCATCATTTCCACGAGGCCACAGCGATGGAAAATTCACCTCGCCCATTGGGCACTCCTCAGACCGAAGGCCTCACTGAAAAATGAATATTCGCCTGAAATGTTTCAATAAAATAGGGATGTCTAGAGAAATTCCTCAAGCATGGAAAGAAGCAATCACAGTGCCCTTCCTAAAACCTGGCAAACCACTAACTAGTCCCATCAGTTACAGGCCAATAAATAGCACTCACTAGCTGTTTAAAAAATCATTCGAAAGCATTCTAAACATCAGACTAACCTTCATACTTCAGTCCCAGCAACTTTTAGATATACACCAGTGCGGTTTTAAAAAGACATGTTCCACAACCGATCACCTTGTACGCTTTGAGAACACAGTCCGGGAAGCGTTCATCCACAACCAACACTGTATCGGGGTCTTCTTCGACCTGGAGAAGGCTTACAATACCATGTGGAGGTTCGGTATCCTCCGTGACCTAGCGGATTTAGGTATCCGCTGCAGGATGCTGAGCTGTTTGAGCGACTTCCTGACCAATCGAACGTTCAGAGTCCGCCTATGCACAACCTTCTCCAAGACTTTTATCCAAGAAACTGGTGTGCCCCAAGGGTGCATCCTCAGCACGACCTTATTTGTAATCAAAATGAACTGCATAGGAAAAGTAATCCCAAAATCCATAATGTACTCAGTTTACGTAGACGACCTCCAAATAGCATGCACATCTTCCAGCATACCTACTTGTGAGCGGCAAATACAAATAACAACAAATAAACTGGCTACCTGGGCAGATAGAAACGGATTTAGATTTTCCCCTCAGAAAATAGTAGTGGTTCTGTTCTCTTTGAGACGAGGCCTACAGGCCGACCCCACACTACATTTAAACCAAACCCCACTACCTGTCAAACAAGAGCATAAATTCCTAGGGATAACTTTCGATAAAAAGCTCACTTTCTTGCCATATATAAACAGCTTAAAGAAAAAAGCTTCCCAGGCCCTTAATGTGCTGAAAATACTATCAAGAAAACGCTGGGGGTCTGATAGAGCTTCCCTGTTGCATATATATCGTTCTCTGGTTCGCTCTAAGTTAGACTATAGGTCCATAGTATATGGCTCAGCAAGACCGTCCTACATAAAACGGCTGGATCCTGTCCACAATCTTGGTTTAAGGTTGTCTTCCGGTGCTTACAGAACTTCACCAATAGCAAGTCTGTATGTGGAAACTAATGAGCCTTCCTTAGAAGATCGAAGAACTGCACTAACTTGTACATACATCCTCAAAATCCTTTCTCAGCCCAAACATCTCTGTTACCCAATTGTGACGAAATGCCCATCCCGAATACTCTTCAACAACAAGCCCCATGCGATTAAGCCGTTGCTCTTGCGCTTCAAAGAAAAATGTCAAACTCTGAACATACTAAACGAAATCAAAAATATTGCCCCAAGGCACGAAGCGCTACCACCGTGGTACACTCTCCCCATAGTGTGTGACGTCACACTAACATGCCTCAGCAAAACCTGTACACCACACGACCATATAATACAAGAATATCTAGCACTGCAACAAAAATACAGAAATTATGCTGCCTTTTATACTGATGGATCAAAAACTCATGCTCATGTAGGAAGCGCAGTAATACAAGGAAAAAATGAAAATGCAGTGCGACTGCCCTCATGTGCTACAGTGTTCACCGCTGAGTGTTATGCCATTAGTGTTGCGGTACAGAAAATAACAAATGAAAACATCAAAAACAGCATCATTTATACAGATTCACTGAGCGTCCTTACAGCATTAAACTCCAAAAATGCCATGGAGCCGCTGATAGGGAGCATCATACACAATATAGTAAAGGTCACAGCACAAAAACATGTTATAAAATTCTGTTGGGTTCCCAGTCACGTTGGTATTTGGGACAATGAGAGAGCCGATATGTGTGCTGTTCATGCCAGAACCATGGAAATAAAAAATGTGAATTTGCCTCCTAGGGATTACATGAAGTTAGTGCATAGCAGACTAAGAGCCAAGTGGCAAGCTTCTTGGGAAAATGAAGGACACAACAAGCTGCATACCATAAAGCCCATTTTAAAAGAATGGAAATCATGCCGTCATAAAGAGCGTTTTATCGAAGTAATTTTATGTCGTTTACGCATAGGTCACACACACATCACCCATAACTTCTTATTAACAAAAAAAGACAAACCTGTGTGTGAAATGTGTGGTGAGGAGCTCACAGTTAATCACATTTTAATTTCTTGTTCCCATCTCGAAGAACTTAGGAGAAAGTTTTTTACTGTATTTTACAACCAACAGATTCCATTTCATCCCGCATTGCTTTTAGGCGAGCAGACACTTGTCTGGTTTTCACTTGTTTGTAAGTTTCTAAAGAAAGCCAATGTTTTAAACCTATTATAATGTAACCTTTATACACTTGACATAACATCATCTAACCTTGTGTTTGGCGCATGATAGCCATAGTTGCTTATGCGCCATAAAACCCCATATGACTAACTAACTAACTTTTTTCTATTCCCAAGAATAAAAGCGACGCTCAAGAGGAAACATCACGGATCGGTAGAGGCGGTTCAACAGGCCGTGACGAGGGAGCTAAACAGCATTCCGCTCCAGGCGTTGCTGGAGGCGTACGAAAACTGGAAAACTCATTGGCAGCAGCCTGTAGGTGCGGAAGGGTGCTAGTTCGAAAAATTCTAATCGTTTGTACTATTCTTATGAATAAATTTTATTTAAAAAAATGAGTCCTACTACATTCAGAACAGACCCTGTAGACATCAAACTAAACAAGACCACCCCCGTTTTCTTTCCAGCTGGCCGTCGCCTAGCCAGCTGCGGGAAGCCCAAAGCGGCTTCTACGCTGTCGCCGGCTTTCCGCGTATCGTCGGCGCAATCGACGGCACATATGTGCGAATACAGGCTGCCGAAGAGCATGCAGAAGTCTATATCAACCGTCACTTTAATCATTCAACCCCCGCCGCGGTGGCTCTGTGGTTATAGTGCTCGGCTGCTGACCCGAAAGACGCGGGTTCGATCCCGGCCGCGGCCGTTGAAGCAGTCCCCGTAGGGCACCTTGTGTAACGTGGTGTTGGTGAGTCACCACGGACCCTTAGCCCCCATACCGAAGCTGTGATCCATACCGTGGCGATAGGTTGAGAGGCAGAGGGAGGAAACCATGGACGCTGGCTGTCGAGGCCGTGGTCAAGCCTGGGCCAATGGACTCCTCGTTTGTCTACCAGGCGGGCTGTTCCGAGACCTTCCTCTGTGTACAAGGGGGAATCAGAGGCGACAGAATGTTACGAACCCATAGTCTGTACGTGCCGTATGGATAAATCTGCAAAAAAACCTGCTCGGCCCCTGAAAACGGGTAGCACGGATGTCAAGAAATTGATGCCACAAAAGCGAGAAACATTTACAAAGTTTTTCAAATTCACTCGAATCCAACTCAGTATATAAAGGCTGAGGCTAAAACTGAGCCATATGTGATAAATGAAGACTAACGCCCACTCCTGATTCTGGGGAAATGAGCTTACTGATTCCAGGGGACAGCTCATCGAGGATTTTATTCTTTCAAATAGCATATTTATAATGAATACTGGAAAACCATGCATTACTGCTCCAGCTCTGGAAAAATGCCTGCCTCGATTTAGCGTTTGGATCTGCATCCATTTTTAATAATTTTATTTGGGATGTTGTAGACGACCCTCAGGGAAGTGACCACTTACGTACGTTTTTAAAGCTAGCATCAGCTACATCCATCATTTCCACGAGGCCACAGCGATGGAAAATTCACCTCGCCCATTGGGCACTCCTCAGACCGAAGGCCTCACTGAAAAATGAATATTCGCCTGAAATGTTTCAATAAAATAGGGATGTCTAGAGAAATTCCTCAAGCATGGAAAGAAGCAATCACAGTGCCCTTCCTAAAACCTGGCAAACCACTAACTAGTCCCATCAGTTACAGGCCAATAAATAGCACTCACTAGCTGTTTAAAAAATCATTCGAAAGCATTCTAAACATCAGACTATCCTTCATACTTGAGTCCCAGCAACATTTAGATATACACCAATGTGCGTTTAAAAAGAGATGTTCCACAACCGATACCCGGGAAGCGTTCATTCACAACCAACACAGTGTTTTGGGGTCTTCTTCGACCTGGCGAAGGCTCACGATACGACGTGGAGGTTCGGTATCCTCCATAATCTAGCGGAGCTAGGTACCCGCGGCCGGATGCTGAGCTGGTTGAGCGACTTCTTGACCAACAGCATGCGCAGAGTCCGCCTAGGCGCAACCTTCTCCGACACTTTCACTCAAGAAACTGGTGTACCCCAGTGGTGCATCCTCAGCACGACCTTGATCATCAAAATGAGCTCAATAGGAAAAGTAATCCCAAAACCTATAATGTACTCAGTTTATGTAGATGACCCGCAGATAGCATGAGCGTCTTCCAGCATGCCTACCAGTGAGTGAAAGATACAAATGACAATAAATAAACTGGCTACCTGGGCAGATAGAAACGGAATTAGATTTTCCCCTAAGAAAATGGTAGCGGTTCTGTTTTCTTTGAGACGAGGCCTACAGGCCGACCACAAACTATATCTAAACCAAACTCCGGTACCATTTAAACGTGAGCATAGATTTTTAGGCGTCTCTTTCGATGAAACTTAAAGAAAAATGCTTCCCAGGCCCTCAATGTGCTGAAACTACTGTCAAGAAAACGCTCGGGGTCTGATAGGGCGTGCCTGTTACATACAGGTGTTTCAGGGAAGGTAATCACTAATTGTTTTAAAAATAGGGTTTTGGAGGTAAAGAGAAGTTTTTTTGCGGCAAAGTAATGTCAGTTCTGCCGGACGTCAAAAAAAAAAAACAGAAAATCATGTTAACTAGTAAAGTTTTCAAGTAAATTCTGACAGTTACCTTTTACATTGTGACATTGTGGCAGCGTCGGGGCCACGACGCTGCCACAATGTCTCGTCGCTCATCATCTGTATTTCTACAGGCTTTGCTGCTGCCACTCCTGGGACAGCTGTTGTCGCTGCCCGCAGTACAGCTAGCTGATACCCGGGACGAAGAACCGTGCGTGAGCAAATTCCGTGGCCTGGATGAACCGCCAATCTTCGAGTCTGCTGCTTCGACCACCGCCGTTTCTGGACACGTTCACTTTGCTCGTCGGGCAACGTGGGACGATGCTACCTACTCCGCCCCTTGAAAAGCGCGCACATTTGGACGACGCTCTGGGCCACGACGCTGCCGCAATGTCTCGTCGCTCATCATCTGTATTTCTACAGGTTAGTTATCTTCAAACTCGGTGTTACCGAAGCAATGATGTTTGCCTTTTGGCAGTGTCGTAGCCGCCCAGCCCTTTCAAGCGTGCTTGCTCTGCTATTGTTTGTTTTGCGCTTGTTGCTTCTCAGTGGGGACGTAGAAGTAAACCCAGGGCCCATAACAAAGGCGAAGGAAGAGAAATTAGACACCGTGGTAGAAACCGTATTGCGACTTGAAGCAAGCAACGCCACTCTTATTGAAGCAGTAACAAAAGTGCTAAATATTCATGCGACACTGAAAACAGACCTTGAAAATCTAACCAAACGTGTTCAAGAACTTGAAACAAAACTTGAATTGGCCTCATCTGTTAGTACTTCGGCAAATCACGAAAGTGGGTTGTCTAACATCGTCAATAAAATTGATGACCTAGAAAACCGCTCGCGACGTTCAAATGTTCTGTTTTATGGTATCGCCGATAGTGACTCGTCTGAAAGTTGGGAGACGTCAGAGCAACTTGTCAACGACTTCTGCCGCGATAAGCTTGGCGTCACTGTTACTTCCGTTGCTAGGACGCATCGTGTGGGCCGTTTCTCGACCGAGAAGGCACGGCCAATTATAGCGAAATTCATCAACGATAAAGAAATTGACGCCATTCTAAGTAACGGCCGCAAGCTAAAGGAAACAGATTTTAGCATCGGACGTGATTATTCGCTTGCTGTCCGTAACAAACGCCGCCAGCTGCTGCAGTTCTCGAAAACGATTAAAAAAGATGGTGACCGCGTGCGCTTGGCTTTCGATAAATTGCATATCAATAAGGATACGTATCTGTGGGATGTCGCCAGTGGCCGAGCGATGACAGTTAGTCTTTCCACGACCGACTGACCGGTTCCAACAGCCACCTCAACTTTTCCAGCGTCTTCATCATCCTCGTTGAACACTCGTCTTAATTCAGTGAATAGCAGTAGTTTCCTTTTCGCTAATATCCGAAGTGTACTTTCAAAATCTGTTGCCCTTTCTTCCCTCGTCGATTCAACGTGCGCTTCACTTTTGATATTAACTGAAACTTGGTTTGACGATTCTAATCCGGATGCTAACATTCTTCTCAGTGAATCCGAATTTTGCTTTTTTTCGTTGTGATAGGAAAAATAGAAAAGGGGGTGGCGTTCTTATTTCTGCAAAGAAAAAAATATCTGCTGTCCCGATCACTGTCACTACTTTTCTTGAATGTGTTTGGATACGGTGCAAAATCGGTATTGCTGATGTTGTTATTGCTGCCTTCTACCGACCGCCAGATATGACTGCCACATTTTCAGGTGAATTTCATAGATTATTGAGTGACTTAAACGTGTGTTTTCCTAACTCCATTTTCCTTGTATTTGGTGATTTCAACTTCCCAAACATTAATTGGCCTAATCTTACTGTTAACCCCAGTGACCAGGAAGCCCACATGTTCCTTCATACCTGCTTAGATTTTTCGCTTGTTCAACTTATCACTGATCCTACCCGCCGCTCCGCCACAACGGCAAATATTCTTGATCTCGTCCTAACAAATAACCCTGAGGTTTGTTCCGATATTCTAAATTTACAAGGCCTATCCGATTATGACATCATCACCGGGTACATCACTCGTCCATTCGGTAGAAAGAAAACATCCACTAAGCGAATTCATTGCTACAACCGCGCTAATTTCGATGGGATTAACACTGCACTGCAATCATTTTCGGAGGACTTCCTAGCTCACTCTTCATCTCACTCAGTCGAAACAAATTGGAAATCACTTAAAGACACATTGACTAATCTTGTTGACAAGTTTGTGCCAGTCATCACCATCAGATATCATAAAAATGTGCCATGGTTCACAAATCGCTTTCGTCGTCTTAATAAGAAAAAAACGCTTGTACCGCCAAGCAGTCAAAACAGGTCTTCCATCATCATGGACAAAGTACAGGCATTGCGATCACGAATATCAGTCACTGCTTAAAACAACTCGTCATCATTTCTTCAGTCACGACCTGTCCACCATGTTAACCAATAACTCTCATAGATTCTGGCGCGTCATCAGTCCGAGTTCCCACCCCGAAATCGTACTAACTAATCCTGACGGTGATCCAGTACCTGAAACTGAGTGTGCACAGCTTCTTAACGACGCATTCGTCTCAGTGTTCACCCATGAAGACACCACTTACTCGCCCATGTTATAGCCATCTTCCGTTACTTCCATGCCAGAAATTATCATTAGTGAATCAGGCATTCTTGCCCTTTTGAATAAATTCAAAGTTACTACTAGCTCTGATCACCTTGGATTTAATAACAAAATACTAAAGAATGCCTCTCTCAAACCTCTATCAACTATTGACATCACTTTTTTCACAATAATTATCATCTGGTACAATTCCTGACGACTGGCGTACAACGAAAGTAATACCCATTTTCAAATCCGGAGACCGCAAAATTACACTTAACTATCGCCCTATCTCGTTGACCAGCAACATCTGTAAACTCCTGGAACACATAAATCATACTCAAGTAATTAATTATCTAGAGGAGCACGATATCATTTTCAAATACCAGCACGGTTTTCGCACGGGTTATTCATGCGACACACAACTCGCTGGATTTACTAACGACATATTTTCCGCAGTAGACGCTGGCTTACAGGTTGACGCAGTATTTTTAGACTATTCTAAAGCTTTTGATCGCGTTCCCCATCACAGGCTCCTAAACAAATTGACAAACTTAAATCTCCATCCCAACGTTATTTAATGGATAAAACAATTCCTCGATAACAGAAAACAATTCACCTCTGTCAACGGCTTTAACTCGTCTTCTGTCCCCGTAACATCTGGAGTCCCCCAGGGACGTGTACTTGGCCCTCTGCTTTGTTTAATTTTTATTAATGATCTACCCAAGTGTGTATCGTCTCCAATTAGGTTATTCGCGGATTATTGTGTAATATATCGTAATATTACTAATGAAACCGACTGCCATTCACTTCAAACTGATCTTGACGCTGTAACGGCTTGGTGTTCGTCCTGGCTAATGTCTCTAAATGCATCTAAAACAAAGTTAATGTCGTTTACTAACCATTTCACTCGAATTGCTACAGTCTACTTCCTCAATAACGATAGAGTTGAACTTACAACAACTTACAAGTACCTAGGAGTTCACTTTAAGTCTGACCTAACTTGTCATTACCATATTAACACAATCTTAGGATCAGCAAATCGCGCACTCGGCCTTCTGAGGCGTAATCCAAACACGCGCCTTCACACTTAAAAAAACTTGCTTACATCACGCTAATCCGCCCGAAAGTTGAGCATGCTTCTGCCATATGGGACCCCCAACAAGCTTACATCATAAACAACTTTGAATCCCTGCAAAACCGTGCTGTTCGCTTCATCTTTTCAGATTATTCACGCTTCACCAGTGTCACAGCATTAAAACAACGTGCCGAGTTGGAGCCGTTATCATGTCGACGCCATTTCGCTCGCCTAACCTTACTTCACAAACTGTATCACCAACCCAGCCTCCACGACGACTTCTTTTTGCCACACCCTGCAGTCTTTCCTCGCCGCGACACGATAACAAAATAAAACGCATCACATGCCGTTCATTGCTCTACGCGAAATCATTCATTCCTCGCACTATAATAGATTGGAATAACCTGCCATCACACATAGCTACTGAGGTTAACCTACAATCGTTTCAGCATTCGTTAAAGCAAACCATGGACTAACAGATTTGGTATTTTTTGTTGTATTAGGCGCATTTACTAATTATTTTATTCTGCGTTGTTTGTTGTGTGATTTGTGTGCATTACTAGTTTTAATTCATTATTACGTGTATTTTGTTTCAAATGTTTGTGCCATATCTTTATGCTTGTATCGCCCCCCCCCCCCCATGTAATACCCTCGCACGAGGGCCCTTAGGGATATTGTAAATAAATAAATAAATAAACTATTGCTCATAGGCGCCAGCTTGCAATTGGTGACTTGTAGTCGGCCGTTAGTAATAACCATATCAACGTTTAGAATTCTGAAAACGCGATTACCCTTACCGCTGTGGCTCAATTAACTATTTTGGGCCATTTCTTGCACCATTCGAAAACCGCGCGCCGGCGTCAAGGCTAAAAGCCGCGTCGATCAAATCGCATCATTTTGTCACGTGGTCTGCACTGTCCCGCCCAATGTTGGAACACCGTGGCAACCCCGGAACACCGTGGCGCTGCGCCGATGAAAATTGATGAGGTGCTCCGATGGTACCCGCGGCGAGCTAATGTTTTGCTGATGCATGGCGAGAGTGATAACCTAGGAACGCCGACAACACATGCAACGCAGCATTAAGCGGCGCAGAGTATTCAGAAATAAAAGAATGAAAGCAGCGGAGACAGCTTAGGAAATACCTTGGAGTGGTCACCTTGTAAGCAGACTGTATTCGCGTCAGTTGAGTGCTGACGTGGCCGCAACTGTTGGAGGCTACTTTTCGACCACTGAAATGGTTGAAATTTTTACCGCGTACGTGCGCGCTGCACTTTCACACGAGTTTTCAGTCGTTTTGTGAACAGGGTCGGTGCACCCTGAACATCGAAGAAGTGGCTTAGTTTTGAGCGAAGAGTTTTAAACTGGCGTGTTGGCCTATGTGAACGCCAACCCCCAGGTCGGCGTGAGAGAAATCAGCGATGCATTGGGATGCAGTTCCTCTTCTGTTTGGAGAGTTCTTAAAAAGCACAACATGCCTGCACCAAGCACTGGGAGGGCCTGATTTTCAGCGCTGGCTCGACTTTTTCAACTGGTGCCTAATCAAATGCGAGGAGAGCCCCGAATTTTTAGGCAACGTGATCTGGACCGGTTAAGCGCACTACTTCAGAAATTCCACGGTAAATCTGCAGAACACCCATTATTGGTCGGCCGCCAACCACATTGGGTACGAGGACAAAGACATCAGGTTCGTTGGTCCGCAAATGTATGGTGCGGGATATTTCAAGGACGCAATGTAGGCCCCTACTTTACTGACGGGATCCTCACCGGCACGAACTACACCGAGCGGATCCTAAATGATGTGGTGATGAACTTCGCCTCAGAAGTTCCCCTTAACGTGCTGAAGTTGATGCGGTTTCAGCATGGCAGGGCTCCACCACAGACATTGTATTGGGCTGTGGACGTTTTGGACAAGAACTTTCCCAGTCAGTGGATTGGGCGCGGTGGACCGACTGCTTGGCCTCCGAGGTCTTCAGACTTATCTCCCCTGGACTTTTTTCTTGGCGATAAGTGAAGAATAACGTTTATAAGACGCAGCCCTCTAGCCTTGATGACCTGATGCATAGACTTACTTTGGACTTGACAAGCATTCCGCAGGACATTATTGAGCGCTCTGTCCGCGCGATGAAAGATCGTTTTTCGCTTTGCGTTGCCATGAAAGGACAGATTTTCGAGCACGTGATGTGATGCTCTTGTATGGTGCAGGGGCGATGGAAAGAAATGCGAACAAAGTAGAGCCTAGGCGCTTCGTTATTAGTATTTCTGTTCATCGCGCTTTTACTTTGGTAGTAGCACAAATACGCTAGATTCTTCCGTGGTGCATTCTAGGACACCTCTGAGGTCTTTTTCTTACCACCCAGGTAAAAGCGCCATGAAAAGAAATTCGAACCACGGAGAGCGTAGGCGTCGCGTTGTTTGCGTTTCTTTCCATCACTATAGTACACACAGCGTAATTTCTGACTGAGACAGGCACATTTTTTTCTTCCACACGTGCAAATTTTCTGCCGTATAGATTCTTATAGATAGATTTTTGTTCCTCATGGTGGCATTGTTCAACATGTCGGACACCATTTTTGAAGGTTAATTTAGTCCGCTTGAGTATCATTCCCGCCCGCCTAAATGTCCCTGACATAAGTTATTGCACTTCAGCGTTGTAAAGGGGACCTGCGTAGCTTGGAAACATAATCTATAAACTCGTGTCTGCATACTGTTAGGTTCTGTGCTTTCTTTCCTTTTTATTTTACAAACGATCACTTGGAAAAAGACATCAGCACAGAAGTTTTTATACGTGTCGTTTGCTTACTTGCGTATTTTTGAATACGAACGAGTCATTGGCTTGTTAATTACACTGTAAAATCAATTAATACTGCTCATTCTTATATGCACATGCTAATATTTTGAACGCTATAGTTATCGAACAATTTTGGCGGAGGCTTTAACAAATTTCAAAGCTCGTGAAAAACTTAAAAAATACAAAAGATAAACGGGAAAGAGCGAAGGCAACGAAGCGCAAGTGGCGCAAGAAAAACGTTTCTAGGAAAAGGGACTATTAAACCACTAATTTTCGACCCGGAAAAAAAACGGAACGGCGCGTGAAATGATAAACGTATGCAGACAATTTACTGCGTTTAAAGTGACAGCGCAAGAAAAACAACCGTTCAGCGTGCATTTCTTGCCTCAAAATTACCTGCATGGCAAAAATAAAAAATAAAAACAGTACGCGCGTAGCTTCATTTTACATCTGCCGGAACGATAAAAACTTGACCTACCTGTGTTTTCTTAGCAAAAAGGCGGGTGATGCCAGTGATGCTCTTCGTATGTTGGAATGGGCTGGGTAAAACTGATACAGAGATAAGCAAAAATCGCAAGATGCAAACAGTTCAGCACTGTAAATAATCCACGCCGCAAGCTGTGCATTCAGGCAAAGAAACTCTTTCGTCAAGGGCGGCAGCCAGTGACAAAGCTTCGCTTAGAAAGCAAGGCAGCAGTAGACGGGCCGGACACGGTAAGCCACGTGACTGCCCCCTTGAATGACGCAAGCTTGTGGGTGTGGCTGTATGCCCGCATCGGCCACGCGGTTTCGATTGCACGCGCTGCGAAGACCGAGTATCTTGCCGCGTTGCTACAAGTACATCCGCCTTTTAAAATTCTAAAAAAACGTACATGGTTGTTACTAACCATCAGCTACAAACCAATAATTGCAAGCGGCTGCCTATCGAGAACAGTTAAAAAGTTAACTATCAGGATTTAATTCAAAACTTTACTAGTTAACATGATTCGCATGTGGCGTGACGTCCACCAGCACTGCAATTACTATGTCGCAAATAGCTTCCCTTTACCTCAAAAACTCAATATTTAAAATTACTGATCAGCTTCCCTGAAAAAACGGTATATCGTTGTCTGGTACGCTCAGAGTTAGACTATGGGTCCATATGGCTCAGCAAGGCCGTCCTACATAAAACGACTGGGTCCTATTCAGAATCTTGGTTTACGGTTATCTTCCGGTGCTTACAGAACGTCTGTAGAACGTCGTTATAGCAAGTCTGTATGTGGAAACTAATGAACCTGCTTTAGGAGATCGAACAAGTGCACTAATTTGCACATCCATCCTCAAAATTCTTTCTCAGCCTAAACACATCTGTTACCCTATTGTCAGGCAATGCTCATCCCGAATAATCTTGAACAACAAGCCTCACGTAATTAAAGCATCCCTTTGCAAAAACTAATACGTTTGGAATATACGGTGGGCTATTTAAATTGTAATTTAAACATATTTTGTATTCAGAATGCACTAAAAATATGTAGGAAATACGTTCCTGAAATTTCATGCTTGGTATTCGAAATATATTTTTAAAATGTGCTAAAAATACCTCACCTAAAGCATACTTCGAGCACTTTTCAAATACGTGAAAAAATATGTATGCAGTTTTAGCACCTTGTCAGTGTATTAAAAGTGTACTTTCGTAAATATGAAATTAATTCCTCCCAAGTATACTTCAATTCTAACAAACAAGCAGTCCTTTTAAATGTATTTTCAGCACACTTCTAGCTGTAATAAGGGAGTAATTACTCATTGGCATCCACCCAAGCGCAGCCATACGGCTACAAAGGAAAGCTATACAGCTTCCTCAGAAACTTCGTAGTTCAAGAAAAATTCGTCCTGGTCCGGGTTCGAACCCGGGACCACCGCTTCACCGGAGCAGTCGCTCTACCAACTGAGCTAACCGGGACGGCAAGCTTATGGTAGGGCAAGAGCAAATTGATCAATAACTCGAAGTGGGAACAGTGTTGGTCAAATGTTTAGGGGAATCCCCCAAGGTGGAGTAAATTTGTACTAAGGGAGTAATTACTCATTGGCATCCACCCAAGCGCAGCCATACGGCTACAAAGGAAAGCTATACAGCTTCGTCAGAAACTTCATGGTTAAAGAAAAATTCGTCCTGGTCCGGGGTTCGAACTCGGGACCACCGCTTCATCGGAGCAGTCGCTCTACCAACTGAGCTAACCGGGACGGCAAGCTTATGGTAGGGCGAAAGCGAATTGATCAATAACTCGAAGTGGGAACAGTGTTGGTCAAATGTTTAGGTCAGATGTTTAGGGGGATTCCCCTTAAACATAAATTGGCAGTCCGCATTAGCATTTTTCCAGCGCACTACAAGCAGTCATTGAACAATCTAATGCTCGAAGTCGAGTTTCGAGAAATCGCGTTTTGGTGTTGGCCATGTATTTAAAGTGTACTTTCGTAAATACGCAATTAATCCGTCTGAAGTATACTTAAATTCGAACAAATGGGCAGCCCGCGTAAACATATTTGCATTACACTTCAAGCTACCGTGGAAGAATCTAGGGCTCGAAATGACGTTTCAGCGAATAGTGAAAACTTTCCCTTTCTTGTCATCCTTTCGTTTATGGTAACTTCCAGCAGGAAGGTGATCACCACTTATGCCCCTGCTACACCGGTGCTTCGAATGCCTTCCAACCGAATGTCATCTAACGCTGCTACACGTGTTTTCTAAGGGAGTGCTTGAAGATAATACTACGCCAAGGAATACTAACCGCGTCAGCATGAAATTTCTCCAGGAGTGCGCCGACGAGGACGACTGCACTCATAATGTTGTTTACATCGCTGCGTACGAACAGCTAGTGCTCTTTTCATAACATAAAACGCAATCTGCGCTTTAGTTCTAGTAAACAATGTTTTCTTTTTTACTGGTTGTACTCGTGCTTGTTTACGCAGTGCGACAATGTGTGGGAAGCGATGATGCGGTCGCACGCCTTAAAAAACACTTGGCAGCCGGGTTGTTGGCATCGCGCAGGACTGGCGCTTCTCGCTTCTTGGCCCGGCTTTCTCCCACGTGACCAGTACTTTTTTAAAATTTTATCGAGAAGTATGTTTGGCGACTGTTCGCTTTAACTGAAACGGCCTAACTTGTTATCCACAAGCTATCGACGGCGACGACTGCCGCTGGCCGTAAAGCGCGGCTCGGCAGTCTGGATCGCACCGGCGTTTCCCGTTCATCGTACGCGTGGCCTGCGATGTAAGCAATAGTTGATTTCAGGTCACTCTTGCCAAAACTACACCCGGTGACCATTTGCATTCGCTAAAGCTTGTGATTCGCTCTTCACAACCGCCACAATCACAGATCCAACCCTGCGGACTCGCTGGGCCTAGCCGTCGCGGAAGGGAAGGGAGCCGTCGATGATTGAAATTAATTTCGCAAGCGCTTATCGCTATTGAGTGTTCAGGTGTGCACATGTGAAATATAGCCGTTCGTTTCGCTGATTTAGAAGCGCGAGCATATACACACCGCCGCCTCATCACCGTGCTCTCGCTCAGCCGCCGACAACGCTGACCGTCCGCCGACCGGATTCGTCGGTGTCATTGGCTTGAAAAACGTGTCCCTCTAGAATCATATTATAGTAAACTAGCTATTTCACTATAATCACATGCTGTTGTTGAGCGTGATATATACTGCCGTTGTCGGACTAGTGTGACCGCCGCCGTCGTTGTCGGCGTACACTGAAAACGAGCTGAGGCTTTCGAATGCGTTTGGAAAGTGTCGTGTACCACCGCGGGAGTACGTCGAGTCCGAATGTCATTCAAATTCTCTGTCATTCCACTGAGATGTCATTCGAACATTTCCGTGTGAGAACGTGGTAGTATTATACCGGCAAAGGCGCCTTGGGTACTTCTGGGCCCGAATAAGCCAGCGGAAAGGACCCCGACTGGCAGGGCCGACCGGCTCCCTTAGACGCCCATGTATCTGTTAGTTGACAGTTCGACTCCATACCTATGCCTGACGCATGTTTCAACTAGCAATGCCTTTCTCGATTAACCCCAGATTCGAACGCGAGCAGTAGGGTACTCCTGCGATGATTTTGCAGCCCACAGTCTTTGCGCAAGAAAAAAGGCCTCACCGGGCAAGATAGTGCGTCGCTCTCGGTGGGTATATATAAGGCAAGCCAAGTATAGCGCTTGTCGTAGGATTTCTTGTTTGCTGCGCCACTGTCCCCTTGGTATGCTGTGTGTAGGTATCTGCCGTTCCCGTTCAGTCACGTGACCTTATAATCTCAGACTCCTGTTGATTGAAAACGTAGCAGCACGAGAAAAACGAGGTGAAAATGACAGCACATTCCATGGAGCCGACCAGTAGACCTTTTTTTTAAGCCCGAGTAAACATATTTTTAATATATAAATGTAGATTTTTAGTCTATTTCTAATGTGTATAATGTATATTTTTAATCTATTTCCATTGTATTTACCGTATATGTTTAGTATATTTTTAATGCATTATAAATATGCTAAGCGGGCAAAAAATGTACTTTTCACGTATTTATAAGAACGTTCAAAATATTGTAGTATATTATGTAGTGGATGACGTTGTGGATTATGTGAAGCATGTTCGTGCTGCTGCGTCGTACATTTGGTGCCTTCTGGTTCTTGGAGGTGACGTGGC
This sequence comes from Amblyomma mixtum, assembly GCF_055824585.1. Lineage (NCBI taxonomy): Eukaryota > Metazoa > Arthropoda > Arachnida > Ixodida > Ixodidae > Amblyomma > Amblyomma mixtum. The sequence continues at coordinate 317,894,727 of NC_143014.1, forward strand.
GGTAAACCCAGGACCTATGACAAAAGCGCATGAAGACAAGCTTGACGCTGTAGCTTCAGCCGTTCAGCGTCTTGAGGCGAATAACACAAGCATTCTCGAATCGATAAATGAAGTCTTGAACCTCGACGTCACCCTTAGGAACGACCTGGAACAGTTAACTAAAAGAGCCAGGAATGCAAAATGGAATCTCTACCCTCCAGCCAGCCTGTTGAAAATGCGGATATCTCTAAAAAAATTCAGGACAAAGTTGATGATCTGGAAAATCGCTCAAGGCGGTCGAACGTGTTGTTTTTTGGCATCGAAGATTCTGATCCCTCTGAGCCTTGGGAAGACTCGGAGTGGTATGTAAGAGAATTTTGCACAGATAAACTTGGCGTTACTGCCACTTTCGTTGCCAGAGCTCACCGCTTAGGACGTCTTTCGACCGACAAGAAACGACCCATTATTGCCAAATTTTATAATGAGAAAGAAGTAGAGTCCGTCATTAGTCTTGGCTACAAACTAAAGAACACCAATTTGAGCACATCACGCGACTACTCTGAGGCTGTTCGTGAGAAGCGCCGTAAACTGTGGCAGTTTTCTAAGACGGTAAAGAAAGAGGGGGACCGGATTATTCGTCTGTATTTTAATAAACTTCACGTAAACGACAACGTTTATCTCTGGGACACTACTGGCAACCGGGCTGTGCGTCTAAGTGAGCCTGCTACCAACTGACAACATTCAAATCATCATGGTGCTTCCGATCGTGCGCTACCAATCTTGCCGGGACCGAAGTGTTTAGATAACATTTGCTTCCTATATACTAACATCAGAAACGTTACAGCGAAAAGTGATGCCCTTTCCTCCCTTGTCGACTCGTCTGGAACCTCAATAATAGTACTAACTGAAACGTGGCTTACCGATTATATCTCAGATGATGACATCTTTTCATGCGAATCAAGTTTTAAATTTTTTCGTTGCGACAGAAAGAACAGAAGAGGAGGTGGTGTGCTTATCGCGATTAAGCAAGAGCTCATATCTATACCAATTGTTGCTTCTACTTTTCTCGAGTGTGTATTCGTCTCCTTGAAATGTACTGTTACGAACATTATTGCTGGTGTGTTGTATCGCCCACCCGACCTGTATGATGGCTTTGCAGATGAATTCTGTCGCTTACTGACCGATGTGTGTACGCGTTTTCCAAATTCTGTCCTAATTATATTTGGCGACTTTAATTTCCCAGGCATCAATTGGGAAACACTATCTGTTCCTCCAAGTGATAAAGATGCGCACGCTTTCCTACAGATTTGTCTTGATTTTCACCTAACTCAGCTCATTACAAAGCCCCCGCAAACCTCAGGTACCACTGCAAACATTCTTCACTTGATTCTAACAAATAATCCCGATGCTTGTTCTAAAATATTTCACCTTAATGGACTTTCTGACCATGACATTATTACTGGGTGCACCAATTGCAGAATTATCGAAAGAAAAACTACCACCAAGATGATCCGGTGTTATAGCAGAGCTAATTTTGACCAAATGAACTATGAATTAACCTCTTTCTCTGGGCGGTTCTTGGCTTAATCTACATTCCGTTCCATTGAACCGAACTGGATAGCGTTTAAAACGACTCTAATTAACCTCATTACAAAACACATACCGGTTAAAACAATTAAGTGCAGCAGAAGTGCGCCCTGGTTCAGTGGGCGGCTGCGAAGAGCTAATAAAAAGAAAAAACCTTTGTATAGGCAAGCAGTTGCTAACAACCAATTAAACACATGGGAAAAATACAAACAAAATGATAAATAGTACCAACAAATGCTTAAAACTACCAATCGCCAGTTTTATAATGACGTTTTGCCTACCATGCTACCTAGATTGTGGAGCATAATTAACCCTTATTCGCGTGCTGATTCTATTTTGACAAGTTCTGATGGTGACCAGCTGGACGATGTCCATTCTCCTCAGCTCTTCAACAATGCCTTTTCATCAGTTTTCACTCAAGAAGTCATCACCACGATGTCCATTCTCCTCAGCTCTTCAACAATGCCTTTTCATCTGTTTTCACTCAAGAAGTCATCACCACCTCACCAGTTCTCAACCCATTTCGAGATTATTCAATGCCCCCAATAGTCATCAGGGAGGATGGAATTCTTACTTTGTTAAGTAATCTTACAATTGCCACAAGCGCGGATACACTGGGCTTTAACAACAAAATACTAAAAAACATATCTCACAGGATTTTCCAAGTCTTGTATGTACTTTTTCTCAGTCTGTATCTTCTGGCTCCATCCCTCACGACTTGCGTATAGCCAAAGTAATTCCAATTTTCAAATCTGGGGTCCGCTCTGATTCTCTAAACTATAGACCCATATCATTGACTTGCACTTTCTCTAAGCTCCTTGAGCATGTCATACACACTCAGATCATTCATTATCTTGAAGATCATAACATCATATTTAAATATCAGCACGGTTTTCGCAAGGGACTTTCTTAGGACACTCAGCTCGCCGGATTTACTAACGACTTATTTACTTTTTTAGATGCCGGAATTCAAGTTGATGCTTTGTTTTTAGATTTTTCAAAGGCATTTGATCGGGTTCCCCACCATAGACTACTTCTCAAGCTATCGCACCTTAATATTCACCCTCAGTTACTAGCATGGATTAAATACTTCCTTTCATCTCGAGCTCAGTTCACTTCTGTTAATGGTTCTAACTCTACAATGGCCCATGTCACATCTGGTATGCCTCAGGGGAGTTTGCTTGGTCCCCTGCTCTTTCTAATATTTATTAATGACTTGTCAAATTGCATTTCTTCACAAATTAGACTGTTTGCTGACGACTGTGTTGTGTACCGAACCATTAGAAATGACTGTGAACGACAATCCTTACAAACTGACCTCTATTCTATTAACACTTGGTGTCAGTTGTGGCTTATGACCCTAAATCCCTGTAAGACAAAGCTCGTCTCCTTTACTAGAAATTCTTATCGCATACAAACCGCATACTCTCTTAATGACATAACAGTTGAGACAACTTCCACTTACAAGTATCTAGGAGTTCACCTTCAATCAGACTTAACCTGGAACTATCATATTAACTTGATTCTAGCAGCTGCTAACCGTTCTCTTGGCCTTTTAAAACGTAACCTTCGACATGCTCCTGCGCATGTGCGTAAACTTGCTTATATTACATTAATTCGACCTAAAATTGAGTACGCTTCCGCCATATGGGACCCACATCAAGTCTACATCAAAGATAACATAGAATCCCTGCAAAACCATGCTGCTCGTTTCATTTATTCTGACTACTCACGTTTTACTAGCGTCACGGCTTTAAAAGCTCGTGCTTGACTTGACAGGCTTTCCCATCGTCGTAAACTGGCTCGCTTAACTCTTTTTCACAAAATTTACCATTATCCGTTGCTTCACGACGATTTCTTTCACTTACCCACAGCAGTGTTTCCACGCCGTGACCATCCTTTCAAAATCAAACGCATCACATGTCGCACTTCAAGTTATGCTAAATCATTCATACCGAAAACCATTATTGATTGGAACCGGCTGCCTTACACAGTCGCAACTGAAACGAATGCGACATCATTTCATGAACTTTAAAAAAAAACAAAGCCATGTGTAGTTTTCTTTTATTTCTGTTCTGCTCACCGCAATGTGTTCGAGTTTTGCTTTTCGTTCTGTTTATTCCGTTGTTTTTACCTTTGTGTTTTCTCTGCTTGTTTTTTTTGTGTCTTGTTGTTCCGCCACATTTCGATTCTTGCTGACTACCAGTTATTGCTCTTTTCTTGCTTCTTTTTTTTGCCCTGTTACTCATGTTAATGTTCCTTCTATGTATTCAAGTTGAAATTTTTACCACCCCCTATGTAATACCCTCGTGAAGAGGGCCTTTAGGGGTATCTTGAAATAAAAAATAAAAATTATTCCTAGTATACTTAGAAAGTATTCGTATTGCAGTTTAAGCATAGGGACAAAAAAAAATGCGAAATAAATGTGAAATTAATACAGTATGTTTGAAATGAATTTTTAGCACATCCTCTTTTTCGCTAAGGGATTGCTCTCGGGCATCTAAGAAAAATGACAAGTTCTGAACATATTGAATGAAATTAGAAATATTGCCCCAAGACACGAACCGTTGCTACCGTAGTACTCTCTCCTTAAAGAGTGCATAATGCCACATTAACACGCTTTCGAAAAACCTCTACACCACATCAGCATATTGCCGCCGCGGTGGCTGAGTGGTTATGGTGCTCGGCTGCTGGCCCGAAAGACGCGGGTTTGATCCCGGCCGCGGCGGCTAGAATTTCTTTGGAGGAGAAATTCCGGAGGCCCGTCTACTGTGCTATGTCAGTGCACGTTAAAGAACCCCAGGTGGTCGTTAAAGAACCCCAGGGGAAAGTAAATTTCCCCAATCCCCAACTTATCACAATGGCGTATCTAATACAATGGAACTGTAGAGGTCTACAGAGAAACTACACAGACATAACCGATATGCTCAAAAAAATGGCACCTACAGCTGTGTGCCTGCAAGAAACGAACCTTGGGCCACAGCACAAAAACATCTTTAAAAAATATAATATTTTCTGGAAAGACCGAGTACAAGCTAGCCGACTCTCAGGAGGCGTCGCTATTATTACGCAAAGCGATGTCCCTGCAAGAGAGGTATCGTTAAAGACGAACTTAGAAGCGGTCGCAGTAAACATCATTAGCCATAAAACAATAACAATATGTTCTGTGTACATACCACCACACAACACAATTACCATACATGACCTAGAAGAACTTCTGGGACAGTTGCCTGAGCCGTATGTCATAATTGGGGATTTTAACGCACACTCCTCATTCTGGGGAAGTGAGCATACTGATTCCAGGGGTCAGCTCATCGAGGATTTTATTCTTTCACATAGCATATGTTTAATGAACACAGGAAAAGCAACGTACTGCTGCGCCAGCTCTGCAAAAATGACCTGCCTAGATTTAGCGTTTGCATCACCATCGGTTTTTAATGATTTTATTTGGGATGTTTTAGACGACCCTCGGGGAAGTGATCACTTACCTACGGTTTTAAAGCTAACATCAGCTACCTCCATCCTCCCTACTAAGCCACGGCGATGGAAAATTCACCTCGCCGATTGGGCACTTTTCAGAACGAAGGCCACACTAGAAAAAGAATATGCCGAAACCCTTACGATACAAGAAATAAATGAAAAATTTTTGACATGATTAACATCTGCAGCAATAGAAGCAATCCCACAAACATCTGAAATTACACGAAAAACACATAAAGTTTGGTGGTCAAATGAATGCACATTAGCTAAAAAGCAGCAAAACAAGGCTTGGGGCAACCTTCGCAGATATCCCTCTGCAGGGAACTTGCTCACCTTCAAAATGGCCAGAGCCAAAGCACGATACATTAGACGCAACGCAGAAAGGGCATCATGGCAACAGTACATATCCTCGATAAACAGCTCAATAACATCCAAAAAAATGTGGGAGCAGGTGCGGAAATTCACTGGAAATTTTACTCCTTTCACATTCCCAATGCTAACAACACCCGGTACTCAAACAACATTAGAAGAGCAGGCCAACATATTAGGTAAACATTTTTCTACAGTTTCAAGTTCATCAAACTACACACACTCCTTTCAAAAGCACAAAACAATAGTAGAAAAGCAAGAACTTCCCTTCAGAACATGCATACATGAAGACTACAATCACCTTATTACCATGCAGGAACTAAACGCAGTACTAACATCAGGTAAAAAGACAGCACCAGGCCCAGACAATATACATTATGCCATGCTTGCTCACCTCTCGGAGACTGCCACAGAGGCTCTCTTAAAATTTTTCAATAAAATATGGATGAGTGGAGAAATTCCCTATGCATGGAAAGAAGCAATCATAGTACCCTTCCTAAAACCTGGCAAACCACCAACTAGTCCCACCAGTTACACGCCAACAGCACTCACTAGCTGCGTTGCAAAATCATTCGAAAGCATTCTAAACATCAGACTAACCTTCATACTTCAGTCCCAGCAACTTTTAGATATACACCAGTGCGGTTTTAAAAAGACATGTTCCACAACCGATCACCTTGTACGCTTTGAGAACACAGTCCGGGAAGCGTTCATCCACAACCAACACTGTATCGGGGTCTTCCTCGACCTGGAGAAGGCTTACGATACCACGTGGAGGTTCGGTATCCTCCGTGACCTAGCGGACCTAGGTATCCGCGGCAGGATGCTGAGCTGTTTGAGCGACTTCCTGACCAATCGAACGTTCAGAGTCCGCCTAGGCGCAACCTTCTCCAACACTTTTATCCAAGAAACTGGTGTGCTCCAAGGGTGCATCCTCAGCACGACCTTATTTGTCATCAAAATGAACTCAATATAAAAAGTAATCCCAAAATTCATAATGTACTCAGTTTACGTAGACGACCTCCAAATAGCATGCACGTCTTCCAGCATACCTACCTGCGAGCGGCAAATACAAATAACAATAATTAAACTGGCTACCTGGGCAGATAGAAACGGATTTAGATTTTCCCCTCAGAAAACAGTAGCGGTTCTGTTCTCTTTGAGACGAGGCCTACAGGCCGACCCCACTCTACATTTAAACCAAACCCTACTACCTGTCAAACAAGATCATAAATTTTTAGGGATAACTTTCGATAAAAAGCTCACTTTCTTGCCACATATAAACAGCTTAAAGAAAAAAGCTTCCGAGGCCCTTAATACGCTGAAAATACTATCAAGAAAAGGCTGGGGGTCTGATAGAGCTTCCCTGTTGCATATATATCGTTCTCTGGTTCGCTCTAAGTTAGACTATGGGTCCATAGTATATGGCTCAGCAAGACCGTCCTACATAAAACGACTGGATCCTGTCCACAATCTTGGTTTAAGGTTGTCTTCCGGTGCTTACAGAACTTCACCAATAGCAAGTCTGTATGTGGAAACTAATGAATCTTCCTTAGAAGATCGAAGAACTGCACTAACTTGTACATACATCCTCAAAATCCTTTCTCAGCCCAAACGTCTCTGTTACCCAATTGTGACGAAATGCCCATCCCGAATACTCTTCAACAACAAGCCCCATGCGATAAAGCCGTTGCTCTTGCGCTTCGAAGAAAAATGTCAAACTCTGAACATACTAAACGAAATCAAAAATATTTCCCCAAGACACGAAGCGCTACCACCGTGGTACACTCTCCCCACAGTGTGTGACGTCACACTAACACGCCTCAGCAAAACCTGTACACCACACGACCATATTATACAAGAATATCTAGCACTACAACAAAAATACAGAAATTATACTGCCTTTTATACTGATGGGTCAAAAACTGATGCTCATGTAGGAAGCGCAGTAATACAAGGAAAAAATGAAAATGCAGTGCGACTGCCCTCATGTGCTACAGTGTTCACCGCTGAGTGTTATGCCATTAGTGTTGCGGTACAGAAAATAACAAATGAAAACATCAAAAACAGCATCATTTATACAGATTCACTGAGCGTCCTTACAGCATTAAACTCCAAAAATGCCATGGAGCCACTGATAGGGAGAATCATACACAATATAGTAAAGGTCACAGCACAAAAACATGTTATAAAATTCTACTGGGTTCCCAGTCACGTTGGTATTAGGGACAATGAGAGAGCCGACATGTGTGCTGTTCATGCCAGAACCATGGAAATAAAAAATGTGAATTTGCCTCCTAGGGATTACATGAAGTTAGTGCATAGCAGACTAAAAGCCAAGTGGCAAGCTTCTTGGGAAAATGAAGGACACAACAAGCTGCATACCATAAAGCCCATTTTAAAAGAATGGAAATGATGCCGCCATAAAGAGCGTTTTATCGAAGTAATTTTATGTCGTTTACGCATAGGTCACACACACATCACCCATAACTTCTTATTAACAAAAAAAGACAAACCTGTGTGTGAAATGTGCGGTGAGGAGCTCACAGTTAATCACGTTTTAATTTCTTGTTCCCATCTCGAAGAACTTAGGAGAAAGTTTTTTTACTGTATTTTACAATCAACAGATTCCATTTCATCCCGCATTGCTTTTAGGCGAGCTGACACTTGTCGAGTTTTCACTTGTTTGTAAGTTTCTAAAGAAAGCCAATGTTTTAAACCTGTTATAATGTAACCTTTATACACTTGACATAACATCATCTAACCTTGTGTTTGGCGCATGATAGCCATAGTTGCTTATGCGCCATAAAACCCCATATAACTATAACTATAACCTTCACTACGGCGTCTCTCATAGCCTTAGTCGCTTTGGGACGTTAAACCCAATAAACCAAACCAAACCACATCAGCATATCTTACGAGAAAATCTCGCACTGCAAGAAAAATACAGAAATTATGCTGTATTTTATACCGATGGGTCAAAAACTCATGCTCATGTTGGGAGCGCAGTAATAAAAGGAAGAAATGAAAATGCAGTGCGACTGCCACCGTGTGCTACAGTTTTCACCGCTCAGTGTTATGGCACTTGTCTTGCGGTACAAAAAGTAACAAATGAAAACATCAAAAACAGCATCATTTATACAGATGCACTGAGCGTCCTCGCTGCATTATAATTCAAAAATGCCACGGAGCCACTGATAGAAAACATCATTCACAATATAGTGAATGCCACGAAACAAAAAGATGCTATAAAATTTTGCCAGGTTCCCAGTCATGTTGGCATAAGAGACAATAAAAGCGCAGATGTGTGTGCTGCACAAGCCAGAACCATGGAAATAAAACATGCGACATAAAACATGCGAATAAAACAGCGCCGGTCCTGTTGTACTCTTTTTCTTTGTCCTTCGCCTTAGCGCTGTTTTTTCCAAGAAACATGTACCAACTAGCTCAAATCTCCGTTTTATTGAAAAATTGCGAACTGGACAACTAGTTATTACATGAAGTTAGTACGTAGCAAACTAGGAGCTAGATGGCAGGCTTCTTGGAAACAAGCTGTATTCTGTAAAAACCTTTTAGAAGAAAACAAGCTGCATTCTGTAAAGACCATTTAAGAAGAATGGAAATCATGCCGCCATAAAGAGCGTTTTCTCAAAGTAACTTTATGTCATTTGCGCATAGGTCACACACACATCCCCAATAGCCTCTTATTAACAAAAAAACCTGCGTGTGAAATGTGTGGGAATGAGCTCAGTTAATCACATTTTAATCTCTTGTTCGCATCTCGAAGAACTTAGAAAAAATGTTTACTTTATTTTACAATGAACACATTATATTTCATTCCACATTGCTTTTAGGCGAGCAAGCCCTCGTCGACTTTTCTCTTCTTTGCAAGTTTCTGAAACGAGGCAATGTTTTAAATTCGATATAATATAACATCTACACACTTAATATCAGAGATCATATAACTTTGTATTTGGCGCATAAGAGCCAGAGTTGCTTATGCGCTATGAAACCTCTTATAACTATCCTCCTCGCAACATTCCCGCAGGGGTACCTTTTGAAACGAGGTGTTGGCGCTTGGCGCCACCACGGACGCTTAGCCCCCATACCGAAGCTGTCATCCGTATCGTGGCGATAGGTTCAAAGGTGGAGGGAAGAAACCATGAACGGTGGCGGTCGAGGAAGTGGTCAATCCTCGGCAGATGGGCTCCTCGTCTGTCTACCAGGCGGGGAGTCCCGGGACTTTCCTCTGTGTATAAGGGTGAATCAGAGGCGACAGAGTATTAGGAACCCTTAGCAAGTACGTGCCGTATGGAAAAATTTGCAAAAAAATCTGATCTGCCCCCAAAAAGGGGTCGCACCGATGCGAAAAAAATTGATGCCACAGAAACCAGAAACGTTTCTGAAGTTTTTCATGATTCACTCAAATACAGATGAACCTGTAGCAAACTTGTCTGCATTTGTGATCGCCAACACTCTAAAGAACTGTGTAGGAAGAAACTACAAAGCAAAAAAGCAGCGAACCGGAGATCTCCTTGTAGAAGTAAACGCAAAAGAACAGAGCACCAAACTGATGCCATTACAGAATCTTGGAGAAATGAGTGTACAGGTAACACCGCACCGCACCCTCAACCACTCAAAGGGCGTCATATCCGAACATGAACTCCTGCAGAGTACTGATGCTGAAATGGAAGAACTAGCTGAACAAGGAGTAATAGCAGCCCGACGAATAACCATCCGGAGAAACAATGCTGAAATCAAGACAAAACACATTGTCCTAACTTTCAATGGCACAACTCTGCCTCACTCCATCCACGCCGCATACCTCCATTATGAAGTCCGCCCATACATACCAAATCCGAGACGATGTTTCAAGTGCCAGCGCTTCGGACACAGCATGTTGGCTTGCCGGGGTAAACACACTTGTGTCGCATGCGCAGAAGACGCACATACAGAGGAAAGATGCGAACGTACACCAAAATGCATCAACTGCAATGACACATGTGGCGCGTACTGCAGGTCGTGCCCAGTCTAGAAAACAGAAAAACAAATCATAACTTTAAAGACCACAGAAAACCAGTCCTACCTTGAGGCAAAAAACGCGTATCTTTCCAACAGAAAGGGACATACTCCGAAGCGGTGACGCGGGGACCGCCGCCGCCTTCGGTTTCTGTCGGCACACAGGTCGATCCGAAGGACCTGGGGTCGACAACCAGGTCCCCACCACAGAAGTCGGTGACACATTCCACAGGGCTGAAAATTTCGCGGGAAGACCACGCGATCCTCGCCGAAGGCCCTCAGGCCCCACTTTCAGCAGCGGCATCCTCGTCGACAGACACACAGAACAGCTCTGCTGAACTGGACCTGTCGCCCCACCCCTCTAAGAGGGCAACTGCTGGCCCAAGAGACTCTGCCGCTGGAGCAGGGCCTGGATCAGCGGTGCCAGCAAAAAAGACGAATGCGAAGGCCACGGGCCATCGCAACCAAGAAGCATCCTCCGCGTCCACCGTGGAGGATATGGATGTCAGCGAAAGTCCGCCGACATCTAAAACTCACACATCCGCGGCGTCTCCGCGGAAATCCGGCGGAATGAAAGTGGCGACGGATTTAACTCCTGGTTCGCCACCGCTGCAGCGGGGGGGAGACTCCCTAGAGAAAAAAGTGAAACCACGAATCACTGCTCCTGAAAATAAGTAACTTCCCCCAATCCCCAGCTTATCACAATGGCATATCTAATACAATGGAACTGTAGAGGTCTACACAGAAACTACACAGACATAACCGATATGCTCAAAACAATAGCACCTACAGCTGTGTCCCTGCAGGATGCGAACCTTGGGCCACAGCACACAAACATCCTAAAAAGATATATTTTCCGGAATACCGAGTGCAAGCTAGCCGACTCTCGGGAGGCGTCACTATCATTACGCAAAGCGATGTCCCTGCAAGAGAGGTATCATTAAAGACAAACTTAGAAGCGGTCGCAGTAAACATCATTAGCCATAAAACAATAACAATATGCTCTGTGTACATACCACCACACAACACAATTACCATGCATGACCTAGAACTTCTGGGACAGTTGCCTGAGCCATATGGGATAATTGGGGATTTTAACGCACACTCCTAATTCTGGGGAAGTGAGCATACTGATTCCAGGGGTCAGCTCATCGAGGATTTTATTCTTTCAAATAGCATAAGTTTAATCATCACAGGAAAAGCAACGTACTGCTGCCCCAGCTCTGGAAAAATGACCTGCCTCGATTTAGCGTTTGCATCACCATCGGTTTTTAATGATTTTATTTGGAATGTTCTAGATGACCCTCGGGGAAGTGATCACTTACATACGGTTTTAAATCTAACATCAGCTACATCCATCCTGCCTACGAAGCCACGGCGATGGAAAATGCACCTCGCCGATTGGGCACTTTGCAGAACGAAGGCCACACTGGAAATAGAATATGCCGAAACCCTTACGATAGAAGAAATAAACGAAAAATTTTTGACATGCTTAACGTCTGCAGCAATAGAAGCAATCCCACAAACATCTGAAATTGCATGAAAAACACATAAAGTTTGGTGGTCAAATGAATGCACATTAGCTAAAAAGCAGCAAAACAAGGCTTGGGGCAACCTTCGCAGATATCCCACTCCAGGAAACTTGCTCACTTTCAAAAGGGCTAGAGCCAAATCACGATACATTAGACGCAACGCAGAAAGGGCATCATGGCAACAGTACATATCCTCGATAAAAAGCTCAATATCATCAAAGAAAATGTGGGAGCAGGTGCAGAAATTCACAAGAAATTTTACTCCTTTTACATTTCCAATGCTAACAACACCCGGTACTCAAACAACATTAGAAGAGGAGGCCAACATATTGGGTGAGCATTTCTCTACACTTTCTAGCTCATCCAACTACACACACACATTTCAAAAGCAGAAAACAATAGTAGAAAAACAAAAACTTGGCTTCGGGACATGCACACATGAAGACTACAATCAGCTTATTACAATGCAGGAGCTAAACACAGTACTAACATCAGGTAAAAAGACTGCACCAGGCCCAGACAATATACATTATGCCATGCTTGTTCACCTCTCTGAGACTGCCATAGAGGCTGTCCTAAAATTTTTCAATAAAGTATGGATGAGTGGAGAAATGCCCCATGCATGGAAAGAAGGAATCATAGTACCCTTCCTAAAACCTGGCAAACCACCAACTAGTCCCACCAGTTACAGGCCAATAGCACTCACTTGCTGCGTAGCAAAATCATTCGAAAGCATTCTAAACATCAGACTAACCATCATACTTCAGTCTCGGCATCTTTTAGATATACACCAATGCGGGTTTAAAAAGACATGTTCCACAACCGATCACCTTGTAATCTTTGAGAATTAACACAGTCCGGGAAGCGTTCATCCACAACCATCACTGTATCGGGGTCTTCTTCGACCTGGAGAAGGCTTACGATACCACGTGGAGATTCTGTATCCTCCGTGACCTAGCGGACCTAGGTATCCACGGCAGGATGCTGAGCTGTTTGAGCGACTTCCTGACCAATCGAACGTTCAGAGTCCGCCTATGCACAACCTTCTCCAAGACTTTTATCCAAGAAACTGGCGTACCCCAAGGGTGCATCCTCAGCACAACCTTATTTGTCATCAAAAATGAACTCCATAGGAAAAGTAATCCCAAAATCCATAATGTACTCAGTTTACGTAGATGACCTCCTAATAGCATGCACGTCTTCCAGCACACCTACGTGAGCACAGATACAAATAACAATAAATAAACTGGCTACCTGGGCAGATAGAAACGGATTTAGAATTTCCCCTCAGGAAACAGTAGCCGTTCTGTTCTCTTTGAGACGAGGCCTACAGGCCGACCCCACACTATATTTAAACCAAACCCCACTACCTGTCAAACAAGAGCATAAATTCCTAGGGATAACTTTCGATAAAAAGCTCACTTTCTTGCCACATATAAATAGCTTAAAGAAAAAAGGTTCCCAGGCCCTCAATACACTGAAACTGCTGTCAAGAAAACACTGGGGGTCTGATAGGGCATGCCTGTTACATATATATCGTTCTCTGGTTCGCTCTAAGTTAGACTATGGGTCCATAGTATATGGCTCAGCAAGAGCATCCTACATAAAATGACTGGATCCTATCAACAATCTTGGTTTAAGGTTGTCTTCCGGTGCTTACAGAACTTCACCAATAGCAAGTCTGTATGTGGAAACGAATGAACCTTCCTTAGAAGATCGAAGAACTGCACTAACTTGTACATACATCCTCAAAATCCTTTCTAAGCCCAAACACTCTGTTACCCATTTGTGACAAAATGCCCATCCCGAATACTCTTCAACAACAAGCCTCACGCGATTAAGCCGTTGCTCTTGCGCTTCGAAGAAAAATGCCGAGCTCTGAACATACTAAACGAAATTAAAAATATTGCCCCAAGACACGAAGCGCTACCACCGTGGTACACTCTCCTCAAAGTTTGTGACGTCACACTAACACGCTTCAGTAAAACCTGTACGCCACACGACCATATAATACAAGAATATCTAGCACTACAAGAAAAATACAGAAATTACACAGCATTTTATACTGACGGGTCAAAAACTCATGCTCATGTAGGAAGTGCAGTAATACATGCAAAAAATTAAAATGCAGTACGACTGCCCTCATGTGCTACAGTTTTCACGGCGGAGTGTTATGCTATTAGTGTTGAAGTACAGAAAATAACAAATGAAAACATCAAGAACAGCATCATTTATACAGATTCACTGAGCGTCCTTACAGCATTAAACACTATAAATTGCACGGAGCCACTGATAGGGAGCATCATACACAATAGAGTAAAGGTCACAGCACAAAAACAAGTTATAAAATTCTGCTGGGTTCCCAGTCACGTTGGTATTAGGGACAATGAGAGAGCCGACATGTGTGCTGCACAAGCCAGAACCATGGAAATAAAACATGTGAATTTGAATCCTAGGGATTACATGAAGTTAGTGCGTAGCAAACTAAGCGCCAAATGGCAAGCTTCCTGGGAAAATGAAGGAAACAACAAGCTGCATTTTGTAAAGCCCATTTTAAAAGAATGGAAATCAAGCCGCCATGAAGAGCGTTTTATCGAAGTAATTTTATGTCGTTTATGCATGGGTCACACACACATCACACATAGCTTCTTATTAACAAAAAAAGCCAAATCTGTGTGTGAAATGTGTGGTGAGGAGCTCACGGTAAATCACATTTTAATTTCTTGGTCGCATCTCGAAGAACTTAGAAACAAAATTGTTACGGTATTTTACAATGAATGCATTTCATTTCATCCCGCATTGCTTTTAGGCGAGCAAACACTTGTCGAGTTTTCACTTGTTTGTAAGTTTCTAAAGAAAGCCAATGTTTTAAACCTATTATAATGTAACCTCTATACACTTAACATAACATCATCTAACCTTGTGTTTGGCGCATGATAGCCATGGTTACTTATGCGCCATAAAACCCCATATAACAAACTATCCTCGCAACATTCCGTTTTGTTGCAGAATAAAGTTACTTACTATCTGTCGGACATAGGTGGAATAAACCAAGGCCGCCAGCACTTGCAGGCCGGAAAATTATCACGCCTAATTGACTCAAAAGACGACTCCCACACAAAAGTGGCGAAACCCTGTGACAACGCTGGATTTTGAGCCTTGTACAATGAGCAAAGAAGAGTACGTAATAAATTTTAGTGGCGAAAAACAGATTACATGCGGGCGCCCTGCCAAAATTGGCAGTGGCATAACTCTGGTCAAACCGAGTAGATTGCGTAAAAAATGGTGTGCGCTTTGTTCTGGCGATTCTTCGGCGCGTTGCCTTCGCCATGTTGCATTGCGGCGTTCCTGAGCAGTCAGGTGTTGAGATTCATTGGCGTCAGATGACGTGGAACCACTATGCGAGGTAGAACGTTGTCGCCGAGCTACATCCTTAGCACGACGTTCTTCACGCTGTTCTGACGTCTCTTGTGCACGTTGTCGCTTTGTCGCTTCCTGCCGTTGGCACTTCTCCTTAGAGTACTACTCAGCAAAGCATTCACGCAAAGGCAACCGCGCATTTACAGACGCTTAACAGCGCGGGAGCATGGGCGCCGCCATATTTGGTCACGTGACCATTCCGCCACGCTGCCAGGGAGTCCACAGAATTCCATCGACCGTTTGGCTGTATTCCTTCCTCGTGGGTTAATTGGTTTTTGAGGAAAGGAAATGTATCTGTCTCGCATATCTCGGTGGACGCCTGCACCTCGCCGTAAGAGGAAGGGAGGAAGATGGGAGTGAACGAGGACACCATATTCACTAGACGTGCCTTTGTTAATTCCAAACTATCAAGCTTGCATGGAGGAGTGATTAGAGTGCTCGTCTTTCACTCCGGATACACTGGTTGGATTCCCCAACTCAACCAATTTCCTACTCGGTTATTTTTTATTTATGTGGCCTGATTAGAAATGAGGCTGACGGCTTAAGCGATATCATTGGAATGGCATCGAAGCACTGCGCGCCAATGCTGCTAACGCAGGCTTCGAAGCCCAGAAGTTGCGGACCTCCTAGTGGCGCCGTCTGTCGTAGACCGAGCAAACTGATCGGCGGTGCTGCCGCGCGGAACGCCGACGGCGCTGACATCTGGCGGAGCGCAGCTGAAGCAACGCTGTTAAAGGTCAACCCTGGCCACCGCCGGGGCCTACGCGACGGCTTGAAGCCTGGCGCAGTATTGCTTACGTAATAAATATCGAGACATCGGGGGACAAATGTCTGAGCATAGAACTCAAGAGTTGGCACACGGTCTTTCAAGTAATGTGCACTATGCTTATAGGCACTGAAATGAAAAACTAGTGAAGTTGACTAATCCTTTTCAAAAGCCTAAAGAACCATGCGGTATCAAGCACCGGGATCCTTTTGTAGCATGTGTTTCTGGTGTGGTTTATGAAATTCCTCTATCGTGTGGCTGTAGGTACATCGGTCAAACTGGCTGATGTCTGAATGAAAGATTAATGGAACACAGGAGGAAGGTAGGCAATTATAGAGACGGTAATCTTTCTGAACATTGTCATGATTGTGCTGAAAAGAATAAGAAGCCATGTGAACATGTCTTCAGCGCATGCAAGATTGTGGCCAAACATAGTTGTCAGGATGCTAGAGAGATAATAGAAGCAGATTTGACTAGAAAAGCCGGTCCACCCTGCGTCAGCGCACCATCTGTCACACTGACTAAAAAGGAAATAATGTTTTTGGGAGCGGCCACGTGATGTCGGCAGGGCTATCAGTTTGATGTCATGCAGCAAGGTGTATATAATTGTGCTTGTGTATCAATAAACCTTCAGTTGGAAGTAAGCGCTCGTGTTGTCCAAGTCTCTTCTCAGTCCGTGTTTTTTTGAGCTTGTACGTGTCTGCTATGAACCAACTAGCCCAAAGGTATGTGCTCCTGCACTCAAATGGACGGCAAGGTGCTTTGGTGGCCTACGTGTCCATCCCCACATCTATGCCTGCATGTCAGTGGAAACACCGTCCCCGTAAAAACAGCGGAAAAGTTTTTTTTGATTGAATTTTCACTCGAAACTGACATTCGGACCCCACATCAAGTAGTTGAAGCTCCTCACTCAGAAATAAAAAAGTATCCTGAAAGTTTTGTCCCATAACACATGGGGTGCAGGCATGGTCGGCTTACTCCGCCTATACCGGTCACTGATTCGCTCAAAGATGGACTATGAGTGCGTTGTTTATTGGTCAGCCCAGCCATCCACACTGAAGTCTCTAGACCCCCTCCATCATGCTGGTTTAAGAATTACATTAGGCACATACCGAACGTCACATATTCAAAGCCTATGTGTTTAATTCAACGAACTATCCTTGCAATCTCGAATAATGTTTTTAAATCTTACATATGCATAAAAGGTATTTTCATTGTCGGAATACCCCTGAAAACCTATTTTAAAAAATACACGTCAGACGACTCTTTTGAATTAAGACAAATTACATACCAACCATAGAAATGCGAATCAACCAGACCGCCGAATCTTGCGAATTCAATCTTTCTGTAGAACATCTGTTCCCGTACGAAAATGACGTCGAACCTTGGATGAAAACGCCCGTGCAGTGTAATTTTTTCATTGGCTAAATACGGTAACAAATCTGCACCGCTGGAAGTTATGAAAAGCGAGTTTTTTTTTTAAATCAGGAAAAATAATTAATTTACAGCTTTATACGCAGATGGCTCAAAAACGAATGACCGTGTTAGTGCAGGTGTTGCGCAGAAGGATTCAACCGGCTGTGCTTTTATACTTAACCTGAAAGCAAGCGTGTACACTGCGGAATTATATGGCATATTAACAGCACTGGACAAAACATGTAATCAACACAATAAAAACGCAGTATTAAACGCCGGCTCCAGAACTGCCATCACTTGCAATTAGTTCGAAACAAAGATCAAGAAACCCTCTTTTGCTGTACATCCTGCAACAACTCCATCACCTTAAGATACTCGGGTAGAGTGTACACTTCTGCTTCCAAGCCATGTTGAGATCCCAGGAAACGAGCTCGCTGACTTCGTGTCAGGAAATGCAAGAAGGAGTGATGCCAACAAAACGAAGATTCCCTTCCGGATTATAAAGGAGCAATTAAGCGAGCGCTGAGGTCTAATTGGCAGCTGGAATAGAACCATGAACAAAATAATAAAATGCGCCTCATAAAGCCAAGCATGACAGACTGGAAGGATTGTCATCATAAAAACATACTTTATGAAGTCCTACATGCAAGGCTACGAATCGGACATACACAACCCACAATTATTTGCTCATGGGAGCAGAAACACATGAATTTGAGGACTGTGGCGGCCTGCTTTCAGTCCTTCACATTCTTTTAACATGCCCGTTTTATGAAACGCATCGTCATACCCATTTTGCAAACCTTTACAAATATTACGTACCATTCCATCTATCTCTTTTATTAGGTGATGAACCTGTGGTGTCATTTCACAAAGTTATTGAATTTATTGAATTTGAATTGAAGCTTTCATAGTTTTTTTTCTCATATCATTACACCTAAAGGGTACCTGTCAGTGACAAGGAGGCGCCGTAGCCGTGCACGGTGGGAGACAACTCCTCGCCCTCTTGCTCTTGGCAGTGCCGTGCGTTCAGCCTCCATTTCAATGTATTTTTACCACCATCATTACACCACATTTTAAGTTACGATAATTAACATCGTGATTTTATCCACCCATTTACACTGGATTTTTAGCCTTTTATTGCCTCATGGTGTGTAGAGTTTCGTAATTACAAAAGTTACATTATTAAACTTATATATAAACATTCCATTGGCGTTATTTGGCCTTTGTCGCGCTTGCGATAATAAACTCCCAACTAATCAACCTTCCGTAACGCCCACTGCGGGTGAAACTTGGGACGGGCACAGTCTGCAGTCCGCGCAATCAGCATGGCATGATCGAAGAAAGAAATAGGCATAACATCGCATGAAATGCGCTATTTAGAGAAATATGCGTAAACATGAATTCAATTCATACCTGAATATGGGGCTCTAATATATGCGAAGGTGGAAGACAGTCCAGAATCAATTAAGCCTGCGCTTTCAGTGACATCTGATAAAATACCAGAGCTCTTATCGGCATTTTGGCTAGGCTTTGTACGGTTCCGTGGGTAGCACATGAAGTTAAAGTCCCCCGTGAGTACCACATACTGATTACAGCCTCAACGAGTTGCGATACCCTGAATGAAAACTGCTTGTTGCACCCCATTATTGGAAGCTGTGGGAATCTGGCTTTTCCGCCGTCGCTTTTGCGCGGCTGTGCCGGCCTACCGCGTCGTTTCTCCTCTTTCCCTTGCTCCCGCCTCAGGCGGTGGAGAGGCGGCTGGGTGACTAATCACTGTCATTTAGCCACAGCTCCGCCCCGGCTCCCCAAGGGCCTTTGCCATTGGCGCCTTTTGGCGGGAATCCGGGACCCGTTTTGGCGGCCGCGCATCCCGCGACCGTCCGAGCGGGGCCCAGAGAGAGATCCCTCCGAGACAGCGTAAGGTGCGTACGTTACTGTTTGTCCGTGCCGGCCTCTGCCGTTCGGACCAGTGCATACTCGAGCTCGCCCGCACGTGTCCTCTGACCTGCAGCGGCTCGAGCCTGTCCAGCGGGGTCCAGCGACCTCCGACAGGCGTACCTTGCGTTGTTTGCCCACTCTCTCTCGCAACCGACTCAACGGCCGACACGAGAGAGGGATCACAGCACTGCCGCGGGGAGATTCTCCTGCAGCGGCGTGCTAGCGGCGCACATTGCTCGAGTCTCTTCGTGCGCGCAGCGGAGCCTTGCTCCTCGCGCGCCCCCGGGACGGGGTGACTATTGAGTGCGTGTGTACCTGCTGAAGGACGATGTGAATAAACGTCTCCTTTATGAACTTGGAGGCCTATTTCTTTGCGGCGAATCGCTCTCCTCCAAGCGGAGGTTGAGTGCACCGCATCGGTGTCCCAGTGTGTGTGTGGTGACGGCTGATCGGGGCCCTTGGCTCGCGCGAAGCTCGAACCCGCGGTGGGTGGTGGCCTGTGTCCACTTAGAAACCCACAACTGGCGCCCAACGTGCTAAGTCATTGGCGCTTACGCCTTTGATGGCACATTAGCCGAGCAGGTCGCCTTGCCGATAACGCTTGCGCACCATGTCTACCCCCAGCGGGGCACTCGGTAGCTACATGTCGGCTCCCTACGGAGTTGTAGCGTCGTTTGATCCGCTGGCTGCTGTTCTTTCGAATAGCTAGACACCGTGGTTGGCCGCGGCCCCCATTGGGGTTTACGGTGACACAACCCAAAATGTTGACCACGTGGCTCCCATTGGAGCTGTATCGGAAGCACCCTGCGGTGCATCCGCTGGTCACATGCCTCAGCTGTGCACGCTTTCCGCCCAGTGCGAAAGCAGTTCGTGTCACGCTGCCGCAACCGGCAGTTTCGAACAGCAGCAGCCGTGCCCCGCGAGCAGTCAATTTTGCTCTGGGAACGGCGAGGCGCTGGCCGGTTCCCTGTGGAAACCGCGCCGCTCATCGAACTAGGAGCCTTGCCTCCCTCGTTCGTGCAGCCCGCCCTAGCCTCCACTGAGGCAGGGGCGCAGTCGCTGAGGCCGGGGCTCCATTGAGCCAGATGCGGAGAAACTTCGACCCATACTCGAATTTCCCGCGCCCAAGGACGTATGCGGCCTGCGCCGTTGTGTGGGAATGGCCAACTTTTATCGTCCTGTGCCCGCGTGCAGGCACCCTTGACCTAGCTCTTGGGAAAGACTGCCGCGTGGCGATGGGAGCCCGAGCAAGAGCGATCCTTTCGCCTCCTGTCTAGTGCCATTGCCGAGACAGTGCAGCTCAGGCTACCCGACCTGACCAGACAGTTCGTAGTCCAGACTGACGCGAGCGATCTGGGTTTAGGAGCAGTTCTCCTACAGGAATTCGATGGCGTGCTGCAACCGCTGGCCTTTGCCAGCCGCTCCTTGCTGCCCTCGGAGAGGAATTATTCCGTGACCGAGGAGTGCCTCGCCATCGTGTTTGCACTGCGCAAATTTGACGTCTACCTTGATAGAACGCAATTCGTGGTGCAGACAGACCACAGTGCGCTCAGCTGGCTGATGCGGCTCCGCGAGCCTGCGGGTCGGCTGGCGCGCTGGGCTCTCCTGATACAGCATTACGACTTTTCGGTGCAGTATCGAAAGGGCAGCACAAACGTGGTAGATAACGCGCTATCCCGTGCCCCACTCGCCAGCGGCGCCTTGACGCCTGTAGGCGGAGGGGGCGAAACAGCGGACGAGCCGCCGGGCGGCAAGGAGGGGGAGCCCGCAAACGGGTTAACCCATTCCGCTAACCAGGCAAGCAGCGCTTCGCAAAGCGGACGAGAGGCAAAGCTCATCGTGAGCGCCTCGGAGTTGCCGACGCGAACGGAAATTTTGGCTGCAAACCTGAGTGGGGACGAGACCATGCTCCCCTCTGGGATGACTGGAATCGTTTTCAGCCGTAAGAGCTACTGAAAGCCCAGCAAAATGACCCCTTTTGTCGCGAGGTGAGCGACGGTCTCAGGGAGACGGAGCGCCGTGACGCTACTTGTATTGTAGCGGGCGCAGGGGGGGCAGAAGCCAGCGTGTGTCGCGGCGAACCCCGGGGAGTCATATTTGCTGGACCATGACGGGCTTGTGCTGAAGTACATAGCCACCGATGACGAGTCCATCGACCCGTTCAAGGTGGTTATCCCCGCAAGTCTGAGAGGTGCACTGTTGAGATTCTCTCATGACGAACCACTGGCCGGTCATCTGAGTGGCTCCAAAGTTTTTGCAAAACTGAGTCATTCGGTGACGTGGCCTGGCATGAAGCGTGACATTTTCCGCTATTGCCGTTCCTGCCATGTCTGTCAAGCGGTGAAGTCACGGGGCGGCAAGCCGCCTGGAATGATGAAACCGATTGACAGTGTGCGTCCGTGGCAGATGGCCACCTGCGATTTGATGGGGCCTTTCCCCAGGAGCAAGCAGGGGTTCATAGACCTGAAGGCCTACGCGTCACGGTCTGACGAGCTTGCGCCGGTACCCATTGGTATCAAAGGCAAGCGCAAAGGCACAACTGGTGCTGCGGAACGCAAGCGTACGGAGCACCGGTACAATCTGAGGCGACGGTCACCGGTGTGATTGATGCCGGACGGCGGACTTTTCCGCAACCGAAGGCACGCAGCCTCAGCTAGCTGGCGAGCTTTCTCGTCAGGCCCTACCCAGGCGAAGCACGGTGTGTTATTTTTTTTTTGTTTTTGCAGCATGCTCAGTTCCAGCCTTGTGTGTTTATCTATTTATTTATTTGTTTTGTTTGAGTCAGTTTCTAGCCACTTTCGTTTCCCCGCTTGTACGTCTGTTTTCGTTCTAACGTACCGAGATGTACATAGGCAAACTTCAGCCCGCTCGTGCGTGCTCTTATCTGCTAGAAGGAATAGATTGGGTGTCGTTTGTACAGCGCGCCTTTTCTCATTTCCGGCCCGACTGTGGGTGGTTGGCTCGTTAAGGAGCCGTGTGTCGCGGTGCGAGTTTTGTGCGGCCCGTATGGAGGGGAAGTTGGCGGGGCGTTTGGGACGATGGGGGGCGGAAAGTGCACCCTTTGACCCTCGCCGCGGCGCCTCTGGACGCTTCTGATGAGGGGGATCGTTGTCGCCGACCAGCGTCCGCGTACGTGCCGGTGTATGCGTGGTTGTGGCTGTGACTGTGTGCGCGCGTAACCATGAACCAAGGCGACGCCTGTGAGTTGTGCCGCTGTGCTTCTGCGTGAGCGCGAGGATGAGAAGGACCCCTCGCTGTGGCCAAGGTTACACATCAGGACGCCGTCGAACGTCCTCGCCCGTTACAGCCGGCGTGAAGGGGGGTGCACTGACTGTCTTGTGCCCGAACGTGACGTCGTGCCCAAGGGCGCGAGGTCAGTGCTCTGCCGCGGCCCCGTCGTCATCAACGCACCCTACATCGACGGAAAGAAGACCGCCATCAGTCGTCGGCCCTCCCAACGCGTTCAACTTGAAGTCTGCGAGCGGTGAGTCGCCGACCGGCCCATTGGGCCGCGGAGGAGTGCCTTAAACTAATGAGTAAGGAGAGGGGGATGTGGGAATCCTGGCTTTCCGCCGTCGCCTTTGCGCGGCTGTGCCGGCCGCCCGCGTTGTTTCTCCCCTTTCCCTTGCTCCCGCCTCAGGCGGTGGAGAGGCGGCTGGGTGACTAATCACTGTCATTTAGCCACAGCTCCGCCCCGGCTCCACAAGGGCCTTTGCCATTGGCGCCTTTTGGCGGGAATCCGGGACCCGTTTTGGCGGCCGCGCATCCCGCGACCGTCCGAGCGGGGCCCAGAGAGAGATCCCTCCGAGACAGCGTAAGGTGCGTACGTTACTGTTTGTCCGTGCCGGCCTTTGCTGTTCGGACCAGTGCTTACTCGAGCTCGCCCGCACGTGTCCTCTGACCTGCAGCGGCTCGAGCCTGTCCAGCGGGGTCCAGCGATCTCTGACAGGCGTACCTTGCGTTGAATGCCCACTCTCTCTCGCAACCGGCCCAACGGTCGACACGAGAGAGAGATCACAGCACTGCCGCGGGGACATTCTCCTGCAGCGGCGTGCTAGCGGTGCGCATTACTCGAGTCTCTTCGTGCGCGCAGCGGAGCCTTGCTCCTCGCGCGCCCCCGGGACGGGGTGACTAGTGAGTGCGTGTGTACCTGCTGGAGGACGATGTGAATAAACGTCTCCTTTGTGAACTTGGAGGCCTATTTCTTTGCGGCGAATCGCTCTCCTCCCAGCGGAGGCTGAGTGCACTGCATCGGTGTCCCAGTGTGTGTGGGGTGACGGCTGATCGGGGCCCTTGGCTCGCGCGAAGCTCGAACCCGCGGTGGGTGGTGGCCTGTGTCCACTTAGGAACCCACAAAGCATATATGTTAATGGACCTCCATGATTCACCATGCAGCGGAAAGTCGCCACGCATCAGTCGTACTTGTGTGCAAACCTGGTGCATCAAGTCTGAAACAGAGAGACTCTGAAAAACTGAAAGCAATCTGCCAGAAGGCCCACTGAGGTCGCCAACATAGTTTGTGATCTATTAAGAAGTCCCTCAGGGCTGCTTCTGTATCACATTCACTCTGAATCTTGTACAGCCTCTTGTACAGCCACTTCACTTGTACAGCCACAATGGCTGGTCGACTCTTAAAAAAAACAATCGGCGCAACTGTACCTGTTTCTGCCATGACCGCAGCCCACAGATGAGTGCTGCGACGATCAATTTCTGTACGTTCGATATGGCTACAAGCTAGCATTTAAGTCAAATATCCGTGACGACAAGCGCCAATCAGGAACGTGAGACCGTCCTAGAGCTGGCACCCTTTCTCCTCGATCTGGAGCGCCGAGGAGATTTCTTGCTCTTGGACTTTCGCCGGCGGGACTTGCGCTTAGTAGGAACAATGTCCTCCTGAGAGGAGGCGAACTCTGCGATACACCACGCTTCGAAGCCGCACTTTGACTTGGAACACGCACGCCACAGTTGCATTACGAAGTGAGCCACCAGGCTGGCAATCAGCTGTCGCATCCGGCAGTGGCATGCGGAATCTCAGCAGTGCAGGGACTCGACGCTCCAGCAGCCCCTCCACCCTTTACTTGCTCCGGCTCACGCACAAGGCAGGCGCACTCACCAAGAGTGTCGTCATTGACGCTATGTATTTCCGTTGTTTATTCCGCCAGACATTGACGATCGACATCTGAAGACAGCTGACCCATCTGTGATGGCTGGGTAGTCTCACGCTGCACTTCAGGAGCGGCACCAGACACAGGGCTAGTAGTCGCTGGTTCTATAGGTGAAACGGCTGACATGCCACCAGCAGCATCCAAGACCTCTGTGGCACCCATCAAATGCTCCTGCAAAGTGTCTTCCCCTGCTTGGGTGCCACTACTGAGCTTATCAGCATATCACGCGACGCATTTCTCTGTAGAACGGCCAAAACGCCGACAGTCTTTGCACAGAGGAGTACAGCAGTGACGGCGTATATGAGCAACCTTGTGGGAACTGATATAAAAGGGTGGCCTCCCTGAAACTAAAACCAGGCACTGCAGGCCGGAAACTGTCAGAAGATGAGGCACGTCATTGACAGTGATGCCATGAGCAAGAATCAAGGCAACGTCTCTATTCAAAGTGCGCTTCCCCTCCATGTCTGAAACTCTGCAGTGCTCCACTGTGATGGAAGTCACATTTCCGCAAGCTTGAAGGGCGTAACGAATATAATCATCCACATGTTCTGGGAGCCAAAGAAGCTTGAGGATGACAGTCTTCGGTTCTGGGTCTATGACCACACGACGTCTTTTCCTCTGTAAATTTTCTGAGCTCACGAGCTTGCCTTTCGCTAAAGCTCTCTTGCACCTTACCATCCACGCGTGGGACGTTTGGAATTTTCCGATGTAACTGATTTCACCTAGGCCTGTGAAACCACTGAAGACATTTCGAAGGTCCTGGGCACAATAGGGACGGCCAGCAAGGTAGCTTACCGGCAGGTAGGCGGGGGAGAACAGTGAATTATTACTGACGGCAGGTGCGCAACAGTACCTAGGGCAACGTTATACATGTACATATCGACGGACAACCTCAAAAATTAGTTGTCGTTCAAAGCGGCTGAATCTAGTAAGACGAGTGAAAGCTCTCTTAAGTATGGTTAGAGATGGTTTAGCTTTGATTAAACTTTACTGCATGTCGATTCGTCGCACTTACACACTAGGCCAGGCGTATCGTTTGGTCGGTGAACCTCCGGCTTGACTCTTCGCTAACTGTCGGCAAAACGCTCTAATAGACGGTTAATGTTCTGGTCGAAGTAGACGCACGGGAATCCTCAGCTGCTCGTTTCCGCTCTCGTCTAGTAGGCTCACTTTCCTGTTTCTTTTCGACTCTAGCTTCGCTCTCCTCTTCTGCTTTGTTTTGTAATCGGGCACATTGTCTGGCTCTCTTTTGCTAATCCAATCTGACGCCTTTCCATATCGCGAAGATCATCAGGTTCCTCTTGCCGGCGACAATGCATCGTCGAAGCACTAGTTCCGGCACGTCGCTCATCCATGACTTTGGGTGAAGGTAAGCGCACGCCACACGCTTTTGTATAGCGAACGGCGCATCACGCATTTCCGCCAGTTGCGAGAGTGCCGTAGGTTTCGCATACGTAGCTGTGTCGAGACGCAGCGAGTCACGTCCCAGTCAAAACGCACTACAGGAATTTACGACAGAAAATTTCTGTAGTCTGTCGTATTTTGTGCATGTAGTATTAGTGCAGTCTGTCTTCTGAAGTCTGTAGTGTCGTATTTCTGTAGTCTGTCTTCTGTAGTGTAGTATTTCTGTAGTCTGTCTTCTGTAGTGTCGTATCTCTGTAGTCTGCCTTCTGTAGTGCATTTCTGTATTGTGTTGTATTCCTGTAGTCATTACCAAGTATGCTTTATTTGTCAATTAATATGCAGCTACAGAGCAGCAGTCTGACTGAACATTCCATGCATTCCTGCAGTACAGCCAGGCACAAAAACTTCTCACTTGGAGCAAATCGACTATTTATTTACATATATACAGGATTTTCAGCAGGTCTCTTGTCAACTGTCCTAGCTGAAGAAAAAGAACAATAATATATATATATTATGCATACACAACAAATGCATGCAAATGTTACAAAAGTCATACAGTGGAATCTCGATTATGCATTTCCCTTTCATGCAACGATCCACATTTAGCATCAAATTGGCACGGGCCCGACGTAAACCCATAGGAGTAATCCATTAAAAGCCTCAATTATACAACTGAAGAATATGCACACCCCGCTTCATACGATGGCTGGCGGGAACCGTCCGGAATGGGAGAGACATTGGCATGCAGAGCACTTTATTGGCAGAAGTGACGTCAACCAAGCTGTTTCCAAATAGAAATCAAGATGGAGACGTGCATGCAACGTGTGACCAAGTGCACCATGGCCTGTAATGACGGTTCTGCCAACGGCTCAGATTGAGTCCGTGCATGCAACCCGCATCCATCAGTGCGAGGCGGTCCGCCTGGCCAGTTTTTCCACGCGCTTCACTTACGAGGACGTTGGGGAAATAAACAGCACGTTCATACCACCATAAAGTTATTGTGGAGGCGGTAAAAATATTAGACATTTCTGTGATCGTTGGTGGCTAGTTCAAAAGCGCTTCCCGCTACAACTTGAGTAAAGCGCAAGTTAGGCCTACAGCACCAAGCAAGGGGTGTACTGTCAGCCGGCAGAACGCACATCACTGCAGAAGTCGTGCCAAAAGAGAACATTGTGCTTTATTTTTTCCTTTAAGGTACGAATTCTTAGTACAGATGCTGCTACCTGCTTCTGCGTACTGACAGCGGTTCTAGAGAAAGTTTGAACAGAAAGACATGTCCTGGCATAGCCGTATATTGCGCGCTGCACATCTCCGAAGGGTTGCAGTAGTCATATTCCTGGCGCGCTGTTCATATAATTTTTTCAAGATTCATCCGACATCTACTTAACGTGCAGGAACAAAGCGCTTGCTTGCCTTGTCTAAAGCCGTCTCTTCCACGCTGAAAAGCCTGGCTGCGCGCAGTCTCAGAACAGTCTCAAAACATGAGCGCAAAGGAAAGATCGTTTACTTTGGATGACAAGAAAATAATCACAAGGATGCTATCTTCAATAATGCCCAGTGAACATTACAAAACACTGCCGATCCTTGCTTTTATCTGTCTGATAACATGGTCCATAAGTGCTGTTAACAGTCTGGTTCATAAATATAATCTTCCGTGCTCTCATCTGAGTAGTCGACTACCCTTAAGCAGAAATAGGGTAAAGCAGTATCTCACTATAGTAGGCAAATTTCAGTAATATTTGCAGGTTATTCCAGTGCCTAAGTGTCCCGTACAGACAGTTAGGAAATACAATCAAGTTTACGAATTTTGTGAGCACATGAGCTCACCCAGTCTATTCATGCATATAACAGACTATTGGCTTGAACAGATATTTACCGCCGCAGGTCACAGCACTTCTGTGCCAGGTAGCGCGTCACCTTCTTGCGGCGCTTTTGCAGGTCCTCAGCCGTGCAACCCTTCTGCTTCAAATAGTGCCAGAAGGAATCTGCGCAGATGGGGTATAAGTAATGTTAGTGCGGTTGAATATAAAAAAATGAGCAGATGCTGAGGCAGTCATCGAATAATGAGCATTAATACACCTAACATAGGTCGCCAGTTCGAATCCGTGCTGCGAGATAGGCTCTAACTTAACTAGTAAGCTTATGCTGCACGACAGGCTGAACCGTATGACACCATCTGGTACATTCTGTGCCAAACGGTTCACCCACAAATATTACACGAATGTCGAGACTAAACAGCCAGACTTTAATTCCTGCCAGACAGATATATATATACTGATCGACATAGTTTAGTTTCGAGCTGTGGTGCTCGAGCATCACACTGTCACCTGCTATTATTTTATTCCATTATGTAACCACCTCGGTTCCCATGACAACTGCTGGGATACACTGCTGCATTGGAGGCTGTCATCTTGGATTCTATCCATGTAATCAGCATAACTGTCAGGCTCAAAACGCAACCAGGCTCAGAACGCAACGCAACGCTCTAAAGTTACTACCTCGGGTCAATAGCTCTGGGGAACAAAGCTTCACACACTGGCGCATAATATTACACTTCAGATACACCCAACAAAGCGGTAGAGAGAAAAGCCCTTTAATGAATAACAAAATTTAGCTGGAGTTTAAAAACCCACTTACACTCGCGTAGGGTTGGGAATTGGGGGAAAAACAGGAGAGAGGTGCAGAAAATTGCAAAGGTTTTCAAGAAATCTCAACAAAATTTCAAAAATTATACGGGCCCTGAATTTGGGATGGCATGCACGAAAGTGGTGACAAATGGAGTGACGAAGTTCCTTAAACAGAGAGTGTGCATTGATGAGGAATGTGGAGGTTTTAGTGCTTATCTGGGAGATTAACAGCAAATAAAGTTTATTGCGCATCTCTGCTGGCTATGAAAGGCTAACCGCCGAATTCAGAAGTGCGCCTCAACTCGACACTCCGTCTCCGCTCTGTGGAGTGGAGAAAACAACTGCTCTTCCATTTGATGGGCAGTTAGGATTGAAGAATGCTACTCGGCATTTCTGCAGGCGAGGAGCTGCTATAGAAACCTTCTTCCAACCCCCGTCCCTCGAGGAAGCATGAACGGCAAATGAAGGTGAGAATGAGGCGAAAAATTGCCTTTGGCTACAAAAAAGCATGGCATGTCTATTAAATGTCTCATTTGTCACGTTGCACCACCTTAAGAACACAAAGAACCTCGCCGTTTATTAGCCTAGTAAAACATCTTTTGCAAGCTGCATGACGAAAGCAACAGAGAAAAACTACCGGAAACGCTTGCACATGGGGCAACCTTTGCTGCCAATGATGTAGCGTCTATGTAGGCATTTACGAATCGCTTGAAAAACTACCACAAATGGAGTAAAAAACTACCGTTCGTCAACATGTGGGAGCTTTCGCTGGCCTGCAGAAGCCATCGGCGAAACTGAGAAGTAGCAAAATGGGTTTATGGGGTTTAACTTCCCAAAGTGACTCAGGCTATGAGGGATGCCATAGTGAAGGGCTCTGATAATTTCAGCCACATGGGGTTCTTTCATGTGCACTGACATCGCACAGTACACGGGCTTCCAGCACTTTGTCTCCATCAGAATGCGACTGCCGCGGCCGGGATCGATCCTGTGTCTTTGAAGTCAACAGCTGAGCATCGTAACCACTCAGCCACTGTGACGGCAGCAGAAAAATAAGATTCCCCAGAAGCGAACAGTGAATGCCAGTTTGGAGCCCAGGGGGTTTCTTTTGAGCCACACTGTGTCGTTCTTAATGGATATCTAGTGCTCCAAATTTCCTGTACATGAGAAGATTTCTTGTACTGCCTCCTGCAAGAAGTAGGACTTCCAGGAATGCTCCTGGAGTCCCAGTATAAAGCTTGGAAGTGAACCCCATGGGCTCTAAAACTTCTGACAAAGACTGTACCTTATACAGAACACAGTGGGCCACATTGCAAA
The DNA here is from genome assembly GCF_055824585.1 of Amblyomma mixtum. NCBI lineage: Eukaryota > Metazoa > Arthropoda > Arachnida > Ixodida > Ixodidae > Amblyomma > Amblyomma mixtum. The sequence goes on from NC_143014.1 coordinate 317,924,743, forward strand.
CTAAAACAAAAAAGTATAGGACTCTAGTAAGAATTGATGATGAAACGCATGCAGCTGAAAGCAGATTTATTGAAATGCATAGTGCACTGCGATAGACTAATCGTTTTAGCTTACCTGACACTGAAGCCACCTTCACTGGGGACAGTGGAGGGTACGTTTTTGTAAGCCCTTTCGAAAGGGCATTGTTTGACAGAGTGCCTGTCAGGCTCCTCTGTGCCAGGGTTTCGCTGCCCCACAGGGACACAGCGAACTTTTAACAAAAGGTGGAGTCCATTGCAGACCCCAACAGCCGCTCCCATGTGCCGCTACTTAAGTAATCGCCATGGCCAACATGGACCTGAAGAACATATTTGAGCAAAGCATAAATGGTTTGTAATATTATTTTAGATACAGAGCTCACTTGACCTAAAACTCTGCTAATATGAGAATACCTATTTCTATGGCCTATGAGGCAAAACAAAAGACATGTAAAAGATGTAAGAAATATGAAGCACAGTTTTTAATGTGATTCCTGAGAAACAGCTTCAGATCATCTTTGCAGTAGCAATCAAGCACCTCTAAATCTTCGCTTATTCATCCTAGCAGTAACCAAGTGACAACATATGCCCCTCACAACCAGCAACCTTCTTGCGGAACATCGCAAGACCAACAGGCTAAGGACTGCTGTCAGGTGGGCGAGTTGGTACTGATTGTTTGCAGCAAACAGCACAGAAGATGACGGTCTAAAAACAAGAAATATATATGGCACAGCAATAAACAGCGTGACAGAAAAATACGATTCGCGGTGGCTCAGTGGTTATGGTGCTCGGCTGCTGACCGAAAAGACGCGGGTTCGATCCCGGCTGCGGCGGCTAGAATTTCTTTGGAGGATAAATTCTAGAGGCCCGTGTACAGTGCGATGTCAGTGCACGTTAAAAAACCCCAGGTGGTCGAAATTTCCGGAGCCCTCTACTACGGCGTCTCTCATAGCCTTAGTCGCTTTGGGACGTTAAACCCCATAAACCAAACGAAACCATGATCTCATTTTTGGCTTTTTTTTCAATGACTTTCGCTTCTTCAAACAAAACTTAATTTAACCTCATTATCCTTGTGAAATGTGAATTAAAAACTTTTCCTGTAGTAAAAATGTGTTTGTGACCAAGGAACAATACTAAAATTTTCCAGGTCACAAGCATTGGACACAACCATGACACAAAAAAGGCATGCATGGCATCTAATATGCCAGTCAATCAGTACCAACTCGCCCAAATCACAACCTTCATGAGTGTAATACGCCTCAAGAAATGATTTTTCTTCCCCTTCACTGCTGACAAGTATAACACGAAGAAATTGGCAAAATACTACCCACCTCTCCTGCTTCATTTACGACCCCAACAGTTGGGTCAATCTCTTGCGCTGCCGGCCCAAGAGCTGCATAAAAACAGTGGGATAATTAGCAACCAAAAAACGTAGTTTTTTTTTCTATTGGCTCGAAAGACTGCTTCATTACGTGCTATGCTATTTGATGCTTTCTTTCTGCAGGAACTGGTTTCCAGTGGTTTATGATAACATTCAGATGGTGGTGACAGCAGTCTGACCGACAGTGAAAGGCTTTCAATAGATATTCCCTAGTGGGCTGCCTTTTGCCTACAGAAACTTAACTTGGCGGTGGCATCAAAGGTCAGAACGACCACCGCTTTTGGCTGCACTCAATTTATGGCTGGCGCGCAGCTTTTGAGATGAAGGAACGAAAGCAAGGACGACAATCTGAAGCAACATGGAAGCAGTTGCACATGGCTGCGCTCATTTAAGAATGATAAACCTATTTTCATCTCGCGTCACATTGTGATAAAGCTGCATGCCGGTGACATTCAGCATGGACAAACATTACAACCTTTCACAGCAATGTCACAACACCAGCTGTTGTATCAACTTCTAAGTTAAAAAGTTTGGGTTGGGGAAAATATCTCAATTTACTAACTTGTAACATGTTTTTCACTGTTTCTCGAAGGTTCAGACCCTGACTTACACTTGAGCACTTATTTTCAGTTCATATGAGCTTGAAAAAAGAAGGGTACTGCCAAGTTACAGGAAAAGCTTCACTTTTCAAGCCCACAAGTCCCGCTGAAATTGCAATGGAATTTAAGGCCTCAGCCCTTCCTCACAGGTCACATGAGGAAAGCGTGCTGGGTATATTTTACAAACCAGCCTTTCTTTTAAATGACCCTCTAGAACTGGGGCAAGGAGGATGTACCTGTGCAGCCAGCCTATCTACATTACTTGCAGGGCCAAAGATGGCTCTGGTCCCTATGGGCAGTAGTACACCCCATGCATTATTGATTCTGAACATGAAAGCATCGCTAATTTAAAATTTTGGATAATTTTAAGAACTTGTGCACACAAAGACAATTGGGCACACTAGACATTCTCCCACACCGAACCGCTCACCGGAGAGCACACTTTTATCCCTCTCCCATATGTCTTCACTTTAGTTCTTTTGAACTGCCCTCTGTCCCACTTTCCTGTCTTCGGCTCTCAACCCCATCTAAGAAGGGATGACTGTGTCAATGAGCAGCCGCCAATGAGTACCCTTCGAGTCGAGCGCAAATAGTTTTAAAAGAGCTAGATGTTAGGCTAGTTGGATTTGACAAATTATACATATTTAAATATAATATTTTTAGTGCAACCAGGTCAGGAAAACAAAGAATGAAACACTCGTGTAGTGCTGGTGATTGTCTTTCGTTCTTTCGCGTTCCTGTCCTGGTTGCGCTAAATAGGTATAATTTGTCGTAAATAGTTTTCTTCCAGTCAGACGAACCTTGACCTTCTTGAAACCTTCATGATGCACATCCCACAAAACTTGACGTTATCTGCACTATTTATGAGAGCACATCAATGAAACAGCTGCACGTGATGCAGCGAAGAGCTCCCTTCTCTGCCCATGAGGCCACCCTTCAGGACAGAACATGCTCTGAAGGTTGCCCGCAACACGATATTTGGTCACAAGTGAACCTGCATGCTGCCAATGGCCTGCCAAAGCTTGGTAATCAGAAAAGCTGGCCACACATGAAATTATGTTCCCAACCCAACTTACGCCTGTTTTTACTTCCAAGGCATTATTACTGACGAGGGAAGCGTGGAAATGCATCCAAGAATAGCTTAATAACATATTTCTGATCCTTCTTTCTTAAGTTTTCTTCAGCGTACATACCTTTTGACCGTCTTGCCACCGGCTGTAGGCCGGAGCCGGCAACAAAAGGCGCCTCGCATCCAGGGTCGCTTACTGTTCACGAAACAACAATGACACATTAGCCATTTGCATTCAAATATCCTACCTTCTGAAAGAATTTTCAAATGAGGAACAATACCACAGCATTCCTACACAGTGCCAATCCAACACAATGACAATCTTGGCAGCGAGACAACAGTTCACATGGCCTGTAACGACTATTCCCATCTTGACAGGAAATATCCAAGGCCTGTCATGCCAATAAATGGCTTTGCTATGAAAACAAGCCATGCACGTCTACAGTTGTGCCTTGCTAATATGAACTCAATTAATGTGAATGCAGTGATATAATTGGCCGAAGCCACTTTGGAGCCGCCAAAAATGCTTCTTTGTGCACAAAAGTGATTCTTTGGCGCAGTCAAACACATACTGTATTTTCCAGTGCATAAGTATTTTTTTTTGGCTTTCTCATTGGTGCAACTTATATACGGTGAAAAAGGACGTGCCACTATGCAGCATCTTTTGCCGTTTCTAGCAATTATGTTTGAAAAGAAAATTGATGAGTAAAAGAAACATAATAGTTGTTGCAGTTTTCATGTAGTGCGATCCACTACCGTGATCTGCTTACGCGGGCACTCAACTACACCTGTGCAGTGGTAGGCATGTGCTCCCCAGAGCCATCTGCGCAATACCTAGATAGCTCACTGCGGATGTAGTTCACGGTAATAAACAGTTGTTGGGGGGGAGGCGCTGGGCGCCCCCTCCCCCATACTAAAGAAAGCCATACTAAAGAAATAAAGGAAAAAATTCAATGCCACGAAAAACGCATTTCCAGTGTACGAGTCGCGCGCTGCTGCCTCTTCGATTTAAAAGTTCCAGCAAGATGCTACAAACTTGAGCAAGCATTGAGGAGTGTCTTTCAACAATACAGTAACAAAAAATCAGTAAGCTAGCAAACTTCCCCACGAGGGATCCCTGAGTACCTCAGGGGACCCTAGGCGCTGCACTGAAAAGTGGGGAAGACGAGCGACAAGCGCAATTATAATCTTGTGCAAGCACTTGTACAACCGAGTGAGAGGTGGCTATCTGCATTGATGAGTCAGCGGCGTGCTGCTATCGCAACAGCACCTAGCGGCATGAGCTCAACAACCGATGAGCGGCAACTAGGAGGGACAGAATTCGCGCAATCACAATTAAGAAAGGACTGGCATGCGCTGAGCACCGGCCTCTTCACCAGGTGCACGACCGCGAGAGTGCGCAGTGATATGCTCTCAGCTGCTCCAGCAACCATGGTGGATGGACCAGTGACTTTTGCCCCCGATAATACATATTAACAAGGCACGGCTGTATGAACAAATGCAGTGCTTCTAACAAGAATATACCTGCTATCTGACAATATTTAGTGAGATTCATTCACTTTAGGAAAAATCAACTTGGCTTAGCTGGACTCTGTCCAGAACAGCAGTCTCATGGCATTGAAATGATCAAATACTGTACATTTCATACTGCCTAGAACGGACAAATTAAGGCTGTAACATTAAAATTCTTAAAATTAGCAGCAAGGCTGCAGTTAACAGAACTTCTGCACTAAGGTGAACATATGCCTGGAAAGCATAAAGGCATAAAAAGTTAATACCAGCTGGCTACGGCAGAGGTGAAGCTGTGCCGGCATGCTGGCTCGGAGTCCCAGGAGCAAGACTAGGGACTGGAGATTTAATGACCACATAAGATCATTTCATTATCAGTGAAAGAGTTTATATTTAGTGAAAGCCTTGTTCCTTTCAGGAAAAATCAATTAGGCTTGGCTGCACCCTGTCCAGAAAAGCAGCAGCTGGACCAATCTATGCCAGCGAAATGATCAAATAATGTAGCGCATTAACACAATTCTAAGTCGACCCATTCTTTTTAAATTGAAAATCTGAATTAGTAGGTTCGACTTACAATCGAAACGAAACCATAGCGCCATAAATAAAGGCGAGAGAAACGAGATACCAGGGATGCGCGTGGTTGCAATTTTATGCTTGCATTCGACCATGCTGCTTTTTTTTGTCAGAAGGCTTTTTCTTTTACTTTCAACAATGCATTCAGCAGTAAAAAAATGCCGATAGTTCATGGAAGGGCCGAAGTTCCAATCGCGACGGCATTACCACTCAGAATAGGAGCACTTCTGGGGAGTGTTGGTAGCTGATGGAAGAGCCGACGGTGCTCGCATGTAGTTTCTTTGTGGCTTTGTTTGACGCATTTGACAACTGCCGGCCACGTTTTACCAGTTTTTAATGAAGTGCTTCATCAATCACCATTTGTGCTCTGGGTCCGTTAAGCGTCCAGCGCTTGTTGACGGCTACATTTAAGATGGCTGCCATTCTTTGTGCTGAAGGAACGGACAACTACGTGCCAGGCTGCAAGTTGAATATCTCAGAATGAGTGATACAGGCAGGTGTGGCAGCCGCAGTGAGGCAAAACTTGCAGTTGTTCCATGTGATATCGTGCTGTGGATGTTTGCGAGTGCAGGATTTCGTGAACAACCACGTGCTTTGGTTGTTTTCGCAGTGAGGGATTTCCCTGGATGGCGGTATTATAACGACGTGCTGTCAGACCGGAGCAGCGACGATTAAGGCAGTGCTAGTGAGGACTATGGCGCAAGTGTGGATGAGTAGTCCAGTGACTGACACATTTTGATTTTGGAATGTGACCACGTCCATGCCTGCATGCAGCTGCCAATAGCGGCTGACGATAAGTGGCGGTGGCCGGATAATTCTATCACATTCTACTTTTAAAGGCGAAGCTTAAGCGACCTCCAAGTTTGTTTGCTTTTTTCTGACACGCAATACGGGGGTCAACTTAGAATCATGCAAATTAGGTACATTTCATGCTGCTTAGAACGGACTAGTTAAGGCCCTAACATTAAAATTCTTGTTGCAGTTAACACAAATTCTGCACTGAGGTAAACAACATCAGGGTGTCTCAAAAGCATGAAAGCACAAAAAGTTGATACCTGCTGCCTGTAGCGGGGGTGAAGCAGACACAGTCTGTAGAGGACTGCTGCTGCTGCTGGCACACTGGCTAAGGGTCTCAGAAGCACGGTTGGGGACTGGAAATTTGATGGCCACATGAGATCATTTCATTTTTAGCGAATATCTCTGACATTCTGCATATTCTTCTATTTTTTTAATCGAGTTTTATGCAACTTGACTTCCTTGCATTTCCCTCTATATTCTGCCTGGCTTAGTGCTTTTTGCATCTGAACTGCATCTTGCATACACTAGTGTTATTTAGCCTTCCACTCTGTATCAGTAAATGTAAATGGGACTGACAGCACCCAACTTTTCCAGTGCAATGGAAAGCTTGCACCCCTATTACACGACCCCTTTAAACACCATTTCAACTGACTGTCATTTCAACTGAATAGCAGTAAGCTGTGTTACAAGCCAGTGCCAACAGCCATTGAGATCTGAACTACACTTCAATTTGACTAAAGTCGGCGGCCTAAATTGAACAGGTCCACTGATAAGATGGACGTCAATGGAACCTGTCACACTCGCCTAGTCAATGGAATTTCTCACAACCAAATCACACAAAAGGCTGTTGCCATATCTAGAGTAAGTTAATCAACAACTTTGCTTGAAACTGCCCATGTAACAGGGGTATTACTGTCTAAGATGCTAGATTCTGCAACAGCTTTGTTAGAAATGCTGCAGAATATCTTTAGAACCAATTTTTCAGTCAGTGAATGCACCCGTTTTTATGCATTCCAATTCTGGAAACCATGTCAGAGTGCACAATTGCATACCAATTGCATACCAGGAAAAGTAATGTACCAAAGTATAATGCAAACCTGACCTTCCAGACAACAATTTCAGTTTTAAAATAGAGCAACATCCATTTGAGTTTTCATGCCCGAAGTTATGGCGCAGTGACATACGCCTCGTCGACAAAAGTTTCAGCCGATCCTGTTTACTGCTTCATCCAATAAATGGAAAGAACTGCGACGCTGTCTAGTGACACAAGCTCAATGCACTTCATTGCCAATGTAATGAGCATAACTGTTCATTGCAATGCACACTAGAGAAGGCGTAAACTATAATGAAAGAAGAAAGCATTGAGCCTTTTACAACAAATCAGTAATGTTTCACCGAGTTGTAATCACACGGTGAGATACACCGATAATGGCAAGGTTTCATGAAAACAGCACTTCAGTTTGTTTTATGTTTTCAATGGCAATATAAAATTATTAAGCATTGTTTTTTGGCACTGCAGTGCTCATTTTTTAAGATATGAGAAAAGATTGTTCATTTCCACTAAACTTTCAGCACATTTTTATCAATAGTAGGTTCCCTGAAATTAAAAAAAAACATTTCGAACAAAACCACATCAGGCATGATCGGCAATTTTCCCCAAGAAAATTGGGGGCAAAAGCAACAGACCCCACCTCTATGTTCTGGTCCTTGCAGCTCGACGTGGGAACGCCACCTGACAAAACACTTTTGGCATCGAAACCGGAATAGAGAACCTGTTTCAACACCAGAAGTGGTTTTTCAGGTGGCACTCTCACTCGTTCTTTTCGGCTGCGGTGGAATGAGACAATGATTTGCTCACAACGAGCATGTTTTAGGTGTACTCCAAGGATGACATTTTGCTTCAGCCATTTTTGTCGTTTTTTTTTTGTTCACACAGTTGGTCCCGTGGGCGCTGGCCAGTGTAAATAGTGCTGTAATCTGGATTCAATAGCAAATTCTCAAACACCTGCAACCTCGCTATGCCATTCTGCGTTGCAAAAGAGCTTTACGAACCTGCTGCTCCAGGTAGTCTTGGCTGCACACAGTTTGCACTTAGTTGCCCATGGCCGGATTCCAATACGCAAGAATCTGAGAATTTACAAAGAGAAGCATCAAATTACTGAACAGACATGCCAGGTTCAGAACACTGAAGATGAGGACACAAATTGTACAGAAATGCTCCCTGTCTTTTCATACCTAAAATTACAAAGGTAGAATCAATTGATAGTGCACAGCTGTCTTGATGCAACCTAAACACTGTGCAGGTGGTTTTCACATGCAGTTCTTGAACTTTGTAAATCCTACTAATAGTGAGCACCTCCTGCAGGAAGGCAGCCCTTTTCCACTGTTAGCCAAGTATATAGCATCGCAAAAGCTGTCACTTCGTGACCAAAGGTGAAAGCCTATGCGAAATAGCAGACGGAGGGCACCCCCTCACAGCGTGGTGCAAAAAGAAAACTTGCTAAACAAGCAACCATTTACAGCACAAATTATTCACATACCCTTATCAAAAATTTTCGCACAGAGGGCCTTCTGCAGCTCCTTGATGAGGCTCTCGAGCTCCTTAACTCGTGCCTCCAACTCCGCAACCTTGGACTGAAGGTTTATTTTCCTTGTGCCCTCAGTACCTTCCATGTCGCTTGTGTGCTCCATTAGTTCATCTTCAGCCCTCCTTTTTGCCAGGGCCCTAGCCCTGGACTGAAGGTTCATCGTGGACTGAAAAATAAAGAAGTGCTTAATCAAATTCTTGGTCCTTCACCAAATGAAGTGGATGTAAGCTCTTTGCAAGCAGGATGAAATACTGACTTATCAAATGAATGATTTAGGCCTTATGGGGCTTAATGTCCCAAAGCGACTCCTCTAGCATTTCGTCTCCATCGAGATACAACTGCCGCGGCTGGGATCAAACTCGTGTCTTTCAGGTCAGCAGCCGAGCACCATAACCACTGGTCCTAAGCCTTTTCCCAAGCATTTTAACCCACGGAAAGTCAACTAGCCCGTCATGGGGTAGCTTGTACCCCGAGAAAACTGGTACAAAAATGAGACTAACAGAAACTCCTCTGATTAGACATCACATTAGAACGTAACAAAATTGCAACCATAAAAATTATAACAAGTCATTTCGCCTCCTGTGCAGGAGCTTTGTTCACAATGAAGTGATTAAAGCTGTATAGAATTTAATAAGAGGGTCAGGAAGCATATGTACACTGGGGGTTTACTTCAGTCGCTGCCATTTAGGGTGTCATTAGTCATATGCATTATTACAGGTCTGTTGCAGGCTAAGGTGAGGAAAAAACTTTTTTTTTAGTTGGCAGTATGCACAACCACATCCCCCCATCAAAAGTCGTAGGCAGATAACACACAGTGTTCGGCAAAACTACTGAAGACACCGTTTTGTTTCCAAAGCCATTATGCTCTTTTCGGCGCATCACAACATTTCCACCTCGCTAATCCAAACACAGACAGTTGAACAGAAAAGGATAGGGCAGACTGGCTTGTAGTGACATACATATGAAGGCTATGTTGTCGGCATCATTTTAGCAGCATACAGGCATCAAGCCAAGACCAACAGTAGGCGAGAGGGCACGGTGAAGGAGAATTACGAGCCCGAGGAACTGAGTGCACATGCCCCGCTATCCACTGATTACGTCGAGGAGGCTGGATAAAGGCAATATCTGAGACTAAACAACGACAAAAATGGCACAGAAAGAAACTGGAAGCACCTCTTTCACCTTCAAACAGCAATACCCATGAAATTAATCAGAAATTGGCAACAGATTCTTTTCACCGCAGAAAACTAGACGAGTTACTCACGCACTTATTGCTTCCTAACCTGTGAATAAATGAAAATTCAAGAAGCTCCCCTGCTAGTTGTCCTTTAGAACGGCCAAGAACTTTTGTTTCTTCCAAAAAGAGGATGACATTTGCAGCTCAAACAATGCTTAAGCAGGTTGTTAGCTTGAGATGATTTAAAAGAAGCAGCGTGTTCAGTTAGGCGTTCACTCAAGCAACGACCGGTCAGCCCTATTTAGACACTGCTACAGCTCAGAGGGGCCTCGTAAACAACACTAACTTTGCACGCAACGAACATGCATGGTTACAAGCTTGATGCTGCAAGCCAGTCTGTTATGGCTTTGGCTTGCCAGTGCGCAAAGGCTCGACAGTTTTCGAGGTGCCTAGAAAGCAACATCCACACCAAACTTGCTTGTTATCTTCAGTGGACAGCTGGGCATGCATTCAGTTCCTCGAGCAGCTCTTTCCTCGTTCGAGTTACATAACCCTCCTCGCAGCGCCACCCCTCCTCCTCTGCTCTGAGGGTGTGTTCGTCGTATTTTCCCGTTTTCGTTTGTTTACTGGATATTTCTACTGTACTGATCTGTGCACCTTGTTTGAACTGCTCCTTGCAGCCTTTAATCTACATCAATTCAGACCAGTGTACAATACCCGATGTATTTTACAGTCTTCTACCCTTTTGCCGTACTTAATACTGTAAACAGTCCTTATCCTATAACCTAGGATATTACTTTAGCGTATCGGCAGCAAATAATGTTTGTATACAAGACATCACAAAGAATCAGAATCATCTCAAAAAATGTTTTTATTGCAAACTATATCTTTGCTGTATGACACTTCAAATTTCACAAAGTGGTGAAATCAAAATCACAAGGTAGGAATGCTAACTTATAATGATATATCAACATGCGTGCTTACATGCTGCTATTAAACCGGAATAAAGGGTAAAGCATGGTATAAGCAATGTCTGGAAGAAGTTCTCGGTAATGACAATGCTGTGTGTGTACGTATATCGAGGCTTTTTCTACATCTTGAGGGTTGAGAGCAGTGACATGAGGCAGGCAGACGCACCTCAACATCACAGGTGTTTTCCAGCGATAGTAAAGACGAGTGCAAAAAGAGAAGACAAATTGAGGATTTCAGCTTATCTTATATCAGAGCATGGCAGCTGGTTCCCCACGAGTGTACGCAATATACATAATTTTAACCAGAAAGCATCCTGAAATATAGTGCTTGTCAGTTGAACATGAAAATTTTCCAAGGAAGCATGACTGATGCACTTTCATAAACCTACAACTTTGGGCCAGTTGACTAACATTACCAGAGCCAGATGCAGCACACACACCAGGACAGTCTTAACCGTGCTAATTTACGCTAATTTCCCTTTCCTAAGCAACGAGTGAGACGTGCTGCTCGTATGGCTTTTTAGCCTTTCACTACGGCTTCCGATGGGAGCCTGCTTGTTCTATGTTTTTCTCTGTGCCCAGTATAAATTGAGAGCATTCAGTAATAAACCTTGGTTGCATGTTAGGACTTTTTGCGTCGTCCTATCCATTTTAGCGTTTCCTTCGGGCTATTTTTAGATCGTGAACATTGACCAACTCGCCCGACTTTCGGCTTTTCTTTACCCACACCAGTATCAGCCCTTTTGTGAATAAAGTATGTTTTCAATTTTCATTTTCTTTTGACCTGAACCTTCCAAGAACAGCTGATAGAAATTTCGAAGTTCTGTATTCACAAGAATATATCAGCCATGCTTCCTTAGTAGCTGCACGTTTCGTTGATAGGTGTTCTTCGGCCTCGTCCTTTTCGCTTGAAATTCAGAGTGCCGAAAATGCTGCAGTGAAACCTACTGCTAGAGTGAAAAAAAAAAACAAATTTTTCTTATTTCTTTATTTATTTATGCATACTGCACCCCCTATATGAAACTGTTGCAAAGAGGGGGTAAGCAAATTACCAACAAATTTAATGCAGACACAACAATATAAAAACAGGATGAACTTAAAAAAGGCAGAGGACAAGAACTGAATAAAAAATGGTAACAAAGATTACACGGAAGTTGCAGTAAGACGAAATAAATTGAATCAGCACACTGTAAACACCACAACACATAAAATGATATGGTGTGTCTGTCCGTCCGAATTTTTATTACCGCTCGAGAATGCTTGGAACTACAAAAAATATAGAGGCACAACAGAGAGAAAAACCACAACCAATGCAGAAAAACTTGGAATGGAAGAGTTCACAACATATCACTGGGACTCCTGTGTAAAGAGGTCATACCTGGGACAAATGTAAGGAAAGCTTTGCAGTGGATACAGATAGAGTGGATCACAAATTTATCAAGGTGCTCCATACTTTCAATTATCTCACTTCGATCTGAGAAGTCAACACAGTAAGCATAAAAATGTTCATCAAAATACGTTGTCCTTAACACTAAGGCAAAAAAATGTGCTGCTATACAGATTCCTATCAGTGTTACCTAAGCAAACAGAGGGAGGTCATTTTCTTGCATAACTAAGGAAATGACACAGCCGACAGAGTTTCCTGTCATGCACTGTGAGCGATGAAGCTTTGTGTACATCCACGTCTGCTCGGCTGAGCTCCTGCAGCCTATCCTTTAAAAAGCCGGGCAGGGAGTTGAAATTACACTTTCTCTAACGAACTCTGAGTATTGGTTCACATGGTTCTAATAAAGAATACATCAGATGCATTCGGTGGCGCTGGCTAAGTGTAGCACATATGCTCTTGAAGTTTCCCGCCTTTTTCACAATCGATTTGAAAAATTGATGCTTAGCCTCAAAACGCATCCATGACAGTTTTATAACTGGCCCATACAAGAGCAGCAGCCTAGGGTAAGGATTAAGGTAATGCATTTTAGGAGTCACATTCATGTCTGGGGAAACTTCCTTGAATGCACTGTAGAAATCCTCAATAAGGACTTGCAAGTATGCAGCTGCACTACGCCTGACCTGTGGTGCAGCAACAATATCTACAACAGTCCTCATTGAAAGTGCGGCATTTCCTTTCGACACACAATCACCAACCACGAGAGAAAAAGAAAAAATCAGTTTTTCCCCAGCCGATGTTTGAAGCGCAGCGCTCGTAAACACTGCTTGACGAGATATAGGAGGCAGCTTACTATTTCGTCGGCCGGCCCCTATGAAGTTGAAAGTAAAGAAGCCTCTCATTCAACTCATAAAAAAGCAGAACCCCATCAGAGATGATGCGACGAATCACATGTTTAAGCATAAACAGGATGAAACCTTCATTTGTGCGTTACATCGGGTGGCAGCCCTTGTGTGACATCAAACGAGTCCACTGTGTTAAAGTAGCCTTCACCTCTAATGCCATTGTCACTTGACAAGCTTTCATCTGTCTGTGCCAGTTCAACATGATGTGCACGTGTTTCCTTCTTCCTTAGAAGAATCTATTCCTCGTGCCATTTCTGATTAATATTTTCCCTGCTTGTTAAGCAAAGCGGAAATTTTAGTTCTGAAGAAAAGCTGTGACCAAAAACCACCAACCTGGTGGCTTGATAAGTTGTCACCACACACAAATAAAACTGAACCTTTAACCGTTTCTTCATTCGACTGTATAGCAGTTGAGTCCAGTCGCTGCAGGTCAGCTAGCAGTGGCTGAATTATATGATAGAGGCCATATTTAGCGACAAGAGAACGTTTGGCAAGTAGAACAAGGTACGTAGCATTTAATTTGGAGCGGTACTTGGGCTGTACGTTCAGGATTGACACATACCCAGCCAGAAGTTTACGCCTTCCCGGGCTTGCTGCCAATGGGTTGCAACTTGAGAGTCTAAAAAACAAAGGTTAATAACTAATGCTTTGTCATTGAAAGACTTGAGGATTCGGTGATTCTTATAATACTCCCCATCAAATGCGTCCTTAAGAATGCCACTGCTAGCTTTTGTTTTTTAAAAAAGGGTCAGAGACACTTGCAACAGTTCTTACAGTGTCCAGCACTGATACGTACAGGTATGTTTTGTTTCTTTCCTCATCTGAACATGCCACTGTTATGGGGGCGACTAAACTACATGAATCTTTGCAGTACCTCTCACGGCCTGCCCTGGTTGTAAAATTTGAAATTCAAGTAATTTCAGCTGCACCTAGATCGGTTTCATAGTGTTGCACAAAATTCACAATGTCATTTGCTATTTCCAACACCACACTAATTGCCAACTGTTGGTCTTCTTGCCCCTTTAGTAGCAAAGGCGAAAGGTGCATAGTCCATCGCAAATTTGGATCAGGTGCGCCAACACTTGTGCGATTGGTGACATGAACAGGCGGTGGCTCTGAAACATTGTTTGCACACGATGTATCATCATATCTTGTGTCCTGTAGGTGAACGCACAATTATGGTAGAGGACTTGCAACTGTTATGTTAATAGATGAGGCAAGCAGATGCTGGCGGCACCGAGTAACGTGCGCCCGGAAGGGCCTGTACAGTCAAGAATTTGTTCAGGCTTCCAAGCTGCAGATCCAGTTCTGTTCAGTGCCATGCCATGAGCTGAAGTTCTTAAAAACAGCAGACAAAACTGGTAACCTGTGGCAACACTTTCTGCGCCTGTACGTTCTTCTGCACTGCATACGAAAGCCAAAAAGTGTAAATGTATGGTATTAATCATTTCAGCCGTCGTCGCAGCAGGAACACAAAAAATTTGCAATTGCAGTAAATTTTAAAATGTTATAATTCTTTCGCAAGAGCTATGTACTGCAAAACATGATTACCATGTTATGTGGTTGCAGTTACAGGTTTTTATGCATATTCTGCGGGAACGGGGGCGAACTAAAAACAAATTTACACTACGATCATACAACAGCGCCAGAGGAAAGCCTTTGTCCTATCTAGGAGTTGGAGACAGAAGGGAAGCTATTGGAGGAAGTAGACAGCAGAACTTGTGGGTCGGTACAGCAGGAACAAGAAAAAGCGGACGCAGAAAGAAACACACAGAACGTGGACGAAGCTGACTGTCAACTAAAAATTTATAGGAAAGCCCGCGCTTTGTTTCCTTGTCAAACTTATCTTGCTTTAATTTCCCGTGGGGTTTTCCAATACATTTTCAATAAATAAATCGCGGATTTTTCAATAAATTTTTAGTTGACAGTGAGCATCGTCCACGTTGTGTGGGTTTCTGCGTCCGCGTTTTGTTCTTCCTGCTCTACCCACCCAGAAGTGTAAACCAACTAGCTCAGTTTTCTACTCTTCTAGACAGGAGAAGCTAGCACATTGAAATCGACAAAACATTTGTTGGGTTCATGTGAAGACAGCCACAGCTGGCCATAGCCAAGCCAAGCCTAACGGGAAGCGAAGCAGATGATTACCGTATTATGTCACCTATGTACGCAGCCTTGTAACCTCGGTATATATCAATAAAATAAGTATTGTTTACATGGTGTCAAAAGCGCAATCTTACGAGGTGAAGAAGGAAGTGCAGAAGCAAGCAGAAGAAAAGAAGAAGAAATTAACGAAGAAGAAACTGGAAAAGAAAAGTAAAGTAGGCCAACACGAATTTCGAAACCATAGCGGACAGTGGTCTGATGCCTAAGAAACCGATTGACCTGCCATTGCTGTCGCCAATGGCGTGGGAAGTGTCACTACACAGTTATGAGTAGTACGCTACAATGATACAACTGCACAACAAGCTGCCAGAAGTGGAAATCGCAAATTTCATGGCTGTTATTGAACCGGATGTGCAAGTAGAATTCTGCACTCTTGCGGAGCCAGGAAGAAAAACCTTGAAGTTGTCAAGCAAATGTTCAAACAATTCATTCCAAAGATAATCCACACTCCGAACGCTAGAAGTTCAACCAGATGGAGCAAAAGGAACTGAGCATTTCATCGAGTCCCCGGCAGCAGCGAAACTGAAAAGAAATGTCACCTGTGACCGACGAGCTGCTCGCAGATGGCATCATTATCAGCATAACCAATGATAATTAACTAGAGAGGCTACTGAGTGATTCTACCGTGCATCTTCAGAAAGCCATCAGCGTATGTAAGGCAAGGCAATAAAAATGCGAGCTGAAATTGCGAGGTAAAAACCTCACCCAAATTAGTCTTGACGACCAATATATATCAGCAAATTCTGTGTAGGGTACCACAAGCCTAGAGGATACCCAGTTTATGGCAAGCAGTGTTACAAGTGCCAAAAGATAGTTAGCCGAACAGGCAGAAGATAAGTGGAGCCTCACATGCTCTCCACTGGTGGCAAAGAAGGCTCCGAGCTATGCGTGTCGGAGGTAAAGACAAAATAAAGCAAGACGAAATTGAGTTCAGTGGTAGTGCCACGGTCACCATGAAGCTGGATACAGGTGCATAGCGCAATGTAGTACCAATTAAAAAGTGCAACCTACAGTTCTTCACATACATACATCTACTGCCAGAAGAATTTTGGCATGCAGCAACTGCAATATGCAAGTGACGGGTGAAGCCAGAGAAACCTGTGCAGTAATAGGACGAGGAGCTAAGCTGACATTTTAGTTTTCGATTTTAATGCCATGCCAGTGCTACGGCAGAACGCCTGTGAGTTATTCAATGTGGTGTAGAGAGTGCATGCAGTAAAGGCAAAAGAAATCGAAATTTCCGGAGCCCTTTACTACAGCGTCCCTCATAGGCTGAGTCGTACTGGGACGTTGAACTCCCATAAACCTAAACCTAAATGTAAGATATCTTCTGGGGCATTAGATCCATCAGAGTTATTAAGGATGAACTGGACATAAAGGAAGGTACAAAAATATTAGTAAACGAATCCCGGAGAAGGAGTCCTTTTGCTCTGATAGATGAATTCAAGAAAGAGCTGATAAGCATGGAGCAGAAGGGAATCATCGAAACAATCACAGAACCGACTCTATGCTGCAGTTTGCTAACCCGAAAGACGCGGGTTCGATCCCGGCCGCGGCGGTTGAATTTCTTTGGAGGAGAAATTCTCGAGGCCCGTGTACTGTACGATGTCAGTGCACGCTAAAGAACCCCAGGTGGTCAAAAATTTCCGGAGCCCTCCACTACGGCATCTCTCAAAGCCTTTGTAGCTTTCGGACGTTAAACCCCATAAACCAAACCAAACCATCTATTCTGCAGTGAAACTGTTGTGGTCAATGAGCAAGGAAAGCTAAGTCTTCCAGATGAAATGAGCCAAGTGCTGCTCAGAAGAAATTACCCGCTAAAGACACTACACAATGAAGACCTGAAAAGAGCAACACTGGCATACTAAGTTACAGGGATATGATGCTTTCAGTCGATGCCAGTTCTAATGCTTTGGGAGCAGTTCTGCTGCAAGAAGGAAAAGTCGTTACTTGTGCATCAGCCTCAGTGACCGAGACCCAGCACAAGTATCACCAAATTGAAAAAGAAGTCCCGGAAGTCAGACATAGATATACGAAATTTCCTCAGTATACAGGTCTTTAACCCAAGAATTTATAGAGTTTTTAAAGGTGAGCACTCTTTGCATCATAGCATTGTCAGTGGTGTGATACATCCAGATGCAGCTAACACTTGCTATCTAGCAAGCTGGTTAACACGTTCACTGCGTTGTGCCCCACGAGTGTGTCACGCCGCACCCGAGGGAAGCATCAGGTGACCCACCGGTGGGCCATGACGCAGAGATAAAAGCTATGATAAGGGGCTACGCAGCCAACGTGTTAACTAACATTGAAGAGTTAACTTTTTCACTATTACTGGTAGGCTCCTTAAAGGCGTGTAGCCCACCGTAAGTAGTGTCCATATCAGTATTTAAAATTTTAAAATGCCATTGCCTTCGGCGCTGTGGCCCAACAAACTGTGGGTGCATCGCGCCAAAATAGATGTGCTTTCAAGGAGCTTACAAACAAAGCAATCTCTTCAGTGCACGTAAAAGCCAAAATAGCCAAAATTTATTAGGGCACAGGTCCCCGGGTAACTGCGTTTTCGAATTTCTGAAAAACTGATAAGGATAATATTTATCGTGTGCTAAACACCTCTAAAAAAACGGAGCCTAGCAGTAATAGGTAAAAAGTTAACTACTGAATATTAGTTAACCAGCCTGCTAGTACGTCTTAGCTGCACTCTGATATTCTGCACTGGGGACGTTGCTATGCTAAAAAAGTGCTGTTCTATTTAAAAAACCCCTATTTTAAGGCGGAAACCTTTAATGCCTCATCGTTGTAAGCAGGAGTTGTTTACTGAAATGTCACGCATTTTCAATTGGTCGAAATGGTCGTGACATCACATTGCACGAAAATTAAACGGGGGCAATTGTATTCGCTAGTAACCATGCAACCAATTATACGGATCGCATAGTGATGCTCCAATAAGTGGGGCTGAGTTTAGTTAATTAGTTCATTAACCAATTAGCCTAATTAAATTTTTAGCCAGACCAGATAAATGAAACCGAGAAGGAAATTGGTCGAGTTGGGGAATCGAACCTGGGTCTCCGGAGTCCGAGACGAGCACGCTACCACTCCGCCATGCCAGCTCGATGGTTTGGAATGGACACTACACAATGAAGGAAAAGTCGTTACTGCAGAAGCGCGTACTTCGGATATTAGAGAATTACAAAGGTCAAGTAAGAAACTTGCCTACGCAACCACTTTTCTTCAAACATAATATCCTTCCAGTTAAAAAAGTGTACAATTTCCGGATAATGCAACTAATATACAAAAAACAGCTATATGCCGATAACGTCCAGCATGCCTCCATGAGATACGCAATCAGGAATCGTAAGAGAAAGGTACAAAAATTCAGAACGAACTATGGCAAACAGGCTATGGACTATCAAATAGTTAGACTGCTTAACATACACGAATCTTATGTTGACTTCAGCCAACCATTCAGAGCCTTCAAACGAAATTATCGAGCATTCCTAGTTTCCTCAAATATAATTTTAGAACCATAAACGCATTGAAAATACAGTAAACATCTTTTACATGATTATCATGCATTTGCAACTATTATTCTAAGTTTGTTCTTTTGTTTCCCTTTCGTACTGCTCTTTGTTAGACTGTGATATACGCTAATACTCACTTCTGTTCAATTGTGTTATTAGAAACTTGCAGTTTGTACGCAACGTACGCAAGTTATGGCTTAGTTTCTTTTCATTTGTACATGAATGCCTATGTACCTTCATTCTTGCTCAAAACTTTTGAACTGCACTTTAGTTATATTGCGGCATTGTACTGTGTATTTCTCGTATTCATTGTGTTGTAATTGAAAAGCGTGAACATGTTATCCTATTGCAACCGCGTACATGCTTAAATTCAGAAAATGTGTGTCTGCTGCTGCTGCAGGCTGTAACTGATGGGAGGGGGCTAAGGCCTCGTCAGGCTTCCAAGCCTTTAGCCTTACGCCACCCGCAGGGATTCATCTGTATTGTTTCCTGCAAATAAAAAGCCAATTCAATTCAATTCAATTCAAAGGCGCGTCTAGTGAATACGGTTTCTTCGTTCACTCCCATCTTCCTCCCTTCCCGTTACGGCGATGTTCTGGTGTCCACCGAGACATGCGAAACAGATCCATTTCCTTTCCTCAAAAGCCAATTTACCGATGAGCAAGGCGTAGAGCAGAACGGACGATGGCGTTCTGTGGACTCCCTAGCAACGTTTCAAGACGCTGTCGCGTTCCAAGCGAAGCTTAACATCTTAACCACACATCAGAGACACAAGCAGCAACACCGCGCTTAAAAAGAACTAAGCGAGAAAATTAGCATCTTGATGCGCTGTACATAGTCGAATTCGAGAAATATGAAATAGAAATGAAACAAAAGTGCACATGTCAGTGCCACAAGCAGGAATTATGCTACGCACCAGCTTCCTTACGTGTCTAGTTATTTAAGGCTTCCGCCTCACCGCACTTTAGGTCAACAAAGCACCCCCTGAATTTTTAAAATCGTGTAAATTCTTAGTGGAAACGCTCTGTATATATTTTACACTACTGACCATGATCATAGACTGACCTCAAACAGATTGAGAGCACTGCCACACAAATCACTAAGCAAGGCAAAAGGTTCTTGTTACCCATGCAGCATTATGCACCTACAATCGTTTATAAGAGAGGTCGAGAACTAGCGATAGCTGGCCTGCTGCGCCAAGACTAGAACAGCAAAGGGGCAACCAAAGAATTTACGAACGACCCAAAGGTTATAGGATCTGTCCCAATGGCACTAAATGCGAGGGAGGTCTTCAAGAAAGAGGCTGAAAGGGACAAAGACTAAAAAGGAGGTCATAAAAGTGGTGACAAATGGGTGGCCAAACAATGCCAAGGCCCTGGTAGAACCAGCAAAGCTGTACTGTTCGCTCAGGGGCGAGCTTGCAGTTATTAAGGTGTGTTTATTTCTGGAGGAATATAGTCCGTAAACAAATACATACAGGACATATCGGCATAAACAGTTGCCTCAAGAGCCAGGAAAATTGCACATACTGGCCTGGTAGGACAGCCGATATAAGGAACTGTGTAGAGAGACTGTGTAGAAAGGTGTCCAGCATGTCAAGAAACCAACATGAAGCCACCACTTGAGCCCCTGCTCATGAAGGAAATACCAAGCTTTCTTTAGGAAATAGTTGCATCAGACATTTTCTGCTTTAATGGCAAACCTCATTTTGTTCTCATAACAGCTTCACTGGTTGTCCAGGCTTTAAGGCTCTTCATGGCGAATCAGAAAAAGAAGTCATCAGTGTCATAAAAGAATGGCTGATCCCTCATGGAGTTCCTAGGATGCTGGAAAGCGACTATGGGCTATTGGTATTACTATTATTATTATTATTAGTTGTTTATTTTATAAAATAAACACGTTGCTAGCTGCGGCATGTGCCATCGATACCTGAGGAACTGAGCTGCGGCTAGCGTGAGTAAAAGGACAAGGAGGAAAGAAAGAAGTGGAAAGGAAGAGTGGAGCGATAGGAAGAAAGGATAGGAGGGGCTATGTTACGCAGCAGAAGAGTTCAAGAAGCTCAGCCACGACTGAGGTTGGGATTCAAGCATGCATAGCATCAAACCCGAGATACATAAAAAAATGGCGTCGCAGTAGAGCTGTCGAAACAGCAATGGTAATCCTGCGGAAATGCACTGAAGTACAGAGTCGCCCACTCTTAGTACGAGTGCGGCGAGGCGGAGACGTACAAGGGCCTCGGGGGGCTGCTTCGCGTCGTCTGCTACAGCGCAACAGCGTATCGTCGCAGAGAAGCAAGCATGGCGTGCTCAAGCGCAGTAAGAGACGACACGAAGCACGGCCTGCGTGCCAGGGACCCCTGAACAGGGGGAGGAGGGGGGATCGGTCGCCCCTATGACATTTCTACAGAAGGGGCAGCGCTGCCAACTCTCCAACTGCTTGCACTTAGATCACATTCCTGACAAAAGATTCCCTAGTAGAAACAAACAACCAAAAATTTGTCGCCGTATTTTTGGTGTGTTGTGCCGTAACCCTGTTGTCTGTCTTGTGGTGTAATTGTATTGTGCTGCCTTTTGTTGTGTCGTATTGATGTTGTCTGCGCTGTCGTAATTATGTTGTCCTATGTTGTGCCGCATTCTTGTCGTGGCGTAATAAGTAAATATACAGTAAAACCCAATAATTCGGCCGCCGCGGTGGCTCAGTGGCTATGGTGCTCGGCTGCTGACCCAAAAGACGCGGGTTCGATCCCGGCCGCGGCGGCTAGAATTTCTTTGGAGGAGAAATTCTAGAGGCCCATGTACTGTGCGACGTCAGTGCACGTTAAAGAACCCCAGGTGGTCGAAATTTCCGGAGCCCTCCACTACGGCGTCTCTCATAGCCTTAGTCGCTTTGGGACGTTAAAACCCCACAAAACCAAACCAAACCAATAATTCGACGTGTTAAATCCCGGATAATTCAAATTATTTCAGTGGTACTGTAATTCCAATCATGAATTTGAACAGACAGTTTGATGCGGCGGCATGCAGCAGCCAGTTAACTGGAAAGTCTTAAATGTCATTTGAGGATGTCCGATACCGATTTATTCACAAACCGAAGGACCCTCGGAGGCGCGATGCCCTGCATAGCGATGCCAATTAGCAATGTCGATGCTCGATATGCGAACTGCCCCAGTACTGTCAGCACAAAACTGATTTCGTACACCTTGCAGAGCACTGGAGCAGACTCCTGCAGAAAAGACGTGCTTAACTGCAAAGCAGGTGTTGATACTAGTTTCTAAGTGATTTGCTATCGGCGCTTCGCCAAGGCATGTCCGGACTGATGGCAGCGGTGCACGTGCTCCTCTCCAGCCTGGCCGCTATCGAGGAAGCATCTAATGGAGGCGCTGGTATCGAAGCATCTCCTGTCCCTAGCAGTGTGCAATGCTAGCTTGACTGTGTGCAATGCTCTCCTGCACCGTTTCTTTTAGTATTCTGTGATTAGGGTTAGGCCGACCTAAATGCACCGCTTACCTCTTTGCGACCTGAGGTAGCTTTGGACTAACGCCAGGTAGTACGCACCTCGTGCCGGTTCCTGGCAGGCCCATATGGGGCTCCAAATGCATAAAAGGTTTCATTTCATATGCTAATCGGTTGCGTCGCAGAAAATTCGAATTGCTCGTTCATGCTGGCGGTCATTTCCTCGGCTGATTGAGAGGTAGTGCTAGGGCAAAGTTTTGCTGCTGATAATATCCAGGTGTGCTTGGCTTGCATCGTGCCGGAAACAAATTACAGGATCGTTTGCAATTCAGTTTGATGCTTCCAATTGGGCAGCACGCATCTGTAAAGGAAGGGTAGAATGCCGCTTTTTGGCCGTATATTTACACTGGCTTCAGACTGCTGTCCTTGAGATCGCATCGTTACACGTCTGTTGCTTTGAGTTGCACGCGCGTTGCAATGCCATGCCGCAGGAAACTACAAAACAAAATGCAGTGGTGGTAATCGCAAAGTGCGTCCAGTAATGATAGCACGTTTCCGCAATGGAATTTTTTACTTCGGTCCAATTTTTTGCTGTGGTCGGTTACTTCGAAAACCTGGTTATTCAAATAATTATCCAAGTCCCAAAGACTTCAAATTAATGAGCTTTTACAGTACTGCAGCCATTGCCTAGTTATTGAGAAGCTGACTGTTTATCTCTGTATGCACATTCATTCCAGAGCACATCAAAAACAACGTACTTCAACACAATCATGTTTATTGGCTGAAAAATGCCTTCCGCGATGCGCTCCAGCTGAGATCCGCGATGTGGCCACCTGAGGAAAAAATAAGCAAAAACTTTGTATTGCAAGTCCAACACCATATATTGCACATACATTCTAAAAATGAATTGGGAAGAAAACTGATGCAAAAAAAGGTGCGAAAAGGAGACCATCCCAAAAATACAGGCAGGAGAAAACCGCGCTTTTCGGAGCAAGAGCTTTAATTACACTGCCCCACTGTGTTATGCTCCCTGGCTTCCTGCAGTGGAACATGACGAGGTTTACCATTAACAGAGCTGAACATAGGCACTCAGCAAGAAAGATGAAAGGATGGTAGCAGCCTCCATAATAGCCAGCATGCACGTGAAAAACTTAACGACCACAGGAAACGAGTGATGAAGCCCAGCTACCACATTCTTCAGGCTGCCGGCATTTCTCTCCTAATGACGGTTAAGAAAATGGAGACTTATTGAAAGGAACCAATAGAATTGAACGAGGCATCTCCGATAGAAATCTGCCTGGTAGGGTTTTTGAAACGAAAGTTAAATACTGACACTAACCGCCAATAATGTGGACCAATTAGGTCCCATCTTCAAGGGTAACTGAAATACGAGGCAGCATGCAGCAGCACGGAGCGGCATTCGGTTTTCCTTTGCTCCCGCAAGGGCACCTTGTGTAACGAGGTGTTGGTGCTTGGCGCCACCACGGACCCTTAGCCCCCATACCGAAGCTGTCATCCGTACCGTGGCGATAGGATGAAAGGTGGAGGGAAGAAACCTTGAACGGTGGCGGTCGAGGAAGTGGTCAATCCTCGGCCGATGGGCTCCTCGTCTGTCTACCAGGCGGGGAGTCCCGGGACCTTCCTCTGTATATAAGGGTGAATCAGAGGCGACAAAGTATGAGGAACCCTTAGCCAGTACATGCGGTATGGAAAAATTTGCAAAAAAATCTGATCGGCCCCCAAAAAGGGTTCGCACCGATGCGAAAAAATTGATGCCACAGAAACCAGAAACGTTTCCAAAGTTTTTCATGGTTCACTCAAATACAGATGAACCTGTAGCAAACTTGTCTGCATTTGTGATCGCCAACACCCTAAAAAGGTGTGTAGGCAAAGTCTACAAAGCAAAAAAGCAGCGAACCGGAGATCTCCTTGTAGAAATTAACACAAAAGAACAAAGCACCAAACTGATGTCGTTACAGAATCTTGGAGAAACAAGTGTACAGGTAACCCCGCACCGCACCCTGAACCACTCAAAGGGCGTCATATCTGAATATGAATTCCTACAGAGTACCGACGCGGAAATGAAAGAATTATCTGAACAAGGAGTTATAGCAGCCAGACGAATAACCATTAGGAGAAACAATGTTGAAATCAAGACAAAACACATTGTCTTAACCTTCAATACCACAACTCTGCCTGACTCCATCCACGCCGCATACCTCCATTTTAAAGTCCGCCCATACATACCGAACCCGAGACGATGTTTCAAGTGCCAGCGCTTTGGACACAGCATGTTGGCTTGTCGCGGTTAACCAACTTGTGTCACATGCGCAGAAGACGCACATAAAGAGGAAAGATGCGAACGCACACCAAAATGCATCAACTGCAATGGCGCACATGGCGCGTACTCCAGGTCGTGCCCAGTCTGGAAAACAGAAAAACAAATCATAACTTTGAAGACCACAGAAAGCCTGTCCTACCTTGAAGAAAAAAAACGCGTCTCTTTCCATCAGAAAGGGATATACTCTGAAGCGGTGACGCGGGGACCGTCGCCGCCTTCAGTTTCTGTCGGCACACAGGTCGATCCGAAGGACCTGGGGTCGACAACCAAGTCCCCACCACAGAAGTCGGTGACACAGTCCACAGGGCTGAAAATTTCACGGGAAGACCACGCGATCGTCGCCGGAGGCCCTCAGGCCCCACTTTCAGCAGCGGCATCCTCGGCGACAGACACCCAGAACAGCTCTGCTGAACTGGACCTGTCGCCCCACCCCTCTAAGAAGGCAACTGCTGGCCCAAGAGACTCTGCCGCTGGAGCACGGACTGGTTCAGCGGTGCCAACAAAAAAGACGAATGCGAAGGCCACGGGCCATCGCAACCAAGAAGCATCCTCCACGTCCACCGTGGAAGAAATGGATGTCAGCGAAAGTCCGCCGACATCTAAAACACACGCACCCGCGGCGTCTCCTCGGAAATCCAGCGCCACGAAAGTGGCGATGGATTCAACTCCTGGCTCGCCACCGCTGCAGCGGCGGTGAGACTCCCTAGAGAAGAAAGGGAAACCACGAATCACTGCTCCTGAGAATAAAGAACTTTCCCTAATCCCCAGCTTATCACAATGGCGTATAGAATACAATGAAACTGTAACGGTCTACACAGAAACTACAGACATAACCGAAATGCTGAAAACAATGGCACCTACAGCTGTGTGCCTGCAGGAAACAAACCTTCGGCCACAGCACACAAACATCATTAATAAATATAATATTTTACGAAAGACCGAGTGCAAGCTAGCCGACTCTCGGGAGGCGTCACTATCATAACGCAAAGCGATGTCCCTGCAAAAGAGATATCATTAAAGACAAACTTAGAAGCGGTCGCAGTAAACATAATTAGCCATAAAACGATAAAAATATGCTCTGTGTACATACCACCACACAACACAATTGCCAGGCGTGATCTAGAAGAACTTCAAGAGCAGTTGCCTGAGCCATATGTGATAATTGGGGATTTTAACGCACACTCCTCATTCTGGGGAAGTGAGCATACTGATTCCAGGGGTCAGCTCATCGAAGATTTTATTCTTTCAAATAACATATGTTTAATGAATACGGGAAAAGCCACGTACTGTTGCCCCAGCTCTGGAAAAATGACCCGCCTCGATTTAGCATTTGCATCTCCATCGGTTTTTAATGATTTTATTTGGGATGTTTTAGACGAACCTCGGGGAATTGATCACGTACCTACGGTTTTAAAGCTAACATCAACTACAGTCATCCTCTCTAGGAAGCCACGGCGATGGAAAATTCAGCTCGCCGACTGGGCACTTTTCAGAACGAATGCCACACTAGAAAAAGAATATGCCGAAACCCTTACTATAGAAGAAATAAATGAAAAATTTGTCACATGCTTAATATCTGCAGCAATAGAAGCCATCCCACAAACGTCTGAAATTGCACGAAAAACACATAAAGTTTGGTGGTCAACTGAATGCTCATTGGCTAAAAAGCAGCAAAACAAGGCTTGGGGCAACCTTCGCAGATATCCCACTGCAGGAAACTTGCTCATCTTCAAAAGGGCTAGAGCCAAAGCACGATACATTAGACGCAACGCAGAAAAGTCATCATGGCAACAGTACGTATCCTCCATAAACAGCTCAATATCATCAAAGAAAATGTGGGAGCAGGTGCGGAAATTCACTGGAAATTTTACCCCATTCACATTTCCAATGCTAACAACCCCCGGTACTCAAACAACATTAGAAGAACAGGCCAACATATTGGGTGAGTATTTTTCCACAGTTTCAAGCTCATCCAACTACGCACAAACATTTCAAAAGCACAAAACAATAGTAGAAAAACAAAAACTTCCCTTTGGAACATGCGTACACGAAGACTACAATCAGCTTATTACAATGAAGGAACTAAACACAGTACCAAAATTAGGTAAAATGACAGCACCAGGCCCAGACAATATACATTATGCCATGCTTGCTCACTTCTCTGAGACTGCCATAGAGGCTCTCCTAATCCCCGCAGGGAGGCGTCTGCCGCATGCAGACGTTGGTGAGTGGCGACACCACGGGGTTAACCCGAGCATCCGCAGGGACATCCGCGCAGGGGGATGATGTTGAGCATGCGTCACCACGGACCCGAGCATCCGCGCTTAGCCGTGCGTGGCATCGCCGTGTCCGGGGAAAAGGTGATCCTGGTGGTTGAGCCGATGCCGAGAGTTTGGACCCTTAAGGCCCGTCGGCGGAGGCAACACACCACTTTGGCTCCAGCTTCCTGTAGACGGCACCTCCGGCCTGACCCGACCGGGGGGAATCGGCAGTCGCCTTTTCCTATCCTCCCCTCTATCTTTCACTTTCCTATCTCTTTCTTACAACTCTCCTGTCTCCTCCTCTTTTCTTCCTTTTTTCCTCTTTTTCCTGGCGGCGAGGGTTAACCATGTGTGACCAACTACCCTGAGTTGAGTCATATTAGGTTATAGTTAAGGTGTACAGCTGACATGGGCAGACTTGCTCGCAAGTTCCTGTCCCGTCCCCTTGTTGGGCTCCATGGTGGGTGGCTGGCACCATGACCGAAAAACTAGAATTTTTATGGCTCCCCCTTGTTCCAAACCAGATCGCTCTCTCAAGAGAGGGCGGAACGAAGCAGAACAGTTTTTTTAAAAAAGAAAAGTCAGTTATCCTAAGTACCATGTGATTCATAGTAAAGTACAAGACAAGCAAGCTAGAATCATGTCCCCCTTCCTAGTGTCAAAGTGTTTGACAGAAGCCTTGGGCATTGGCTACAAGGTATCTAAAATGGCCAGCGGTGACTTACTGCTCGAACTGCGTGACAACGTCCAACACTCAAAACTCGTAAACATTGTATCTGTTGGGGATATTCCTGTCTCCGTGACGTCACACCGATCTCTGAACACCGTCCGAGGTGTTATATCCGAAAATGACTTTGTCGACATCACTGAAAAAGAGATGCTCGAAGGCCTGAGTGACCAAGACGTGATAGATGTTCACAGAATCAAGATCCGGAAGGATAATAAGGAAATTGACACAAAACACATGATCCTGACGTTCAACACCAGCACACTGCCCGACACAGTCGAAGTAGGATATCTAAAAGTTAACGCAAGACCAAACATTCCCAACCCTCGCCGATGTTTCAACTGCCAAAGGTTCGGTCACGGCTCAAAAAGTTGCCGCGGCCGGAAAACGTGTGCGAAATGCGCCTCGAAGGATCATTCTGATCAATGTGACGCAGCCCCGCACTGCGAAAACTGTGAAGGTGACCATGCAGCGTACTTCAGGGCTTGTCCGTCCTGGAAAAAAGAAACGGAGGTAATCACCATAAAGTCAAGGGATAACATTTCATTTAAAGAAGCGAGAAGGCGTTTTGCACTCACGAACTCATTCTCCTTCACAACAAAACAAAACTTCGCCGATGTGGTGCGTGGGCGCGGCGCACCACACCAGGCTTCGGCACCCGTCCAGGTCACACGCAGTGAGCCTGTGGCGGTGCCATCCGCGCCCCTAGGGAGAGCAGCTAACGCTGCTCCGTCAACTGCAAGTCAGGCTGCGCAGACCCCCGGGTCGGCGGGCCTCAAGACCTCTTCCCACAGGTCGAGGTCAAACTCGAACGCGAACGTGCCTCCTGCACAGTCGTCCAGCGCCTCCGCAGAGGCGGTGGACACGGCCCCGGGCAGCCCCGCGCCGTCCACGTCGGACGGTCGGCGGAGCTCTCTGGATCGATCAAAAAAAGACAGGCCCCGAGTCACGGGGCCAACAACAACTTGATCTACCTTTCCACCCTATAGAAACACAAAATCAAGATGGCATTCATAATACAATGGAACTGTAGAGGACTTTTAAACAATTACAGTGACATAAAAGACATAGTAAGAGCACACGCTCCTGTCACCTTATGTCTACAAGAAACAAATTTAGGTCCCCAAAAAAATAACTTTCTTAAGAATTACTGTTTTCCGCCGCGGTCGGGAACAGGCGAGCCGGCTGTCGGGAGGCGTAGCTATCATAGTGAAAAACGGTGTCCCGGCTCGAGAGCTTAAACTAAAAACAAGACTCGAAGCTGCCGCAGCCACTCTGGTTGCCCATAAAACCATCCCAGTGTGCTCACTATATATCGATCCGCACTTTAATTTAACACTACATGACTTAGAGGATCTTTTAGAGCAGCTACCAGAGCCATACCTGGTAGTTGGAGATTTTAATGCACATTCATGTTTTTGAGGAAGCGAGAAAACTGACGCTAGAGGCCATCTCGTAGAGGATTTTATTTTATGCAATGACGTCTGTTTGCTCAACTCTAATAAACCCACTTACTGCTCCCCAACCTCGGGGAAAATGAGTGTTTTAGATTTGTCTTTTACTTCCCCGTCTGTTTTTAACGATTTTAACTGGAGTGTTTTAGAGAATCCATATGGAATAAGTCTCTCATCATCGCCAACAGTCGTTCCCACAAAACCACGGTGTTGGAAGCTACATTTACCTGACTGGCAGCTTTTTAGTGCAAAAGCCACATTAGAGAAAATAGTTTTAGAAAATACTGACATCAATGAGATCAATGAAAAGTTCACAAATTGTATCTTAGCTGCCGCACATTTAGCTATTCCTCAATCCTCAGGAATAGTAAAACAAAATCACAAATACTGGCACACAAAAGAATGTAAAGATGCAAAAAAGAAACAAAACAAAGCCTGGGGCATTTTTCGGAGATATCCAACACATGAAAATCTCATAAACTTTAAAAAAGCAAGAGCAAAAACACGATACATCAGACGCAACGCAGAAAGGGCATCATGGCAACAGTACATATCCTCGATAAACAGCTCAATAACATCAAAAAAAATGTGGGAGCAGGTGCGGAGATTTACTGGAAATTTTACTCCTTTCACATTTCCCATGCTAACAACACCCGGTACTCAAACAACATTATCCCCGCAGGGAGGCGTCTGCAGCATGCAGACGTTGGTGAGTGGCGACACCACGGGGTTAACCCGAGCATCCGCAGGGACATCCCCGCAGGGGGATGATGGTGAAAAATGCGTCACCACGGACCCGAGCATCCGCGCTTAGCCGTGCGTGGCATCGCCGTGTCCGGGGAAAAGGGGATCCTGGTGGTTGAGCCGATG
The DNA here is from genome assembly GCF_055824585.1 of Amblyomma mixtum. NCBI lineage: Eukaryota > Metazoa > Arthropoda > Arachnida > Ixodida > Ixodidae > Amblyomma > Amblyomma mixtum. The sequence goes on from NC_143014.1 coordinate 317,954,500, forward strand.
CCGAGCGTTTGGACCCTTAAGGCCCCTCGGCGGAGGCAACACACCACTTTGGCCCCAGCTTCCTGTAGACGGCACCTCCGGCCTGACCCGACCGGGGGAAATCGGCAGTCGCCTTTTCCTGTCCTCCCCTCTATCTTTCACTTTCCTATATCTTTCTTACAACTCTCCTGTCTCCTCCTCTTTTCTTCGTTTTTTCCTCTTTTTCCTGGCGGCGAGGGTTAACCGTGTGTGACCAACTACCCTGAGTTGAGTCATATTAGGTTATAGTTAAGGTGTACAGCTGGCGTGGGCAGGACTTGCTTTCAAGTTCCTGTCGCGTCCCCCTGTTGGACTCCATGTTGGGTGGCTGGCACCATGACTGAAAAACCTCAATTTTTTTATGGCTCCCCCCCTTTCAAAACCTGATCGCTCTCTTAAAAGAGTGCGGAACGAGGCAGCAGACTTTTTTTTCGAAAAAGAAACCTACATTCACAAAGTTTCATGTGATACATAGCAACAGTGACGAAAAGAAAGCTCGAATAATATCCCCATTCCTTGTAACCAAATTTTAACAGATACCTTAGGGCCTGGCTATAAGGTATCAAAATGGCCAGCGGCGACCTACTTCTTGAACTACGCGAGAGCATCCAGTGCTCAAAACTCTCAAACATCGATTCCATAGGGGACATCTCTGTCTCCGTAACTCCCCACCGATCCCTCAACACAGTCAAAGGCGTAATCTCAGAGGCTGACTTCATCCATCTAACCGAAACCGAAATGCTTGAAGGACTTTCCGATCAAAATGTAATTGAAGTGCACAGAATCAAAATCCGCAAAGACAACAAAGAAATAGACACCAAAAACATGGTCCTCACGTTTAACACCAGCAGTTTGCCCGAAACGATCGATGTTGGAGACCTGAAAATCACCGTAAGGCATTACATACCAAATCCCCGTCGCTGTTTCAATTGCCAGAAGTTTGGCCATGGCTCACAGAGCTGCCGCGGCCGCAAAACCTGCGCGAAATGCGCATCAAGGGACCACCAGTCTCAGGAATGCGACGCAGCTCTACGCTGCGCGAATTGTGAAGGAGATCACGCTGCATACTCCAGGGCGTGTCCGTCCTGGAAAAAGGAAAAAGAAATCATAACCATTAAGACTAAAGAAAACATTTCATTCAAAGAAGCGAGGAGGCGTTTTGCGCTTACCAATTCATTCTCCTTCACAGCAAAACCAAACTTCGCTGATGTGGTGCGCGGGGGTGTAGCACCACACAGCGCTCCGGCACCTGCCGCGGCCACTTCCACCGCGCCTGTGGCAGTGCCATCCACGCCCCAGGCCGAGACAGCGAAAGCTGCTCTGCCAACTACAAGCCAGGGAGTACGGGCCCACAGGTCAGCATCCCGCAGGACTTCCCCCCGTCGGGGGAGGCCTGACACCCACACACCCGCGGCTTCTTCGCGGTCGTCCAGCACCTCTTCCGAGGTGATGGACCAAACTCCCAGCCCGTCTGCTTTACAGCGGCGGAACAGCTCTCTTGAGCGAAAAAAAGGCAGGGCTACCATAACGGCCCCAGAACATAAGTAAACCTCTCGTTGCTCCTACCCCAAAACATAAAACATGGCTTTTCTTGTTCAGTGGAACTGTAGAGGAATATTGAGAAATTACGATGACATAAAAAACATTTTAGGGTCAATGTCACCCGTAGCCTTATGTCTCCAGGAAACCAATCTAGGTCCACAACATATGAACATCCTGAAGCATTATAAAACTTTTAGACGCGATCGTGAGCAAGCAAATAGACTCTCTGGAGGCGTCGCGATTATCGTACAAAGCGGCGTTCCTGCTCGAGAAATAAAACTCAAAACAAAACTTGAAGCCGTTGCGGTCAGTGTCGTCAGCCATAAAACAATTTCTCTTTGTTCTGTATATATTCCTCCACATTCTACATTAACAGTCCACGATTTACAAGAACTTATCAATGAACTTCCAGAACCGTATCTAGTAGTAGGGGACTTTAACGCTCACTCCCCTTTTTGGGGAAGCGAGCACTGTGACTCTAGGGGTCAAATAATTGAAGATTTTATCCTCACAAATAATGTATGTCTTTTAAATACAGAAAAAGCCACATACTGCTCCCCTGCCACAGGGAAAATGACCTGTTTAGATTTGTCTTTTAGTTCACCTTCTGTTTTTAGCGATTTTAACTGGGACGTCATTGACAACCCATATGGCAGCGATCACCTCCCTATACTAATCACTTTAACATCCCCGCCGGAAATAATCCCCACAAGGCCACGGCGCTGGAAGCTTCACCTCGCCGACTGGTCACTTTTTAGAGCAAACGCAAATTTAGAAAATATACTTTTACATAATCTCTCCATCGACCAGATAAATGAAAAGTTCACTAATTGTATCATAACTGCCGCACTCACAGCTATTCCACAGTCGTCAGGAGTGGTGCAACAAAGTCATAAAATATGGTGGACAAAAGAGTGCAAGGAAGCAAAAAAACTACAAAACAGAGCTTGGGGTAAATTTCGCCGGTACCCGACACATGAAAATCTCGTTAATTTTAAGAAGGCAAGAGCCAAAGCTCGGTACGACCGTCGGGGTGCCGAGAAAGCATCATGGCAGAGTTATGTTTCATCCATTAACAGTCAGATGACATCTAAAAAAATGTGGGAGCAGGTTCACAAATTAAACGGTAGCTTTTCAACATTCACAATTCCGCTTTTAACAACACCTGGCACACAAACAAGCATACAGGAACAGGCAGACATATTGGGGGAACATTTCACTGCAGTTTCAAGTTCATCACACTACACGCAGTCCTTTTTAAAATACAAAAATACAGCTGAAAAACAGCGGCTGCCAACAACTGGAGGTGAAAATGAAAAATACAATAGTCTAATTACCCGCCAAGAAATCAACAGAGTACTGTCTGCCGGAAAAAAAACTGCTCCAGGACCCGACCATATACATTATGAAATGCTTGCACAGCTTTCTGAGCCTGCCATAGAAGCACTTTTAAGATTCTTCAACACAGTTTGGATGTCAGGGAAAATACCTGTAGCCTGGAAGAAAGCTATTATTGTACCGTTTCTTAAACCTAGTAAACCCCCAACCTCTCCTAGCAGTTATAGACCCATAGCCTTAACCAGTTGCCTCGCCAAATCCTTCGAAAGTGTCCTAAATATAAGACTAACCTTTGTTCTTCAACCCTGTGAACTGCTTGATATCCATCAGTGTGGATTTAAAAAAGGATGCTCCACTACAGATCACTTAGTCCGCCTTGAAAATACTGTCAGAGAAGCTTTTATACACAAACAACACTGTCTTAGCGTCTTTTTTGATTTAGAAAAAGCATATGATACAACCTGGAGGTTCGGGATTCTCCAGGACTTAGCTGAGCTCGGCATCCGTGGCAGAATGCTCAACTCCATTAAAGACTTTTTGTCTAACCGCTCATTTAATATCCGCCTAGGCTCGACCCTTTCGAGGGACTTCATTCAGGAAAATGGAGTTCCTCAAGGGTGCATTTTAAGCACAACTCTCTTCGTTGTAAAAATGAATTCTATTAGAAAAATAATCCCAAGGTCCATTATGTATTCAATGTATGTTGATGATCTTCAGATAGCATGTACATCTTCCAATATATCCACATGCGAACGACAAGTACAGCTTACAATCAACAAAATGGCAACATGGGCAGACAAGAATGGTTTCCAGTTCTCAACACAGAAAACAGTGGCCTTACTTTTTTCACTCAAAGGAGGCTTGCACACAAATCCAACATTACACCTCAACCAAACCGAGCTGCCTTTCAAAAACGAACACAAATTTCTAGGCATCACCTTCGACAAAAAACTTACTTTCCTGCCTCACATAAACGCACTGAAAATTAAGGCGTCGCTAGCACTGAACATACTGAAAGTCCTATCACGCAAACACTGGGGTTCTGATCGGTATGTCTTCTGCACATTTATCGCTCTGTAGTACGTTCCGTTTTAGATTATGGTTGCATAGTGTATGGATCAGCAAGGCCATCGTACTTGAAGCGACTGGATCCTGTGCACAATTCGGGATTGCGCCTTTCGACTGGTGCTTACAGGACGTCACCCATAAATAGCCTGTACGTCGAAACCAATGAACCACCACTTGCAGACAGACGAACAATGCTCACATGCTCATACATTTTAAAGATCCGTTCCCAGCCTAAACACATCTGTTACCCACTCGTTACAAAGTGCCCATCCCGAACACTATTTACCAACAAACCTCTAGCAATCAGACCACTTCTTCTCCGCTTTGAAGAGAAATGCCAAGAACTAGACATAATAAACGTATTACCTAATATTGCCCGCAAACCTGATCCACTCCCGCCTTGGTACTGCCTACCATCTGTGTGCGACTTCACATTAACACAATTTCAGAAAAAACATACTCCACATGAACAGATATTACAGGAATATTTAGCACTCAATGAAAAATACGGAGAATACGAAGCATTTTATACCGATGGATCAAAATCGGCGCACTACGTGGGAAGTGCTGTAGTTCAGAATAATTGGGAAAAAATAGTACGGCTACCTGAGTGTACATCCATTTTCACCGCCGAGTGTTACGCAGTTTTGGTCGCTGTAGAAAAAATAATAAATGAGAACATTCAGAACAGTATCATTTACACTGATTCTCTGATCATACTAACCTCACTTCACCATAGCAATGCAGTGACACCACTAATCGGGGATATCATACACAACATAAGCGCGATAATACAGGGACAAGACATAAAATTTTGCTGGGTTCCCAGCCACATTGGAATCGCTGGCAATGAGAAAGCAGATGAATGTGCTGGAAAAGCTCGGAACAAAGAAATCAAGAAAGTGAACATCCCCTACAATGATTGTATGAAGTTGGTACAGTGCAAGCTAAGAAATAAATGGCAGTCGCAATGGAATATTGAAAGAAATAATAAGCTGCATTTAGTAAAACCCATCCTAGGCGAATGGAAATCATGCTCACACCAAAAACGATTCATCGAAGTTATTTTATGCCGTCTCCGTATTGGACACACACATCTCACACACAACTTCCTACTTACAAAAGAAGACAAACCTGTTTGTGAAAAGTGCGGAGATGAACTAACAGTAACCCACATATTATTCTCATGTACGGAACTTGAATCTATAAGGAAAAAACATTTTACTACCTTTTACAAAGAACAGATTCCTTTTCATCCAGCATTGGTTTTAGGCAAAGATGCACTTGTCAGTATACCCTGTGTTTTTAGCTTTTTAAGGGAAGCCAGTATTCTTCACAAACTCTAATTTACTCACCCTGTGCTTCACTACATACAGTTATACACCTCAGCCACTTTCTCAATCATGAGAGGGAGGCTGAGGTCTTTATCTGAGCTGTTGGGAGCCTAGAAATCCTTGCCGAGCCAAGGATGTCTGCGGAGGCGACCCAACCTTTAAAAGTTTCTGCTCTCAGACATTTTTAAAATTCTTGTCTTTCATCAGCTAGTTAGTAAAAATAAATTTTAGGCCCTTTACACCACCGTTTTTATCCACTTTGTTTTCAAACTCTGACCAAGCCAATTTTTCCATACCTTGTTCTTGGCGCATGATAGCCTTAGCTGCTTATGCGCCAATAAATTCAACACAACACAACTCAAACAACATTAGAAGAGCAGGCCAACATATTGGGTGAGCATTTTTCTGCAGTTTCAAGCTCATCCAACTACACACACTCCTTTCAAAAGCCCAAAACATTAGTAGAAAAACAAAAACTTCCCTTCAGAACATTCATACATGAAGACTACAATCAGCTTATTACAATGCAGGAACTAAACGCAGTACTAACATCCGGTAAAAAGACAGCACCAGGCCCAGACAATATACATTCTGCCATGCTTGCTCACCTCTCTGAGACTGCCATAGAGGCTCTCCTAATATTTTTCAATAAAATATGGATGAGTGGAGAAATCCCCCAAGCATGGAGAGAAGCAATCATAGTACCCTTTCTAAAACCTGGCAAACCACCAACTAGTCCCACCAGTTACAGGTCAATAGCACTCACTAGCTGTAATGCAAAAGCATTCGAAAGCATTCTAAACATCAGACTAACATTCATACTTCAGTCCCGGCAACTTTTAGATATACACCAGTGCGGGTTCAAAAAGACATGATCCGCAACCGATCACCTTGTTCGCTTTGAGAACACAGTCTGGGCAGCGTTCATCCACAAGCAACACTATATTGGGGTCTTCTTCGATCTGGAGAAGGCTTACGATACCACGTGGAGGTTCGGTATCCTCCGCGACCTAGCGGACCTAGGTATCCGCGGCAGGATACTGAGCTGTTTGAACGACTTCCTAACCAACCGCACGTTCCGAGTCCGCCTAGGCGCAACCTTCTCCAACACTTTTATACAAGAAACTGGCGTACCCCAGGGGTGCATCCTCAGCACGACTTTATTCACCATCAAAATGAACTCCATAGGAAAAGTAATCCCAATATCCATAATGTACTCAGTTTACGTAGATGACCTCCAAATAGCATGCACGTCTTCCAGCATACCTACTTGTGAGCGACAGATACAAATAACAATAAATAAACTGGCTACCTGGGCAGATAGAACCGGATTTAGATTTTCTCCTCAGAAAACAGTAGCGGTTCAGTTCTCTTTGAGACGAGGCCTACAGGCCGACCCAACACTACATTTAAACCAAACCCCACTACCTGTCAAACAAGAGCATAAATTCCTAGGGATAACTTTGGATAAAAAGCTCACTTTCTTGCCACATATAAACAGCTTAAAGAAAAAAGCTTCCCAGGCCCTTAATGTGCTGAAAATACTATCAAGAAAACGCTGGGGGTCTGATAGAGCTTCCCTGTTGCATATATATCGTTCTCTGGTTCGCTCTAAGTTAGACTATGGGTCCATAGTATATGGCTCAGCAAGACCGTCCTACATAAAACGACTGGATCCTATCCACAATCTTGGTTTAAGGTTGTCTTCCGGTGCTTACAGAACTTCACCAATAGCAAGTCTGTATGTGGAAACTAATGAGCCTTCCTTAGAAGATCGAAGAACTGCACTAACTTGTACATACATCCTCAAAATCCTTTCTCAGCCCAAACATCTCTGTTACCCAATTGTGACGAAATGCCCATCCCGAATACTCTTCAACAACAAGCCCCATGCGATTAAGCCGTTGCTGTTGCGCTTCGAAGAAAAATGTCAAACTCTGAACATACTAAACGAAATCAAAAATATTGCCCCAAGACACGAAGCGCTACCACCGTGGTACACTCTCCCCACAGTGTGTGACGTCACACTAACACGCCTCAGCAAAACCTGTTCACCACACGAGCATATAATACAAGAATATCTAGCACTACAACAAAAATACAGAAATTATACTGCCTTTTATGCTGATGGGTCAAAAACTCATGCTCATGTAGGAAGCGCAGTAATACAAGGAAAAAATGAAAATGCAGTGCGACTGCCCTCATGTGCTACAGTGTTCACCGCTGAGTGTTATGCCATTAGTGTTGCGGTACAGAAAATAACAAATGAAAACGTCAAAAACAGCATCATTTATACAGATTCACTGAGCGTCCTTACAGCATTAAACTCCAAAAATGCCATGGAGCCACTGATAGGGAGCATCATACACAATATAGTAAAGGTCACATCACAAAAACATGTTATAAAATTCTGCTGGGTTCCCAGTCACGTTGGTATTAGGGACAATGAGAGAGCCGACATGTGTGCTGTTCATGCCAGAACCATGGAAATAAAAAATGTGAATTTGCCTCCTAGGGATTACATGAAGTTAGTGCATAGCAGACTAAGAGCCACGTGGCAAGCTTCTTGGGAAAATGAAGGACACAACAAGCTGCATACCATAAAGCCCATTTTAAAAGAATGGAAATCATGCCGTCATAAAGAGCGTTTTACCGAAGTAAGTTTATGTCGTGTACGCATAGGTCACACACACATCACCCATAACTTCTTATTAACAAAAAAAGACAAACCTGTGTGTGAAATGTGTGGTGAGGAGCTCACAGTTAATCACATTTTAATTTCTTGTTCCCATCTCGAAGAAGTTAGGAGAAAGTTTTTTACTGTATTTTACAATCAACAGATTCCATTTCATCCCGCATTGCTTTTAGGCGAGCAGACACTTGTGGAGTTTTCACTTATTTGTAAGTTTCTAAAGAAGGCCAATGTTTTAAACCTATTATGTAACCTTTATACACTTGACATAACATCATCTAACCTTGTGTTTGGCGCATGATAGCCATAGTTGCTTATGCGCCGTAAAACCCCATATAACTAACTAACTAACTTTTTTCTATTCCCAAGAATAAAATCGGCGCTCAAGAGGAAACATCACGGATCGGTAGAGGCGGTTCAACAGGCCGTGACGAGGGAGCTAAACAGCATTCCGCTCCAGGCGTTCCTGGAGGCGTACGAAAACTGGAAAACTCATTGGCAGCAGTCTGTAGGTGCGGAAGGGTGCTACTTTGAAAAATTCTAATCGTTTGTACTATTCTCATGAATAAATTTTATTAAAAAAATGAGTCCTACTACTTTCAGAAGAGACCCTGTAGACATCAAACTAAACAAGACCACCCCCGTTTTCTTTCCAGCTGGCCGTCGCCTAGCCAGCTGCGGGAAGCCCAAAGCGGCTTCTACGCTGTCGCCGGCTTTCCGCGTATCGTCGGCGCAATCGACGGCACATATGTGCGAATACAGGCTCCCGAAGAGCATGCAGAAGCCTATATCAACCGTCCCTTTTATCATTCAATCGCCGCCGCGGTGGCTCAGTGGTTATAGTGCTCGGCTGCTGACCCGAAAGACGCGGGTTCGATCCCGGCCGCGGCCGTTGAATTTCTTTGCAGGAGCAATTCTAGAGGCCCGTGCACTATGCGATGTCAGTGCACGTTAAAGAACCCCAGGTGGTTGAAATTTCCGGAGCCCTCCACTACGGCGTCTCTCATAGCCTTAGTCGCTTTGGGACGCTAAACCCCATAAACCATAAACCAATCATTCAATCAACGTGCAGCTGGTGGTTGATAGCCACTGCCGCATCGTCGATGTGGTCGCACGGTGGCCGGTGTTACGTTTCGCCTTCGTCGTGAGGAAAAATTGGCGCGGTTGCAGCGGAATGCCGACGAGTCCCGAAAGGCACGTGGGGTCAGCGCCTGGATTAGCGACGGAAGCGGCGTCAGTAATCCACGCTGCAACTAGCCAGCGCAGCTCTCCAGTGCACCCTCCTAATCAGAAAGAAGTTAGCTGCCAAGGTGGGCAGTACTTGATATTCCAAGGGGCCTGGGGGTCAGCTGAGTACAGTCCTCAAGTTTGACAGCAGCATCCGTCTTCCAGGAAGAAGCTTACAGCGAGCGTTTCCTCTACAACGCGCGGACTTGCACGTAGCCTGGACCCTGCACGTGCGACCGCATGAAAAGCGCGGGAACGCTGATCGTGGACATTCCGGCGTCTGCGCGACGCAGATGGCATCTTTCTCTCTCTCCCAACACGTGACGGGGGCGTGTTTCCTATTGAGAGAGTTGGTGATGGGTGCCACAGTGAACTTTCAGGACACTGTTTCCTCGGCCGGCCCGGTCCCCATCTAGGGAGCCCAATGAAAGGAAACGCTATAAAACTTGGCGCCTTGTACGGCCGAGTAGCTCCTGACCATCGAGCTCATGATCATGTAGCTTCTCGCCATCAAGCTCCTTGTTATCGAGACTACCTTACTGAGACGTTCTCTCAGTTGCTGTTTGTATATAGTGTAAATTTACCTGTATAAAGTTCTTGTCTTTCCCGTAACCTAGTCTCCGACCTCCCTCATCCCCTCTCCGATTCGACCATGCTACTTGAGCCGCAACAACTGGTTGCCAGCGGTGGGATCGAGACAACGGTCGCCAGCGGAGAGACGGGGTCAAGGGTATGCTGAGCAGCAGATCCGCGAGTCGGGAGCATAGCAACAGCCCTGAGTGATGACTAGTTGCCTGCAGCGGACCGACTGCGCTGGATTCTTTGGCTGCGAGGTTTGATGAGTGCGGGACTTTCTTCTACTAAGTTTTGCCAGGCTTTTGTTAGTGTCATAAATAGAGCTGGTATTTGATTGTCGTTGCTGCCGGGTTAGTGCGGCAAGACAATAGCGGGCAGTAGAAAAAGCAGCACTCGGAACAGCCATGGATTTGAAGACGCTGCGCAAATCGAAGTTACTGGAGCTTGCGAAAGAGTTGGGTCTGGATGTTTCAGGCAAACTCTGAAAATCGGAACTGCTGAGGGCTGTTCTCGCGTTGGAGGCTGAAGATGAAGAGCTTTTGGAATGCCTTGAGACCACTCAGGAAAGGGAATTGGCAAAGAAAAAGGAGGAAAAACGAGAGAAAAAGGAGCAGGAGCGACAGCGGGAAATCATGCATAAACTTAATGCGATCAGAAGTATAAGAACGCGATCTCGCTTATGTGTTTTCAGAAAAGGCGAAAATTTCAGAACTTTTCTTGAAAATTTTGAGACAAGTTGCATGGAGGAGCAGCTAGACCAGGGTGATTGGCCAATTGTGTTGATGGGATTCCTCCCGTGTGAACCCAGAAACGTATTGCCGCGGTTGTCTGACGAGGATACCCACAACTATGCGATAACTAAAAGTGCGCTTTTCCGGTACTTTGGACTATCCGCATATGTCGAATTCACGAGCCAAATTGGCAGCTGACGAGAGTGTCAGGGGCCGAGTTGGGAGTTCAGCTCAGTCGCCGAATGACATGGTGCTCCTCAGAAGTGGCGGCATAGGACAGGTTTGGTCCAGGAAAGAAAGGCCACTTCAGTTTCGAGGACCGATGATTTCGGTCGAAAAGCTAGCGAAAAGTGCAAACCCGCAAGCCATAAGGGCTCAAGGGATAGTTTTGGCGCTAATGCTAGGGACAAGGAAAGGTGCAAAGCGGTGGTTGAGCCCAGAAGAGCATGCCCTTTCAGAGAAGGAGGCGGATTTCTGCGGTCAAGGGGTTAATACCCTGGAGAAAAACGCCGAAGGTTTCAGTGACCAGGGAAAAGTAGTCTGGGTCATTTCAGGAAGGTCATGACGGGAGTTCAGTGAAGGCCGAGTTTCATGGGAACCAAGAGCAAACTGTGAGTTGCATGAACCCCAACGACAAAAAATCCGAGAGATCTGCTTTGTTAGCGAGCAGTGTCAGTGCTAATAAAGAAACGACCATCTCTAACCCTGAGGCACAGACTATTTTGAATTGAGAGGCTGATGTTTTCTCTGAGGAAAAGAGTAGTGAGCTCACAGGCCGGCCCACTGAGGGAATCAAGGGATACATTTCTTCTATGCTGCCGGCGAACACAAGTAGCCAAAGATTGGAGACGACGCTCTGCTGTAAAGAGAGTGGCCACGATTCACCCGAGTAGGCCGTTGAAAGCCCAGGTCAGAACGGAACGCTAGCCAAATAGTGTGGTTCAGGTATAGTTGCGGGCCAGGTAGTTAGGATCTCCGGGTCGGATAGCAAGCCTCAAGAGAGCAAGTTATGCTCAAAAGAAAGTAAAGAGCAGTCGGGACAATTAGGTGCTTCGACGTGCAGTGACTCATCGAAAGCGCGAGGCGATAATTCAAATTCAAGTAGGAAAGGCGGCTTCGTGCTGAGTCAAAAAGCAGGTGTGAAGGGTGAAGGCACCGCGAGAAAGGGAGGTGTACAGGACAGAACAGCTAGCGCAGTTTCCGGAAAGCGACCGCGCGCAAGGAGAACCAAGCCAAGGAGTAGTCGGCAGAGCAAGGACAAAGGACGGGCCCAAAACATCGTAAGGGTGAAGGGGGTCAACAATGTTATTGTCCAAGACAGTCACCGCGGCACTCCAGATGCGATAAGCGACGTACGAAGGCCAAGCTGACTAGGCGTGTTCAGACGAAGCGAAAGGCACCTGCCCCATTGTGGCAACACTGCGGAAGTTGTTGCAGAATGAGTAAAACTTGCAGCGGGCCAGCGAGAAGCACGCACTGCTACCTCACGAGGGAACGCAGCAGAACGCGCTCCAGTCAAAAAAAGAAACGACGGAGTTTCCGGAATCGAGAGATTACACGCAGCCATTTCTTTCATGCACGACCGTCACCCCCTCGTATTCAACTGTTCAAGTGCTGCTCAAATGCTGGGGACACGCGGCCGGGGTGCGGAACTAATCGTTGTTGCATGGCGTGTGGAGCTCTCAGGTGTCAATGCGCCGTTAGGCCCTTCGATTTTTGTCGGGTGTCGTCTGCCGAGGCTACTGTCAGTCTGCGACCGCGCAGGGCGCGACTCAAGAATAGGCAACCCCATCGAGTCGCGACGTGGGCGGTTAGCAGCAGATTCTAAGAATGACTGTATGCTGTTTGCTTTTTCTTTTTTTTTGCTGCAGAAGAAAAGAGTTTCGAGCATGTATAGTTTTTAAATGCTCTTTGTTAGTTTTCGAAGCAGCGATAGAGCGGTTCTTTGGTGCAATGGGTCTTTCACCATGCACTTGTGGTAGCGTCCGCTGACACGCGGAAGTGCTAGCAAGATGGGCCATTGCGGGTCACTAGCATAAGCGCCTGGAGTCGCTTTATTTTTTTGCATTGGGGAAATTAATGCGACTTTGGCTCCGATGTTGAGCGAATCTGTATGCGAATCTGTATCTGTATGGCAGTATGCTGCCATGCAGATTGAAGGGGAAGAAAGCGCGTTCGTAAATGCTGTGATCATTACGAATCGAACTACGTTACAAAAAGCTGAGTCTCAAAGGTAATGCCGATAGCTTAAGCCGAGGCCCCTAAAGGAGGAATCAACCTCAAAGTTGCTGTTTGCTGGTGTTTTTTTTCCTGATGTAGGATTCTGAACATATTGTTTTTGTTTTTTGTTTCAAAGTGAGTCGGGTTTTGTAGCGTAATGTGCACATTTGTGGAGACTTTCTGGGTGCTGCTGGACTACTCCCAGGGATTAAAATGGCTGTGTAAAAGGGAAAGAGCCTGGCATTGCTTAGTGGGGATTGTGTCGTGCTTGCTGAATGAGCGGTTGGGTTTTCGGCGTAGTTATAACGCTAGCGGAGACCGAGTCACTTCGAGGAGATTTTGCAGTGTCCTTTGGGAACCTTAACATGCGACGGAGGCTTTTGGGGTGCGCTGGGCTCATGAAGCAACGAGAGATGACCGACTCCGGTTAAAAGCAGCCTCGATCGATTATCCCTCCGGACAGCGGATGCAGTCCCCTCTCTATCGGGATCTCCTTCTCCCGGCGGGGCAGTCTGTTACGTTTCGCCTTTGTCGTGAGGAAAAATCGGCGCGGTCGCAGCGGAATGCCGACGAGTCGCGAAAGGCACGCGGGGTCAGCGCCTGGATTAGCGACGGAAGCGGCGTCAGTAATCCACCCTGCAACTAGCCAGCGCAGCTCTGCAGTGCACCCTCCTAATCAGAAAGAAGTTAGCTGCCAAGGTCGGCAGTATTTGACATTCCAAGGGGTCCAGGGGTCAGCTGAGTCCAGTCCTCAAGTTTGACAGCAGCATCCGTCTTCCGGGAAGAAGCTTACAGCGAGCGTTTCCTCTACAACGCGCGGATTTCCACGTAGCCTGGACCCTGCACGTGCGTAGCCTGGACCCCCCTGCACGGACCCTCTCTCCCAACACGTGACGAGGGCGTGTTTCCTATTGAGAGAGTGTGTGATAGGTGCCACAGTGAACTTTCAGGGCACTCATTCCTCGGCAGATCCGGCCCCCATCTAGGGAGCCCAGGGAAAGGAAGCGCTTTAAAACTCGGCGCCTTGTACGGCCGAGTAGCTCTTGACCATCGAGCTCATCGTCATGTAGCTTCTCGCCATGAAGCTCCTTATTATCGAGACTCTCTTACGGAGACGTTCTCTCAGTTGCTGTTTGTATATAATGTAAATTTACCTGTATAAAGTTCTTCTTGTCTTTCCCGTAACCTCGTCTCCGACCTCCCTCATCCCCTCTCCGACCCGACCCTGCTACCTGAGCCGCAACACCGGGCGGCACTCACAACGCCCGGACGCTGGCGAACAGCAGCGTGGCCCAACGCTTCGACACTATGAACAGCGTGACTGCGGTTCATTGCCCTCGGGGAGTCGTTATACTTACTCATCTTGGTCTACAGCATCAGGTATGCCTCCAACATTGGGTTGTCTGCTCCTACGACGTCCCTCACAGCCTCCAGCAGGGCAGACAGCTGACACTCATTACGACCAGCACCTCCACACATTAACAAATGTTGGATTATGAATTTGCAAAAGCATTGCTTATGAATACTTCACAATAAAATGCAGCACTCACCAGCCACATCTGCCAGCAAAATTTCGTTACTATACACAGTATTTCTGTGCAGGAGATGCCTTTATACTAATGCTTTAATTTTTTACCCAACAGCTTGTGGTAATCACTATTTTCTCTTCGAAACCTGTCGTGCCCCGCAAACACTGTTTGGCCAAGTGTTGCCTGATACTTGCTTACTTCATTTCTTTCGTTACATTTGTGTATAATTATTCAGTGCTTGTATTTCATGCATGTGTGAATAATAAACTTTCTTGTGTGTTCCTACCAGGGCCGCCGACTCATATCCTTCCACATGTGCTCTAGCGAATAACAGTGGGTGTCTGGAGTGGCAGCAGCTGATTATGAACTTTGCCTGCTGCACAAACATGAAGTTCAACAAACGAGACATCATTGAGTCTAAATGAGTGGATGCTGCAAGCAAAAGAGCAGCACAAAAAAAAAACCAAAAGCTGAAAGGCGATCACATTTTCCTTGGTACACTTGAAAGATATACAGTCGCCTTTGTCCTCTTTAGATTTCGTGAGCAGCAATTTAGTGTCCAGTTTTTTGCATGGGTTCTAGCTTCAGTTCTAGCCATTTATCACAGTGGCAGACCTTGCAGGAACTGTAACTTGTAGTGAGGCGTACTTTACGGCCTTTTTGTTGTTTTCTGAAAGACTCGATCGTCAGGAAAGATGCATCTCTTACTCAAAGCTAGTTACAATAAATGGTAAAGATAGGTGCCTAATAAATTAAATATTTGAATGTTGGCCGCAGTAAAATTCTACTGAACAGATAAACAAGAAAATGTTGCACTGGACGCTGCATGCCCGAACATATTTTGCACTTGCCGAAATACATGACCTGAAATTAGACTTGAAGAATGTGGCCTTGCCCGCCTTCGTCGAGCTGCTGTTCATAAACTGGTTTAGTTTGTGGGGTTTGACGTCTCAAAGCGACTAAGGTTATGCGGGACGCGGCGGCCACTGTTATTCATAACTGTCACAAGGTCGCCGCGGTGGCTCAGCGGTTATGGTGCTCGGCTGCTGTCCCCAAAGACGCGGGTTCGATCCCGGCCGCGGCGGCTAGAATTTCTTTGTAGGAGAAATTCTAGAGGCCCGTGTACTGTGCGATGTCAGTGCACGTTAAAGAACCCCAGGTGGTCGAAATTTCCGGAGCCCTCCACTACGGCGTCTCTCATAGCCTTAGTCGCTTTGGGACGTTAAACCCCATAAACTAAACTAAACTATAACTGTCCCACGTGCATGAGGCAACTTTTCTGAGCTTTCTTAGGCACCGTCGCTTTCTCGAGCTCCACTGGGAGGCGGTGGTCGTATGCATTACGCTCGACTGATAGGAGCGGGCTATATTCCATTCGGCTGCGGTCGCATGGAGTACACGTACACAAATCCACTCCTCGACAGAGAGGACGAAACAGCGTGTTCCAAACACCACGACAAATATAGCATCGTGCGAAACCGTTATGCTAAACGGATCGTTTGAAAGCCGCGTACGCGTAAGCTAGCCTTGTCCTGAATGCAGGGTGCCGCAAACTAAAGCCCTTCAGCGAAATTAGAAGCGTCGGCTGAGACTCGTAAGGCATTTCAGTTGTACAAAATGAACCGTAGTGATCAGTGCCACAGCGAAAGTTTTACTACAAAGAGAAGGGGTAATAGATCACTTACCAGTTTGTCGTTCCTGCTGGCGTACGCGCTGAATGGCCGCCTCCAGCTGGTGCTTTAAGTTTTGCCAGTGCTTTTTTATTTCTTTTACTTCTCTCCTCGTAGTGTGGTAAGAATTTAGTTTTATGGGGACTTCTGCCTAGGCCTGATCTCGCTTTTTGTAGTCACAGATGAATTGAACTTGCTGAATAATGCCCTAGATTTTTCGTTTATAATATGTACCAAGTCCATCTTCTCATCTTGGCTCCAATGCTGACACTTCAATCGCTTGGCGAGCGGTTTCGAGGCCATGGTTTAAGGTCGTGTGTGCACTGTCCCGACGTTTGATCGTGACTCCGCTGCTTCTTCAGGGCTCACAGAGGGCAGTTCGGTTTGTAGCCTAAGTTGAAATGCCCGGTGGGGAGGAAAGGAAGCTTGTCGACGGACAGCCTATGGCTGTGAGTCAATGTGCCGGTTTCCGAGAACTATGCGATTGCTGTGACAGCAGCATGGTTCTGCGAAACTGCTTCTGCGAAACTGCGAATGCGGTGGGAAGTCCCTGTGCACAGGTTGCCTTCTGAGCGTTTTGCATTGTTCGCGGTGCTTTGAATACTTCCAGTAGCAGTCTCTTCCAGGAATGAACCCTTTGCAGAACCACAGAAGTTACCTTGTTAGCTGCAGCACTGCAAACAGCTATTGTCAGAATAATGCTGTGCGCCTTGTCTATAGTCCAGTGCGAGTCAAGAATGTGGCCGCGAACGCCCCTCAAATGAGATCCTCCAGATAATGGCGTCGACAGATTTTCATGACTCAGCGGTTAACCTGATTAAGACATTGTTAACCACCTTTCATCATGGCCTACCCGCAGTGGCACTCCTTCCGCGCAACCGCGAAGTCTTGGAAATCTATAGATGCGGTTGACTGGAGGGCCTCCTTTGAAGGGCATTCCCTCCCGCAAGGGCACCTTGTGTAACAAGGTGTTGGTGCTTGGCGCCACCACGGACCCTTAGCCCCCATACCGAAGCTGTCATCCGTACCGTGGCGATAGGTTGAAAGGTGGAGGGAAGAAACCTTGAACGGTGGCGGTCGAGGAAGTGGTCAATTCACGGCCGATGGGCTCCTCGTCTGTCTACCAGGCGGGGAGTCCCGGGACCTTCCTCTGTGTATAAGGGTGAATCAGAGGCGACAAATTATCAGGAACCCTTAGTTTATACATGCCGTATGGAAAAATCTGCGAAAAAATATGATCGGCCCCAAAAAAGGGGCCGCACCGATGTCAAGAAATTGAATCCACAAAAGCCAGAAATGTTTGCGAAGTTTTTTATGGTTCACTCAAACACTGATGAACCGGTAGCCAACCTCTCTGCATTTGTCATCGCCAACACCCTAAAAAGCTGTGTAGGCAAAGACTACAAAGCAAAAGAACAGCGAACCGGAGATCTCCTTGTAGAAGTAAGCACAAAAGAACAAAGTATCAAACTGACGTCATTACAGAATCTTGGAGAAATGAGCGTACAGGTAACCCCGCACCGCACCCTGAACCACTCGAAGGGAGTCATATCTGAATATAAACTCCTACAGAGTACCGATGCGGAAATGGAAGAAGAACTAGCTCAACAAGGAGTAATAACAGCCCGAAGAATAACCATCCGGAGAAACATTGCAGAAATCAAGACAAAACACATTGTCCTAACTTTCAATGCCACAACTCTGCCTGACTCCATCCACGCCGCATACCTCCATTGCAAAGTCCGCCCATACATACCAAATCCGAGACGATGTTTTAAGTGCCAGCGCATTGGACACATCATGTTGGCTTGCCGCGGTAAACCCACTTGTGTCACATGCGCAGAAGACGCACATGCAGAAGAAAGATGCGAATGCACACCAAAATGCGTCAACTGCAATGGCGCACATGGCGCGTACTCCAGGTCGTGCCCAGTCTGGAAAACAGAAAAACAAATTATAACTTTGAAGACCACAGAAAACCTGTCCTACCTTGAGGCAAAAAAACGCGTCTCTTTCCAACAGAAAGGGACATACTCTGAAGCGGTGATGCGGGGACGGCCGCCGCCTTCAGTTTCTGTCGGCACACAGGTCTATCCGGTGGACCTGGTGTCGACACCCAAGCCCCCACCACAGAAGTCGGTGGTACAGTTCACAGGGCTGAAACTTTCGCGAGAAGACGACGCGATCCTCGCTGGAGGCCCTCAGGCCCCACTTTCAGCAGCGGCATCCTCGGCGACAGACACCCAGAACAGCTCAGCTGAACTGGACCTGTCGCCCCACCCCTCTAAGAAGGCACCTGCTGGCCCAAAAGACTCTGCCGCTGGAGCAGGGCGTGGTTCAGCGGTGCCAACAAAAAAGACGAATGCGAAGGCCACGGGCCATCGCAACCAAGAAGCATCCCCCACGTCCACCGTGGAGCATATGGATGTCGGCGAAAGTCCGCCGACATCTAAAGCGCACACATCCGCGGCGTCTCCGCGGAAATCCGGCGCCACAAAAGTGGCGATGGATACAACTCCTGGGTCACCACCGCTGCAGCGGCGGCGAGACTCCCTAGAGAAGAAAGGGAAACCACGAATCCCTGCTCCTGAGAATAAGTAACTTTCCCCAATCCCTAACTTATCACAATGGCGTATCTAATACAATGGAACTGTAGAGGTCTACAGAGAAACTACACAGACATAACCGATATGCTCAAAACAATGGCACCTACAGCTGTGTGCCTGCAAGAAACGAACCTTGGGCCACAGCACACAAACATCTTAAAAATATATAATATTTTCCGGAAAGACCGAGTGCAAGCTCGCCGACTCTCGGGAGGCGTCGCTATCATTACTCAAAGCGATGTCCCTACAAGAGAGATAGCACTAAAGACAAACAGAAGCGGTCGCAGTAAACGTCATTAGCCATAAAACGATATCAATATGCTCTGTGTACATACCACCACACAACACAATTACAATGCATGACCTAGAAGAACTTCTGGAACAGTTGCCTGAGCCATATGTGATAATCGGGGATTTTAACGCACACTCCTCATTCTGGGGAAGTGAGCATACTGATTCCAGAGGTCAGCTCATCGAGGATTTTATTCTTTCGAATAACATATGTTTAATGAATACGAGAAAAGCCACGTACTGCTGCCCCAGCTCTGGAAAAATGACCTGCCTCGATTTAGCATTTGCATCTCCATCAGATTTTAATGATTTTATTTGGGATGTTTTAGACGACCTTCGGGGAAGTGATCACTTACCTACGGTGTTAAAGCTAACATCAGCTACATTCATCCTCCCTACGAAGCCTCGGCGATGGAAAATTCACCTCGCCGATTTGGCACTTTTCAGAACGAAGGCCACATTAGAAAAAGAATATGCCGAAACCCTTACTATAGAAGAAATAAATGAAAAATTTGTCACATGCTTAATATCTGCAGCAATAGAAGCCATCGCACAAACGTCTAAAATTGCACGAAAAACACATAAAGTTTGGTGGTCAAATGAATGCTCATTGGCTAAAAAGCAGCAAAACAAGGCTTGGGGCAACCTTCGCAGATATCCCACTGCAGAAAACCTGCTCAACTTCAAAATGGCTACGGCCAAAGCACGATACACTAGACGCAACGCAGAAAGGGCATCATGGCAACAGTACGTATCCTCCATAAACAGCTCGATATCATCAAAGAAAATGTGGGAGCAGGTGCGGAAATTCACAGGAAATTTTACTCCATTCACATTTCCAATGCTAACAACACCCGGTACTCAAACAACATTAGAAGAGCAGGCCAACATGTTGGGTGAGCATTTTTCCACAGTTTCAAGCTCATCCAACTGCACACACACATTTCAAAAGCACAAAACAATAGTAGAAAAACAAAAACTGCCCTTTGGAACATGCATACATGAAGACTACAATCAGCTTATTCCAATGCAGGAACTAAACACAGTACTAACATCCGGTAAAATGATAGCACCAGGCCCAGACAATATACATTATGCCATACTTGCTCACCGCTCTGAGACTGCCATAGAGGCTCTCCTAAAATTTTTCAATAAAATATGGATGAGTGCAGAAATCCCCCAAGCATGGAAAGAAGCAATCATAATACCCTTCCTAAAACCAGGGAAACCACAAACTAGTCCCACCAGTTACAGGCCAATAGCACTCACTAGCTGTATAGCAAAATCATTCGAAAGCATTCTAAACATCAGACTAACCTTCATACTTCAGTCCCAGCAACTTTTAGATATACATCAGTGCGGTTTTAAAAAGACATGTTCCACAACCGATCACCTCGTTCGCTTTGAGAACACAGTTCGGGAAGCGTTCATCCACAACCAACACTGTATCGGGGTCTTCTTCGACCTGGAGAAGGCTTACGATACCACGTGGAGGTTCGGTATCCTCCGTGACCTAGCGGACCTAGGTATCCGCGGCAGGATGCTGGGCTGTTTGAGCGACTTCCTAAGCAACCGTACATTCAGAGTCGGCCTAGGTGCAACCTTCTCCAACACTTTTATTGAAGAAACTGGCGCACCCCAGGGGTGCATCCACAGCACGACCTTATTCATCATCAAAATGAACTCCATAGGAAAAGTAATCCCAAAATCCATAATGTACTCAGTTTACGTAGACGACCTCCAAATAGCATGCACGCCTTCCAGCATACCTGCCTGTGAGCGACAGATACAAATAACAATAAATAAACTGGCTACCTGGGCAGATAGAAACGGATTTAGATTTTCACCTAAGAAAACAGTAGCGGTTCTGTTCTCTTTGAGACGAGGCCTACAGGCCGACCCCACACTACATCTAAACCAAACCCCATTACCTGTCAATCAAGAGCATAAATTTCTAGGGGTAACTTTCGATAAAAAGTTCACTTTCTTGCCACATATAAACAGCCTAAAGAAAAAAGCTTCCCAGGCCCTCAATGTACTTAAACTACTGTCAAGAAAACGCTGGGGGTCTGATAGGGCATGCCTGTTACATATATACCGTTCTCTGGTTCGCTCTAAGTTAGACTATGGGTCCATAGTATATGGCTCAGCAAGACCATCCTACATAAGACGACTGGATCCTATCCACAATCTTGGTTTAAGGTTTTCTTCCGGTGCTTACAGAACTTCACCAATAGCAAGTCTGTATGTGGAAACGAATGAACCTTCCTTAGAAGATCGAAGAACTGCACTAACTAGTACATACATCCTCAAAATCCGCCGCAGCGGTGGCTCAGCGGCTATGGTGCTCGGCTGCTGACCCAAAAGACGCGGGTTCGATCCCGGCCGCGGCGGCTAGAATTTCTTTGGAGGAGAAATTCTAGAGGCCCGTGTACTGTGCGATGTCAGTGCACGTTAAAGAACCCCAAGTGGTCGAAATTTCCGGAGCCCTTCACTACGGCGTCTCTCATAGCCTTAGTCGCTTTGGGACGTTAAACCCCATAAACCATAAACCAAACCATCCTCAAAATCCTTTCTCAGCCCAAACATATCTGTTACCCAATTGTGACGAAATGCCCATCCCGAATACTCTTCAACAACAAGCCTCACGCAATTAAGCTCCATGCGATTAAGCCGTTGCTCTTGCGCTTTGAAGAAAAATGTCAAACTCTGACCATACTAAACGAAATTAATAATATTGCCCCAAGACACGAAGCGCTGCCACCGTGGTACACTCTCCCCACAGTGTGTGACGTTACACTAACACGCCTCAGTAAAACCTGTACGCCACACAACCATATAATACAAGAATATCTAGCACTACAAGAAAAATACAGAAATTACACTGCATTTTATACTGATGGGTCAAAAACTCATGCTAATGTAGAAAGCGCAGTAATACAAGGAAAAAATGAAAATGCAGTACGACTGCCCTCATGTGCTACAGTTTTCACCGCGGAGTGTTATGCTATTAGTGTTGCGGTACAGAAAATAACAAATGAAAACATCAAAAACAGCATCATTTATACAGATTCACTGAGCATCCTTACAGCATTAAACTCCAAAAATGCCACGGAGCCCAGGATTGGAAGCATCATACACAACATAGTAAAGATCACAACACAAAAACATGTTATAAAATTATGCTGGGTTCCCAGTCACGTGGCATTAGGGATAATGAGAGAGCCGACATGTGTGCTGCACAAGCCAGAACCATGGAAATAAAACATGCTTATTTGCCTCCTAGGGATTACATGAAGTTAGTGCATAGCAGACTAAGAGCCAAGTGGCAAGCTTCTTGGGATAATGAAGGACACAAGAAGCTGCATACCATAAAGCCCATTTTAAAAGAATGCAAATCATGCCGCCATGAAGAGAGTTTTATCGAAGTAATTTTATGTCGTTTACGCATAGGTCACACACATATCGCCCATAACTTCTTATTAACAAAAAAAGACAAACCTCTGTGTGAAATGTGTGGTGAGGAGCTCACAGTAAATCACATTTTAATTTCTTGTTCGCTTCTCGAAGAACTTAGAAAAAAAAAATTTACGGTATTTTACAATGAACACATTCCATTTTATCCCGCATTGCTTTTAGGTGAGCAAACACTTGTCGAGTTTTCACTTGTTTGGAAGTTTCTAAAGAAAGCCAATGTTTTAAATCTATTATAATGTAACCTCTGTACACTTGACATAACATCATCTAACCTTGTGTTTGGCGCATGATAGCCATAGTTGCTTACGTGCCATAAAACCCCATATAACTAACTAACTGAAGGGCATTCCCCCGGCATTCTTGACTTGCACCCGCGATACAATGCCCCTCCCCCCCCCCCCCGCCCGCGTTGAAATTCGGAAGGGAGGGTGAAACGCAGCTGTGTTCACGACATACAGTTTGGGTCGTCAGTGCTGCATCCAACTTATGCACTTGGGACGGGCGCGTTGCCATGGGAAGTGGTTACCACAGTGTTCAGTTCTCAGTTGTTCAAAAAGCGCGGGAGTGAGGCCGGATTTTGACACCGAGTCGCGGCTATCTATTGGACAGCGCGATCGCCTGTCGCTGCAGCAACGGACTTCCGGTCGATTCCACATCTCATTTCTTGTCGGCGGCTAAATTTCCAGCCTAGGTACTAAAGGTACCTACCGTCTGCAATAAGTCTGGACTACAGTTCAGTGTTCGTGCAAGCGCACTACATCTGCAGGGAAGTCCAAACTTACCTCAGCTTAAAATAAGACGAGATTCCGATATAAGTCTGGACTTTGAAGCTCGCGTTTGTGCAAGCGGCCCCTGGTTTTCTTCCGAGCCTTCTCTCCCCGATTTTTTTCTTTATAGTCCAGATTTTTCAGCAACCTCAGGGCGCAGCCATTCTTCCGCGACTTGCGCGCCGCGGTGCGAGCATTTCCCAGGGGACTGCGGGGTAAGAGACGATCGACGCTTTGTCGCTGCTGATGATGGCTGCTTGTTCGGGCGCCGCGGCTATATTGAAGCTTGGTGAGTACATTTTGGCAACTTTGTATTGTACGATTCGATAGTAAGTGAATGAGTGGTGACAGTGGTAACACGCTGCTGCGCACTTGTGCTGTGCATGTGCGTTCTTGGTCGTGTATTTGACCACCGTCGAGCGCCCTTGTGCAGAGCCACGAGTCAAGTAACATCTGCGCGCGTTTTTTTTTCAGTTGCGCGAACTAATTCTTTTATTAATAATGCTGTGGAGTGTACCTCGAAGGCGACCCGATGCAGCTAATTTGTTGTGCAGGTCGGCCACACCACGAATGGGCCAATTTAATCGGCACAGACTTAAAATACAACAACAAAGGAATTGCCGGTATGGTCAAAACCGGACCTAGTTTTCAAAGCTCCTTCTCTACGACGGCGCGGATGAGCCTACCCTTAGCAAAAAAACTATGCTAGAAGCACAACTATGAAATTTCTTTAAAATATATCAAAAATACAGCTTTTACCTGCTCAATATATTTTTGACGCATTAAAAACATACTTATTTCATATTGGTTTACTATGAAGACATTGGTAATGTACTATCAATAGACTTGTAGGTATACCTTGAAAGCATTATTAATATACTTATGACGTATCCTTGAGGCTGGCAGAAAGTATGCTAAAAATTTGTCAAAAGTATAAATTTCAACTATCCTTAGAATACACTCAAAATGCACCAGAAATAGGATGGTTATATTTTTGAGAGCAGTACAAATCTCTTGCAAGTGTATTTACCAGGGTAAAAAAATGTACAAAAAATGCACCAGAAGTACACATTTAGTACTGTTGCATAAACTTAAAAATGCACTGCCAATCTGAATAAATGCACCAGAAATATAAATTTAATACTGCTCAAAACGTTAAAAACGCGCTACGAAGCTAAATGAATGCACAAAAAATGCACCAGAATTATCCACTCAATACTGCTGGAAAACATTAAAAATGTGGCAGACATCTTGAAAGCCGGCGACTAAGACCCAAAAAAGAAAAATACTTACGAAGGTCGCAAGATCTCTGTTGCTATGGTCCATTTTTCATGTCCCTTGGACTTTTCAAACAATATCACTTTCAAACGACGTAGGTACTGGTTTTCAAGATAAAATACAATTTAAAATCCAATAGTACAGAGCTTACTGCAAATGCAAAAGCTTGAAACTGCATCATGCATTCTATTCCAAAAGTGTCAATTTATTAGCCGATAAGACTGCTGTGCCTTCCAGCTCAGGTATGAATACGCTTAGCAGACGCAAACAGTTGCAGACAATCCATCCCATCCATTTAGAAACACTAGGAAGGTTCGTTCCCAATATGATCAGTGAATGATAAAGCAAAAGTAGGATCATCTGAGCTGGAGTCAAAAACTGCAATGCCTGAAGAGCACTATATGAAATGAGGACGAGGGCTGAGCCGCCAACCTGTAATGGCAATCGCGATGGAGCCTTCAGTTTCTCATCTGGTCCCGAGGTGCACATAATAGACCCATTTTTCAGAAAAAGAGATTTGCGCAAGAATCTAGAAAGCACAATATCATTTTAGCAAAAAGCATGGTAAGTCAAAGACATACTTCCTTCCACAGTTCTTTATTTTACTAAATTTAAGTCTTCTGCGACTTCTTCAATGCGGATGCCGCATTGTTACACTTTCGGCGTAAAAACGCCCGCACTGCCGACTCTGACAGGTTCGGGAACCTCGATATGACGTGGACTGGAAAAGAAGTAAACAATCACAAAGTAATTAAATGAGGCTTTTAATTTTTAACACAGTCAAATAATACCATGACAAATGTGGCAGCATCATTTGCCAGAACAATATATGATGTGAATAAGACTTTATAATACTTAAACATCCCTATGTTGGTCTGATTAGCAATGGTGCTCCTGGCCTGCAATGTATGTGACCACTGTTAGCAGTGCTGTATGACTCCTAATACAGGATACTGAACACACACTACACAACGATGATAACCAAACAGCACACGAGTGAGATGCCTATCCAGGTTGCAATAGGCGGGGACAGGGAATCAACCAAAGCTCTTCAGTTTTGAAGCACAAGATCTTGCTCCAAAATCACCACCACTAATATGCAGGGTATAATTTTAAAGAGTGCCCATAATAGCTCAAAAAGAATAACACTTATGCGCACCAATAATATCATCCACAGCTTCCATCTCAAGGTCCTGTTTGTTCGTCCCAGAGCTCTTGAGACAGGATGTCGCGAGCACATCATTTCCAAACACCATTGCAGCCAGTTCTTGTGCATACACCGACGGCTGGGAAGTTTCGAGCCTTACCATCCTAATTGCAGGAATGGTGACGGAGCCAAACCTGACCTAAAAAAAGAGACCACATAAAACAGTCATTTATTTGGCAATCATTGAGTCAGATACTGGCTTCCCTAAAAATAAATATGAAAGGATGAAACAGTGACTTCCACTTCCTAGCAGTACTGTTTTTGGTTGGTTTGGTTTATTGGGGTTTAACGTCCCAAAGCGACTCGGGCTATGAGATGCCGTAGTGAAGTGCTCCAGAAATTTCGAACACCTGGGGTTCTTCAACGTGCACTGACATTGCACGGTACACGGGCCTCTAGAATTTCGCCTCCATCGAAATTAGACCGCCGCGACCGGGATCGAACCGGTGTCTTTAGGGTCAGCAGCCGAGCACCATAACCACTGAGCCACCGCGGCGGCAGTACTTTTTTCTTTTACTTTGTTGCCTAATTCTATTTAATAGTAAAATTTATGTGCACATTTGTTCTTCAATTCCCGCTTTGTTTATTTCGATAGCTCTTTTATGATTGCAGTCACAACTAAAAGATTTGCCTCTCTTATTATACTTCTAAAGGGCAGCGGCGGGTCTGAGAATTTAAACTCAAGACTCCTCATTAGGTAGGCACTGAAAAGTGCCCCACTACACTACATGCCTCAACACTGAACAATACATACGTGGATAAAAGTTCTACATAGCTTCACTCGGCAAATAAAGCCCTGAGCTACAGCACCATTAAAAATTTAAAATCCAGCCGTAGGTGCTGCAGACGCAGAATGTTAAATGATAGCACCTCCATGAAAATCAAGTTTATGTGCAGCTGTTAATGTTTGCCAACAGTAGACTGAAAGGCGTCATGATATGGTCTACCAACAAATTGTGGTTTGACATTAGAGCTGCTAGCCACGACATTATTATGCATAGTTAGATAAGAACGAGGTCTCTGGGCACGCATTTCAACTAGAAATGTTTTTTTAGAAATTATTCGCTCTAAGCCGTTCCAAGTAGCAGTGACGAACATACAGAAGTAGAATATGTGACGTCATGAACAAACAACACCGTCTTCTGCTGCAAAACTGGGCAAATATTCACAGCCAGTCCGGAGCTAAGCGCGCGCATAAACTTGGCCAACACTAATGGCATATATCTTCAGCTAGCTGTTTCACAGTGCTCCGAGAGGCAACAATACATTCAGCCGGTCGAAATCGGGCACTCTGACTGCACTCAGCTGACCCTATTTGAGCGCTCACGTCGAGCTGAGAGTCAAAGAACTATGCCTTTTTTCACAGAGCAGCTAGGGCTAGTTACACCAATCTGAGTCACAAGGGTATTTCCCACCAATCCCAGCCTAGCGCTGGCATGGTGGCAATATACAACGGAATGATGACGGTGGCAGGTGGTTAGCAGCAGGCGGAACCAACATGGGTTGAAAAGTAGCCTTAGTGCCATGGGAATACATGAAAGCAAAAGCTTTCAAAGCAGTTTTCCGATTTCAAAGTGCACCTACAATGTTTCCCCTTCATGAGGAAAGTCATTTCGAAGGCGACTTTTTTTTTTAAAACACCGCATGGGGAGATTCCAGGCTGGGGGTACAGATCTAGAGCACGGCCCCTAGAAACACATTTAAGCAATGCCTACAAACTTATATTCATCTTTGACAGAGTACCCATGGAGGCAGCCGTTCCTTAACAGTTGGTGAGTGTCTCTGCACAAGAGTGTAAAAATACGCTTTGTCATTTTGAAGCTACGTTAAAACACCAAGATAAATGTGTGTTGTGAAGCCGGACTATCTGCTGGTTGTTTTCATGAATTGTCCAAGCTTCTGACATTTCTGTTGCGCACACTACATTCCCTTGCAAATACCGCAGTTCAAACGAGAGATTTGCATTAAGGACAGTACTCAAACAGCACGACAAATGAACCAAGCACTGCAGCAAAGGACTACAGTTGAACGTCGAAATAGCGAAGTAGTAATTTTTTGGAAAAACTTTGTTACATTGCAAACTTCGTTGCATCAAGGTTTTTGTTTTTCATTGGCATAAATGATATCTTGCATCGCTAAAATCTTCCCATTCCGCTTTATTTTGCTAGCATGAGTTAATGAAGATATCTCGCATCCCTAAAATCTTACCGTTTCACTTTATTTTGCTAGGATTCGTTAATGAAGATATTGTAAGTGATTTTAGTATACCAAGGAAAAAGAGCGGCAAGAATAGTACAATACAGCTTAGTTACCTCGAAAGCTCAAAATATTGGTTGAGTCGAAATTTTCTGCACAGCCTAGATGAGCCCCGCGGCCCCGTACATTTATATTACCGTGTGTCATAAAGTATTTCCTGACCGAATTGTGTATCAACAAATCTCGACTGATAGCTGGGGGTAAATATCAGAGAAAAATGAATGTTTTCTGGCATGCCACCGGAAGTGCGCAGAGCAACCAAAGACAAACAAGCACCTGGCTCCACACTTTGCCAGCTCGCGGGCAGCCAGGGGCGGATAAATAAGTTGTAATCAGCTACGAAAGAGGAAACTCGCCCGCGTCGTTAAGAGAGCGATTGTCCTCGGAACAGTGCGGCTTTTTCGTTGTCGCCAAGAAATCTGTTTGTCAATCAGCTAGCATACTGACTGTTTTCAAAGTCATTTCACAATACTCGGTCGTCTTAGCTTTCTGCCATTGCAGTGCGGGAGCTAACTTTATACATGAGTCATACGGCTGGACACCATACATGTTCGAAAGCAAAGCTGGGAAAGAATACCTGAAAGCGGAGGCTCCGTGGTTATGGCTGTAGGTCCCGGCCGCGGCGGTGGAGATACAGGTATGTGTACTGTGCGACGTCAGTGCACGTTAAAGAACCCCAGGTGGTCGAAATTTCCAAACCCCTTCACTACCGCGCCCCTCATAGTTTCAGTCGCTCTGGGACGTTAAACTTCCAAAAACGAAAACCAAAAGGTGCCACGCCTGGGCCCGAAGTGGCTCTTCAACAAAGACAGTATTTGACGTGACTGCAGTTCATCGACTCGCAGCAGTTGTGACTGCCTGATTATTATGAGCCTGCGACGTAATCATTTCCCAGCCCTTAACCACTGCAGTCAGTGACCGAGGAGAGAGAGTGGTATCGTGGATATGGCAAAAGCTGTCAATTTCTGCTGCACTATATGGCCGCAACGCTAGCGTACACGAATTACAAGCTCCAGCTATGTGGACGCTGCCATGTATATACTGATCTCTGCTTGTGTGAACTAGATCGAGCGTGTACCTTAGTGCTCGCCAAATATAGCTTAGTGGGCACGCCGCTTGTGTGGGCAGTCTTGGGGCGCCAGTAAGGACGGCATATGTATTTCGCTTCAAATTTATGTCCCATGTGTGTCCGCGGGAGCGGTATTTGGGATCTGTGGATGAGCGTGTTAGTCGCGACCCAGCTCGAAGCGTGTGTAGCAAAAGCTTGCGCTACAGACTCCAGGGCTGCTTCTCGAAAAAAATAGCCAGCCGCTAAACGGAAGTTTAATATGAAGACAAGGTTGCGGAGCGCGAGCACGAGGCGTTTTTCAACCTCTACATACTGCCCCCCACAAGTGTATTAATTTGAGTTGCCGTTGAGGAAGCGGCTGCAATTTCTTTCGAGCAAGCCGGCCTAGGAATCCTGTGTTCAATCCCCATCTCTGCCCGTTTCACTACACCGCCGGCGCTCGTGTAATCACCCGACTAGCGATGGCAATTAAAATAGCTGAACTGCGGTGAAACAGCGTCGCCATAAACATAGAGACCAAACTCGCGACGTGTAAATGTTCCATACATCTGTTACTGTTGCTTTTTTGCGAGCGGCGCACTTCCGAATCTGACACGCTTCACATCTCACGTCCTTTCTCAAGAGCAGGGCAATGACAGCCACCAGATGACAGGCCTAGGGCTGAAATCGTTTACTTGCTGTCACGGCCCTATCTAAGCTACAGCGTAAACAATTATTTGTTTAGAGTTGCTCAGTGATGTGCAATGTCGAACTACTTATAATTAGTGCAGGATATGCAGGGTTCCTCACTCGGGTTTAAGGAACGCAGACAGCTCTTTGATACTGCCGTAGCACATTCTTAGGTGACAGCGTACGTCTAAATCGAGGCAGTTGTCTAAATTGATCGCTGTCTTTGCTCCACAATTACTTTGGCCATATCTGCATGGCATGCAGAGAGTAGTGGAAATGTCCGGTTTTACAGAGGCGTTGCAGGCACTTCTTCATGCTCTTTTTGGTTTCTTGGTTTATCAGGGTTTAACGTCCCAAAGCGACTCAGGCTATGAGAGACGCCGTAGTGAAGGACTCCGGAAATTTTGACCACCTGAAATTCTTTAACGTGCACTGACATCGCACAGAACACGGGCCTCTAGAAATTCGCCTCCATCAAAATTCAGCCGCCGCGGCCGGGATCATCTTTCGGGCCAGCAGCCAAGCGCCGTAACCACTGAGCCACCGCGGCGGGGTTTCATGCTCTTTTATTATTATTATAATTGTTGGAGAAGAAATGGCACACCGGAACCGCGCCGTAAGAGAAGGGATAAAGGAGGGATTGAAATAAAGGAAGAAAGAGGTGACGTAAAGGAGGTTTCCGGAATAATTTCGATCACCTGGCGATCTTTAACGTGCACTGACAATGCATAGCACCCGGGCGCCTTTTGCGTTTCTCCTCCATCGAAACGCTGCCGCCGCGGTCGGGTTCGAACCCGGGTACTCCGGCTCAGTAGCTAAGCGCCCTAACCACTGAGCCGCCGCGGCATTACTGTTCGGATTTTGACCCCGATAACGAAAACAATATCCAAACAAATTTATTACCCACTTATAAAATCAGATACGAAAGGATGGCCATGGATGAAGGAAATGTCAGTGCACATGTATCCGCGTCGTCAATCTATTATTGGCAACATTGCACCGATGATTGCGTACATTCTGCTTCTGCTGCACATTCAGGCAGGCAGGGCGGTTTCTGTGCACCTTTTAACAACACCTGCGTTGTGCTTTTTACTAAGCTGTACCAAGAGGGAGTGCCTGTGCCAAGAGGGAGGCCGACGCGCGCCATGCCAGCAAGGTGCAAACGCCACCGTGAGCAGGACGTGCCCGTGCACAGAAAAACAGAAAATCGACGGCTGAGGATGCGCATGTCGGAGGCCGAGGCCTCTATTGCCTCTTCGGACGGTGGAAGTGGAACGTCCGACGTCGCCGGTACCCCGCAGTGTGGGGCGACCTCAGAAGACGACGGTTTTGACCCCCCTACAGTACAACTCACAGAGGTAAATAAGGGTTTTTTGCTGTAATGCAATGCAAATACGTGTTGCTCGAATCGAATTACGAACGCGCGCCCCCAGCAGTGCTTGGTTGGAGCGTGCGCTTGTACTAGGGCGACGCTTGTCAAAGCTGATGAAGTGTTTAGTACACGTGGCTTGCGGCCACCGTGCTTGCGGCGTAGAGCTACAGAAAGGGCTGTAAGACTTCTAAAACGCGTTGTTTGCCGCATCCTTTCTGGGCTTTCTTTTTTCAAGCGCTAGCTAGCTGTCTGTGCCTGGTTCGCCGGGTTTAGCGTAGTCGCCGTCGTCTGTTGTCCCGTGCGGCGCGCGCGGTCAGAGCAGTTCATAAGGGGGGGAGATGCGAGCCGGGGTGAGGGGCAAGAAAAGAAACAGACGCAAGGCCTGCTGAATCGCTTTAATTGTTTTGAGACGCTAAGGTCGGAATTTTGTCAAAGCTGGGTTCGCCAGTTGAACCGAAGAAAGTTGGTGCTGTTATTTCACTGCGTTTGAAAGCAACGAAATGAAAGGCGAGTCTAGTCCTCTAGGGCCGGCAAACGCTCTTCAGAGAGTGTCTCATTTGCTCGAGAGTGCGTGAAAATGAACGATGGAGCCACACTCTCGTGCCTGCAGTGGAAATATAACGATCACGCATAAATTAAAAAAAGTGTAGTTGTTTAGAATATTTATTCAGTGTGAAGATTTTCTACCTTGATTACATCATGCTGTCGATGAACAGTATGTTCAAATAAAATTTCGCCACTGCCATGCAACTGCTAACCTGGAGTCATTAACATGCGGAACCCAGTCAGGTGATTGCATGACCATATATAGCTATCCATACAATGCTCTCTATGGATCGAAACGGGAAAGGATGGGAATTGACCTCAGGTACTCTAGTTCCATTGCACAAGCAAATGATTCCTCCAAAAGCGGGGTGGGGCCCATGCTCCGCTTGGGGTTAGCTGCTGTCCTCCCGGGCATGCCACAGGTTTTATGCAAGAAGAACGAAAAAGGCTCTGTGGTAAACTGTGGTAAAGCGGCAATACTTGTAATTACACTTTAGCCCAAAATGGTAGAAGTCTGCATGCTTGCGGTGTAACGATAACCACATTATGAAAGCAAATATGGTAATGTGGCCTGGAATGAAAGTAGCCACAGCAGCACCCATCCTCTATACAAATCAATTTGATAGTCCCCTTAATTCACCCTCCACTGAGCCCACTATGGATTCACAACATCAAGTGCTCTATTAGGCTGGGCTTGCAATGCGGCTCAGCAGTGAGTGCTGGCTTTAAAACTCCGGACAGAAGAGCACCATTAAGTTCATTTTATATAATGGAAACCTATAACACGTCATTCATGCATTGTGCTCGTGTGTCCAATTATTAAGCATCTCTTGCCTGTAACCACTACGAAATCCTGTGGTTTCTCGCAGGTTTTGGAGCAAAACTCATCACAGTAGTGAAATAGTGAATCCCAAGCTATTGCGATGCTCAAAGGGTTTTTCACTGGTTTCATTCACCCTCACTGGACGATCAGCTGGTGGGATTTTCTGTCAGCCAGTTTTTGAGAAAAAGAGTAAGAGAGTTCTGCGGTTTCCAGGTCTTGAACCCAGGACAGCTAGCATACTCATTGGGCTTGTGTCTTGTTCGTTGCGCCAGCCACAGAGCGTGCTCCGCGTCCTTTAAAAATTCCAGAACCCATCCACTTGCTGTGAACAAAGGCAAAGTGCAGTTTCCA
This sequence comes from Amblyomma mixtum, assembly GCF_055824585.1. NCBI lineage: Eukaryota > Metazoa > Arthropoda > Arachnida > Ixodida > Ixodidae > Amblyomma > Amblyomma mixtum. The sequence continues at coordinate 317,987,157 of NC_143014.1, forward strand.
TAGTAAGTGGCAAAAAGAATGTCGTCTGATTACCATAAGAAGAGATATGCCTACAACTGCCTATGATCTTCCTGAGAATGTGCGGAGGCGGTCCTGCACAGCAGTTGAGAATGACACAGATTCTCGGTAAGGTGATAGACTGGTAGAACTTTCTTTTCACTCGTTGATTATCAGAGCTTACTGTGTGTTTGTCAAGAGTCAGCAGACATTATGGTCTAATTTCTGCTCTGTTTCTTGACAGGATACCCAGAGTGCTGATGCGGAAATGCTCTTGGAAGAGCACCAGGATTCATACCAGGTATGAAAGCAAAAGGTTTGGGCGGAGAGTGTTCAAAGCACGAAGCTGTCAAAGTACAAATTACAGATCTACTTCAGTTGCCTCCACTTCAAGGAGCTTCATACTTGCACAGTGTAGAGTTGCTCAAATCATCAAACCTGGTATCTAATTCGAAGCATGGTTTGAGATAAGGCAGCACTTCAATAGCCTAGTTTTCACATGACATTTCTCATTGCTGTCTTTAGTTGGTGCGCATTATTTAGTGTTTAAAATATCTTCCTTTTCTTTCATTTCTCTGCAAAGAACCTTGTTGTTGTAGTTGTTAGCCACTGCTGAAAAAGTATTGAGCTGATAACCCTATCTTTCTCACACTAGGCTGAAGCAGGATGTCCCTTGCCAGTACGCTCAGATGTGAACGATGATTATCTTCTGGATGAGCTGGCGGCTACACAGGTAAAAATAAATCTTTCACTTTTTTTGACCTAGAGGGATTTTGAATCCTTAGAACCTCTTTACACAAGCTTTCTGCCAGTATTTGTGCTTCTTTTATGTAATTCCTATCGGGCCACAACAAAAAGAGAACATTGAGGTTTAATTCAATTCAATTTTCAATTCAATTCAATTTTATTCTCCAGTTATACACTGGAACGTTCTCCGGGCTAAAAGGACCGACTGGGCCTTGACTGAGTCCCGGAGACGTTTACAGAGCAGCGACAGGCAGTACATACGGAGAAATACTATGCAATACAAAAGTTAAACAGAGTATACACATATAAAAAGTACATACATATATACAAAGCACACAAAAGAGGACACTTATACAGAGTTATATAACAACAAAATGCGAGGAAGAAGGCAATTACAATTTACTAAAGTATTCGTGTAGTTTTTTACGCGAAAGGTTATTCATATCTTTATGGCGATTTAATATAACAGGTAGATTGTGCTTTATGGACTGCAATTTATAATTGGTGCGAAAATGAGGAACGAGCCAAGGATCGGTGTTACGGGTAGCAACATTGTGTTCGTGGCGTGTCAATGAAGATACACGTTTAAAAAAAGATTGGAACTCTTTTGTGGAAAAGAGAAATGACTTCAAGATGCGATACTCATAAAAGTGATGAATTCGGATAATATTGTAGTCAGGAAAACTATCGGCGGTGGTCAAGCCAGGATCAATATTTGCGATGTGGCGCATAATTTTCTTTTGAAGGATACTGATTTTGTTTATGTTGGTTTGTGTTAGAAAATTTCTAGCAGCGAGCGATGTAGAAAACATGCAAGGTTCAAATCCTTCATTTCGTGCACTGGAGGCTGACATTGTCCCGGAGCCACCTTGGCCTCTGCAGTAAATTAGGATTGGTTGCTCAGCTGCTGCTAAAACAAGGAAAGAGCTCGATCAAGGGGGAAAAGGAGCACCTTTAGAGGAGAGGGAATTTAATCTCGCCAAGTTACTTAGTTTCAATGACACACACTCCACTGCAATCAGGTCTGTTTCTCAAGCTCACTGGATATCGTATGGGAAAGTAGTCTTGAGTACAAGTATGGTAAATAAATAAAACCTGTTAGTTTCCTTCTGTCTAGCTTTATCGATAATGCTGAAACTGCAGTTTTAAACCCACTGATCACTAAAGTTGAAAGCAGTGGAAACATCTACGGAAAAGTCAACGGTTCTTTAAATATTCTTCAGTCATCATTTGCTTTCATGTCCTGTTATCCCCAAGCTGTATCACAAAAGAGCACTTGAAGCCCTTGTCACAGTGATGCGTAGACAGTGACATGGCCCTAATGTGCAACTCGCCGAAGCTTTATTAATTTTATTTCAGCTAGAGTGCCAATGCCGTGCTACTTCGAGAGAGGTTCTGTGAGCAGTGATGCCCACATTAATTATGCGAAAAGCGGTTTCAGTGATTTAGAGAGTTATGTTGTCAACGTTGCTTTAGAAGGAATGTGGATAAACATAAAGAGCTTCAACAAGATGCATGTCGAGTCTATGTCACCTTCTGTGCGTCAGAGTGGGTGGAGCCTGAATTGCTCTTTTCTGATCTGATTTCGGAGATAGGTAACATGAAAGCAAACAATTACTGAAAAATATGAAAAAATGTCTTTAAGAACTCAGAGCTGTACATGTGGAGACCTTAGCCATCAGGAGGAGCCACATGCGGCTCAGAGAGAAGTGAAGGTATGGCCACAGCCAGCAGTGCTGCTCGCAGCGCCACATAATTTTGCCATGACAATAGCAAACAATAATTATGGCCGCTGCTGTACTCATTTACTCCCATCGCCCATAAGACGTGACGGCAGGAGACTAAAGTGGTCATAAAAGGCATAAAAGAGAAGTATTTACCCATTGGCAATGCAATCGCTTGAAAGGTCATTTTCTATTGCACGTTTTCTTCTCTAAATGTCAAATTTGTTTGAAAAAAAGTAACGTGTGCTAGGTCTTCAGTCGTGAAGAATATCAGTTCTTAACTCCAACTACGCTAAGACTACTAAAAAAGGAGTAAGCTCTTCAGGGCCTGAAGTCATTCCTAACCCCGACACTAGGGGATATTTTGGGGCTTGGTCGTTAAGGCGCTGTGTAGCGAGCCTGCCCAGCCAGCACTGAGCCAATGGCGTCCCCTATTTTCCTCTCATTGATTCCCAATAAATGGCAGAACTCTACATATACGACCCAGGGTAGATGTTTTTATCAGTTTCGATTATAGTGATTCCTTGTACAACTTTACTTGCTATATGACTGCAAAGTTGAGAATTTAAAAGGTAATTAAACCAATTTTAGTCAACTAGCAAACTGACATGGACAGCTATCCTTCCATTGAACGTATGTCAAATCTCATAAACAGATAATGAAAATTGCATGCATGTAATGGTCACCCTATTCTCTTCAAAAGTTTTAAAAACTGTGTACCGTATGAACTCTTGTAAGGGCCACATACTGTTTTAAAATTTTGGGTGTGGATTTTCAAGATGCAGCCCATATCGTAATTAAAAAAAATATAGGCATGTTTTTTTTCTCCGTTGTCTAGTCAGAAACAGGAGGCACGGCCTACCACACCCATCCTTATCGATCCGTGAAGGTCGCATTCATCGCCGATAACAGTTTAATCTCCTACGTACACCAACCAAACCTTATCTGTACCGGCACACTTCCACACCTCAGTGCCCAAACTGTCCACACACATATGCAGACATAGAACACTACCTTACACAGTGCCACGCAGCATTCCGGTCCCCCGCCTATCCTTTCCCCCCACCCCCACCGTGGCCCATCTGGCTTGCCTCCTGGGACCTGAACCTCCAACGCGCACTCGTCACCTTGGCCCAGGACCTATTGAACGCCTCACGCAAAGGCTGTTAATAAAAAGTGTCACACCATACACGGGTCCGGCCCTTGCACGAGGTTATCTGGTATATGCCTGACACTCACCCTAGGATTGTATCTGTTGTGTCCACTCTTGTACTCCAACTGGGTTTTATGGAGCTCCCATGCATTGTTTAAAAATTTACAACTGTCGTTAGATAATTTTAAGCAGCGTGCTATGCTGTTAGTGCAGCACATGCGAGATGAGTTAATGTGGAAACTTGTGTTGCTATTCCTGGCAGCAGCAACCAAAGTACCGTCCATGAAGGCAACATTCTAAGCTGCCTCAATTATTATGAAGAGAAAAGATGGGCTAAGCTACTATTGAGTGAGTGAAAAGGTGCCTGTTGGACTCATGACATTTTTTTCACCAAGAAGAAAGATGTACCAGTACCTTCAGCTGTGTCAAGTGATCCGGACAGCTCAGCTCCTGAAGAGGGGGGAGGTTCTGTGGTAAGCGTGTTCAGTTTCTGAAACTCTGGAATGCTTAGGTTTCTTGTAGAGCACACTTGCAAGGTCACAACTTTCGGCGAAATGATAATTGTAGGTAAGGATTGAGCACATTATGAACGAAAATGGTAGTAGGTTTTCTTGCTTAGTATAGTATAGTAGAATACAATTAATAGAGTGGTACTTTCACTCCATAAAACTTTACATGAAATGAAACTGTAAAACTTTTGGTGTCAAATAGTCTTTCTGTCTTACGTGTACACTATATGATTACCTTCATGTTGATCCTTGTTGTTAAGTGTGTTTGTGCAATCACTAACAATTCTGACACTAACGTTGCTTGGTCTGATAGTATTACAGTTCCACTCTGTATGACGCAGTGCATGTAAAACTGAATTTTAACCAATGTAAACCAGTGAGAATTCCCTGTAGAAGCACCCTGTGGTTATTACACTTGTAAAAAGGTGCACCTACCGACGTTTTGGTTCCAATAGATTTTTATACTGTACGCTCATGTGCAAGTGTGCTGTAGGGAAACTCAGCAGGGACAAATATTTTTTCCCAAAACTGATATTTGTGATATTTGTGCAATGTCTTAATTTTTGTGCACAAGCGTTAGTACCCCCATGTCAGAAAAAAATTGTTCGTCCTGCGTTAACGGTGTCAAAAGTTTGAAGCCTCTGGCAGCATGGGTCACAGGTGCAATAGTGTGACCCAGGTAGGCGGAGGGGACCAGGTTGCCAACCTCTGCCCTTGGCAGATTGCCCGTTGCAACTTGGGTCATACAAACGATCCAGGTTGAGATGTGCATGCAGCTGACGCATCTGTGCCCCATGAATTTCATTGTTTGTCTTGGAATTTTTTTTACGTCTCTGACAACTACAGAGCGGAAGAAGGTTCTCTCCCATTCGCAGATGAAAGGACACAAGTTGCGGCCCTTGTCCTCTGCTATGTGATGCGCCACAAAATAAGTGACCAGGGCATCACAGGCCTGCTGGATATGCTAAAATTATCAGCCCGGGGAAAGCCCCAAAATCCAAGTATTTTTTGCTCAAGGCTTTGGGTGCCTACATCACTGGTGCTGAAAACCACTTCTATTGCCTTGATTGCACAAGTTACTTGGCGAGGTTGAATTCTCAGACTGGGGTTCACTGCGAAAACTGTGAGCGGTATACTGCTATGGCCTCTTGCCCTTTCTTTCTTGTGATGCCTTTGAAAGAGCAAATTGAAAAGGTCCTTGCAGAGCAGAACCTGAAGTGGCTTCCACAAGTTAAAAGAGGCGGTGTAATCAGAGATGCAGTGGATGGCATTGTACATGCCAGGCTGTCGGCTGATTTTCAAAAAATATATTGTCACGTTGTAGTGACGGCAGTCCAGCGGTCAGGAAGACACCAGAAATACTTGCCAACGAAGCTCTTTATTTGGGCTTACTTGCGCCCGCAAAAGAACTGCTTCTCTCGGTGGCGGCGTAAGCAACAAGCGTGCTCGTCAATCAACGAATGCCCGCTGCTCGCTGCATCGTTAAATTTAAAGACGCCAAGGAAACTTCGAGATAACAGGTCGAGATCATCTAGAGTAATCTGGAAACACGTAGATGCAGCTGTTCATGGCTGTGAACAATCGAGATTAGACCGGTCGCTTCTCGCGTCTCCAACAAAAATGATAACATCCCTTTTCTGCGGCCTTGCGCGAACGAACGGACACTACAATGATACGTGGCATTACCCCCCTCCTAAACAAGCATCGTCTAGATGCTTTAAAATGAAAATAAACACGGAGAAGGCAAACTTCGAGTCCCTCAGCGTTTATAATATGGCTTCAGGCGTACGACCTGTACGACTTCCAGGCGTGTGCGTCGTCGCTGAGATGCTGTCTTGCCGTCAAGGATGATTTCATAGTCGAGGTCATAAATGCGACGGAGAACCCTGTACGGGCCAAAGTAGCGTCGCAGCAACTTTTTACTCAATCCACGGCGGCGGATTGGCGTCCATATCCAAACACGATCACCTGGCTTGTAATGCATGTCTCGTCGGCGCAGATTGTAACGTCGGGCGTCGGTGTGCTGCTGGTCTTGAATGCGAAGCCGCGCAAGTCTTCGGGCTTCCTCGGCGCGATGAAGGTAGGCGGCGACGTCGAGGTTGTCTTCGTCGGAAACGTGTGGGAGCATTGCGTCGAGTGTTGTCGTAGGCCTCCTGCCGTATACCAGCTGGAATGGGGTAAACCTGGTTGTCTCCTGGACGGCAGTATTCTAAGCGAAGATCACGTAGGGCAGAATGGAGTCCCACGTCTTGTGTTCGGCGTCGATGTACACGGAGAGCATGTCTGCGATGGTCTTGTTCAGACGCTCTGTGAGTCCGTTGGTTTGTGGATGATAGGCAGTTGTCCTCCGATGGCTTGTCTGGCTGTAGTTTAAAATGGCTTGCGTCTTCTCCGCTGTAAACGCCGTTCCTCTGTCTGTGATGAGCACTTCGGGGGCGCCCTGTCGCAGGAAAATTTGTTCGACAAAAAATTCTGCAACTTCTGTTGCGGTACCACTAGGCAACGCTTTTGCTTCGGCGTAGCGGGTCATGTAGTCGGTGGCCACGATGATACACTTGCTACCTGATGATGAAGTCGGAACGGGGCCGAGGAGGTCCATCCCCATTTGCTGAAAGAGCTTAGTTGGCGGTGAAATGGGGTTCAGGAGTCCGGCTGGTCTACTCGGAGGCGTTTTGCGTCGCTGACACTCACGGCACGTTTTCACGTAATGGGAAACGTCGGTAGCTAGCCGCGGCCAATAGTACTTCTGGATGCGGTGCAACGTGCGAGCAATCCCGAGATGCCCTGCAGTCGGCTCATCATGACATGCCTGCATAATTTCTTGCCTGAGAATCTTGGGCACGACAAGAAGATGCACTGTCCTGTTGGGCGCGAAGTTCTTCTTCAGCAGGACATTATTGTGACGAACGAAGGACGACAGTTGGCGCTTGAACCCCCGGGGAGGCGATGCGGTCTTGCCTTTCAAATAATCAACTAGGCTTTGCAACTCAGAATCCGAGCGCTGCTGCTGCGCGAAACTGCTGGCTCTTACCGGTCCTAGGAAGGCGTCGTCGTTTTCCTCTTCCGGAGCTGCGTCTACGGGGGCTCGCGATAGGCAGTCTGCATCGGAATGCTTGCGGCCAGATTTGTAGACTACAGTTATGTCGAATTCTTGAAGACACAGGCTCCAACGAGCAAGGCGGCCGGAAGGATCTTTCAAATTGGCCAGCCTGCACAGAGCATGGTGATCACTCACAACCTTGAATGGTCGTCTGTATAGGTAGGGGCGAAATTTGAACGTGGCCCAAATAATGGCGAGGCATTCTCTCTCTGTCGTAGAATAGTTGGCTTCGGCTCTCGACAGTGTACGGCTAGCGTACGCGATAACTTTCTCCTGTCTGCCATTTTTCTGAACGAGGACCGCTCCTAAGCCCATGCTGCTTGCATGGGCATGAACTTCGGTTTCGGCGTTTTCATCAAAGTGCCCGAGCACAGGAGGGGACTGTAAGCGGCGCTTCAGCTCGTTGAAAGCTTCCTCTTGCGGCCTTTCCCATTTCAAAGGCACGTCAGCCTTGGTAAGTTGGGTCAAAGGTTAAGCGATGCGCGAAAAGTTCTTGACGAATTGCCGGTAATACGCGCACAATCCAAGGAATCTGCGTATAGCTTTCTTGTCATTAGGCTGTGGAAACTCTGCGATCGCAGCCGTCTTCTGAGGGTCTGGGAGAACTCCATCCTTGCTTACGACGTGACCAAGGAACAGCAGCTCCTCGTAGGCAAAGTGGCACTTCTCTGGTTTCAGTGTTAGTCCTGAAGACTTGATTGTTTCGAGCACTATCTGAAGCCTTCTGAGATGGTCTTCAAAGCTTGAGGAGAAGACAACAACGTCATCTAAGTAGATTAGACAAATTTGCCACTTCAAGCCTGCGAGCACCGTATCCATTACTCGCTGGAACGTCGCTGGGGCAGAGCAGAGGCCGAATGGCATCACCTTGAACTCGAAGAGTCCGTCTGGCGTGATGAACGCAGTCTTCTCGCGATCTCTTTCGTCGACTTCAATTTGCCAGTAGCCGCTCTTCAGGTCCATCGATGAGAAGTACTTAACGTTGCAAAGCCGGTCCAATGTATCGTCGATGCGGGGGAGGGGGTAGACATCCTTCTTCGTAATGCTGTTCAGGCGGCGGTAATCGACGCAAAAGCGAAGGGTGTCGTCTTTCTTTTTCACTAGGACGACTGGTGCTGCCCAGGGGCTCCTTGATGGCTGGATTACGTCGTCACGAAGCATTTCCTCAACTTAATTGCGGATAGCTTGGCGTACTAGCGGCGGTACGCGGCAGGGGCTCTGTCGCAGTGGTCGGGCGTGTTCGTCTGTGACAATGCGGTGCTTAGCAAGCCGGGTTCGTCGCACATTCGATGCTGATGAGAAGCAATCTCTGTACTTTTGAAGAAGACTGCGTATTCGGTCTTGTCTGCTTCGTGGTAATGCTCGGTTGATATCAAACGTTGGTTGATGGCCTTGGTCAGATGGTTCTACGGGTTTGTCCAGTAGGGCAAATATGTCTCTGATGTCTGCCAGCTCGTCGAGGAAAGCGATCGTCGTACCTTTGTTTAGATGCCGGTATTCTTCGGTGAAGTTGGTTACCAACCCCTGTGCTTGGCCATGTCGGATTTCGGTGACTCCCCTTGCAACGCCCAATCCTCGATCCAGGAGTAACTGGGTGTTCCCCTCGATGACGCTTTCGGCATTTTTGATGTATGGAGCACATATGCGGACAAGGACACTTGATCGGGGCGGCACGCTCATTGCTTCGTCGAAGACGTTTAAGGCAACGTCATTAGTCGCGCTCGTCGCAACAGGTATGGCTTTGTCCGTGGAAAGCTTGATCGACTTAGATCGAAGGTCGATGATCGCTCGATGTTCATTCAGGAAGTCCGTTCACAAAATCACGTCTCGCGAGCACTGCTGTAGGATCAGAAAGGTTGTCGCATAGGTTCTCCCGTTTACAGTAACTCTCGCGGTGCAGCGTCCTGATGGCGTAATCAGGTTGCCACCTGCGGTGCCGATCAGCGGGCCATCCCATGTTGTTGTTACCTTCCCGAGTCGGACAGCGAGTGACCCACTCATGACGGAGTAGTCAGCTCCAGTGTCCACCAAGGCAGTAACCGCGTGATCGTCGATCATAACTTCAAGGTCACTTGTTCGCGTTTTCGCATTGCACGTTGTATTCGGTGTACGATCTCGGCTTCGTCGAGTAGTGAGGCTGCGGTGGACGTACTGCGACGTCACTTCGCTGGGCAGCGGTAAAAGCTTCAAGTCTGGCCGCGTCGTCGTCGTCGTCGTCGGTGTCGTCGTCGTTGTTGTCGCAGTAGGTGTTGTCGTCGTAGCTGAGGCATGATCTTGAGTACTCGTCGATGGAGGATCTTTATCATTGCGCTTAGAAGCAACCTCACCTCCAGAGGCTGCTTTATTTAGTTTAACCTTCGGGGGCTGGGGGAGCGTCCACTCATGGCGTAACCTCGGCTAGGAGATACAAAGCGCGGGGACGATGGCGACGGGGAACGTGATAGGCGGCTCGGCGATGAGTATTCTTCCCGACGCAAAAACTCTTCGATTTCGGCTGGTCGCTGGCCGGGTCTGGGTCGTGGAGCGTCGTAAGAGAACCCTCGGATGCCCAGTCTTCTGTATGGGCAGTGCCTGAGGACGTGACCGGCTTCACCGCAGTGGAAACATAGTGGGCGGCGCTGGTCGGGAATTCTCCACTCGTCGCATTTCCTCGGCTGTGTGCGACGCTCATAGGACGGGCGGGTTGGGGCGAGAGGGCGGCGGTTCAACGCAGCCTGCTGAGGGCGATAGGGGCTTGAGTCCCGTCGTCGAGGTGCAGGACGGCGCACAGCTGCGGCGTAAGTCATGGCTGGGGCCTCCATAGGCTGCGTGGTGGTCGGCGTCACACCCAAGGCCTGTTGAACTTCATCCCGGATGGCATCTGTGAGCGATGAAAGCTGCGGCTGCGTTCCCGTTGGCAGCATTCGTCGGAGCTCTTCACGCCCAACTTGACGTATAACCTCCCGCAGGTCATTGTTGTTAGCGGTGTCCAGGCAGCTTGCTGAGAAAGCGTGCTGCTGGCGGTCATACTGGCGGGCTCGGGCATCAAGAGTTTTTTCCATCGTGGATGCCTCTTCTACAAATTCCGCGACGGTTTTCGGTGGCTTCCGGACGAGGCCGGCAAAGAGTTGCTCTTTGATTCCTTGCATAAGCAACTTCACCTTCTCTTCTTCCTTCATGTTCATGTCGGCACGCCGGAATAGACGCTTCATCTCCTCAGTATACACTGCAATGGTCTCGTTTGGGTGTTGTACGCGAGACTTTAGCAGCTGCTGGGCTCTCTCCTTTCGCACGACGTTCGTGAAGGTCTTCAGAAGCTGTTCCTTGAAGGTTTCCCAGTTGGCAAGGCTGGCTTCCTCATTCTCGAACCAGACTCTTGCTGGTCCCTCCAGGGCGAAGAAGGCGTGCGTAAGTTTCGTGGCATCGTCCGAGATGTTGAAGATAGCCACACGGTCGAACTGCTCCAGCCATTCTTCGGGGTCGGCGCCAGGCGAAGCGTCGAAGGTTGGTGGCACTCGGGGCTGCTGAAGAATGATTGGAGTCATCGTCTGGGGCAAGCTCATGGTAGGCGTTTCTGCTGGCTTTCGCTTCCGGGTAGGGTCCAGCAGAATCGCGAACTCAGGTGCATCCCCTTGCAGGCGTCGGCTTGCGCGGTGGACTGGTCTCAGGTCCTGCGGTAGATGACTCAGAGGGCTGGCGTCACGACTTGTAGGGGGTGTCCGGAACATGGAAGGCTACCCCGCACCTCCACCAGATGTCACGTTGTAGAGACGGCAGTCCAGCGGTCAGGAAGACACCAGAAATACTTGCAAACGAAGCTCTTTATTTGGGCTCACTTGCGCCCGCAAAAGAACTGTCTCACTCGGTGGCGGCGTAAGCAAGAAGCGTGCTCGTCAATCGTCGAACTACGAATGCCCGCTGCTCGCGGCATCGTTCAATTTAAAGCCGCCAAGGAAACTTCGAGATAACAGGTCGAGATCATCTAGAGTAATCTGGAAACACGTAGATGCAGCTGTTCATGGCTGTGAACAATCGACATTAGACCGGTCGCTTCTCGCGTCTCGAACAAAAATGATAACACCCCTTTTCTGCGGCCTTGAGCGAACGAACGGACACTACAATGATACGTGGCAATATTTCGCTGCTGTGGAACACTGATGGAATAAGAGTGTTTGAAAAATCAGCTTTCGACATCTGGACCGTTCAGTGTGAAATCCTGCAACTGGACCCCGCTGTGCGAAAGCAAAATATGCTTATGCCTGCCTTGCGGTTTGGTTTCTCAAAACCAAACATGACAACCCTCCTTACAGCCTTTGCAAAGGAGCTACAAGAGCTTTCAGCAGGGTTTTCTTTCCTCAAGCATGGGGAACAAGTTAGAGTTAGAGTTTTTGCAGCTGCATGTTCGATGGATGCTGTTGCTCGGTCAGCAGTGCGAAACTGCAAAAACAGTTTAGCGGCTTTTATGGGTGTGGCTGCTGTTACCATCCCGGGGGTTCTTCATATGGATATATAGATCCTGCTCCAAAGCGCAGGAGTGCTGTGGAGCATCTTGAAGAGGCCAAGAAGGGCACGCTTTCAGAGCCTGTTAACGGAGTTAAAGGGCCTTGCCTAGCCATGACTCTTCCTCGGTTTGATGTAGTGGATGGCTTCATCCCAGACTATCAGCACTGCGCAAGCCTTGGTGTCATGCGACAGCTGCTTAAACTCTGGCTGGAGAGTGAGTACCATGACTGCCCTTGGTACATCGGAACCAAAGTGTCTCAGTTAAATAGCCTGTTGTTGGCTATCTCACCCCCAACAGAGATTACCCGCACCCCAAGGAGATTTGAGGATAGAGCCTATTGGAAGGCTTCAGAGATGCGGGCCTTTTTGCTTTTTTATGGGCACACTATACTAAAGCCAGTTCTGCCCCACCAGTTTTTTAAGCACTTTTTGTTTCTTTCTTACAGCATGTACTTGCTACTTAAGGCACAGATCACTGAGCAAAACCTCTGCGAAGCAAGGATTATGCTTGAAAAGTTTGTTTTGCAAATGGGCACTTTGTATGGCAAGGAAAACATGTCGTACAATGTTCACCAGCTGCTCCACTTGACAGATTCTGTGGAAGCTTGGGGTCCTCTCTGGGCAACATCCTGATTTCCCTTTGAAGGACGGAACGCTGTTCTTTTAAATTGCTTCTCTGGGACTCAGTGCGTTGCCGAGCAGATTATGCGTACTTTCATTTGGTGGCAGCACCTTGCTTTGTGGGCAGACAAAATTGCTATGCCGGAAGCAAAGGCATTTTTTGAGAGGATGGTCGGCCGGCAGACCATGGGTAGGACTGGAGTGGCATTCCTCGCGGGTGTAGTTGTTTATCAGCGACAGAGTGCCTCAGGTGGTGCCATCAGGCTAGAGGTAGCTCTGGAAAACCACTTGGGAGTTATCCCCACGAAAATAACTCATTACCACAGGTTTCACCACAATGGAATTCACTGGCATTCTGAAGAATATAAAATGCCCAAGAGAATCAACTGTGTTTCACAGCTGCAAGATGGTTCCCCTGGAATCATACCAGCTCTTGCTGTGTTTGAAGGGAACCCGTCTCACTTGCTGCCCCATTATTTGGTGCTTGTAGAAAAGCTTGAGCTGGTGCGAAGCGCTTCCTTTAGGGACAGCCAGCTTGGAACTTCATTTTCAGCACTCCGAGAGGGAACGCGAAAAGGTGCCATTGTAGTGTGTAGCCCTGATGCTCTCATAAGAAAGTGTGTGGCCCTGGAGTGCACCTCTAGAAGTTTCCTTTTTGTGCCCCTTCCCAACCAAGTTGAACGGGACTAAAGCCAAAAACTATCTCTGTACTGTGCGATGCTGTGGTTGCTAGCACTGATTGCCTTGATGGTTATCACAGTGGCTATCGCATCGCGCTGTGCTGTGGCGCTTTTTTACTCGCATGTGTTTCCCGCTTTACCCCCTAAAAACATTGAAAATTGGTTTTTCAGGAAAGGTAATGGTGCATTAATTTTCTCACATATTAGGGTGTTCTGTAAGGGAAAGGACGTAGGTGAGAGTGTAAACAGCAAGAGAGAAAGAGGTGCTGTAATGGAGGGCTCCAGAATAATGTCGACTGCCTGGGGATCTTTTACATGCACTGACATCGCACAGCACACCGGCGCCTTTTGAGGTTCGTCTCACGCGGCCTCCGTGGCCGGGTTCGAGCCCAGGAACTCTGACTAAGTAGCCGAGTGCCCTAACCACTGAGCCACCGCGGCAAGTATCACCTTAATGACACGTTATTTTTTTCCCAGTACACTTCCTATAACATTTTTTAAAAATTCTTGCGAATTGGAACGATCATGCAAACACAAACTCATTTATCAACCTGTGTAAGGCACCCAAAAAAAACAAGTGGTAGCACAAACAATACGCTCAAATGTGGCCCCACACGGTCGGCACTAGACCCATGTGTTCGTTCCTCACTGCTCGGCCACGGAACAGGCATGTGCATCCCAATATTCGTGTTAATGGCTGCGTTTTTATTTTGTGTGCCGTAGAACTAATGCTAGCGCATTGCAGTTGCATGACTCTCGTTGTTTGCACTTAGTTTTTGTTTTCTGCTGTTGAAGTGTGCTTTCTGATGTCAGTAAAACACTCATGGCTCTCAAGGCAGTCTTGCCTTGTTAATGTATTTCCATTAAAATGGAGATCTCGACTAAAGGGCAGCTTTTTCAGATACTGATCTTTCCAAAATAGAGGCGCTTGTCAATCTGGCAACTGGGATTTTGGACTAGAGATGCATGCAATAGGAACTATTGCACCAAATCAGCACTTTTTGTGCTATTAGAGAAAGGCTCAGTCATCTCCGATTCTATTTTCAAGCAGACCCACACATGCCGACCAGAGAGAGAAAATATGAGATAATGATACTGAAGTGGCGCTTTTTTCGTTAAAAAGTCCATTTCTGAACATCGCTTGTTGAGGCAACAGGCAGAGGAAAAAAGTTTCATACTTCCCGTCTTTCTGTGTAACTTAGATCTTGGAGTCACCTCCATTGCTGTACACGCCGACATTCAAAGGAAGCCTCATCAGTTCTTTTTTTACATGAATAGGTAATATCCCTTGCTTTTTCAATGATTCACTGTTATGGACAACACATATTATCAATTATTTTTGCTGAGAGCAGGGCTGTGCATACTAAAGAGTCGTGGCAGTATATTTATCTAGCAGAAGTGGATATATGTTCATAATGTCACATACACATAATTTTTACGGATATCCTTCTGTCGTGTATGCACAACTGTGGGCATACTCGGGCATGGCAAAGATTTCAAGATAGTGGCTGAGGGTGATAAGAAATTAGAGATAGATGGTGTATGGTTTATTAGGTTTAATGCCCCAAAGTGACTCTGGCTATGAGGGACGCTGTAGTGCACGGCTCAGGATAATTTCAACCACCTGGAGGCTTAACGTGCGCTGATATCGCACAGCTTACGGGCCTCGATGTCTCTATCAAACTGCGACTGCCACGGCCGGCATCGAACCTGCGTCTTTCGGGTCAGCAGCCGAACACCATAACCACTGAGCCATCACGGCTGCCATTACAGATAGACAACGCAGAGAGCCAAAGCTTTTGCTCCAAGCTATGAGACTGACACCTTTGGTTCAAATCGCTCCTGCTGGATTTTAAAATGCTGGGTATTGCTTGGTTTGACGGGTTTAACGTCGCAAAGCGACTCGGGCTATGAGGGACACCTTAGTGGAAGGCTTCGCATTTTCAACCACCTGGGGTTCTTAAGCGTGCACCGACACTGCACAGTACACGGGCGGATATTGTACCAGTGTGTGGTCATGTGTAGTCGACTCCAAGTAATTCGAAGTCGCTTAACGGGCAAGTTTCAGTTAATTAGAAGTGAATAGGAGGTTCTGACAAGTTTGCATGTGATACTGCGATGAAATGCTTCTGCTGACAACAAATCGCAGCAGAGTGCCATTAATGTGAGGTGGCTTGTACTCTGGCGGAACGGTTTTTTTTCATGAAGACAACGTGCCTGAAGTGCTGGTGTGCATGCATAGTTAACAAACTTTGCTTTTGTGTCTGTATGTTAAGCAAATGCAGACTGAGGTAATAGCTGAATTCTTTTTGTGAGAAACTCGTCCCAAGCCTGTTGCGCAACTAATAAACATGCTGGTTCAACGCATTCCATTTTATTTCAGGTTCATTTCATTAGAAATTTTTAGACGACCCCACGGACCTTATATTACCAAAGGTCCGCGTAATCATTGCAATATCCATAGTATTAATAGTAATAATAATTAGTTATCAGGAAAGGAAATGGCTCAGTGACTGTCTTACTTAGAGGGTACTTCTATCACATTGTGGGAGAAGGAATAAAGGAGGGAGAGAAAGGTGCCATAGTGGAGGGCTCCGGAATAATTTCGACCACTTGGGGATCTCTAACCGCAAAATGCATAGTAGTGAAGATCGAGATTAGCAGTCATACTGCACTGGTTTGTCCCCCACCCCCATTTAGTGGCAACACCAGCTACCATCTTAAGGCAGGCTGGTTCCCTGTAGTTCCCTGCCTGACCACCTGGGATTCTTTAACGTGCATTGACACCGCACAGTACACGGGCCTCTAGAATTTCGTCTCCATTGAAATGCGTCCGCCGCAGCCAGTATCCAACCCGCGTATTTCAGGTCAGCAGCCGAGCGCCATAACCACCTAGACACTGTGGTAGCTTGTCGGTTTGTTTCTTTTGCTAATGCATATTTTTTGCATTTTAATTGAATGCTGTTTGTAGACTGGTTACGGGATGCCCAACATATAAGTTGTGCCTTCTAGAAATGTTGCGTAACTGTGTTCACTCTTATAGTGTGGGCCTCAGTGAGTGGAAATTTTGTTTCAAGCACTACAACTGGACTCTCGAACTCAGTATTCCGGTAATGGGACGATGTCTTTCCTCTCAAATTTGAAGAAAAATGACCTCCAACCTCACCAAAGCGCAATTATGACTGAAAACCTGGTTACCATTGAAATAAAATGAAGTCCCAGAAATATGGTTCTACGGGTCACTTTGGGTTTTCAGGGAGGTGCACCTGATGTTTTTTGTGCCAGCAGCTTTTCAGCATTCGCCAAAGACATCCCAAGGAAGAATAAAACTGTCAAATTCAGTTCACTGTTATTCGACGGGAAACCGAGTCAAGCTCCTCTCGTATTCCTGTACTTGATGGTATTAGACTTGTTTATACCGACTTGCAGTGATATGATGTGCTCTATTTCAATTTGATGGATTGTTGTACATTTTGTTTATGCACAGAGAAATGGCGTGGTCATGGGTAGTGCTTATTGACTTGGTGTGTTTTGGTATTTATCAGACTATTTAGAGATTTGTATGATGTATATGTGCTAAAGAATTTTACTTTTAAGCAAATACTTGTTTGCTATCTCTATGCGGCGGTACATGTTGTTATAAAATTTTTACTGGAAGAATTGCATGTGCACAAATTCGAGCGCCCCTTGTATTTACATACACGATGCCACTAGATTTGATTTTAATGACTTTCAGTGTTATTATGTGCTGTGTTTTGATTTGTGGATTGTTTTAGCTTGTTTCCTTCCTGTACACCAAAGCGGCGTGGTCTTGAAAGTGTGTTAGTCATGGGTAATGCTTATTGAACATTATGTAATGTTTATGCTAAATAATTTCACTTTTAAGCAAATATACTTGTTTACTGCATGCTCTCATTAGTCCACACTCTTGGAATGGAAGATTTGCTATAAAGGAAGCTGAATGGTTTGGCAGCCAGGATCTTTCCTTCATCAATAGGAGGGGATATCATTTTGTACAATAAGTGCAGTTATTTTTTATACTATTATCTGTGTACAATATTCATGATATGATTGTATTGCCATGTCTGGCATTTTGAAATCTGTAATAAATGTTTTACTCTTTATTGGATACTGTGGTTATTGAATAAAATTAAACAATGTTTTACAGTTCTACACAGTTATTTTACACACTGTTTTATGTGTTTAAAAGTGACTGTGAGCTCTGCACCAGGTGTGCCTTTTTCCTTGGTATTATTTGTGCCCATTGACCCTCTCACACACACAATTATTGATTTGAGTTAAAGATTAATGACCTTTAGTTAGCGGCAAGTGTTTGAGTAAAAAGTCTTAATTGCTCGGACTTCAGTTTGCAGCATATATTGCTATTAGGCTTCTAATATACTAGTTATGTGAACGAATGCGGATGAAGCGCAACATGAAAGTGAATTGTTATATGTGAAATGCAGCCTGTAGGTTTTTTGTACACTTATCGTCCAATAATATGTAATGATATTGCGACGAAGACGAAGCTGGCAGTGGCGCGGGACGGAGCGCTCGCGCTAGGCCAGCGGCCATTAAATCATCTCATAGCCATGGTTCACCACGTCTCATTCTTCGGCTGGCCGCCACGTAACATTTGGTGTGAGGTGCTGGGGTCCCTTCATCGCCATCGTGGTCCCGGAGCTTCGGTGTCCTGCGCCTGCCGTGGACGTCGGCCGTGAGTGCCTGGTCCGCGCCGCCCGGCCGTGCCCCAGCCCGCCGGAGCCGAACCGACCTCGCCGCTCACAACAGCCCCGTCCCCCGCCCGGACCACAAGACACGACGACACAAGACCCCACCGACCCGAGACCCCACCGACCCGAGACCCCACCGACCGAGACCCGACCGACCCAAGACCCACACGTGAAGACACCGCCCCCCTGCCCCTGCCGTCCGGTGCGTCCACGGACCTCGGCCGTCAGCTCCTGGCACCCTCCGGCCCGGATGCTTCGTGGACCGGGACTCATTCTCTCATCTTTCTCATCGTGGCGGCCAGCACTGCACCATCTCCCACATACTGTTCAAACCCCTACTCAAGACCATCGCCATTTCGCCGTCTGTTCGTCACCGATCGGGACGATCGCTCGGAGGCCCCGGGTAGTGTGACGAAGACGAAGCTGGCAGTGGCGCGGGACGGAGCGCTCGCGCGAGGCCAGCGGCCATTAAATCATGTCATAGCCATGGTTCACCACGTCTCATTCTTCGGCTGGCCGCCACGTAACAATATGTTCAGCTTGACATGGCTACATGACCAAAGCAAAGGGCCTAGATGTTGGTTTTTGGTAGCAGATGTTGTAGTTTAACAACATAGCCGTGAAAGAGGAAAAAACGAATTCTTTGTGTTTCAACATGTATATAACAGGGTTCGACAACGAGGGGACAGTTACGCTCCGCTCTAAGGTTATGACGCGATAGCGTTAATGGGTTCATGCCCATATATGCGGAATTGGTCATTTTCCCCTATGCATTTATATGTCCCTGGGATTCCTCACAGCACTCAGTGGTGCAGCGGTTAAGCGATGCGCCACTGCCCTGCGATGGCAGGTGCTGCCATGACAGTGCTTGCGTGACCATGGTGATTAACTGCGACCTGCCACGGTGGTCAGTTTGCTCAGGATCCGATGGGCAGGTTGTGGTGCCACCAAAAGATTGCGTGACTAAGTGGCCCACCTGGTTTGCTTCTCCGAAGGTGATGTTGCACACATGGTGATATACCCGGCTTCTCCAAGCAGTGAAGTTATCGCATCAAAAGCAGGTCATGGTGCTTAGAAGTGGCCAGAATTCTCACTACGAACTTGCCTTCTTTCCTTGTCATGGGTGGTAGCGGTTTGCCTGCTATAAGGTACAATTGAAGTATACTTTGGACGAATTAGTTTTATATTGATGCAAGTACATTATAAATTTATTTCTGATGACAGCTGCAAGTGTATTGCAAATATATTGCTACGGGTCGACTCAGAGAAGATGAGGCCGACGAAGTGAGAGGGCGCTTGGCGCGTGCTCGGGCTCCGAATCCTGGACGGTGGCCTGTGTTTTGGCATCCGGTGCGCCCTGTGCTTGTGTTCTGTTCAGCGTGAGTGCACCAGTGTTCTTCGTGGCGTGAACGCCTCCTGCCACGTAACATCTTGGTGGAGGTGGGGACTTTCCCCTTCCTCTCGTTCTGGACTATCCCAACACGTAGCTTCGCAGCGGTCGCTACACCGGGACCGCTACAATGACGAAGCCCGGCGACTCGCCAAGTGCCACTGCCCCTACATTAATGGTCATGGCTCATCCCCGTGACCCCGACATCTTTTCCGGTGCCTCAACTGAAAACGTCGAGAGATGGATCTCCATGTACGAACGTGTCAGCACCCATAACAGGTGGGACCCCACCGTCATGCTGGCAAACGTAATTTTCTATTTATCTGGCACAGCAAGGCAATGGTACGACACCAACGAGGACGAACTAACGAGTTGGGACATCTTCAAGGAAAAGCTTCGCGCTCTGTTCGGACCTCCGGATGCTTCGAAGCTCGCAACCCAAAAACACCTTGAGTCGCGTGCTCAGTCCTCCAGTGAAGGTTACGTCACGTACATACAAGACGTCCTTGCCTTATGCCACCAGGTTGACACCTCCATGTCGGAAAACAAAAAGGTGGGCCACATCCTGAAAGGGATCGCGGACGACGCTTTCCATTTGCTTCTGTGCAAAGGATGTGATACCGTGGATGCCGTTATTAAGGAGTGCCGTCTCTTCGAGCAAGTCAAGAGCCGGCGCATATTTCCACAGTTTGAACGACTTCCCCATACGGCCGCCACATCTACGTGTGTTTTGCAGCAGCCTCCACCTAGCCCACCTCCCAATTCGCCTCTCAATATCACCGACGCAGTCACCCGGATCGTTCGCCGCGAAATGGAGGCCTGTGCACCTGCGGCCCCTCAACCTACCACCCCCAGTCACCCCTTGCCCGATGTCTCCCTCATTCAAGCCGTCGTGCGAGAGGAACTCGCAAATTTGGACCTCTCACATGCTATCTGTTCCATCGGGAACTCTAGCGTCCGACCACCAACCAGGAATGTTTTCCGTCCAAGGGCTCCGTACTGTCGTCGCTATCGTAATCCAGCAGAGTGGCGGACGCCTGATGATCGCCCAATATGTTTCAATTGTTCCTGTGTCGGCCACATTTCCCGGCACTGCCGCAATAGATGGTTTCCGACTCCTCGCACCGAGCTTTCCTATGCCAACCATTCAGATATGCCCCCCCGTTTTCCGCCCCGACCACCTCATGACCAATCAGATTCGGCCAATGATCTCGCCAGCTCCCGACCACGTCGTTCTTCCCGCTCTCCATCTCCCCGAGGCCGGCGATTCCGATCCCCGCAGCACCTTCGATCCTCGGCAGCCTCATACGACCGCTCTGACTTGGAAAACTAGCTGATGCAGCTCCCGGAGGTGACGCTGCATCCACGACCAGGCCCACAAATCCTCTACAGACCTCCCACTTGAACCAACTAGACGTTTGTGTTGATGGTGTCCCCGTGCGTGCGCTTATCGACACTGGTGCGCATATCTCTGTCATGAGTGCCCAACTTCGTCGTCGTTTACGTAAAGTTCTCACGCCGGCTCGGTCTCGAGTGCGTGTCGCGGACGGTGGAACAGTTAGTGTTGACGGACTCTGCACTGCACTCGTTAGTGTTGCTGGCCATGACCTTCCGGTGCAGTTCACTGTTTTGAACCCTTGTGCTCATGACCTCATCCTCGGCCTCGATTTCCTGTCAGAACACTCCGCCCTGATCGACTGCTCGCAAGGCGTCCTACACCTCGATCTCCCAACCATCGATCCTGAACCCTTGCATTCTCCCCGACTGTATTCGCCCGACCAAGTTTCTCTGCCCTCACTAGCCGCCTTATTCGTTACCCTACGTCCTACCTCATCAGTGGCCGATGGTGACTACTTAGTCGCCCCTTTTTCAGATGTCTTGCTGCACCGCAACGTTGCACTGCCCCATACTGTCGGTACAATCAGGGGAAACAGCGTGTCACTACCGTTAATTAATTTCAGCTATTCAGCCCAAGTCCTTCCACCTGGCATATGCGTGGCAACGTTCTCCCCTATTGGCTCCTGCCCAGTTGCCCCATTGGACCCTGCCCATGCATCAGCTCCTGCAGACCCTGTTCACGCTCCTACTTCGGCTGACGCGATCACGGCAATGATGCCCTCCGATTTGCTCCCTGCTCAATCTTGTCAGTTGCGTGCGCTTCTCGAGTCCTATTCCGACATATTCGACCTCCATAACAGCGCCCTTGGCCAAGCTCTTACCGTTACGCACCGCATCGACACCGGTGACGCTCCTCCGATCCGCCGCCGACCATACCGGGTCTCCCATGCAGAACGACTGGTAATCCAGGCGGAAGTGGCAAAAATGCTGGAGAAGAACATCATTGAGCCCTCTCACAGTCCTTGGGCTTCGCCCGTCGTCTTGGTAAAGAAGAAAGATGGCTCGTGGCGCTTCTGTGTGGATTACCGTCACCTGAATGAGATCACTAAAAACGATGTCTATCCGCTTCCTCGAATCGACGATGCCTTAGACTGCCTCTATGGAGCCAAATTCTTCTCCTCCATAGACCTACGCTCTGGCTATTGGCAAATTGCTGTGGATGACCAGGATCGGGAGAAGACTGCTTTTGTTACTCCTGATGGATTATATCAGTTTAAGGTTATGCCTTTCGGCTTATGTAACGCCGCAGCCACTTTCGAGCGCATGATGGACTCCTTGCTGCAAGGATTTAAGTGGTCCACTTGCCTCTGCTATTTAGACGATGTAATTGTGTTTTCTCCCTCGTTTTCGTCCCACATGGACCACCTCTCACAAGTTCTTTCCCTCTTCCGTCATGCCGGGCTGCAGCTCAACTCTTCAAAATGCCGTTTCGCGCGTTGTCAGCTCACTATACTAGGCCATGTCGTCGATGCTACAGGGGTTCGTCCCGTTCCAGACAAGATCCGAGCAGTAAAGGACTTCCCAGTACCCCGTACGAGCAACGACGTTCGAAGTTTTTTGGGTCTTTGTTCTTACTTTCGTAGATTTATTCAAGATTTTGCCGACATTGCTCAGCCGCTCACCGATCTTCTTAAAAAGGATGTCAGTTTTTCCTGGGGGTCCTCTCAAGACCACGCCTTTGCCCACCTTATAAGGAAGCTCACCACTGCACCGGTCTTGGCACACTTTGATGTGTCAGCTCCTACGGAAGTCCGTACTGATGCTAGTGGCCATGGAATCGGGGCAATCCTTTCCCAGCGTCAATCCGGCACACATCGCGTAATTGCCTATGCTAGCCGCCTCCTATCCCCTTCCGAGAAGAACTACTCCATTACCGAAAGAGAGTGCTTGGCCCTCGTCTGGGCTGTTGGCAAATTTCGACCCTACCTATATGGCAGGCCATTCACAGTTGTTACAGATCATCACGCACTGTGCTGGCTCTCTTCTCTGAAGGATCCTATCGGTCGCCTCGGTCGTTGGGCGCTACGACTCCAAGAATATGACTACGTTGTGATCTACAAGTCCGGACGGTTGCACAAAGATGCCGACTGCCTCTCTCGTTACCCTGTTGCCCACACTAATACTGTGACGAGCGCAAGCGCTATTGACCTGTTCTCTCTATCGCCGTTTACAACTATCGGCGAAGAACAGCGTCGGGATGCGGAGCTTCTCTCCATCATCGATCGCCTAACGTCCGCCCACACCGACCCTTCACTGAACCGCTTTGCTCTCGTTGATGGTATTTTATACCGCCGGAATCTTCAACCAACTGGTCCTGACCTTCTCCTCGTCGTCCCGAAGCACTTACGAACAGTCGTTCTCCACGAACTCCATGACCTCCCGACTGCTGGCCATCTAGGCGTTACTCGCACGTACGACCGCATCCGCCGTCGGTTCTTCTGGCCTGGCCTCTACCGCTCAGTGCGCCGTTACGTTGGTTCTTGCGATGAGTGTCAGCGTCGCAAGCGCCCTGCATCTGCTCCCGCTGGCTATCTTCAGCCCATTGACATCCCTCCGGAGCCGTTCTACCGTGTTGGCTTTGATCTTCTCGGCCCCTTTCCTGAGTCCACTTCTGGGAACAGATGGATTGCAGTAGCCACAGACTATGCCACCCGGTACGCGATAACACGTGCGCTCCCCACGAGTACTGCCGCTGATGTCGCCGACTTTCTTCTTCAGGATGTCATTCTTCATCATGGAGCACCCCACCAACTGCTCACCGACCGAGGCCGCACCTTCCTTTCAGCAGTGGTAAACGACATTCTTCGCGCGTGCTCAACTAAGCACAAGTTGACGACCGCTTACCACCCCCAAACTAATGGCCTCACTGAGCGACTCAATCGCACGCTTACCGACATGCTCGCCATGTACGTCTCCTCTGATCACCGAGACTGGGACGTCGCACTCCCATACGTTACATTTGCATATAATTCATCCCGCCACGACACTGCCGGCTACTCTCCGTTTTACCTCCTGTACGGCCGCGAGCCTCAACTGCCGCTTGACACATTGTATCGAACATCTCGTCCCCCACATTCTGAATACGCCCGTGAAGCCATTGCCCATGCCGACCATGCTCGCCAAGTCGCCCGTTCCCGCTTGCAAGCCTCCCAAGCTTCTCAGCAACAGCACTATAACCGCCGCCACCTGGACAGTGCCTTCTTGCCTGGGTCCCTTGTATTGCTCTGGGTGCCTTCTCGCCGTGTAGGGCTCTCGGAAAAGCTTCTTTCTCGATATGTGGGCCCGTATCGTGTGCTGCGCCAAGTCACAGCCGTCACATACGAGATTGAGCCTGCCTTCCGCGAGTGCACTTCCCGTACTCCACCCTCCGATATTGTGCACGTGTCGCGCCTCAAGCCCTACCACCTACCTTCTTCTGACACTCGCTAAGCAGCACCGCGACGGTGCTTTTGCGCCCGGGGGTCATGCTACGGGTCGACTCAGAGAAGATGAGGCCGACGAAGTGAGAGGGCGCTTGGCGCGTGCTCGGGCTCCGAATCCTGGACGGTGGCCTGTGTTTTGGCATCCGGTGCGCCCTGTGCTTGTGTTCTGTTCAGCGTGAGTGCACCAGTGTTCTTCGTGGCGTGAACGCCTCCTGCCACGTAACAATATTTTTAAGGACTTGCCCATTTTTACACTTGGAGTATACTTCGGATTAATTAATTTCATATTTACGAAAGTACATTTTTAATTCATTGGAAATGACAGCTTTAAGTGTGCTGCAAATATGTTTCGAGGACTGCCCATTTGGTGTATTAGAATTGAAGTATACTTTGGACAAATTAATTTCATATTTATGAAAGTACATTTTTAATTCATTTCCAATGGCAGCTGCAAGTGGGCTCCAAATATGTTTTCAAGGACTGCCCATTTGTTACAATTGAAATATACTTAGGATGAATTAATTTCATATTTACAAAAGTACATTTTTCATTCATTGCCAACATGCTCAAAGTGCATTTACATTTTTTTCACGTATTTAAAATCTGCTCGAAACATATTTTCAGGTGAGGTATTTTTGACAAATTTTAAAAATACATTCGAAATACTGCGCAATGCCGCCGCGGTGGCTCAGTGGCTATGGTGCTCGGCTGCTGTCCCGAAAGACGCGGGTTCGATCCCGGCCGCTGCGGTTGAATTTCTTTGGAGGAGAAATTCGAGGCCCGTGTACTGTGCGATGTCAGTGCACGTTAAAGAACCCGAGGTGGTCGAAATTTCCGGAGCCCTCCACTACGGCGTCTCTCATAGCCTTAGTCGCTTTGGGACGTTAAACCCCATAAACCAACCAACCAAATACTGCGCAAGAACTTTGACTAATATATTTTTCTACATATTTTTAGCACATTCACGAATACAAAATATTGTCATGTTGTAGCGACGGCAGTCCAGTGGTCAGGA
The DNA here is from genome assembly GCF_055824585.1 of Amblyomma mixtum. Taxonomy (NCBI): domain Eukaryota; kingdom Metazoa; phylum Arthropoda; class Arachnida; order Ixodida; family Ixodidae; genus Amblyomma; species Amblyomma mixtum. The sequence continues at coordinate 318,012,128 of NC_143014.1, forward strand.
AGACACCAGCCAGTCTTGGAAACGAAGCTCTTTATTTGGGCTGACTTGCGGCCGCAAAATAATTGAATCACTCAGCGGCGGCGTAAGCAACAAACGTGCTCGTCGGTCGTCGAACTACGAATGTCCGCCGCTCGCGGCATCGCTCAATTTAAAGGCGGCAAGGAAACTTCCAGATAACAGGACAAGATCATCTACAGTAATCTAGAAAAACCTAGATGCAGCCTTTCATGGCTGCGATTAATCGAGATTTGTCTGGTCGCTTCTCGCGTCACGAAAAAAAGTGATAACAACCCTTTCCTGCAGCCTTGAGCGTGAACAAACAAACACTACAATGATACGTGGCATTATGTTTAAAATATAATATAAATACCCCGCCGTATATTTCAAACGTATTACTTTTTGCTATGGGTACGCGACGAGCAGCCGAGTCAACTGTTCTCGACAAACGATATTTTTTTACACTTTTGCTTATGTTCCTGGCGCTGGTACCTGTGTTTTGCCGCATCTGTAGACGATCGATCCCGCACAATGGGTGGACGATATGAAGTTGTGGCCACCTGTGCAGGAGCATCACATAACCTATTAATTTTTGAAATCCACGCATGCGACCTAGAAGATGTCGAGTCCTTGAAGAGCTTGGACTCCTACAATTATGTTATCAGTGGGAAAGTGGGGCAGCTGTGGATTCATCAAGTGGACGAATATGGTTACTTTGTAAGGGGACGGTGGCACCATCACAAGCAGACGACGCTCGACCATATCAAGCTTGGGTGTGCATTACCAAGTCATGCAGCATACTTTCTGCTGCCAGCAAATGCAATGTTGTCTTGACAAAAGTCTGCAGCCACATAAGTAAGCGCAAGAGCAAGCACAGCTATTGAAGGCGAGCTTTGGCATAGCACCCTCCGGGGACACCAGGCAGGGACTCCGGAACCTCTTTCTGAGTGGGGCGAGTTTTTTTTATTCATATATTATTTCTTTATATTTCTATATTGCATTGTTCAAAGGTGTATTTGTTAATGCATATAACTTTAAATTAAGATGGGCAAATTTATAAAGATGTACACGAGGAGTGAGAGACTACATTAAAAACGTTGCATACAGTCTTTCATTCTCCAATCATGTTCATGAAAACGCGTCAGTCGTTAACGACTTGCAAGGGCAGACCATGGTGTTTTGCACAACAAAATCATTATGGGAGAATAGGTCATGACAGTCAAAACAGAATCTCCACAGAATCGTTGAGACTGTGCCAACTGATGAAAAAAATTGTGTGCTAGTATATTGCCCATATGTGCAGCACCATCTACGGTTTGTCCCAATTGTATTTCAAAAGAATTTGATACATTATGTATGCTCTTGCATTGGCATCTTCCATGCTGCCCGCAACTGCCCCACAAGCCCTCTGTTCGCTTTTGCAGGTCCGTATATGTACCCAGAGATGCAACAATTAGGAATTTATTATTATTATAATTATTATGTAGCCATCTGCCAGACACCATGTACCCCTCAAGCCTTCTTTAGCAGGGCTGAATTAGTATTTTGTTCACTACAAAAATATCAAAATTATCTGAGCCGTTATTTTTTGGGGCATGATAAAAAAAGATTTTTGATCTCTTCTGGTATGACAGGTGCAGTGTTGTGGAAAATGGAATTTGCCAACAAGCAGGACCTTACTGGACAAACCTGCACTGACCGAAGCGCTCTTTGGAATCGCGGGACAAAAAGAAATATGGTGCCATTGGAAGTTTGGTTTGGTTTATGGGGTTTAACGTCCCGAAGCGACTAAGGCTATGAGAGACGCCGTAGTGGAGGGCTCCGGAAATTTCGACCACCTGGGGTTCTTTAACGTGCACTGACATCGCACAGTACACTGGCCTCTAGAATTTCTCCTCCAAAGAAATTCTAGCCGCCGCGGCCGGAATCGAACCCGCGTCTTTTGGGTCAGCAGCCGAGCACCATAACCCCTGAGCCACCGCGGCGGCTGGTGCCATAGGAAGTCTTCCATATGAACTTCACAATGAAGAAGGTATTAAAAGAGACGTCGGTGAAAGCCAGGAGTGCTGACCTACGACGCTACAACACTCCTCAAGAGTATGTGCAAGCTATGAGAAGCTGCGACATAGCACCTCTTCTCGAGGCAAAATGGAGCTTGCTGCAGCTAACTGTCGATGCTGCAGTACCGGGCAATGCGTCTGCAGTTGGCACAGCCGCACCTGTGCACACATCGCCCGAGGATGACGAGCCTTCCTGCATCACTTGTGGAGACTTTTACGACAAGTGGGTTCGCTTGAAAGAGCCAGCCAGGCTGCAGCTTGCAGAGGTGACTGTGCGACAGGCTGGCCCTCTGTGGGAGGACAGTCGCAAGCTGAGGCTGACAGCATCAAATGTCGCCAATGTGCCACGAAAAAAAAAGAGACGCTGCCCGAGAAATTTGTGATGCCACGCCTTTTTTCACATTTTACAGGAAATAAAGCAACAAGCCATGGGCAACGGTATGAGCCTGTTGCTCGGCAGACGTTCGAGAAGTTGCGCAAAGTTGAGGTGAAGCAGTGTGGCACCATTGTGAGTGAAACTCACCCATTTTTGTCAGCTAGCCGCGACGGATTAGTTGGTGAAACCAGCATCTTCGAGATCAAGTGCCCCTACATCAATGATTGCTTAGAGCTTGTGAGCAGCAACACATACGATGTGAGAGAGGACGAAGAAGGAACGTATTACCTGGCCAAAACCGGAATAAATGGATACTATTTCCAAGTGCAGTTTACGATGTTTCGCCTGCAGAGATCTCACTCTTATTTTTTTTTGTTCGGTCAGTGCTCAACACTGTTTTAGTTGAGGTGTTGTATGATGTGGAATTTGTGGTTGGACACATCACTCGGTTGTCGCAATTTCATTTCAAGCACTCCCTTCCCAGGCTTGTCAATGAAGTTCACAGCGGAAGCCTTGTGTTTTGCAAGGATTATGCTGAACTGTGCGCTAAGTGATAACAAAGAGCTGCTAAATGCTGTGGCAATGTATTTAATTGTGCAATAAATGATAGTGAAAGTACAGTAGTTGATTGTTACAGAGAGCTGCCCCTAAAACAATTAGGAAGTTTTCTGAGCAAATCGGAAAATAAAGTGGCTTGTTGCCCTCACCTAATCGGCGAGCCAAAATGGGAAGGTTATGAAAAAAGGAGAAGTACAGTAAAACAGCTGAACCACACTTGAAGGGCACAATAACAAATTACCATAATGTAGAGCTCTTGATTAATACCTGCTACTTGCAGTGCTTTCATGAGCACCCTGCTTGTACAGGTGCATCTTATTAATAGAGTTACAAAAAGCTGTCCACAAAGCGCCCGTGCTAACATATATTTAAAAAATAGAAAATTTCTATTAAACACACTGTGAATGGGATCAGCTTGTTAGTAGTGTGCAGTGAAATGCTAATTGCACTAAACCATCAGCCCTCCAAAGTATTATCGCAGTCACCATTATCTAAAAAATGCAGTACAGCTAGAACCACTACAAAGTCTGCAAGGTGCATAAAGGCGGCTCATGGCACGACATCGTACATCCTATTATTGTTCACTGCGCACGAATCAGTATGTATCAGTACACAGCAGGCAGACATTTGCTCAACACATTTGTGTCGCTGAACCTGCTGACAGCTTCATAGCTGTTCATGCAATGAAATGAATGGCACATTGGCACACTGCAGTACATGAAGCCCCCCATATGAAAACAAATAATTATTGAGGCACTTTTCCCCGCCTATTGCTCGTGTCACGCTCAAAAGACGAAAAAGGACCCATGCTCGTCGTATTGCGATATGCGCTGTCCTTGAACTGCTGTGGCAGCGTTGCTAGAATTGTCTCTGGTGGTAGCCATGCCACAACCTTTGTCATCAGGTTGTCCAAACAGGCGAGCGGTGTTCGAAACATATGTCCAGCGTGGGACACCGAAATGTTGAACTTTATGGCCAGGTCAAAGTACAAGAGCCCCAGCCTCAGGCGCATGAGTGTCAGCGGTACCTGGTCCCCGATCCTCATGATGCGCCTAGTGCAAGTTTGCAGATTCACTGCAGTCACAAATTTCCAGAAGATAGCACAGCATAGGCCAGTAAAGAACTGCATACAGTTTCTTAAATATCTTCAGAGAATGTCTTCTCAATAGTTTGCGCAGCCGAAGATGCTGTTTTAATGGGCCGTGCAGCATAAGAGTAGTCCTCCTCTATAGTGCTACATCAATCCTCACACTGAACGCCAGTGGTGCACACCTCTGGTTCAGTCTGGCAAATCTTTTCACAACATTTTTCGCCGCAGCTGAAGCTTCTGTCTGAAGAAAAACTGATTGACGGCTGGCATCAAGTGGCTCCTCTCTTATTTCAACCTCATCTGCAAAGTCCGGAGCAAAGTCATCTTCTGCTGGGAACGTTTGATTACTTGCAAAGTCTGGAGTCGAGCCATCTGGTGCACGGGATTTTTGGGGCATAACCTTTAAAAAAGATATGGTCTTAAATGAGAGAGATGCACCTGTTGCAAGCAACATCTAAATGAGGGCATGAGTAAATCGTAACATCACATTGCACACAGCATGCTGGTACTTCAGACAGGTTAGCCACGCGAACAGGGACTGAGGTGTTCCCTCTGATTCAGCGTATGCAAGGACTAATACAGTTGCTGCCATAACATGGAAGGAGCACACTTTAGCGATCAAATTCAACTCAGCATAACCTGGCAGAAATCTGGAGGTACTCACACATGCTGCCGGTGTGCTAGTATATAACCCCAAGGAATCTGCCCTTTCTCCACAGAATACAAAACAACAGTTCAAATACAATCATGCTCCATATTATTTTGGCGAAACCTTTAGATCCAAAAGGGATATTAAAGACACATGTGAGGTCCCAGCTAGGCAAGCTAATACGATACAGAGTTGCCCCAATGGACTCTCATAGTATGAGCAACTACACCGATAGCAGTCTTGTTGCTGCAGTTCTGTCAGGAACCGCGTTGGGATGGTGAAAGTAGGCAGTTCTTATTACAGAGACGATACAATTGAAAGTAAAGCAAATAATGGAGGTAGAAAAAATGGACAGCAACGAAGGAGGCACGCATGAGCTCTGTGATCCTAATACACAGGTGTGACACAAGCAGTCTTCCATGCTACCCATAATACATATAACATACTTGCGCTCCCACATGGCAAGGCTATATTGAAAACCTTAAAGCACCTTCCACAAGCCTTGCACCGCAACTCTTGGGAACCTGGTTCATGCCATCAATAAAAAAATTACAACAGCTCTTAATTCCACTTTTAGTCCAGTGTGGCAATGAATTTCTCTGAGAGAAATGGTTGATGCATTGCTTGGGGCACTAGACTGATGTATTAGAAATAAAAATCACCTGTCCCACATGCATTGCAGTCTCTGCTAGAGTTCCGGATGCTGGCGCACACAGTGTGTAAAAGCAGATATAATGCCACTAATGATGCTACAGTCAAGGTCACTTATAATGAACATGGTGGTCACGTGTATTGCGTTCCTTTTATCCGAAGTCCGTATTTAATGGACTTGCCTTATTACAGCCGAAAACTACAAATTCATACAAAAATGGAATTTTAATCGTAACAAAAAATTGTTGTGCAAGCATGTTTCTTCAAAGCAAGTCCTATCAAGCCACTTCCCCAGCTCTCTAGTGCAGTCGTGACTTAGCTGATGCAATTGCTGCGGATGGGCCACTTGAGAGATGCGATAATACCATTTTAGGCTGAGGTGTTCACAGTAACTGGCTGTAGTACAGCAACCTCGTTTTCGATGCTTGACAAAGTTGCAAAGACGCAGCGACAAATCTACAGGAGCAAGCGTGCGCAGAGGACGCACCGAATGCTATCTGCGCACTGCCTGCACACTGCAGTACCGCAGAAGGTGGAGATCCCGATTGGGCAAGCGATACACACAACATGGCCAGGCAGGTTAGCAACCCGTATTTCATGACTAACTTTAAAACTGCTTAAATTGTTGTCATTGGGTGATCACCAGCTGTTGCAGCACTTTCGATTCGCAGCACCTGTCTCTTGCTTAACACTCTGCTGCTTCCACTTCATAGGCGCCTTGCCCAACTGGCACACATGCCCACATCGATTCACCCGCTGCCTGGCGGGGTGCACTTGGCTGCCATTTAACTGTACTTTCAGTGCCGCCTTCTTATTAATTTTTTTTTGGGGGGTCAGCACTTTATTGGGGGGATGAGAGGAGCTGCAAGGCGCTTGAAGGCTCCGCGCTGGGAGGAAGTGCATGTTTTTATCATTGGGGGCGAGGTTACACACCTCCTGGTTCGTTATAACCGAGCTGTGTGGCCCATCGTTTTATCTGAGATGATGTACCACATAATACAGAATTTGACAGTAGCTGCCTCCTAGTGTGTAATAAGTGAGCGTTTATTATATCTCTGGCAGTTACAGGTGGGCTCGACTGTGCCTGAATGTTGCCTTCATTAAAGCGGCAACAGCTTTTCTCGGGCACAACATTTACTCTGGTTTGACCAATGTGGGTTTCGTGTTGACAGATTGCAGCTGTGAAGGGTGGTTGCACATATGTAGGATACATGAAGCTTTGAAGGTGTTTCAACACAGAAGACAAGGCATGCAAAAGAGGTGCTTCTGTAAGCTTTTGTACATTCCCCTTATTTTGTGTTCTGTGTGCTATGATGCCACGCAAAAAATCTGCCGGAAATCGCCCCGCTCTACCAACACCTTAATAGCGATTGCAAGGGCGATATGTGACATAGCACAGCTTCACTGCCATGCACACAAGCACTATTAATAGACACCAACTGGTGCAGTCACCATCTTCAGTCAAGGTCAGTGCCTTGCAGCAATTTTAGAAGAAGGTGGGAAGCACCCTTCCTAAGTGACCGGTTTCCGCACGGGTAAAGAATGTCTTCAAGTGAAACGTGTGGCACTCCAGCCCTCTTGAGGAATGAGAGTAGAACATCCCTATCCTCACTGTGATATAGGAAATACGTCAGGTAATGATAGAGATCACCACAGAAATCACTTGGTGTACACAGCAGTGACGTTGCCAGGCCCGTCGAGTTTGTCACCCTGCATCTAGCGTGGTTCATACATGTAGCTATAACAAGAGTAGGGGAGGGTTAAAAAAAAGCTGTGCAGAAATTAGTCTTACCTTTATTTGTGATCTCTGTACAGTGACACCTGAAGTAACATGCCCCAATGGTTCACCTTTTTTGAGGATTTGCCTTTGTCCATGTGTAACCTGCGCATGTTGAGTTTTTTTAGATCCATTTTGTCTTTACAGGCATGTATTTTTAATTTACACTGCATAAAACTTGCTATCAAGTACTATAACAACGTCCAAACATTTCAAATAACAATACCTCTAATGGCTCAAGACCACACAGTGCGATACAGTCAACGTGTCTTATACGTGCAGTGTTTTAAAGTCCTGACATGTAGCCAAACCAAAGCTGACATATTCTGATGGAAAAGAAACGCCGAAATGTAACCAAAATGCAGAGTACCTGTGCTTCTTTATTTTGAAACATTGTTTTTTTTTGCTAAGTGAACAGAAATCAGACGTTACTGCTTAAATGTTATAGATGCAGCTGTCAGAAACAGCTGGTAGGCTAAGTAAATTTTTCATTTCACATTGAGCTGATGCCATAAATTTCCTTATCTGCAAATAAAGGTATTCCCACCTACTTACGATCTTTCTTCTAAACATTTGACTATTCTGTCTTACCTGTGTCGCACATTTATAATCTATCTTCCGTGCCAAATACTCAGCGGTCTAACAAAAGCGGCTAAATCCGGAAATTGTACTCTGAGGCTGTTGTGGAAAGTCAAGAGAAATTGTTGCTGCGCTAGTTGGTTTTGGTCTCGCCACGTCCTATGTTTTTCTACCTTCGTCCTGTCTTTGCGCCCTAAATAATTCAGAATGGAAAGTCAAGTCGGCCTAACCTTTGCCAATGATCATAATTGATTGCACCCATGGGTTAACTGCTAATAATATCCGTAATCACTGATCTTGCATTTGATAATAATTGGTTATCAGAAAGAAAGCGCGCAGCATGTACATTTCTCATACGGTTGACGCCTGAAGCGCGCAGTGGGAAATTAAGGAAGGTTGGAGTAAAGAAAGAGAAGCGGCAGTGGAGGGCTTGACCATCTAAGGACCTTTCACATGCACTGACACCACCTGCACACGGGCACCCTTTGGGTTTCGCCTCTATCGTAACTCGGCCGCCGCGGGCGGCTTTGAACCCCGTGTACTCCGGCTATGTAGCCGAGCGTGCTAAACCACTGAGCCACCGTGGCGGGTAGCACTCCCTGCCATTTTTTGGAACGTAGCTAAGTGCGCACCTTGTTTCGGGCAAATGGAACATCCGTGCCAAGATGAATAAACTGACACGTAAATACCGGCGCGATGCAATAAAACGACGCGCACCATACGTCGTCGCATAATTTGCGGCGTAATATTTAATTGTAGCTACATTCAGCAAATTCATATAGCCTACTGCAATCGAAACAAACACTCGTGGTCTTTTCATTAAATCGAGTAGCGTGCTGTTTTTTCCTCGCGTGTGGAACCGTATTAAATCGTAACAAATTTTTCCGATGAAAAAAATACGTCGCCAATGCCCCGAATACGCACTTTTTAATATTTGCGATATATATATATATATATATATATATATATATATATATATATATATATATATATATATATATATATATAAAATTAGTTATAGGCGTGAGAGTGCCCTGTATACGAAATCTCAACGCGCACGGACACGGTCCGCGATAAGCAGGCTTCTAAATGTATGATGCTCGTTCGGCGCACTAGACTCGTACTTCCACAAGTCGTTTAAAACTCACCTTCGTTGCGTATCCAAGGTTCAGCATCGGACACGGGTTCAGTTTCGTTGGTTTGCCGCCAATGAAATGGACAGAGCAAACCTGCAAGCAGTTGAAAGTTCTGTGTTAAACACACCGTGCAACCCCCTGTTTCACAACGGGCTGTGTCGTCGGCTTCCAAAGGAAGCATAATACTTACGCGCGCAAGCTTGCTAGGTTCGAAGTCCTCTCTGTTCAGCGCGACGACCCATTGCCGTCGGCACTCTGGTGTGGCAGGAAATTTATGAAAGGAATAGGCGCCGCACATGCATATGCTTCTTTGGTCTTGGTGCAGATCACACATGCCTTGCAAAAGCATTTTGCGCTTTCGTTGGTTGTTGGTGCAACCGACAACAGCGCAGTTCCGCCGAGAAGAATAGCTGCTGTACATTGACATGGACTTTCTATGCACCGACCACAGGAACGACAAGTAGAAGAACAAAAAACAACCACACTGCGCCGTATTAGCATTCGGAAAGACGACGCTCACGACAAATCCCGCAGTCCCCTCCGGGAGGCGGCGCCTGGCATCGAGACTACGGCGCCGTCCGTGAGCTGCTGATGAGGATAAAAAAACTGGTCTATTCCACTAGACTTAGAGGAGTAGCTTTTCCTAATTCTCGGGAGATCGTCAGCGTCAAAGCACGAAGGAAAAAGCGGCTGCGCAAATGGATATGCCAGCGGGCGAACACCTGCAGATAATGTCCAGAACTTGCATTTTTCAAGAGAACACGCGCTACTCACGCAGCTACTAAAAATTACTAGACACTTTGGCGAATATAGTGGTGCAAGGCGAAGGCCTTAGTACAGCATTCTGTCAGGAATGTGGTTGTAATGATGATTCGAGTAAAGTGCCGCCAGCGAATGACGCGTCTATTGGCTGTCTGCTTGTGTCACTGATGTGTGGTTAAGATTTTAAGCTTCCCCTCTAAGAGTGGAACGCCATAGCGTCTTGTAACGCTGCCAGGGAGTCCACAGAACGCCATCGCCCATTCGGCTCTACGCCTTGCTCGACGGTAAATTTGTTTTTGAGGAAAGGAAATGTATCTCCCTTGCACATCTGGGTGGACACCTGAACCTCGCCGTAAGGGAAGGGAGGAAGATGGGAGTGAACGAAGAGGCCGTATTAGCTAGACGCGCCTTTGTTCATTCCAAACCATTGAGCTGGCATGGCGGAGTGGCTAGCGTGCTCGTGTCGCACTCCGGAGACCTTGGTTCGATTCCCGAACTCAACCAATTTCGTACTCGGTTTTATTGATTTATTTGGTCTGACTAGAAAGGTTAGTTAGGCTAATTGATGTTTGGATTATTGTAATGCCATCCGTCATGTTCTGTCATTCACCTGTCAAATGTCTGAACTGTGTAGAATGTTCGACACAATGCATATGAAACGTCCAACTGGGTTATCTGTTTTTCCGGCCGGCGTCCTATTTTAGCGGAGGCGGTTGTGACGCGCTTCTCTTGTTTTCTGTTCTTTTTCTTCATCTTTTAAGGAGTCTGTTTTCACGTTGCAGCGGCGCCGGTGGTGGTGGCTCACCTCGAGCTAGTCGGCAGGCACGAGCACTTTCCTTCTCTGAGTCGTGTCAACAACGTCCAACTATTAATGATAGTTAAGCATGACTTGCACATTACGTGATACTAGTTAATGCATGGTTATGTGATAATTAACGTGACCTTAACTAGTACACTGATTAATCAGTATTAGTTAAGGTACACCTGCAGTGCAAAGTCCCACATGCCACTTCTTAACTGCTACTAATTACCAATTACTCATTTAGTCATTAAGTACAATGATATAATCATGAAATCCCTTTATATCATGTTCAGATATCTTTCGATTGCACCCGATTATGTACCGATTGGCTATTGATTGGCATATGCCCATATAAGGCATGCATCCGAAACGCGGACGGATTTGGTAACAAGTCTTGGTCACGACAGTATGAGGAATTAAAGGCATTCGCCTTAAAATTCGCGCGAACTGACGTCACGACCATTTCGACCAATCTGAAACGCGGACAAACTTGCTAACAGGTCTTGGTCACGACAACATGAGCCATCAAAGGCTTTCGCCTTAATTGCTGAGGAGACCAGTCTGCCCGGTCAACTGTGGGAGTCAGTGGGAGAGGGTGCTTTACAATAGCGCTTGCAGCGCCCTCTTTCGAAGCTGCGGTCCCCTATATAGCAGGAGCATCACCCTCTGTTTTTGTGTTCGCTTGAGGCACCCGTGCTGTTGCCTTGTAATCATGGGACAGTGCGCACTTGTACGCTTTGAAGAAGAAAATACGTTTGATTTAGTTAAAATGAAATGCGTCAAGCACGCACATGATCATAACCCAGAAGAAGGATCAAGGGTGCAAGTGCGCTGAAAGGACGAAGGCTTTTTTGAAGCTGTGATCGTATATGTTTCAGGTAAGCATCAACGACCATTCGCTGTTTTTCACGCATTGCTTTGGTGTTCACCTTTGCCAATGAAGTAGGCAGTTTCGTTGATAGAAGTACAAATTAAGCGAAATGGTTTTATAACGGATAATTTATTTGTAAGTTGGGCTAGATGCCGTTGGCGAGTAATCTCAATTTTCAGTAACAGATTTCTTACTGCCACCGAGTTTCGTTCCTGCCAGCGGTAGTTAATGTGCATGGCGTAAATTGTGCAAAGCAAAAAAAAAACACAGACGACTAAGGAACAAGATATGCAGCACACGGAAATACCCGTGTTGAAGTGCTTTGAATGGCTACAGTTATCTTATCGGCATTCAAGTGTGACTAGCTACAAAAGGACGCGGGGATAAGTTGCCGCAAAAACTGATTTTCAAGGATTAAAAGTCAATATAACAAAATTAAGACTTGCCGCGCAATATTTTCTTAATCCGCGAAATTTGTTATATCCAGAAACGCATTTTCCGGTTCTTCTAAATTTATAATTCTAACGTATTTGTCGCTAACTCGTGCCTCCGATTATGACAAGTCGGCGAAGGCGGCCTGCATTGTTTGTGCATGAAAGCGTTATCTGGTGTGCATCTGATTCGAAACTATGGTACTAAGCGCCTCTAGCTAATGCCGAGTTCGCTGTGCCTTGCAGCGGCGCAAATTGCAGCTAGATCAAAATGTTGTCTACAGCCCCCGTCAACAGTAAACAACCCAAAGAGTTGGCTTCTGAGCTCTTTAGCGCCGCAGCTCCCTGGCACATCAAACCGGCCAAACCTTGAGAGGATTGAAGACGCAAAGCCATTTTTCTTTCGAGAGATTACGGTCGCTAAGCATTAACGAGGCATGCTGCAGACCTGACAAGGAAACCCCTTAGGCTTGTGAGATCTCGTTTCTGCTGAAGGACGAATCCAAACATAAAAGCGGTTGCAGCGGATGAGCATACCGACGCTACGCTCGTCTCGATAGCGGAAGGAAAAAGCCGCTCTTCCCAGCGGGGCAGCCTGCTTTTGTAGCCACCGTCGGCGACGAAAGGCCTCGGGTGACGCAGCGGTGGTGCTGAGGTTTATTGGTGACGCAGTCCAGCGTGTGGCCGTGTTACGCCGGACCGGTTGATAACAAGGCGGAGGCTGCGCGGAAATATGCGCAGAATGTGTCGCCCCATCACCCTCCCCCCCCCCCCCGTCGCCCCAGAGTGGAGAGCTCTCAGGGCTTGTAAAAATCTGTGCAGCGTACCCGACGTCCATAGCGTGTAGTGACAGGAGCAGGCTGCGTTGTCGAGGGTCGTGGATGGACGCCTATGGGTGCACTGGTATATCGTGGTTCGGCGGAATTGATGTCGGCTGGCTTCAGCCGGTCGATAGAGGCGCGGACGTCGTTCCTGTAAACGCGCAGGGTGAAGGTTTTGTCGTCGCGACGAAGAACTGAATAGGGTCCGCTGTAAGGTGGTTGGAAAGGCCTGCGGACGGTTTCGTCACGGAGAAAAGTGTGCGTGCACATTGCCAGATCGTTGAGGACGAAAGAGTATTGTTGTGTTGTGTTGGGTTTAATGGCACATAGGCAGCTAAGGCCATCATGCGCCAAACACAAGGTATTGGAACCATTTTCTGTGAGATTTAATAAAAATGTGGAAACTCTTAGTGGTGTAAAGGGCCTAAAAATTTAACTACCTAGTAATAATGGGGAAAACGAGATTTAGGAATGGCTAATGGTAAAAGCTTTAAAAAGGTCAAGTAGCCTCAGCGGCCATCCTTGGCTGGGCAAGGATGCCGAGGATCCCGACGAATGAAATAAAAGCCTCAGACTTTTCCCCACGAATGAGGAAGTGGCTGAGGGACATCATGCGAAGCTATAGGTCATGATTTAAATTTTTTTGAGAAAACCTGCTTAAGTTAAAAACTTAAAAACACAAGATATGTCCACAATTGCATTATCGCCTATGAGTAGCGCTGGGTGAAAAGGAATGGTTTAAATATAAAACAGCGAAAAGCACTTTTTCCTTAGTTTTTCGAGTTTGGAACATGAAAATAAAATGTGGTTAACTGTAAGTTCACCTCCACATGCTCAAACTGTTTTAGCTTGTTTCGTGAGCACAAAGTTGTGTGTAAGGTGCGTGTGACTTATACGGAGAAGAGAGATAATGACTTCTTTAAAATGTTCCTGGGGTACACATGACTTCCATTCTCCTAAAACTGGTTTTACCAAATGTAGTTTATTGTTTATTTCACTGATCCAAGCAGATTGACATTTTTGCCTTGTTTTAATTTACCAAGTTTATGCAGTCTCGATACGGCACATCGACATTTTTAATTTGCTTGTCACGAGCTTGGGCTGCGCATAAATCTGCTCTCTCGTTGCCTTTTATTCCGACATGACTCGGAACCGAACATAGTTTTATGTTTTGTCCTTTAGCTGTGGATATTACTATGTTGTGTATGATGTCACCAAGTAGAGGAGTGATTGCATTTCTAGAGTGGAGAGCTGTAAGTACACTTAAGTAGTCTGTGTAAATGATACTGTGTGTGAGGTTCTCGTTTACTATTTTTTCCATGGCAACACATACGGCGTAACATTGGGCAGTGAAAACAGATGCACACTGTGGAAGTCTTACTGTTTCTTCCCAATTCTATTGTACTACTGCGCTTCCTACATAAACATCTGTATTCGAACCATCAGTATAAAATTCTGAAAAGCTATTGTATTTTTCTTTTAGTGCAAGAAATTCTTGTATGATATGTTGTTGTGGAGTTTTCTTTTTACGGAACTGTGTAAGTGTGAAGTCGCAAACTTAAGGCGAATTGTACCATGGAGGTAGTGGATCCCGTCTTTGGGCAATGTCAGGCAACGTGTCCTGTATATTGAGGTTCTGGCATATATCTTCGAAACGCAAGACCAGTGGCCGGATTGCATGAGGTTTGTTGGTGAATATTGTTCTAGAAGGACATCTCGTTACAACTGGATAGCAGATGTGGTTTGGTAGAGATCTTACTTTAATGACATATGTACACGTTAAAGAAGTTCTTCTGATTTCTAGTGAGGGTTCATTTGTGTCTGCATAGAGGCTTGCTATGGGAGATGTCCTGTATGCGCCACATGAGAGGCGTAGGCCTGAGTTATGTACTGGATCTAATCTTTTTAGGTATGATGGTCTTGCTGAGCCATACACAATGCACCCATAATCTAAGGAGGAACGTACCAACACGCGATATACGTATGTGCAGAAGACATGTTCTATCAGAGCCCCAATGTTTCCTTGAGAGCATCTTGAGTATGTTTAGAGATCTGGAGGCTTTCTTTTTGAGTGTGTTAATGTGCGGCAGGAATGTGAACCTTTATCAAATGTTATGCCTAAAAATTTATGTTCTGGCTTTATTATCATTGTTTCATTTAGGTGTAGGATGGGGTCATTCTGCAAGCCTCTTCTGAGTGAAAAAAACACTGCTACTGTCTTTTGTGGGGAGAACTTAAACCCATTTTTGTCTGCTCAAGTTGTTATTCTGTTTAACGTGAGTTGTATCTTTTAAACAGGTTGCTAAGCTGGATGAAATGCATGGAATTTGAAAGTCGTCAACATGTACCGAGTACATCACGGTCGTAGGAATTACTTTTGCTATAGAATTCATTTTTGCGACAAAAAGCGTAGTACTGAAAATGCACCCGTGTGGTACGCCATTCTCTTGAACGAAGTTTTTAGAAAGTGTTGAACCTAGACGTACTTGAAATAAATGGTTAGATAGGAGATCTTTCATGCAGTTAAGCATCCTTCCACGAATACCGAGGTCTGCTAGGTCGCGGAGAATCACAAACCTCCAGGTAGTGTCGTAAGCCTTTTCCATGTCAAAGAAGACTGCCAGACAATGTTGTTTGTGTATGAATGCTTCGCGTGCTGTATTTTGAAGACGGACGAGATGGTCAGTTGTTGAACATCCTTTTTTAAAGCCACATTCATGAACGCCAAGAAGTTCACGGGATTTGAGAATAAACATTAACCTAATATTCAATACACTTTCGAAAGATTTGGCGAGGCAACTTGTGAGGGCTATGGGTCTGTAGCTACCAGCAGAGGTTGGGGGCTTTCCGGGTTTGAGGAATGGCACAATAACTGCTTCTTTCCAAGCATCTGGTATTTTTCCCAGTTTCCTTTTTTTGTTGAAGAATTGTAAAAGTGCTTCTGAAGCTTCGGAAAGGTGTGACAGCATCTCGTAATGTATTTCATCAGGGCCGGGTGCTGTCTTTTTTCCGGCCGACAGTACTTAATGGATTTCTTCGAGTGTAGTTAAGTTATTATACGGCTCATTCGAAGTGCCACTAGTTGGAAGTCTTTGTTTTTCAGCCATGTTTCTGTACTTTAAAATGACTCTGTGTAATGCGCTGAACTAGAAATTGTAGAAAAATGTTCTTCTAGAACGTCTGCCTGCTCTTCAATACTTGTTTGTGTACCTGGGGCAGTGAGAAAAGGTACTGTGAAGGGGGAATAGCTGCCATTTATTTTGTGCACTTGCTCCCACATTTTCTTTGATGTGATTGAACTATTTTATTTATTTATTTATTTACAAAATACTGCGGACACTGAGTCCAAGCACGTAGATGATACGTAGTTTTTCCATGATGTTTTTTCAGCGTTTCTACGGGTATGCCTTGCTTTGGCTCTTTCCTTTTTGAAATTTACAAGGTTTTCTTATGTTGGGTATCTATGGAAAATTCCCCATGCTTTATTTTGTTCTTTTTTTGCTGTTTTACATTCTTCTGAATACCATATCTTGTGATTATATCTGACTACGCCCGTGGACTGAGGAATAGATAACCGCGCTGCAGTAATTATACAGGTTGTGAACATATTATTCAATTCGTCAACGCCCAGATCACCCGAAAAAAGTTTTTCTAGACTGGCATTTTTTTTAACAGTGCCCAGTCAGCCAAGTGTAACTTCCAATGGCGAGGTTTGCTCGGGATGATTGATGGTGGGTATGACATCCCATTTAAAGTCGCTAAAAACAGATGGAGAACTAAAAGACAAATCTAAAACACTCATTTTTCCTGAGCTAGGACAGCAATAAGTGGGCTTACCGCTGTTTAGTAGACAAATATTATTAGATAGTATAAAATCCTCAACGACATCAACCCTGCTATTTGGTTTTATCACTGCGCCAAAAACAAGATTGTGAGTTAAAATATCCAACTACCAGGTATGGCTCTGGCAACTGTTTTAAAAGGTTCTCTAATTCATGCTGTGTTACTTCGAGGTGCGGTTGAAGATATATGGGACATAATGTAATGGTTTTGTAAGCAACTACAGTGGCTGCTACGGCTTCGCACCTAGTTTTCAGTGTGATCTCTTTAGCTGCAACTCCGGGTTGCACAATGATGGCTACGCCTCCTGAAAGTCTGCTCGCGCCCTCTCGGTCACGACGGAAGACAGTATATCTCTTTAGCAAATTCGTGTGACGAGGACTTAAATTTGTCTCTTGTAGACATAAGGCGATAGGAGCGTGTGCTCCTAGTATGTCTTTTATGTCACTGTAGTTGTTTAGAAGTCCTCTACAGTTCCATTGCATTGTGAAAGCCATCTTATTTCTGTGTTTGTACTGACTGAAAAAACTAGATCAAGTTGTTTATGGCCTCGTGACTCGGGGCCTGTCTTTTTTGACCGATCCAGAGAGCTCCGCCGACCACCCGACGTGGACGGCATGGGGCTGCTCTGGGTCGTGTCCATCGCCTCTGCAGAGGCGCCAGACGACCATGCAGGAGGCACGTTGATTTTCAAGTTGGACCTCGACCTGTGGGAAGAGGTCTTTGGGCCCGCCGACCCGGGGGTCTGCGTTCCCTCCTTTAGGGTTGGCGGAGTAGCGTGAGCTACTCCACCAGACGGCGCGGATGGCCCCGCCACAGGCTCACTACGTGTAGCCTCGACAGGTGCCGAAGCCTGGTGTGGTGCGCCGCGCCCACGTACCACATCGGCGAAGTTTGTTTTTGCAGTGAAGGAGAATTTGTTTGTCTGAGAGTATTGCCTTCTTGCTTCTTTGAAAGAAATGTTTTGCGTAATCTTGAGAGTTATTTCTTTTTCTTTTTTCCAGGACGGACAAGCCCTGGATTAGGCAGCATGGTCTCCTTCACAGTTTGCACACCGCGGGGTAGCAACACATTCATCAGATTGGTGGTCCTTTGAAGAGCATTTTGCGCACGTTTTGCGGCCGCTACAACTCTGTGAGCCGTGGCCGAACCTCTGACAGTGGAAACATCTGCGTGGGTTGGGTATATACGTTCTTACATTTATTTTCAGGTAGCCCACTTCAATGGATTCGGCTAATGTGCTCGTGTTGAATGTCAAGATCAGGTGTTTGGTGTCTGTTTCTTATTTTCTTTGCTGATATTGATCCGGTGCACATCTATCACGTCTTGGTCAGTAAGTCCTTCGAGCATTTCCTTTTCAGAAAGGTGGATAAAATCAATTTCAGAGATGACGTCTCGTACAGTATGCCGAGACCGATGTGGGGTCACAGAGACAGGGATGTCCCCAAAGGATACAATTGTTGCAACCTTTGAGTGTTGTATGCTGTCGCGCAGTTCAAGAAGTAAGTCGCCACTGGCCATTTTTGATACCTTGTAGCCAAGGCCTAAGGCATCCGTCAAACATTTTGAGACCTCAAATGGGGATATGAGTCTTGCTTGTGTTACTTCTGCTTTGCTATGAATAACATGAAATTTTGGGAGATACTTTTCTTTTTGAAAAAAGTCATCTGCTTCGTTCCACCCTCTCTTGAGAGAGCGATCATGTTTAGAAAGGGTGGGAACCATAAAAAATTAAAGTTTTTCGGTAATGGTGCCAGCCACCGACCGTGGAGTCCAACTAGGGGACGGGACAGGAACTTGCAAGCAAGTCCTGCCCACGCCAGCTGTACACCTCTACTATATCCCAATATGACTCAACTCAAGGTAGTTGGTCACACAAGGTTAACCCTCGCCGCCAGGAAAAAAGGAAAAAACGAAGAAGGGAGGAGGATACAGGAAAGTTGTAAGAAAGGAGATAGGAAACTGAAAGATGGAGAGGGGAACAAGAAAAGGCGACTGCCGATTCCCCCGGTCGGGTCAGGCCGGAGGTGCCGTCTACAGGAAGCTGGGGCAAAGTGGTGTGTTGCCTCCGCCGAGGGGCCTTAAGGGCCCACACGCTCGGCATCGGCTCAACCACCAGGATCCCCTTTTACCCGGACACGGCGATGCCACGCACGGCTAAGCGCGGATGCTCGGGTCCGTGGTGACGCATTGCTCACCATCATCCCCCTGCGGGGATGTCCCTGCGGATGCTCGGGATACCCCGTGGTGTCGCCACTCACCAACGTCTGCATGCTGCAGACGCCCCCCTGCGGGGATTGAAGACGAAAGAGGCAGTCTTACAGTGGTGAGCTGCGGGTGACGAGCGGGGGGCAGCTATGGTGCGTCGGAGCCGTGCGACGAAATCGGTGGGATGTGACGCCGCGGCAGTGCAGCAAGAAATTAGCCTGGGAGACGGAGTGGTTCCCCCTAGACGAGCTCTGCGAGTGTAGCCTGATTGTCCGGCTTGAAGGTGGCGCGAAGACCTAGGGCGATGGCTGGGATGGCTTCGAGCCAGGTTGAGTCCGGGTGGCACATGATGGCTGCTTCGAACTGTCGGTGGTAACGCTCTATCATTCCGTTGGCGCGGGGGTGGTAGCTGGTGGTCCTAGAGCGCTTGAACCCGATGGTCAGCCCGAGGAGCCTGAAATGGTGCGATTCGAACTGTCGGCCCTAATCGGTGGTGACGCGGTGAGGGGGCCCGAAGCGAGCAGTCGAGCCGGCGAAGAAGGCCGAGGCGACGTCTTCTGTGGTGATTACCTCGAGGGGCCATGCCTGAGGCCATCGAGTATACCGATCGATGGCGGTGAGACGGTAGCGATAGGGTCCCGCTGGGGGAAAGGGTGTTATGATATCAAGGTGGACGGGTTGAAACCGACCATAGGGCTGGGGGAATGCTCCGAGCGGTGAAGTCACATGCCTGGTGACTTTAGCGCGCTAGCATTGAATGCAGGAGCGCGCCCAGGTGCGGCAATTTCGCTGCATGGAGGGCCAGATATAGCGGTCAGCCACGAGACGTGTAGAGGCGCGTATGGCGGGATGGCTGAGGTTATGCAGCTGGTTGAAAAGGCCCCGCCTATGGGAAAGGGGAACGTAAAACCTGCTTCGTGCTGTTGACATGTCGCAGTAGATAGTCGTTGTCGATCCAGGTGTGGGGACTTGTGTGAGCTGTAGTGAGGACCCGCTCCTCAGAAGTTTTTGCAGTTCGACGTCCGTAGTCTGAGCCTCGGCTAGGACGTCAGGTGTTGTCTGCGAAGCGCTGATAGCTGCCACTCGTGAAAGCGCGTCGGCGACCACGTTGTCCTTCCCGCTGACATGTTTGATGTCGGTGGTAAACTGGGCAATGAACGAGAGCTGGTTCTGCTGGACCGGCGTGAGTTTGTCGTGGCGTTGAGAGAAGGCGTAGGTCAGAGGTGTATTGTCGTTGTTGATAGTAAGTGTTCAACTGCTTCGTATATCGCCAGAAGTTCTCTGTAGTAAGCTGGCGAAGTCGACGGGTTGGGGGTCATGGTTTTATTGTTGGGGCTGGCCGCAGAAGGGGTAGTTTTCCGAGCTGGGAGTTTCTTGGAGAAAAACGCCAAGGAATGCCAGGTGTCTACGCGTTGCATAACGGCGGCGCCGACGGCGAAGTTAGAGGCGTCCATGAAGAGCCACAAGAGAGCGTCTGGCACGGGATGGGAGAGAAGTATGGCGGTGCAGACAGCAGCTTTGTATTCTTCGAAAAGTTGCGTTAAAGCCGGTGTCCACGTCGCAGGTTGGTTTCCTTGTAGAGCAGCCAAGGCATCGTAGAGAGGAGCCTGGTAGTCGGCTTCATGTGGCAAGAAACGCCTGTAAAAGTTCAGCATGCCGAGGTAACGGCGAAGGTCTTTAGCGATGGTGGGTTGGGGTAAATTTGCAGGTCGGAGATGCGTTGAGGCAAAGGTCGAGTTCCTTCTGATGAAACTTCTTGGCCGAGGAATTTTACGACTGTAGCGCCGAGCGTGCTCTTTGGGAGATTGACGAGTAGGCCATGGTCATCGCGGCGTTGGAAATGTAGACGAAGGTGCGTGTGGTGTCGTCGGCGTTACGGGAAAAGACCAATATATCGTCATGGTAGACGAAGAAGTCGAGGCCACGGACGACTTCGTCGATGAAGCGTTGAAAGGTTTGTCCAGCGTTCTTCAGGCCAGAACTCATGAAGGGAAACTCGAACAAGCCGAAAGGGCTAATGATTGCAGTCTTCGGGACGTCGTCCAGGTTGACCGGTATCTGTGTATAGGCCTTCACCAAGTCTAGCACGGAGAAAACGTGGCAGCCATAAATGCGATGGGCGAAGTCCTGTGTGTGGAGACCGGGCTACCTGTCCGGAATTGTGCGGGCGTTATGGGCACGGTAGTTCCGACAGGGCTGCCAGCCTTCGATCTTCTTCGGGATAAGGTCAAGTGGCGAGGCCCATGAGCCATCGGAGCAGCGGGCGATTCCCTCACGGAGCATGGCTTCGAACTATGCTTTGGCTATGCGCATGCGGTCCGGGGCAAGACGACGGGTGCGGCAGAAAACCGGGGGGCCTTGGGTGGTCCGGATGTAGTGCACAGTGGTGTGCTGCACTTCACGTGGCAACCCGCTAGGGCGCGTCAAACTGGGAAATTCAGCAAGGATGGCGTGGTATGGTGAATGATTTTCAACACCGCGTACTTTTATGTAAGAAAAAAAAGAAAAAGGAGTACTTTGATGCTTGGCTGGTCGGTAGTCGTTCGTTGTCCTGGCGAAGAATGTTCCGTTGTCGCGTCGACGAGACGGTCGTGGCGGTGATCCGAAAGGAGGTTGCAGTGCGCCAAAATTTCTAAGCCGATGATTGGCTCGATGACGTCGGCGATAACATCATTCCAATGAAGGTCACGGCGTAGATTTTTAGGCTGGAAGTGCAGGCGGAGCGAGCCGTAAGTCTTGATCGTGGACCGGTTTGCCGCGCTGAGCTCGAAAGACGTAGGAGGACGGGAACCTTGAAGGTGGGCTCGTGGGTAGCAGCAGATGTCGGAACCGCCCAATCGAAAATTCCACCTGGCCGTATGTGGTGTTAACACCAGAGTGGAAATTCAGACACGGTTCTGGTGTTTTCGGGCTGGTGTTTCCGGGCTGGTGTTTTTGGGGCTGAGAAACCCACCAGGTTATGCCTGGTGTTAACACCAGAAAATACGGTTTGGTGTCTCCGGGCTGGTGTTTCCGGGCTGTTGTTTATGGACATAAAAATCCACCAGGCCGTGACACCAGACGACGTTTCAATGCATGCAGGCATACAGGCTCGTATCACGAGCCTGGCATGTGCCCTGCTGCATTCGGTATGTATGGTGAGACGTAATGGTGCATTATATGGAGAAAGTTGCATAGGAAAAAATCCCATGTCACTTCTCGGATAAAAAACATGCAATTTTCTATGCTTACGCAAGATGTTTATTTTGGGGGCCTCTATCGCCGCAGCTCACATGCTTTTTGAGACAGCCACATCCGAATATTCTTCGAGGCCTTGGCGACGTCCTCCTCTGTGTACCCTTTTCTCGAGGAATAGTGCGTGAAAAACACTGCGTAGAAAAGAAAATGCACAGTGAGTGTTAGAATGACGCACATTTGGATCTCCGCACTAGTTAATTTAGCTGCGGTACATTAGAATGCAGCTGTAAACAAACACAAAAATTTAGGGGACATTTAAGCTCTGCGGCTCACAGTTTTCTTTATTTAACAGCCACCTCTCGCAACCAATCATTAATATAACTGCTACCTGCCATGATGGGCAGTTTTGTCACAAACCAGTGGGGATGTTGTGATGATGCCACAACATATGGTCCTTTCTTCCACTAGCTGTCAAATTATCTGCTATCAAAATTCCTCAATTGCTTTCCCACTGTGAACAATAAACCTTTCAGGCATTATTTTCTTTTAAAGAGACTTAAATATTTAATTTCATGGCTGAAGGTGGAAGCACAATACCAATCACACAGAATGTGTAACACCAACAGCAATCAATTTTTGCAGACACAGAGCACATTGAGTGAAAACTTTAGTCTGCTTACTAATAAATTTGCGAGTTAAACTGCATTTAAATCACAGAACAGAGAACAAGATGACCGCATTCACCTTTCAGTGCATCAACTTTGTGGGGGGGTGAGGGGCTGTTGAGGCGGCTTCTCTCCACCTTGGGCAACGAAACGGTTCGACAGTATGCCGTCACACTCCGCTTAGCGAGCACTTCCGTCGACCAGATGGCAGTGGCGGCTCGCTTCACGAAGTGTGAGTCCTTTGTGACTGCCAGCAATTCGTCATAGACCTCTTTGGTTAAATGTACCCAATTGGCAAGGTGAACCTGCATGACATCAAACCAAACTACTTTCAACACCACTTCTTAATGTGAAAATACACAGACAGCCATACAGCCCATAAAAACAGCTGCTGCAAGGCAATCTGTGTTTAGTGTAGGTTGGAATATAGCAGTTAATGCAGCACAAAAAAAAGGTTACGTTACTTTCGTTTCTGCCCTCAGCTCATGACAATATTGCTGCCCCTGGCCAAGTAATAAAACAACAAAACAAGAAAAAGGTAGGCACTTCCAAGAAATTACAGTTATCAAAATTGAACATGTTACGTCCACTGCAACTCAGATGCCTCTCCCACTGATTTCCAATAACAAACCTGAGGAATTCACAGCCCCAAATATTTTCAGAATGTGTCCTCTCACTAGCTGTCGAAGCTTTCAAACTCGCAGACAACCAGCTATATATCACACATCTTGCCTAAATCAATACCAGGTCCCATGCAAGTCTATCGTTAAGCTCGAATATTCCGAACCAAGAGTTGTGCTTCATTCCACACTGCTCTCGTCGCACCCGAGTGCACCTGACCACCATCTGGTTGCATTTTTGTTTGACTTCAGTGGTTTCCGGCCTGTTTCAAAGAATGCCACCCACAAAAATTTTCTGTATTGACCAATTAATATTGGAGATATAGCTATCACAATCAAGAACTTTCGCTGCCTTCTGTATTGGTTCCAGCAACTGAAAAGTGCAGTATTATCAAAGCACGCACACATACACTGCAAGCCATGAAAAGATGGAAGTACAGGTGTGTTTTTTGTTGCATTCCTACACTATCATTTAGAGGAACACACAATATAAATTTGAGTTGGCATGCATCACGTTATATTCTCAGAGACCACTCTCATTCAAAATGTGAGCTTTTATCAGCTAGAAAACACCAAAAAACGATGTACAGATGTTGCCACTAGCGGCCCAATTTATCCAGAGTACTTGTTTGTTTGTAATCTCTGAACATGGTCAGGGGACCTTTAATGTTATGGCTGTCACTGAAGGAATGAAGCTGCCTGAATAGTAATTGCCCGGCAAGTTTGTTGCTTGTGAATGTACTCTGCTCTGCCACCTTGGCAGTGCCTGTTGCACAAGACACAAGAATTTCATTGTCTCGCCTTCGCTATTAAGTGAAACCACTAAGTAGTAACGTTACTACTAATATTAAATATTATTAAGCTGTATCTTTAAACATACCCTCCCATCCTCTGCTAGTGTGCACACTTGTGTGCCTTCCCTGGTGGGGCCTTCCTCCTGGCTACCCAAGCCCTCTGTGAAGTCCACATGCGCCAGGGCTCCAGGAATGGGGCTCGGTGGAGGCTCAGAGGTGGCTGCAGGCGGAGAGGAGGGAGCTGAGAACACTTCAGCCAAAGGGGCATCTATTCCAGGCGCCCAGGTAGCAGCTGCCGATGTAGCAGCCATCAGTGAAGAAGCTGCTGATGCCGCAGGTGCCAGTGCCGCAGGTGCCAATCTCGCAGGTGCCAATCTCGCAGGTGCAACAGAAGCAGACGCCGCAGGTGCAGATGCAGCAGAGACAAATGCAGCATGGGCAGGTGCAGCAGAGGCAAAAGCAGCACTGGCAGATGCAGCCACCACGGCAGCGCAAGGTGCAGACGCAGCAGGCAGTGCTGCGAAGGGTGGCACAGATGTAGGCCAATGAAAATAACTTCACCAGCGATCATGGTTTTTGTAATGCGAAATTTGATCACAGCTTAATTTTTTTATATATTGAGGCAGAAAACAGACAATACTTAATCTACCCTCAAGAGTACAATGTGGAGCACTCACGCTTTATCCAGTGCAAGGCCTCTAAACTACAACACTGAAAGAACGCTCCTCAGCGGTGCGGAGTGGAGCAGTACAACCCTTGCCTGGCTGCAGTGTCCTCTCCTGTGTTTACTGCTCTTTGCAAGAATGCATTGCAAGTTGGTCGTCTCAGTGCTTCAAAGAGAAATGTTGAAGCCACAGAGGACGAGTCTTGAGTCTTAGTTAGGAGCGGGCCGCGAGGCACATGTCCCGTATATTTATAATATTGTGTGCCTGTTCCCATAGTAAACGCCTCGCACTCCACAAACAGCCCTCATACACGCTCATGCATGTGCTCGTTGACAGTTCGACTGCAGATTCATGCCCGACTCAAGTTGAGACGCAGTTTTGTGGTTGATGTTACACTGATTCCAACCTAATCAGCCATGCACCTGTGCGAAAAGTGCCTCCAAAATAAGCTCCACTACAACCTTAACCCCCGTTATTCCTTCCCATAGCTGGGGAGTTTTTGCGGCATGGCTCAATGCTGCGCCAACAAATCTATCAGTTCGTGTCCCACAAGAATCTGCATGTTTAGATATGGCTTTGCCAGGTATTTATTATTTTTTTCTAACACCTGAACTAATGAATTTTAAGATCTGACATTAATGGAAAGCTTGGTCTTATTGAACAAGCCAACATGACTGAGTGAACTAGTAGCGTGTTGACTTTATGAACAAATAAAAAAATGTGATTTATGGCTTAGCCACAATTTACAATTAATCCATGCCCCGAAGCGACACACAGGCTATGAGGGACACCGCAGTGGAGGGCTTCGGAATAACTTTGACCACATGGGGTTTTTAATATGCAGACGTTGCAGAGTACACGGACCCTTTTTGTGTTCTGCCTCCTTCAAAACGCCGCCACCACGGCCACGATTGAACACAGGTGTTCTGGCTAAGCAGCCAAGTGCCCTGACCACTCAGCCACCAAAGCAGGTACAACAATTATTGGTATGGTATTTTAAAGCAAGAGAAGAGAGTAAAAGAGTAACACAAAAAGATTTGCCGGCAGCCATGGCTAGGTTAAATCCTTCAAAGTGAGAGCGAGTTGCTCTTGAGTCCGCAGATTTCAATATGCACCGTAAGCTATTCCCCCACTCCCACCCCAACACACACACACTTCCTTCTTAAACCACCCAAAAATTTTTCCCAGGTTATGTTACCTGAAAACATTTAATCAATAAGCTTGCACAGCAGGAAATACAGAAAAAAAACTCATTATAAGGAGTGTACCATCAGCTGAGAGGAAGCGCACGAGCTGGTGCTGCAGCTTTGTGTTCAGCTGGCGCAGCTCCTCGTTTTCTTTTCTCAGCTTCTGCACCTCTTTCTCTGCTGCTGTCTCCGTTCCACTGGCCATAAGGTCATCCGTTGCGGCCTGCCGCGCGAGCATCCGCTACTTTTTGATGTTTCGAACCTGCAGTAGTTAACACAGTGTCAAAACACATATTCACCCATATTGTCTTTAACATTATAAAAAAATTAAATTTCTTTGGACGCAAACTGCAGAAATGCTTGCATGTGACCCAACGTTACTGAAAACCTATTAAACATCACATTTCAATACAAGGTTCGGGTTTCAATTGCGCATACATACTTTATCCCGTGCCAGGTCTCTTGGGCGTTTTGAGGGGCGCGCGACTGCTCCACGATGTCCTTGACCAGAAATATGTTGATCCATGTCTTCTTTGGATTCTGGGAAGAAAAGAAATCTCTTTTAGGAGTGTGTTCGCACAATTTTCCATACATTGATTGTAATGATAAAATGGAAGATAATGTTTCCTGCACCAAGCCTGCAGCAGCTTCTATTAGAAATTATTTAATTGACAGTGCCTATCTGGCCATCAGCCAGAATTCCCCCAACACTCATCAGAGACTGGCTGCTCAATTGAGTAGTCTGTCCTTTTTTTTAGAATGACTCATTTTCGCCACTGTTCAGCAGCCGTAACAAACATTGCTGTATGAAACTGCAGCCCCAGGTTTTTTGTTTATGGGGGTTCAACGTCCCAAAGGGACTCAGGCTATGAGGGATACCGCAGTGAACAGCTTCAGAAATTTCGACCTCCTAGGGTTCTTTAATGTGCACTGACCGCTCAGTACACGGGGCCTCTAGAATTTCGCATTTATGTCGAGTTTTCAAGAAACAATGCAGAATCGACACTTCCTACCTAGTGTGGCGTGAGAACCTCTGTCACATTTGGCAGCTTTCTCGGCTACAGAGGCCTTCACAGTTTAATATTCAATACACGTAGCTAGGACGTGGTCATTAACTCAGCTGTAACGGAGAGCAGTGAAGTATACATTTTATGCTTCCGAACTAGTCCCAAGTGATACACACAACACCCCCCCCCCACCCCAAGAGAAACGGGTTCACCCTAGGAAGACCAGCCACTCATCACTTGTACATAATACAGTTCATTACTACAACTGAAGGGTGCCTGGAGGGGCGCTAGTGAAAAAAAAAACGCATTCACGAGGCCCAGTTGATGGAGGTGCCGCGGGAATTTCAGCCGGGCGACTCTACCATCTACCGAACACTGCCAGATTAATTTCGTTACATCCATCAACATGCAACATGCTGCAAACAGGACGGAATTCGCAAACCTACAAGTTGAACGTGAGAACTGCACAACAGCGGTGCGCGTTACGAAAGCCAGAAAAGCTCAAGAACACATTCCTAGAGCCCTGACAATCAAATTCGAGTGCTGTACCGCCGTCAGCACGCTTAACAGGAACGCTCGCTTGCGCGTCCTGCACTGATATTACAGCCTCTGAGCGCTGGGCGCAGAGTCCAAGACCATGCTGCACGGTATGTTTGCGGACGTTGGAGACAGCTCGTGCCCTGCTTCCACTTTAATTTTGTCTCAGACGCAGCGGCCGACGCCCAGCGGCACTAACGTCAGTGAAAGACAATCGCTCAAGCGTCCGTGTTAAGCGTGCTCACGGCGGTACATACATAGAGGCTGAATGAAGTTTCAATATCAATCAACGCCCTACATGTACATTAAAGGCACTGGAAATACACGGGTAGCTACAGCTGCCGCAAAGTAGAAATTACAAAAGTACTCAGACAGTAATAAAGGTGTTCTTACCTGTCATCTCTAGGATATCTGCGTCGTAGTATCCGCCCTTTGTTTTCTCGTCCCCCTCCCAATACACCTGATAGATATTTCCCGCCGCAAAATCTTCCGTGCTCTCTGGGTGGAAATCTTTCACAAGAAAAGATGAAGTGACTTTTTTTACGTTGTCGAGCAGAAACTTAACGTATACGTAAAACACCATTGCACTGATGCACACTCGTGAGCAAGTCACCAACGCCGCGCAGTAAGAACAAACTAAGGATGTTGGAACAAATTCTCTACATGATCTTTTGACAACGTAATGGTGTGTGTGACGCTGCAGTCTTGTCCAACAAAAAATTGCATGCTGATGAGACTGCACACAGCTTTAGCGCGTTTTTCTGAAACAGATTGAGTTATTATCTGTATTATATGTTGCAAATGTAGTAGTTAACTTTGTAAGCGCCACTTTCTTTTTGGCTAGATTGTAGCGTTTGCCTTGCTGGGAGAGGCGGGCACGCATTGAAGCACGCTATAAAAAAAAAAAGGAAAGGAGAGGCGGGCGCGCGGAATTTCCCGCGCAGTCTGTCGTCGCCACCTTGGTTGTGCGTTCCATCTGTCTTCAGTGTCGTTCTTGCACCTTATACAAGCCAACGCCTCATCTACTTGTACAAGCCTGTTACAAGCGTGCAAAGGAGGTGCTCCAACATGCCTCCCAAAAAACGCTACCGCGCCTATTTGGAGCCAAATGCGCTATCACCGATAATTCCGCGGCATACAACATGGAGCCGGCTGCAAAAGGAATCCGCTGCAACGTCTCAAGCACCGCAGGTAATTCACCGACTTGTTTACGTCATATGCTAGGGCCCATTCACTTTCTGCGGCAAAAAGTTTTACATTCCATGAACTCATAAAGAATCCGCAAGTGTTTTTTTTTTCCGAGCTGTGCAATGTTGCAAAAGCGACCTTTGCCATTAGGCTTGCTAGCCAAGAGGAGAAGCCCGCTTTTCAGTGAATTTTTGAAGCAAAACGCGGGGCGAGCAAGTGCATATTTGTGGGTGTGGATGCGGAAAGGAGGTACGGGTCGCTGCGAAATAAAAGGCATTGCAGAAGTTGAGCGAAGTAGGGAAAGCAAAGAAGGGCAAACGGGTGCTGGAGCTGGACAGCTCGAAACGCCGAGCACCGGCGGCACGGATCATGACGGCGCGGCTGCTGCTGTGTGATGTGCGTGCATTACCGTAATGGAGGATTTGCTTCGCTAGTCTCTGCCGCGCTCCTTTGAAGCGTTGCCTTTTGAATAACTTGGACCTATTCGTTTATTCTGTATCTCAACTTGCCCCCCCCCCCCCCCCCCACACACACTTTTTTTTCTTTGTGAAAGGGGGGGGGGAGAGAGCTAAAGTCTCTGATTTTCTTTTTGCGGAATCGCGAGAACCTAGGGTCCTTACACCCACCGCAGGCAGTGGTCATGCTCTTGCCTGCGCGGTAAGCATCTAAAGATAGTTCCTGAAAAGGCGGAGCTTGCATAGCCTATCAACGTCCAAAACATTGTCTGTGATGGATGCAGACGGCTGATAGCAGAACGCAGCATGCAGAATGAGAAACAGGGCTAGGAAACTGAAATGATGAATTGATGCGGCATAAACCATGGCAAAAAAGTTTGTCGTATCAAAGATTGTGGCAGAAGAGAACAAGGCAGCGCGGGTGTACAATGATCAGGAAAAAAAGCACTCCGCAGCATCGTATTAAGAGGAACAAGAAACAGAAGGGGACTGGTAAAGTGAAATGTGGATCGAAATATTGCGTTGTGAGGGCCTTTTGTAACATAGCCAGGCTGAAATACGGCCAAATAGCAGCCAAATTGGATGTAACCGCCATCATTTGGGGGCTTGAGCACAGGCTGCAATGAAAAATGCTGCGTATAGAAGAGTTCATCAACATAAATGCAGTCAAACACGAACTCCAACTGAACACTATAAATGTGTGAGAGGTGTCGACTACATCGGCATACTATATGTAGATGTGGCAAACATGAGTTTACGTGTCGTAAATTTCTCACCATCCTAGGCGATGGCGTATAAGACATCCGAGGAAACAAAGCTCTGATTACTGACAACACTTGGTTAAGTATGCAACAAATGCCGAGAAGTATGCATGCAATTCTGCTCTGACATCATCTGTGAGCAGCACGGATTGCACTGATACTTTTTAAAGCCCGTAGTAATTTTTATGGAAAATTCCTGTGCATATCAGTAAGAATGACAAAAAGTAAAACACTGAGCCCTCAACATAGCGGATCTCTCAGGTCTCTCTCTTTGTCCAGCAGAACACCGGTTCAGACAAATCTTCTCATGTCAGTGTGTGAAGCTCGCTTTATAGCACTGTGAGAGCTGGAGCCGGTCACTTGGTCAGCATCTTATCACAGCGAATGGCAGAGTAGTGTGCAGTGGACGCAATTACAACTGCTGCCCTCTCACATCCATTCCCATTTCGTCAGCTAGAATAGTCTCAAATGCTCAATCTGGGTAAAGAAGAAGCGGTGTGAGGATGAAGCAACAATTCAGCATTAATTGGGCCCACGTCATGCCATGATAAGATGCTGACCCACTAATCGGCCAGATTTCTCAAAGCATGGCACTCGGGCTTTCGTCACTGTCTGATGTAGCTAATACATTCCTCTTTTGTTTATTCTTTGCAGTCAGCTGCAGTAAATGAGATACCAAGATGGGACGCTGAGGTTACAGACGAACAAACTGAGAGTGAAGAATGTCTGCTGCCACTACCTCAGCTCTCTGAACAAGCAGGAAGTGCTGCCTCTTTTAACCAGAATGCTGAGCAGGGAGACCCTCATGTGCATGAGGAAGCTGACGCCCCAGATGATGATCTTTCTGATTTCATCGCAGCCAACTCAAAGACGACTCTTCCTGGCCAGTCCACAACTCGACTGCAAGCCATGCTCCCGATATTATCATTTGTTGTGGCAGCTAAGCTACCATGGACACAAGTTTACAGCTTGCTCAAGCTTCTGAATGCCCTCTTTGCTGAAGAGGTTTTTCCTTCAACCAAATATGGTTTTCGAAAACTGTGGAAGCTTCAGCAGTCAAAAATGGTGAGCATTCATGCCTTCAGCCCGACTTGCCAGTTCTTAATTGATGGCAATGGTACCAGCCACTGGCGTTGCCGAATTTGTTCAGAAGTTGCAAGCCTAGGAGAGGTTTTGAAGAAGGGCAGCTTTTTCATCACTCTTAACTTGAAGCGACAACTGCAACAGCTCCTGAAACGCATGGGCAAAATAGTTGGAAGCAACCTGGTTCAGCCTGCTTCATCATGCCCAGAGGCTCTCACCGATATCACAGATGGCCTGCTCTACAAGAAAGTTCAGTATTTAAGTCAAGCAAAGGTTCTGTGTGGCCAATACAGGTTGCCCTCAATGAGCTTCCCGTTCCTCTGCGATGGAAGAATATTTTGGTTGGAGCAGTTTGGTTCGGCAAGGAGCATCCACCTGCACATCTCTTCATGAAAACCTTTGTGGACAAGTTCCAAGAGGTTGGCAGCGTGATGTGGACCTTTGCTGATCAAGTTGTGGAGTCTGCAGTCAGAATTGTGTGCTGCTGTGTGGACTCACCGGCCAGAGCTGCTTTGCTCAATGCAAAGCAGTACAATGGGTACTACGGTTGCACTTGGTGTCTTAACAAGGGAACTTTAGTTGACGGTGAGACTCCTGCTTTCATTCAGTCTTATGAAGGACACAGATATACAGCATATGTTTTACATAGCAGATTGGTTGCCAGCGGTAAAAGTAAGGAATAACAGCCTACTTGGCTAGTTGGATGTTTTATACTTTGCCGGTGTTATATTCATGTTTTTAATTATTTTAATTTTTGCTTTACTACTGCTTCGATCTGTGCGGCATGAAGTGAATTTTGATTTTAATGATTTGTTGTGTTTTTGTTGTAGGCACAGTAAAGTACACGTTTGAAGGCGGTGCCATGGTTGAAAGGTCCCACGACACTGGGCTGTCAGCCATGTCCCTTGCAGTTACAAGAAAGTGCTCTGTCGATGGAGTGAAGGGGCCATCTCCAGTTACGAAGCTAGGAACATTGGACTTGGTCTGAGGCTTCCCTCCCGATTATATGCATTGTGTCCTGGAGTGTGTGACTGCACAAATGACAGAGCTTTGGCTGTTTGCAACTGGGAAGCCTGGTATGTAGGAAATAGAATTGCCGAGCTAAATCAGCGTATATTGAAAGCACGGCCACCAATAAGCTTCTCGAGACTGCCAAGTCCAATTTCAGAGAGGACATTCTGAAAAGTCACAGAATGGAAGTATTGGTTGCTATACTACAGTGTGCCATGCCTTCAAAACATTCTGCCAGATAGATATATTAGGCATTTTTCATTGCTGGTAGAAGGCATTTTTATGCTGCTGAGAGAAAGTGTTGAACACAGTGACACTTTTATTGCAGAAAGGTTGCTGAAACAGTTTGTGGAGGAAGTGAAAATATTTTATGATGAAAGTGCGCAAACATTCAATTTCATCAACTTCTACATCTGGAAAAATCTGTCAGGATGACAGGTCCACTGTGGGCCACGTCAACCTTCCCATTTGAAGGGGGCAACGGGGACATCTTGAAGACTGTGTCTGCTGCGAAAGGGGTTCCTCGGCAAATATCAGAAAGATTCATTATGAATAGAGTTCTAAATTCTTTGAAACGTCTGGTACCTCTTCCTCCATTTTTGAAAAACGCCGCCGCGGTGGCTCAGTGGGTATGGTGCTCGGCTGCTGGCCCGAAAGACACGGGTTCGATCCCGGTCGCGGCGGCTGAATTTCTTTGGAGGAGAAATTCGAGGCCCGTGTACTGTGCGATGTCAGTGCACGTTAAAGAACCCCAGGTGGTCGAAATTTCCGGCGCCCTCCACTACGGCGTCTCTCATAGTCTTAGTCGCTTTGGGACGTTAAACCCCATAAACCAACCAACCATTTTTGAAAAAGCAGCAGGAGCTAATTTCAGGTAAAATTTCTAAACAGCGCAAATCTAGTGTCTTAGGTGCAGCTTTGCCACCTTGTGTCTATGAATAACCCATCCAAATACTGTTGAGGCAAAACATTGGTTCCGAGGCATGTGCAAGTGAGTACCTTAGAGCTCTTGTCAAGGGGTTCACTGTACACAGCGCCCATTATGAACAAGCAGAAAGAACATGTTCATGCTACCTGGAAGCAAGTAACGGCAAACTTGTTAAAATTCTCAAGGTGTTTGCTGCGGACAGTAAAATCTTGGTGTTGTGTCAAGAATTGATTACTGAAGTGTTTGAGCTGCCCTTTTTGTTCAGAATCGAGCACCCTCCATTTGGCATCGCTCTCTGCATGCTTTGCGAAGAAAGTGTTGTTTCATCTTGTGTGCATTTGGAACAAGAGAGCACATTCTTAGTGAAGATGCCTAATCTTCATTCAAGTGATTAGTCATTTTCAGCACCATAAGGGAACAGCATGAAAATATTCTTGAGTAAGACACTTGTATCCCACTTGGTTCAAATGCTGTCAAATGGGAAAATGCTGCCCCTGTGCACCATATTTTTGCATGCTGGATACTACCGAGCTATGAAACAAACCATTCAACACATTTTTAACTTTTAGGCCTCCTTGATGTTATGTTTTTACAAGCACGGGTGTGCAGTTCGACACGGCCCACTTTTGCAGGGAAAAAAAATTTAAACTTCTTCAGCTTTTGAGCTTTTTTCATCGGTGAACTGCACCATAATACTTCTTGAAGCAAGTTTCAGTGTTCATGCAAGTCGTCTTATACATCCAAAAGACTGCAGCATGGATATTTATTATATTTGAGGTCTTTTTATGAAATGATTGCTACAGCTCTGTTCCTCTTTTTTTCTACAAAACCAGTGGTCAAAACTGCTGCAAAGCGATGTCATACTGAGCACAGTTTTACGATATGTATGCAGCATGTGAGACACGAATACAGCTTTGTGAAAAATGCAAAAATGATAATGCTGATCCTTTCGAAAAAGACAAAATACCCTTTGCCCAGTCTTTTGCACATCTTCCTCATAGCAGTTTCACTCATCCACTTTTTCACTGATCTCCATTTATGATTGTGACCAACTTGCTATTGCGTTTTACAAAATTCAAAATGTCATGAAACTTGGCAGCGCATTGAAAGGTACCTAGTTAGTGTTGTTTGAGGTTGCAGCGTGTTGCATTATCATTAAGACACTGTCTTGTTTGTTGTGCATGTTCACTGTCACATGGCAGTGGCATCCAGTACACTGTCTTGTCCATGTTCAGCAATAAAATGTTTCGATAGGCATGTTTTTCTTTGCATTTGCCAACACGTCAACACATACATGCTTCAATGGCAGCTTAGTACAAAATTCACATACGTACTTGCCAACTGTCTCCATCAAGGGAACATGTAGCCTTAAATATTGAGCCCGCTGGAAAGACCAACCAGAGCATGAATGCTCCTGCAGTGCCGTGTTTCACATGAGGTTCGGAACTTAGTATTCGAAGAAGCCTTTGCCCCACAGTATATGCAGTTTAGCTGATGATTTCTCTACAAGATATATCCCTATATATATATGACTTAGCAACCCGAATGAGCCAGCTTTTTTGTAAGTGTTCATTTCTGTTAAATCAACACACTCATCAGGGACTGCTATCTCTGTGTTTTCAATCTATTCCGAGTTCATGAACAGTTCTTTGAAGCAGTTCTCATGCATTCGTTTATATCCAGTGAAAACTGCAGCCATTTATTTTTATTCTTTGCTTACTTCAGCTGGATGACCTGACTGACATTGTATCCTGTGATATGAGCCTTTTTATATAATATTGTGCCTTATTAAGTAATGACAAGTTGCGGTGTACTGTTTTGTGCATTATTTGTTGCTCTGCTGCTGAGCACGAGTTTTTGGTTTCTTGTCCTTCATGCTTTGAAGTAGGCATTGTCGTGAAAAACAGCAACTCATGCTGAAGATGTTGTCTGCAGTGTATTTGCACTTCCTTTGCACCTTTCCATAGCCTTCAGTGGTAATGTACAGCGGGGAATTTTTTCAGTGCATGCAACTTTGGAAGGGCATTGTTTTCCAAGACCCTTTATATAATGATATGTAAAATGTGTTTTGCTTGTTTTTTACCTACATGTGCTGACCTTGAGACCTTGTTTGGCTGTTGATGAAAAAGTTGTCTGGGGCATCTCCTAGCGGGTGTTAAAACAAGTAAACTGCAGTAGCAAAATGCCCCTTTTAGCAGCTATGCAATTGGTGGTGTTTGGTCAGTGCACGAAATAATCCTCGGCCATTTAAACTTGATAGTTCACATTCTCTTCTGCATCTCATAACAATGTACAGCTCTCATGTCAGTCAGAAAATTAAGCTCTTACAGGCAGAATCTATAGCACAGGGGAAGCTTAGGATGTTTTCGGCTGTTTTGCCGAGTAGCACTTTTCACTGTTGCCAACTCAGCCATGCCTGTTTCTGTCTTGCTGTTCCTTATGGTTTCTGGCATTGCGTCGATGAGGAAATGCACAGTGCTGTGGAAGTTGTCTTCAAATGCCCTTGCAAAATTTGTTAACAACTGAACTGGCATTTGCTGTTGTGCTTAATGCAGCTGGCAACACTTCAGTACTTTCCCACCTGCCCGTCAAGCATTATGTCTCCACAAAAGCACACCTCCTTATCACCAAGCCGATTCCAGCAATTTCATTGCCTTGATCACTGTGAAAGGCACTGGTAAGCCCTGTGGAAGCTGCCTGGCTGTATGAAAGGCCCCACATTGCTACAATTCAAGGAAATGAATTGATGGTGTTCTTTTGTGATGCTTTCAGGGGCACTTTCCCAAATGCCCATTTCGCGAAGGCACTACTGCAACTCTGAAACGAAGGAGTTCTATGCTGAATTTTGTGAATAAACGTGTTTTAATTTCTTTCAAGCTTTAGTTCAAACTGCTGCCATGCCTTTATGTTTTCATAGTCACACCAGATACAAATTTTTTATTGTCCTGGCTGATATGAGCATTTAACTATACCTGGAAGGTAAAAAAGTGTGCCTTTTTTGTCCACATAATAAACAGACTGCCATTCATCCTTAGTGTAATAGTAATAAATACTAAATTATAGGCTGTATGATATGCAAATGCACCTCACAATTTACCTTGGACTTTTTTACGGTTTGACTGTGGTGTGAAGACATGAACACCCATAGTTGCAACAATGGACTACGCAATTAAGCAGGACAGAGATCTTTCATTAATCTCAGTAAGTACCAAACCAAACTACATGTTGGTCAGCGCATGGAATAATCTTTGGCCACATGTCTGGCATGGGCCTGAGATTGTATCTGGTACATCTTGCATGCAAACTAGAATGAACCGAACAGATCTTTTTGGTGGCGCTCGGCTCCCGCACATGAATACAGCAACAGGTCTGGTGTGCTTCAGCTGGATCATACACACCAGATGACTCGAAACCAGTCTAGTGTGCACACCAGACGACATGAAACCAGTCTGGCGTGCACATCAGACAACACCACACCGGTCTAGTGTGCACACCAGACACCACCACACCGGTCTGGTGTGCACACCAGCACCACCAGGCTGGCCTGGTGCCCACACCAGCCACACTAGGAAATCCTGGTGTTATCACCAGAACACACCAAAACATTCTGGTGGATTTTTCAACTGGGCGCTGTCGACAAGGAACGATTGCTTTGTAATTTGGTCGGTGACGAAAATACGACGGCCTCCAGGTTTACAGCTCGCAGCCGTGCCTACGAGCTGCCGTTGGCCCTTTATGTCCAGTGGAGCAGGGTGGTCGACATTGTCGTGCTCGTTCCCCGAAGCGTCGATGGTAGTAGCACCAGTCGTCGTCACCAGGCTGATGCGACGGGGTGATGTTACGGTCACGGCGTTGTAGGTGGCGCAACGGCAAGTGCTGATCCAGGCGTCGTTGAATGGAGCTGAGCTGTGTATTGATATCGTCAGTACGGCGCGCAAGCTCTGTGGTGTTCAGCGGTGCGGCGACAGCCTGAACGGTTGGCGACAACTGCGGCAAAGCGACCTTGATGACGCGATCAGCGATCCCGGCAAGTTGGTCGAAAGGTAGCGTAAGCTCAGCCTGCAGAATTGCCTGGACATGCAGTGGAAGTCGCTGAAGCCAAAGTGCTCGCAGTAAGTCCTGTACTTCTATGTTGCCCACGAGAGCACGCATGTGGCGGAGGAGCTGCGAAGATTTGCGCTCTGCAAGTTCTGCGGACTGTAGTTGTCGCACCTTCTGGACTTCCGAGAGTGGCGGGCGGCGGATGAGTTCACTCTTGAGGTGTTCGTAAGGGAAGGTCGTTGGTGGTTTGGCAAGGATATCCCGGACCTCGTTGGTGTAGCAAGCATCGAGGAGCGCGACGACATGATTGTAG
This sequence comes from Amblyomma mixtum, assembly GCF_055824585.1. NCBI lineage: Eukaryota > Metazoa > Arthropoda > Arachnida > Ixodida > Ixodidae > Amblyomma > Amblyomma mixtum. Next base: position 318,049,168 of record NC_143014.1, read on the forward strand.
CGTGCCCGGTCTTGCGTGATGTGTGCGAGGGAGAACTGGGCCTCGACTTGGGCGAACCATACCTCGGGCGAGTCGGCCCAAAACGGTGGAAGCTTGACAGCGAGACGGCAGACGTCGTGCGGGGCAGCGCGTGGAATGCCGCCTGCCGGGGTTCTGACGTCCTTGGCGGAGCCGGCGGGATGCTGCTGCACAGAAGCATTGAGTTGGCGGTGCCGTTCCTGAAGCTGTTACTCGTGCTCGTCCATAGCGATGCGTTATTGTACGTTGTCCGGTCACCAGATGTGAGATCTCGTTTCTGCTGAAGGACGAATTCCAGCGTAAAAACGTAACAACTGTTTATTCGACCAGCGGTTGCAGCGGGCGAGCATACCGATGCTACGTTCGTCTCGATAGTGGAAGGAAAGAGCGGCCCTTCCAAGCCGGGCAGCCTGCTGTTTTTAGCCACCGTTGGCGACGCAGGCCTCCGGTGACGCAGCGGTGGCGCTCAGTTTGATCGGTGCGGTGACGCAGTCCAGCGTGTGGCCGTGTGCTCTCGGCCGAATGATAAGGCCGAGGTTGCGCGAAAATACGCGCAGAATATGTCACTACAGGCTGTATACTTCTGACGGGGGCTGTACGTCACTATCGCACCTATATGTGACTGCTAGCACGCTACCAGCAAGCTGTGGGACTCTGTGGGGACAATCAGTAAGAAATAATATATTTGTTTGCACATTTCTTCTGGTTAAAACTTGATTCGGTTTATTGTTCAAAGTTGTTGTTATTTCGGGTTGATAAGATTTTTCAGCACTATGGGTACTTGCCGGGGAGTCAAAATATTTGCTTACAACGGGAACTTGGTAAAAGTGCGCTTAGATAGAGAGGGTTTTAAATGTGTTCCGAGTGTTTCATGCTACGCCACCATGGAAGCAAATTGGCCGCTACACTGGTTCCATGCGGTCACAAGGAAAGGCGTGTCAAGACATCTTTTTGATGTTCTTTTTATACAAGAACCTAACAAGTAACATGCAGCCTCAGATCACTTATTGCGGTGCCGACATACATAACTAAAACTTAAAGCGGTCCAAGCACTCGAGCTACCTGAGCTACGCCAAGCTTTCATGATATAGGAACAGCGAGGAATTGAACCCACTGCTTTCTACTTAGAGTTTATTCATGGCCGGAAATACAACGTGATTTACGGAAGCTCCAGCCTTAGACAGTGCACATGCACTAGTAATCCAAATGGTATTTATGCAGCAGATATTTCATTGTACAAAGCACGAAACGAGAAACTCTGAAAACAACAGCAGTAGCCGAATTTTACATTCGGCCATGGTTGATTCGGAAATCTCGTTCAATTACCGTACGTGTGCTACCGAAAGTATGAAGTCATGCATGGTGGATCATAACGCACACAATTTCTTTCAAAGGACCGTGCCAAGCTGATAAAAAAATACAAGCGCAGATTCAAGAAGAAAACAAGCTGGTTACCACGAGCTCAAGGAAAAGTGTACGTTATTTTTTTTTTGTGCCTTAAGAGAAGCTATTCTAAACGAGGTAGTACGAACAGTTTTAACCGTTTTGCTTATTTGTTTATGTCGAGCCTCATCGGAGGCTCGTGCACTGCGAAGAGATGGCGATTTTCATGAAACTTAAGTAATCAAGAATTGCGATTTTAGGATTCCTCCGGTGGGCAGCCTATAGATGGAACCACGCTTGCTTTAAAACTACATAAAAAAAATGTCTTCGCAGTGAGAGCTTTGGAAGATGGTCGCTTGCAATTCTTGCGCAAATACAAGATTTAATGCAGATAGGAGATTTTGACTGATTTTAGATAGGATAGACAGATAGCATTACACATAAGATGGACCTGAGATGTTTTGACTAATTATTTTTCTTGCACTTTTCACAATGATAAACTGCAGAAAAAGCGGCAAGTAGAGCAGTCACTGCACTCCATTTAACGACCAAATGAAAAGAAGTTGGAAGCTGAAAATGCTGCTCTCAGAAAAGGAAACGAAGTGTTGTGCGCTGAACTTGGAAAGCATCGTAGTAAGTTCGACTTAGTCTTAGTTTCGTCTCATTATTTTCTTCGCAGCATGTTTTAGCTGAAGACAAAAAGTATTGCGTACGCAGGTCGTAACCACCGGATTTTTCGGTCAGGAAAAAAGGAATACTCTTAAGCTGTGTAAGTGGTTAGGTATTGTTAAGTCAGCGCATGCCGTTTTAAAACTAAAAGTTTAATTTTAAAGAAGCAGCAATTTTTTTTTCTTAGCCAATGTCTCTACCTGACCGGCAAGTTATTTACAAGGCGGTGTAGCATCTTAGTGCTGTTTGAGTAGCGTGATTCATACTAATCTGAAAACGTCTAGTACAACAAGAACAATTATTCTGTGTCCCAGACGTTGCAATCATTAGGAAAACACTTTTCAAACAAACACTCTTTCTGTTGCCTGAGTGATAGTGCACAAACTTTAGAGGTATGTATTTATATTCACGGCCGTTCAATGCATATGTTATCTTGTTTGACATTAAAATTTTACACATTAAATTACATTTCAATGTCAAAACACTAACCTTAATTTACTCAAAACCCAGAAGCCAACGAGTGCTTCGCAGAAAAGAACTTGGAGGGATGTGCTCAGTCTGCGTTATTTATTCGCCGCTTGTACCTGCGCGCTTTTAAAGGTTACTCTGTTCTTATGATGTTTGAACACCCTCCATTCTTCGCTACAATTTAGAGCTGGGTGAATACCTCAAATATGCGGAAAACATTGTGAATAGCATGCAGTGTCCTAATTGCGGTAACAAGTGTGTCATGGCTGGTGCCATCAAAGTTCACTGCGGAGCCTCAAATGCCACTCTAACTGAAGAAGAAGACACATCGCTTCATTTGGAGCCAGCCCCAAAGAAGACAGCCCGGAAATTATCCCAGAGGTTCCTGAATATAACGATCAAAGTGCGCACAGCTTGCCGGCCTCCAGGACAGGAAGTCCAGATTCGAGCATGGGAGACCTGCTACCTTCAACTCAGCTGATCTACCGCTGAAAGGATGCTCACGTAAGTATTGGGCATAGGCTTTGAAATAGTCATGAATTAAAGCGCGGTATACAACATAGGGGACCCCGTCATAGTCGAGCTTCGGCAGAAACTATTAAACGGACAGCCTCACTAGATTTTCAACATCACTCGAATATTGTTGCTGTTGAAGTGCGCAGTTTATCCATGCTAAGATAAATAAGCAAATATATTACTCTGACTGCCCGCGGTGGCCTGTTTCTTAAGTTAAAAAACAGTGAAGTTAATTCCACTGCTTGCCATGGAACTAAGTAAAGTGACCAAAACCACTTACATTTTCTGCAGGTCATCGAACTGGAGGCGGGGTCGGGGGTTTTTGCCCACAAGGGAGCCATTTGCAGCGTAGACACTGGCTGCAAAACATCCACTGCAACGGCCCGCGCGCTAATGGCGGCCGTGTTCTCGCGAGAAGCGCTTGTGACCTGCTCAATAAAAGGGAAGCGAGCCAAAGGCCTCCATCGACCTGTCGAGCAGCGGCCCTCGCTACACCCTCCAGCTGTAATGGCGATCATGTGTAAGTTATTGCACCTGTACGTTAGGACTGCATCCCTACCTCTCTAGTTCTTGCTTCGATTCGAAATAATGTAAGTTCTGTGCTATTAATTTATGATGTACAGCTGGAAACATATCTGCGTGCATGTTCATTGTTTTGAGACAGCTTCTTACTTGAGCTGCATGGAGATTTGTCAACAAGCTGCCATGGATTGTGACATATGCAGGAATGAGGAACTGGCACATTTTCATTGCCATAAATAACGGCGCCAATTCGGTTTTACCAACGGATAAGCATGCGGCATTTTGGTTACCTAATTAAGCTACAACGGCCCCATTACACTTGCCACAAGGCTTGCGTTCTACAGCGAAACAGGAGCAGTGGAAGTAACAGCAGGTTTCTTCCATTTCGCCGATTCAGTTGGTCTGAATGAACAATTCAGACCAACTAGCCCGCCAAAACTTACTTTTGAACTACATTTCCTGCGCTTGTGTGTGTTACTGTGTTCTTGCTCGGTCCTTGTTTTTGTTCGCGCAGTTTTAAAATATGAACGATTCAGACCAACTAGCCCGCCAGAAGATACTTTTGAACTATATTTCCTGCGCTTGTGTGTGTTACTGTGTTCATGCTCGGTCCTTGTTTTTGTTCGCGCAGTTTTAATATATGAACCATTCAGACCAACTAGCCAGCCAGAAGATACTTTTGAACTATATTTCCTGCGCTTGTGTGTGTTACAATGTTCTTGCTCGGTCCTTGTTTTTGTTCGCGCAGTTTTAAAATATGAACCATTCAGACGAACTAGCCCGCCAGAAGATACTTTTGAACTATATTTCCTGGGCTTGTGTGTGTTACTGTGTTCTTGCTGGGTCCTTGTTTTTGTTCGCGCAGTTTTAAAATATGAACCATTCAGACCAACTAGCCCGCCAGAAGATACTTTTGAACTATATCTCCTGCGCTTGTGTGTGTTACTGTGTTCTTGCTCGGTCCTTGTTTTTGTTCGCGCAGTTTTAAAATATGAACGATTCAGACCAACTAGCCCGCCAGAAGATACTTTGAACTATATTTCCTGCGCTTGTGTGTGTTACTGTGTTCTTGCTAGGTCATTGTTTTTGTTCGCGCAGTTTTAAAATTTGAACGATTCAGACCAACAAACCCGCCAGAAGATACATTGAACTATATTTTTTGCGCTTGTGTGTGTTACTGTGTTCTTGCTCGGTCCTTGTTTTTGTTCGCGCAGTTTTAAAATATGAATGATTCAGACCAACTACCCCCCAGAAGATACTTTTGAACTATATTTCCTGCGCTTGTGTGTGTTACTGTGTTCTTGCTCGGTCCTTGTTTTTGTTCGCGCAGTTTTAAAATATGAACGATTCAGACCAACTAGCCCGCCAGAAGATACTTTTGAACTATATCTCCTGCGCTTGTGTGTGTTACTGTGTTCTTGCTAGGTCATTGTTTTTGTTCGCGCAGTTTTAAAATATGAACCATTCAGACCAACTAGCCCACCAGAAGATACTTTTGAACTATATTTCCTGCGCTTGTGTGTGTTACTGTGTTCTTGCTCGGTCCTTGTTTTTGTTCGCGCAGTTTTAAAATATGAACGATTCAGACCAACTAGCCCGCCAGAAGATACTTTTGAACTATATCTCCTGCGCTTGTGTGTGTTACTGTGTTCTTGCTAGGTCATTGTTTTTGTTCGCGCAGTTTTAAAATATGAACCATTCAGACCAACAAGCCCGCCAGAAGATGCTTTGAACTATATCTCCTGCACTTGTGTGTGTTACTGTGTTCTTGCTCGGTCCTTGTTTTTGTTCGCGCAGTTTTAAAATATGAACCATTCAGACCAACTAGCCCGCCAGAAGATACTTTTGAACTATATCTCCTGCACTTGTGTGTGTTACTGTGTTCTTGCTCGGTCCTTGTTTTTGTCGCGCAGTTTTAAAATATGAACGATTCAGACCAACTAGCCCGCCAGAAGATACTTTTGAACTATATCTCCTGCACTTGTGTGTGTTACTGTGTTCTTGCTCGGGCCTTGTTTTTGTTCGCGCAGTTTTAAAATATGAACGATTCAGACCAACAAGCCCGCCAGAAGATACTTTGAACTATATTTCCTGCGCTTGTGTGTGTTACTGTGTTCTTGCTTGGTCCTTGTTTTTGTTCGCGCAGTTTTAAAATATGAACCATTCAGACCAACTAGCCCGCCAGAAGATACTTTTGAACTATATCTCCTGCACTTGTGTGTGTTACTGTGTTCTTGCTCGGTCCTTGTTTTTGTCGCGCAGTTTTAAAATATGAACGATTCAGACCAACTAGCCCGCTAGAAGATACTTTGAACTATATTTCCTGCGCTTGTGTGTGTTACTGTGTTCTTGCTAGGTCCTTGTTTTTGTTCGCGCAGTTTTAAAATATGAACGATTCAGACCAACAAGCCCGCCAGAAGATACTTTGAACTATATTTCTTGCGCTTGTGTGTGTTACTGTGTTCTTGCTCGGTCCTTTGTTCGCGCCGTTTTAAAATATGAATCATTGAACTATATTTCCTGCGCTTGTGTGTGTTACTGTCTTCTTGCTCGGTCCTTGTTTTTGTTCACGCAGTTTCAAAATATGAACGAGGAGGTGCGCGTTTTATATTCGGGTTGTTAGTGCGAATGAACGTGTTTCAGAAACCATTAGCGTACACCTGTTTCCATTCGCGGTTAGGCCGGGAATCTATTAGGGTGAAGCCCGGAGAAGCTTTTAATGAAGTTTCTCATATGCGAGAATGCATTTTGCAGTCTGATGCTCGATGCTGTGCATAGTTCTTCGACCTATGCTACTGTGGCCACGTGCACATATTCTGCGCAGATTTATGTCCTGATCACTCTATCTCACACGCAGCCTACACAAGGGCCCTGGCGAGCAAGAAGGGGTGGGAATACTCTGAAAAACTGCTCCTGCGGGCCATGGGTACCAAACTAAGCGAAATGACGAGTGAGAAGGAGACGCATCCAATAGCAGAAGCATTCAGAGCTCCAGAAGCACAGGAACATTGAAATGGGCTACAATAAAATCGAATTTCTGTGTGGTGCGGTAATTGTGTTATTTTGAGGAGAGGTATATACCTATGTAACATGACTTCCAGGAGCTTGAGAGCAGCATAAAATCGAGAGGTTTTTCAATTCAGAGCAATACTTAGAGATATATTGCGTGACATTTTAGAGCGCAGCTCTTTGGCGCCCGTTTCTGCGTCTCGCGGCGTCGCCGTCGCGTTGTCCGCTGCAACCATCATTGGACACCTTAGTCGCGCTTTAAGCTGCGAGACCAATGAAGTGGGAGCTTGGAAATCAAAAGAAAGGCTCATAACTGCCGTTTTGGAACAGTGGACACCACATTCGTGCTTTGCTACGTGACAGTAGGGACAGATTTGCGCTGCACGCGTTGGCATTGACAAAGTTGTGCCATTTTAAGGGAAGGAAGTGCGCATAATTGGCTCCTTGGGTTAGTGGACGCCTGAATCGCATTTATAGGTGCGTGGGGCGATGAGAGAGAGGTGTGGGCTAGCCGTAGGAGTTAGCGCTGAGAAGGAAGAGCGAACTCTCGCGATCAATCATTACCTGACACCTGCCAGGGTGGCAGGGCGGGAGGGGACTTTATCAAGATATAAAAACAAACAGAAATTTCTTGCCACTTATGCGGGAGAACATCCCGGTCCTCCACTCGTAACGCCTCCCACGGCTGTGCCAACCTCGAGAAATACTTGCTTAGACCACGCCTTTGAGGACAAATCCTTGGCGCTTCAAGCAGAGCATATATCGATCTATTTCTCCGACCACAAAGCTGCCTTCATGACACTCAAGAACTGTTAGTGGTGTGTTTCTTGAAGAAGCAAAACATGTGAAAAATAACAAGTCGTGTGTAATTGTACATGCATGCCTTGCTGGAATTATTTGCCTCAATCAGTCAAAAAGCTGAAAAAGCTGGTCAGCTGCTCTCAAATTTAGCATTAGGAAGTAGTGTTATCATCGGCATTTTTTTTTTAACGTTTACAGATTTTTTTCTAAAAGCTGCGAGAGATATGTCAGTGCAGACGGACCGTACTGCAACATGAGCATTGTGTACTTAATAGAGCTCAATATTTAGAAAATTGATTATTTGAAATTAACTAATCTGCTTTTATACTTTGCATTTTAGGGCGCACGATTTTATCGCGAAACTGAAGATCGTATATGAAGTAGATGACCACAGTTTTTAAATTATCCTAACCGTCAGTGTGGTTCGCAAAATTTAACATCAAGAATACGCACTTGCTATCTCGGTGAGTTGCCTTTTCTGCTTCGCGTATTCATAAACTGGGACCGCTGCGCCTGGACCGTCGCCGAAGTCAAGGCAAGTTCTTCTGCATCATAAAATAGAGAAACGGCGTGCGTGTTTGATGCATAAAAAAGTGAGCGACATAGTTTAACAAATTATCAATACGAAAGAGCTAACTCATCGAGCTTTGCAATGCGTAAACTCGGACGCTTGGTATTTCAAACCGCTTTACCGATGTAAAAAAATTAAAAACTTGGTTCGCATTCCCAGAGTACGGCTTTAAATTTCCAATATAATATTGCCGTTTAAAATCACAAGTAAGAAGTTATTCAGTTAATGTTAGTAAATTAATCGTCTATTCGCTCAGGTTATCAAGTACGTAAAGCCAGCCTTTCTGTATAATCCGGCTACACAGCACCAACGTATCTCTCAAAGTTTTTGAAATTAAAATTTACGTCAAAAACCGAGCTGTATTATGTATCTCAAGTAGTAGCGGTAAGACGCACTCTGCAGTCGCGCACGTCGCAACACATAGGGTAAGGTATTCCCTGTTTTGCTGCCGAAGACAAAATCGCAAGCGAGTGGAGTTGCCTTGCTGTATATCGTCAATATCACTCCTCAAAGTAGGGGAAAATGGTTTATAAGAAACGCAGCATTTCATATTATGCTTTTAGCAAATGCATCGGGAATGAAACAGACCAGACCTTGTCTTATAATGTTTACAGTTTTTATTTGTACCAGAGGAAAATAAATTGGTGTGCAGTCTACCTACTGCTTGCCACTGCCCTAGAAGGAATGAATTCAGGTCAGTAAAAGGCTACAGAGAGAATGCTGATGCTGCATGAGCATTTCCCTCCAGACTGCCTCTTTTATCCCTTCCCTTACAAGGCCGTTCGGGTGTCCACCGAGATAAGTGAGACAGTTACTGCCCCCTTTCCTTTCCGCCGCCGCAGTGGCTCAGTGGTTATGGTGCTCGGCTGCTGACCCGAAAGACGCGGGTTCGATCCCGGCCGCGGCGGTTGAATTTCTTTGGAGGAGAAATTCTAGAGGCCGGTGTACTGTGCGATGCCAGTGCACGTTAAAGAACCCCAGGTGGTCGAAATTTCCGGAGCCCTCCACTACGGCGTCTCTCATAGCCTTAGTTGCTTTGGGACGTTAAACCCCATAAACCAAACCAAACCTTTCCTTTCCTCAAAAACCAATTTTTATTCCATTTTATTTCTCTGAACTGTGCTGAAATATGTATAAGTTACTAATTTTTTTGCTACCTGATTACAAACTAATATTTGCAAGGAATATGAGGTTGATGGACTGAAACAAAGTCTGGGATGGTAGCTTTGGTAACTTGCCACGTGGGCAAACAGCTGACTCACTGGGCGTCCCCGGGGCTCTGCTGCCAGCGCCCCTAGCAGCTGTAGCCAATTGTTCAGATTAAAAAGTAATCATGCGAATGATTACTGGAAAGTTAAGGTTGGTTGGTTTATGGGGTTTAACGTCCGAAAGCGACTAAGGCTATGAGCGACGCCGTAGTGGAGGGCTCCGGAAATTTCGACCACCTGGGGTTCTTTAACGTGCACTGGCATCGCACAGTACATACACGGGCCTCTAGAATTTCTCCTCCAAATAAATTAAACCGCCGCTTCCCGGATCGAACCAGCGTCTTTCGGGTCAGCAGCCGAGCACCTTAACCACTGAGACACCGCGGCGGGTTTACTGGAAAGTTAAGTTTAAGGACAGCAGATTCATGAACACAAAACTGCTTTTCAGCACTGTGGCAGTAGGGTGAACGGTTTCAAATCTCTACGCTATATCCGCTAATAAACAAATTATCAGAAGACTATCTGGAGCGCGGAATCATTTAAAAGCACATTCGACACGCAGTGCCAACATGGACAGTTTGTGCTCAATTGAATCCAAAAGTTTACGCTGATCGACTAATGATACTTCAAACAGAGACAGAAAGCGCATGCACGTTAATGATGTTATCGTGAACATAACATGCGACGAGACAGAGGGTTACAATACAAACAAAAAACCGCTTTCAATATTTCTGAACAAAATTCTCACCTTCTCTCAAGTTCGCCAAGTCGGAGACGTTGCTGTGTGGCTGCCGCCAAAGTCACTCGCCATGCACAGAAACAATCAAAATGCAATGCCGCTGACTTTCCTTGAGCAATTTTCAGTCGATTAAACTTCAAAATGTTCCCAACTACCACCGCTCACCTGTTCACCTCACCAAGCATGTGTGCAAGTTAGCCGCGCAGAACGCCGCGCAAGCAGCCATTTACAGAGCTGCTCGGAAAATTCATAGCGCCATTCGCGTATTTGCATCCATACACACGTCGCTGACGTCGCAGAGGCGCCGTCAAAAACTAATAAGAAGTATTTAATTTTACGGTAAGATTTGTATCTGACAACCTCAATGGTTTGATATATTAAAAGTTTTCTTCTCATTGCTAGCGTTGTTACCACCAAGGCTGCAGTGCAGCTTGGCATGGCGAAGTCGAAGCGCTAGCCGAGCCCGCAGTTTGAACCATGCCCAACGTGTGTGTGGAGTTGCGTGAACAGGTGCTTTGGAACGGCTTTTGTTCTTCCCTGTTCGCTTCCGTGCGTCCTGCGCGTTGCATTCTCGTTAGTGTGCGTGTATGTGTGCGGCCCGTTCGCCGCATTAGAGTGTACAACCGCTTGCTGTCCCATGCGGCATCGATGCATAGTAAACCGATCATGCAGAATGTGCGTTACAATGCCAGTGGCCCTGTACGAAAGAGGAGACTTGAAGCCGACGGAAAGGCTGCTCACCCTCGTGGGATTGAAAGATCTGGCGAGGAACAGTCGACGAGCGTGTCGATGGATGATTCCGTTTATCAAGCCAAAAAATTCAGCATTCGCCAACAGCACTGATCAGCTGCTGATGCGTCATGATAAATACCTGTGTAATGTCTTTACAAGCTTATTGGATGTGACCGTGGCCATTAGTGGTATTCGTCGAGAAGCGGCCCTCAGGAGGTGGAACCAGTCGATACCTGAAGACGATTACTGTTTGACGGCGCCCTGGCGCCTCGCATCGAATCGCATGCGTGGTCTTTAAATAATTATATCTGAATTTCACGCGTAGTTGAGCTACCCGACGCGGTGGCTCAGTAGTTACGGCGCTCATCTGCTGATCCGAAAAACGCGGGTTCGATCCAGGCCGCGGCCGCCGAATTTCGATGAAGGCGGAATTCTTGAGGCCCGTGTACTGCACGTTGTCAGTGCACGTTAAAAAACCCCAGGTGGTCGAAATTTCCGGAGCCCTTCGCTACGGTGTCCCTCATTGCCTGAGCTGCATTGGGACGTTAAACCCCAATAAACCAAACCAAACCAAACCAAACACGTAGTTGAACTGTCACAAACATTACAGCCGCATCGTTCAAACGTGCCGTCTGAAGAACACCCTTTTTCATATGTTTTTTTCAGGGAGGGGACGGGGCAGAATGAGCGGCTGCTCAAATGTCATTCTCTATTATTTTTAGCTTATTTTCTAAATATGTGCCATGGTGGCCCATTATCGCCTCTTGTTGCACTGTAAGCGATGCATTTATTGGGCAGAAATTTATTTGCTGTTGCATGAGCACAGGGTTAATGATTGTCATTGTACTGTGGTGCCATGTTCAAACAAAACATATGACTGTACACTCTCCTTGCAGAATGTCCAATGGGGTAATAAATTGGTTTGGTTTATGGGGTTTAACGTCCCAAAGCGACTGAGGCTATGAGAGACGCCGTAGTGAAGGGCTCCGCAAATTTGACCACCTGGGGTTCTTTAACGTGCACTGACATCGCACAGTACACGGGCCTCTAGAATTTCTCCTCCAAAGAAATTCCAGCCGCCGTGGCCGGGATCGAATCAGCGTCTTTCGCGTCAGCAGCCGAGCACCATAACCGCTGAGCCACCGCGGCGGGGGGGGGGGGGGGGGGGGGGGGTTATAAATTACTGAGCAGCGAGTATGCACTGTGACAAATGCGAGGAGCGTTATTGAATTACTTCACACTTGGCATGTTCTGTCGGCTTTAGTAGTTACGTATTCCTCCGTAGCTGCTGCTTTCCAGTGTAGGCGTGAGAGGCATGTAAAGCTCCACTTGGCCGCTTTTTTCCCTCCCCTTTATACTAATCAAAATGGTAAAATAAACTAAACATAATGCGTGCTTGCTGACACTTAGCATAGACTACATTTCACTTATTTACTGTCAGGGCCGAAAGGCGTCACAGAGAGTATGGATTACTAACAAAAATACATGTGTAATAGACAGATGAGTTAAGTTGATCCTACACAGCATACTTGAAGGCGTTAGTGATGGACACGAGGAAGGCGGGGACGTGACAGTTGGAAACGTAGAAAAGTAGAGATCTGCGTGAGTTTGCACACGACTTAAAGGTGGACAATAGCAAACAATTAGGAAGGTGCAGAAGACTGAAGCCAGAATTAAAACTCAGAGAAAAGCACATCCCATCAAGCCAAAATGAGCACAAGCAAGCAGTTATGTGAACACAGAGCATGGAAAATAAAACTCCTTTTTTGCACAGAAGAAAAGCCAAGGCATATTGCTCATCCTGACGTTGCTTAAAAAGTTGGTGTCTAGCTGTTGCCCTTCATATCTGGACCTTCCACACCTATAGCAACTGAAATGTCATCAAAAGGAGCATCGCCAATCACTCTAATTACATGGTAGCTGCACACCTCCATAGGTCAGAGGCTTGGTGTCATCTTGCAGAGTAGATAGTTTGGTAGATATAAACATTACCGCATGTAAGAGGCTTGTGGTGGCCTTGTAGGAGGAGTATTTTGTAAGCCTTACAGCATGTTGTACAGTGCTGGCATGTTTCATTATTTGCATCGCAGTAATATTTTACCAGAGGCTAGAAAGTTTGTAACTGAGCAGAAAAAAAAACAATATTCATGCCATGTCTCAGCCACATTCTTACTACCACATAAAATATGGTGCAAGTACGCAACACCTCATTTTTTGGTCAGCTTTTTCTTTCTGAACACTGGACTTTTGCAAATTAGCAGGGTTCTAGTCTTCTGTGGCTGTAGGCTGGCCCACATGTTTTCCAAAGCTGCTGAGTACATGATGGGTCGGGTCAGTGCAAGCTAAATAAAAGGTTGATAGGAAATTCAGCCTTCCTGAGTACTTTCCAGAAAAAATGGCTATTATTTTCAAATTAGGATGAGGGAACAGCTCAATGGCGCACAACCTCCTTGTCACTGCAGCAATTATGGCCGCGCGCTGCTTTTTGGCAGCGTTTCGTTTATCTTCAGGAAAAGCAGGCATGAATAGCCAGCAAACTTTGCAAATAAACATTGCAATGAACAATATTTTGTTGTACCGATGGTTTTGCTATTCATGAACGAGTTAGCATTTTTGATTGACGGTTGTGTAGCAAAAATGTGACTGCTACATTGCACTGCATTCATAGAATTGTCTGCCCATGCTCTTCGTTTTCTCAGTGGTACGTTTCCTTACCAAACGGCTTATGGAATTTCGGCTTTCAACTTGTGCTCTTTCATCACGTTTGCGATGTATTTTCAGCTGGCGTTCAATTTCAGTTTGGAGAAGTTGTCGAACCGTTGTCCGTGTCTAAATGTTTTTTGAAACTGTTTGTCCAATACGCTGCATTTCTCACAAAGAGCAAATGTTGCAGTAACATTTTTATTAAATGTTCCGATGTCATGTCGCTTGGGTCTAATTCGATTATCAGCCTTGCTCGGATCTTCACCTTTGCACATGGGGTTAATCTCATTATTCATGCTTGGGCTCATTCGCCATCCTAGTGTGCGGACATTCTTGGCCAACATTAAACAAGACGGGTGAGAAATGGGACGTCATGTGAAGCCTAGTGCGGGGGGCCAGCAGTTCGTCGTGTAAAAGTGTCGTCACATCATCAGTATCTTTGCTCTCTTTTTGCTTCCTTTAGACAAGTTAGTGCATTAGGTGGTACACAACGCCGATGGGGTCAACCGTCGTGTCGTGTTAAGTTGTGATGCCTAAAATAGAATGTTTAGAGTTTTCCCCTGCATCGACAGCAGTGAAACACGAACGTTTCCTTCATTACTAGATTGAAGTGCAATCAATGCCTACGTTTCATCTAAAATAGAAATGGTTCCATTTTTAAAAAAGCGTAGAAAGTCTACGTGATAATTACGAAATTTTTTCGCAGTGTATCCCCTGTTCTCTCTGCTTGTCCATGAATTACTGTCCCTCCCACACTGGAATGCTGACTCTGATCGGGATTTCAGGGAAACGAAAAGCATCGTGGGAAATCATTCAAGTCTTAGAATTCTGACCATCAACTGCCTTCGCCAATGAAAACATGCATGAAGCACCTGAACAAGATTCCATGCGAAGTACCTTTGACAGGGGATTGGCTCAAGGCAGTAAAGAACTCGCACACGAATTGTCTCGATCGTCAACGACAGGAGGCAGAGGCCAATGAGATACGGAAGAGGAAGTTAACTATGTGGGGCAGTGCAGCTGCAGAGAAGAAAATGAAACTGGGAGAAAAAGAGCCATGCTTAGAAAAGCGCCTGGATTCATCCAAAGTAATTCTGGAGTGATCCCGGAGCACGTATCAAAGAAGGAATGGCTGAAAAAAATTACGAACGACATTTAATGTGACCACATATATTCGGTTGAAGCATACACAAGCCATGCGGACAACATTTAAGCTTGCAACTGTGTACCCACAGCTGGAAAACCTGCGTAGGCTGTACACTTCATTTCGCTAAACCATCACAAAAAGCACTGTGTTCTGTGAGGAAGTAAAATATAAGGGCTTGGCATTTTGCTGTTGTTGCTAACGAAGTGCTTCATGGTATTTACCGGGTCTGATTCTATTGTTAATGGATGAATACTTCAGAATCACTAGTACATCAGAAATGCATTTGTACTAGTTTTTTCGTGCAGAACAGCATCAAATAATCATAAGAGAAGCCCGCAGCAAGATGTTTGCCATAATTTCATTCGTTTGCAGTTTAATTATCCCTCAAGACTGGCTGCTTCGTCGGCCTCTATTGTAAACAACTGCTCCAGACTGCTGCAAATTTGTCTATTACGCTTCTCCGAAGTCCACATTTTATGCTGCAAAAATTGCTGTAAACCGCAGTTTGGCAGTGACAGTACTCTGTCCAATCCTAGGGTATGCTGCGTCGGTCCTAGAAATTATTTTCTCCCTACACCTACTCTTGGCGACGAGATGACCAAAAATGTTTTGTACTGACCTGAAAAGAGTATTGCACGCGGAAAAACAAAAAAAGGATCTTCTTCGTTGTGGAAAGCCGAAGCGATGCCTGTAGCAGTTCACACATGTGTTCCTAATGACAGCCATAATAGGGTCAGCGATCTTAGATCGTGGTGCTCAAGAGATGGTGACAAGAAAATTCAAACAGTGCTTAACAACTGTACCAGAAAGAGGAGGAGACAAACACGGCGCTGAACTTAGAACTGATTTATTTCAAGAAAGATGTCAATATATACCTACAAAAAACGGGCACACGTTCGCACAGTCATACATCGAAGTTCAGATAAAAACTACGAATTACAACAATAATAGCACGCGTTGTACCTGCCTTCCAAGCTACCCTTTGTGCAGCAATGTCATTTGTTTCGCTGACAAAACTAAAGGAACTTTGCTAACGCAACCATTATAATTTCTGATGATGCGGAATGCTTCAGCGACTTCTCTGGTAGTTTTGTCACTGTGAAAAAATAACAATTCTGTGTCGTCAAAGTGTGGTACGCATTTACACACACTGCAATGACTTGCCAGGTTCGTGTATTTTATCCAACGAATTGGCATGCTTCACAAGTCTAATATTGATGCAACGGCCCCTCTGGCCTATGTAAGTACTACCACATGATAATAGAATTTGGTACACAAAGCCCATCTTGCAATTAACGAACTTATTCACATGGTTCACCTTCCAGACAGTCGTCCGTTTGACGCCTTCCTGCTTTCTCTGAACTGCTGCCCCTTAATTACCTAGCTTGTTAGGTTTGGTTTGGTTTGCTAGGGTTTAACGACCCAACACAAATCGGTCTATGAGGGATGCCGTAGTGAAAGGCTCCGGAAATTTCGACCACCTGGGGTTCTTAAATGTTGTTCTGACATCGCACAGTACTCGGGCCTCCATAATTTCGCTTTCATCAAAATTCGGCCGCCGCGGCCGGGATCGAACCTGCGTGGTTCACGTCAGCAGCCGAGCGCAATAACCACTGAGCCACCGCGACGGGCTAGCTGATTAGGAGCAGAAAAAATAACCTTCAGGACATACTTGGCCCCTACCCTCTTAAAACGATGCGAAAACGCGTGCACATCAGGCATGACAATTTTTATTCCTTTCAGCATTTTCTTTTGGTTGTCCAGAACATTCCAGTGCTCTAATAATCTTCTGTGCACCAGCCACAGGTACGAAATCTGAATAACCGGCCTCCCAGACACTCTTGGCTTGGACTGCAAGACTACTAAACATTGGATGAATTCAAAAGTTTTTGAAGGCCATGCCAATACATCCTGTTACAATTCCCAATTTCACTACTTGGAATGACAAGAAGCGTAGTTTACAAGATGTTTTTCACTCCTGGGAGCGTATCGCCAGCATACATGATTTGACAAGAAGGACAAATTCTAATCTAAGAACTGCAAGACGTTCCTCTGAGGGATCTCATGTGTAAACCTCTCACGCCTTATGTGCATGCGTTGTCGCATCGTATTAAGAGAGTAGGGGCCAAGTGTAGCGTGAAGGTTACTTTTTCTGCTCCTAATAAGCTGGGTAAGTTGGGGCAGCAGTTCAGAGAAAACCGGAACGCGTCAAATGGAAGACTGTCTACAAAGTGAACCATGTGAAAACTTTCGTTAATTGCAAGATTGGCGTTGTGAACAAAATTTCATAATCATGTGGTCGTAATTACATAGGCCAAAGAGGCCGTTGATCAATATTAGACTTATGGAGCATGCCGATTCATTGGATAAAAAAGACACATACCTGGCAAGTCATTGCTGTGTGTGTAAATGCTTACAATTCTTTGTCGACACAAAATTGTTATTTTTTTCGTAGTGACAACACTACCAGAGAGGTCGCCGAAGCATTCCACATCATAATAAAATTTAATGGTTGCGTTAGCAAAACATCTTCACTTTTGCCAGCGAAAAAAAATGACATTGCTGCACAAATTGTAGCTTCGCCGTTTATATTCCACAGGTGTCTCACGAGGTAAACATTGCTGAAATTGATATTTTTCAACACATGTCGTTCATAGGAAGATCAGTGAGAAAAGTTAGAATGATCCCTTTTCATTTTGTAGAAAATTTTATTGTGCCACAAATGTTGCAGCTAGGATTGGGGCATAGAAATTCCCAGAAAATTTAGGAGGCATGAACTTTCTGAAAGCAGCTTTGTAGCCCCATTTCTTAGGCTTACTCTTCCTATAAACTTCCCGAGAATGTACACCCTTCTAAGGGGTGACCATCTCATCTACAGCAACGCAGGTTTCAAGTGTGGCAGCATGAGTGGATCTCTCTGGGTTCAGGAGCTGTGGCAAGCTCCATAATGCTTGATGTTTTATTCACATTTAATCTAAGTCAGCTTGTTTCCACGCCCACTCGCATCCAGGGAGCGTCCAGAACAATTCTCGACCTAATATTTGTTACAGACCACTTCCTCCGCGGTACAATTAACATTCATACACATGAAGGCCTTTCTGACCATGAACTGGTGGTGTGCACCTTGCCCTTAACGAATGTCATCCGCTCTCATCGTCCGTTTAAAAGTGCACACGTATTTAATAGGTTTGGTTTATGGGGTTTAACGTCCCAAAGCGACTGAGGCTATGAGAGACGCCGTATTTAATAGAGCAGATGACGCAGCCATATTTACATACCTTGCTCACAAATTTCTAGACTTCTATGATCTCTGCACCAATGAACAAAGCAGCATAGACGAGGCCTGGCTTCAGTTCAAAGCTCATATTGGGGATTGCATTGACAGCTTTGTACCCTCAACAAAAAAGGTCATCCGTAAGCAAAATCGTTGGATCGCGCGTGATATAATACATACGAAGCGCAAAATAAAAAGGCTACGCAAACCTAACAAGTTACGAGCTGTCCCAGCCTACCAATTGCGGATCCAGGAATTAACAAAGACAGTTAAGAGTAAAATTAAATGCTCGAAAGAACGTTTCTGCAGTAGCACTTTAAACAATTTTATCAAAACAGCCCCGTATAAGTTTTGGCATTATCTAAATCTACGTCCAAACCCTCATCCACCGGTATCTCCCCAGGAAGGCAGAGAAAAGGCAAATTCATTCAACCGGTACTTTCAGTCAATTTTTACGCCAGACGACAACCAGCTTCCTGAATGCAGGCCCAGCACTACCGCCCACGTCAAACTGCCAGGCGTTCCTATTATATCTGAGAGCGGACTGTTATCGCTTCTGCTGAATCTAGACGAGAAGAAAAACAACGAACCGGACGGAATCCCAAATGCTTTTCTGAGACGGTATGCGGAACCAGTCAGTGAATTTCTTTCTCTTGTATACTCAAAATCACCCCGGGAAGGCCGTTTACCATCAGAATGGAAAATAGCTAAAGTAGACCCCGTGCCCAAGTCAGGCAACTCATCTTCACCGACTAATTATCGTCTCATTTCACTGACCTGCACGTGCTGTAAATTACTGGAGCATATAATACTTAGATACATGACCCAGTTTGTAGAAGAACACAATCTACTTAATTTAAACCAACATGGAAGTCGACGATGGGGCGCAGCGGAACGCCAGGTTTATGGATTTTTGGCAGTCCGTAAAAGGCCAGTGCTGAGTCGTTCCAGCAGATCAAGCGTAAGCAGAGATGTTTTGATTCCGGGTGGTGCTTGAAGATGGATGCTAGAAGTTTGTTCATTCTTGTCTGAAGTTGCGAAGTTGGGTCCTTTCTTCGCAACTTCACCACCTCACCGCTTAAGGCACTCTCAGCCTACCTCTACCGTGTCCTATCGCCCCTAACAAGCAAAACATCAACGCACGTGCGAAACTCCAGCCACTTAGTCGAGCATCTGTCCCACGTTCAACTGGAAGCGGATGAGTGCATGGTTTTGTTCGACGTGGTCTCGCTCTTTACAAGCGTTCCTGTGCCATTTGCTGTTTCTGCAGCGAAGGAAGCCCTCGAAGCGGACGCTAGCCAAGCCACAAGGACAAGCCTGAGTCCAGAGGAACTTTGCCAGCTTTTGGAGTTTTGCCTAAGCAGCACAGCTTTTTCCTTTAAAGGAGAATTTTACAAGCAGACCAGCGGCACTGCCATGGGCGCCGCGATCTTGGTGACTGCTGCCAACCTGACGATGAAGGCCATCGAAGAGGAGGCACTCAAGACCTTTCAAGGAAAACCAAAAGTTTTCATTCGTTACATTGACGACAGCTTCTGCATTCTGAAGACGTCGCAGGTCGAAAATTTCCTTACACACCTCAACTCAGTCGAACCTTCAATTCAGTTTACAATGGAACGAGAAGTGAACAACAGATTGCCATTCCTGGACGTCTTCATAAGAAGAGAAGGGGCAGATCTAAAGTTCGGTGTCTATAGCAAGCCAACCTACACCGGCCGCTACCTAAATTTTAATTCCAACCACCCTACTAGCAACAAGGAATCCGTCGTCTCCTCTCTTCTGAGAAGGTCAAAGGCAATCTGCTCCTCGGAAGCAGAAGAAAGTGCAGAAGAGGCCACCGTTCTCGCCGACCTACAAAGGAATGGCTACACACGCGGCTTCATTAAACGTGTTGGTCGCCGTCAGGCTCAGAGGACAGGGGGAACAATAGCCAACAATGAAACAAGAAAACGCGCGTGCGTGGTGCTTCCCTACGCGAGGAGAACCAGCGAAGCACTTGCACGCATTCTGGGAAAATATGGAATCTACGTTGCTCACAAACCTGTTTCAACAATAAGCCGCTTCTTGCCACGACCGAAAGACCGCGTCCCCAAAGAAAAACAACCTGGTGTCATTTACAAAATCCCGTGCTCCAGGTGTCCGGCTTTATACGTCGGCGAGACGAAAAACCTGCCCCAAAGAATAAGGTAACACAAGAATGACGTCCGGCTAATGAATTCGGAAGCCAACCCCCTCGCCGAACACTGCGAGCGCGCCGACCATCCAATAGCCTTCGAGGAGGTGAGCGTCTTGGCCGTGGAGCCAAACCTGTTCAAGAGGCGACATGTGAAGTTATGGCACATCCGGCTCACAAAGGCGGCAATAAATAGAACTCCAGGAACGCCCCCCTCTGCGTACGTTAGTGGACTCCGCCACGTGCTAACAAAGGGAGAGCGAAGGCAACACCCCGCTGCTGCTGGCACACTTTCATCACCCCTGAAGAAGGGACCGAGTTGGTCCCGAAACGTTGGGCTAAATTAAAATATTGGATGGCGTCAGTTTTTTCTCTCAAATTTCTTTCTCCTGTTGTATTTGTTTCGGGTTCAACAGCTGAGTGATGGCTGTGACGTCAAAGCAAGGTTATTGGTCGCGTGAGGCATGAAAAACTGCAATAAAATTGGTACTTCTGGCTCTTAAGGAATGCTGGCGTCAGCTCTGTAGCGAATTAAAATGATGAAGCAGTGATTATAAGTGCAATTTTTCCACGCCTCACGTGACCTATAACCTCTCTTTGATGTCATAGCCATAGTCAAATTGTTCACCGAAACAGGACGGCAGAAAAATTTGATTATAAATTATTTAGCGGTCGCACGCGAATACCAGCTGGTGATTCATGCATAGTAGTGTCTTCCGCATCATTATAGAGAAGAAAACATGCCACCAAGATTAGGTGTCTATACTCTTTTAAGCTGAACTCTTTTCATTAGCCTCCACGTTTCTGTCCCAAAAGTGAGAAACATGCAGGCTAAAGAAAAGATTTCAGCTTAAGTACCAAAGTGTCTCTAATCACACGATGAAGCGGAAAAACTCTCGACACTAGAACAGAGAACAAATAGGAATTCCAACAAAATTTTAGATTCTTGTAAGGCTATCAAGCATTTCTTAATATTGTAAACTGCACTTTCACACATACAGTACGCATGTATGCCAAGCTCACATTCTGTAGCCCTGTTTTCCGGCTGTAATTATCACGGTCTGAGCTTAGTTACAGATTTAAAACCAGCCAAAAGATGCAACACAGGAAAAGAGAAGAAAACAGGTTGGACTATCAATTAATTTTTTGTGAAGGAAAAGAAGCCTCGCATGAAGATGCGCAGACCCATGACCCACACCAGCGAAAGGCAGGTCAACAAATAACTGTCACTGATATACAAGCACGTCATCTAAAGGAGAAAATTCTTTCCGTTGAAGATTGACTAATGGCTTCGCTACTCATGCAGCCGTTGCCTTGGAGATATGCATCAAATACCTTACAGATTTGTTTACCCCTTCTATACACCACTGAAGTGTCACAGAAATCAGGCGTGCACACTGATGGGTCATCTTATGATTTACACTCACGACATTGGCACCGTAGTGCCAGATTAGAAGCTGCCTTCCCCCTAATGAGTTAGTGCTCACTCAGGAACACATTAAAGACACCTGCACATATCCCTGAAGTAGTTTCTTGCACAAGCTAGCGGAATGTGATAAACCACTTCTTGCAAGTCCTGAACCTAGTTTTATGGGATACCATACTGCTATCCCGGTTTTTAACAGCAGCGCAAAGGCCACCAACACAATGCTTAGCGCAAAAATTACATTTAAAAATCTTCCCGCCACTCGATTTGAACTCATGAAGTCTGCACAAAGGACTCCATGATAACCGTTCTGAGGTGAATGGCAGTTCAGCCTAGCCTCTGGAATCTGTGCCAAAAAAAAAACGGAGTCAACGCATCGCAATTTACTTCCGAAATCAGCCGGTGCTGATGACCATTGTATTTTTTTGTTTTCTCTGGCTTATAAAGCTCCACTTTCAGAAAAAGTGACGTCTTTGTGGTTAGAATGCGGAACTCCATTATCACAGGTCAACTTCAGTTTGCCATCAGTGTCCCTATAATGCCTCAAAGTTGAACATTAGCTCCATCCATAAAGGAGGGCTGTGCATAAATTTCGACCACCAAAGATTCTTTAACATGCACTGACATTGCATAACACACGAGCAAATATGCATTTCGCCTTGTCGAAACGAAGCCACCACAATTCAACCCCGCGTCTTTGGGCTCAGTAGCCGAACACCAATGCAGTAGGCCACAGCAGCAGGTGAAAAACAAAAGAGAGCCCTTAATAGGCAACCTAACTTGCCAAAATCAACATAACGAGGGGTCACACAAGTAGCAGTGGACTAGGAAAATAAAAGCTACTTGTGTCGGAAGATGTCTTCAGTGCTTACCTCAAAAGCCTGCTTGCTTGCTGGGCATCCTAGCACCAAGTGAAAGGCTGGCACAGCCATACTGGAGAGCTTGGAAGAGGCATTGCTGGTAAACCTATGAGGTGCTTGCTGCAAGGTAAAAAGACACATTTAACAGCAGCACAGTGCGAAAAAATGGACTAGAATCAAGCATGTAAGGGAAAATGCAAGGCACAAAAAGAAGCCGGTCGCAGAATGGAACACGACTGTTTAACCACATTTCGAAGTGGGCCTGGCAACAAGAAATTCATAACCACGGCAGTCATTCACAAGCTAGCCTCAGACAAGACATCGCTTGCATATCGATATCCACCATCGTTTCTACAATACATGCCACCATTCAAAAGAACAGACCACCACAGAACGATATTTTCAGTAGAAGTCTGGTTTGCTTCAAATTCTGCATGCGTCCCTCAATTTGAAATCTGCATGATTAGCACTGATTTCACATTCTCACAGGTATGATGAATTAATAGTGCCAATTGCAGAAAAAGCCCACTTTTTCCTTTAACATCAAATAAGGTATTGGAGAGGTACCTCAGCATATTTAAGTCAAAGTCAGATTTATTTGCGCCATTGGTTATAATCATGAAACAATCAAGTTTATTCTTCGTACATATTAAAGGCTCAATTACCCTTAAATTTCACTGCAACTTCGGGATTTAGGGCAAATGGAGCTAGGGCACCTGTGTGCATTTTGCAGTTGTTTGTACCATTTCAGCTCCGAGCCAAAGTATGAAAAAGCGAATGCAAAATAGAGGCGAAAAACCTCAGAGCAATTTGTTTTTATCTCACCGTTCTGCTATTCAAGGCTCGACTACACTGGCTCGGCTATAAGTACGAACGCAGCTGGATCATACGGAGCTTCGTACCTTAAATACACAATTTCTAAAAGTACAAGTGAAATACAAGTGAAAGAGGAGGAAGCTCTATCCTAACGCATACAGCTGAATCGCACTCTACGTAGTTAAACTGCTCGAGCGCTGTTACTTCAATTACAGCGTAACATGCGGCGAGAATGTAAAGCCCGGGCCGAAGATCTATTGGCGGGCACATATTCCATCCTCCATCCTCGACGAGAGATGAATGGCAGTACGGCGGCAGTACGGCGCCGATATCGTGCACCCCGCGATCGGATCAGCTGTGCATATTTGCATGGCATACTGACCATGAGCGTGTGACCACTGACACTACACGCGCATTCATGCCCGTGTGCCGCCAGCAAACAACCTTTCAGCGCTGCGTGCTGCCGCGATAGGCACTGCGTCTTCGCGTCTCTGTACTAGTTGTGTTGACGTGGCCAGTTGTGCGCAAAGGCTTTGAAATAATGTACAGGTTCGAAGAAAATTAACTTACCCCCAAGATGCGAGATGTCACCCGGGTAGTGGTCTCCCACCGGCTGCTCCGCCATGGAGGAAATGAGCCCCGCTGTCCGCATAGCGTTTCCAGTGAAGGCGCGCAAAGGACGACGCGCTATCCGTCGAGCCCGCTGATGCACGCTATACACACAGGTTTACTCAGCACCTTGCCACGTTTTCGTACATCGCACCAGCGAATTTCACTCCTGTCGGCACATCACATATCGGAAGAGTGACAAATGCTCATGCAATCGATCGTTCATGCCCTCGGCACCACAAAGAAGGACCACGACAAACGTAACGCTGACCGCCATGCAGTCCCCAGACGCTGCGTTCGTTGACTAGCGCTTCGGCCAGTTCCGGCTTCCTTCGGCCCGTTTAGAAAGGCATCGCCTCCAGGCATTCATCCAGGTCGTCTCTTTCGGGCTCTATGCTTTTGGGCAGTGCGATAGCAAAGGACTAAAACCAAATGAAACTTTCGTTACAAAAATAATTAAGTTCTTGTGCACATATTAGCATTAAAAATTTGAGAAATTTGTGACGCGTGGACGCATGAATATGCATGCGTGTCGGTACATGCGTGCGTGCCTGCGTGAGTGGGCATGGTCTAGCGCGTCAAATCCAAAGCCTATCCGACATGCTGTATGGTTCCTCAGATCACCGCCGTGAGCTTCGCTTGTTTTCTCGTGCTGCTGCTGGGCGCTCTTGCGCGCCGCTGTTACTGTGCTGGAATCGCAAAAGAAGGATGAGCGGTGTGTGCTGCCGGTGGGCGCGCTCTCATCCAAGAGTGGTAGCAGCTCCCAATTAAGCGATCCGTCGGGGCATATGGGTTATGGAGGTCTGGTCGACAACGATAATGAGGTCAGCAGTGCGGTGCCGTCGTTTGATGAGTCGAACCTTTCGGCCTATTGCACTGCTAACTTCGTTGCAAACATGCCTGGCTCATAAGCAGCGACAGTGGCCATTGTTTCTGTGGTGTGTTTCGATTACAAGACGGCGCCCTTCTACAGTGTGGCTTCCTTGGAAACTTAGTCGGCGGTGTGCTTATTGTGCCTGCAACGCCTGTCGCTGTCAGCTCAAACTGACCGCCTGCGAGCGCTGCCTTCTTTTGCGATGTGAACGGTGACGGGACACTTACTGTCTGTGTGTCTTACTGTGTGTGTTTTCCGTGAAGGTTTAACGAAGTGCATGTGTCAATCTGGACCCTTAGCAAGTCATACGAGATGCGACATGCAAAAGTGGTCCACCAGTCGCTTCAGCAGAAAGGAGTGCGGAGGTTTTTTACGTTACTTCAATCGAGAACTGCCCATGCAAATATTTCAACTCGTCTCTTGCCTAAACAGCATAGTAAAGAAGCTAAAGCAACAAAACTGCTGTTTCCATGCTGTATATTGATTCCGCACTCGTGCTAGAGCTGGGAAATATGTAGCAGTTATTGGCGGAGTTACAGCCTATGAAGCACGTGCAGCTTCATGTAATTGCAGGTTAGGATATGCGCCTTACTTGGTATTGACTTTGTGACCAGACATAGACATCTGTCAACTAAAAGAAACTTTCTTGCTATAGGATTCTGCAGCATTATGTATGCTTCTGGACACTGAATACCGGGCACGTCACCTCTCTTGAAAGCACTCAAATTTGTGTACAGTGGTGAGCAGCCTTGTCTAGAGCGCTTGAGCAGTGCGCACTTGGTAACAAAAACCGAAATTAGAGAGCAGCCCCTCATTACAGGGCAAAGTTTTCGTGTCTGCTTTGTTTACGAGGCTATCTGGCGCTACTTCCGTGCAAGCGTTGCAGCTGGACCCTAGAGGCTGCCACAAAATCTGGATTTGTTTGCAAGGAAGTGCACCGCCCGAGCGCTCTAGACAAGGCTGCTCACCACTGTACTTATCAGTACGTTTGAAATGAGAAAATTTTATCAGCTTCTTTTCTTTCTTTTATAATTAGCTATACTGCATGTTGCAAAAAAAAATGTTTTAAGGAAAAGTATTTCAGTTTAGAGTAGAACAGCTCAACAATGTTGTTTTGGGCATTCTGGTAACTTCAAGATGGTATCTGATGGTTGCATACAGATGCGCAAGTCAAACCTGAAAGGACATTAAACTTGACAGTACCGCTGAGCTTATCCTTTCATGCTTTTTATGTGTGTGTAGATCACCTGGGGAAGTTCAGTATTGGATGCTGGATTTCATAGTTCTGCTACAACTTTTATCTTCCTTTCTACACATGAAACATGACTGAACTTGATTACATTCCCCAAGCAAATACCTGACGCCTTAGAAGTATTCCTTACTGTGCACAGTTGTCCCAGTGCATTATATCCACTCATGTGCAGCACACTGTTGTGTTGCTCTTGGTCTCCGAATGTGATCTCAGCAATATGATGGAATCATAGTCCATCCAGATGGTCTTTGTGGTAGTGCAAATTTCAAAACAGATTGAAGAAGAATGAAGAGTGTGATACCTCGTCATGCATCATGCAATGCTGGTGCTAATCAGGCAACATGTGTGGTATATATACTTCACACATTTGAGATTCATTGGATTTGTTCTGGAGCCATACTGGGAATTAATTAATCAATCTGTGATTTGTCACTGAAATTGAGAGAGGGCACTAATTTCTGAACTTTTGACACCAACTGTGAATTCAAAACTATCTTTTCATGTAGGCTTACATGGCCTTTTTATGTGTATGTAAATTTGCTAATGACTTTGGAAATTGCTTTGGAAATGGTTTTGGAAATTGCCTCGTAACATTCCTGTTACAGCTCACAATTCGCTTTCTCCACGTCATGTTTGATTGAACCTGATTACATCCCCAAGCTTGTTTTTTGCACCTAACAAACACTGTTGCCCTTTCAGAGTTATTCCATTGATTGACTCCTTTCGAGTGCAAGCAACAAATGGTTGTGTTGCTTCTGATTTAGAAATATGGCTGTCTGCATGACGGCCAACAACATAAGTGCTCTGGATGGCTTTCATCATGCATCTATAAGATATCTGTAACTTTTGGAATTGGTTAAAGGAAGAACTGAAGGATGCTGTAAGAGTCATTAGCAGCTTGTTTTTTACATTATTTTACAATGAACTTGCAATGTTGAGAAGTTCTTGCTCAGTGTGCATGTTGTCATGTACAGGTCCCTGCAGTATCGAAGGGAACCATTTTGCACTAAAAGATAATTTTTTGGTTATTTGTTTGCTGAAGTTGAAAATGATTAATGGGTACTTACGCCAAGACGAAAATTATAAAACAGCAAAACGTGAGCTTATTGCTCATTATTGAGAAGTATCATTAACTGAATGCTCGAACTTTGTTTGCTTTCACCCTAAATGGGCCTTTACAGTCTCGACAAGTTGCTACTAAGCAAGCAAACGTACACATGGCCACACGCAGCCTCACTGAGCTTGCTCAGTATGCACATAAGCACGCACAGCTTCGGCAAGCCCCCTCTCAGCACGCAGATGTCCACGCACAGAGAGTTGTCCACGAGAGTCCACGATTTTTTACACGCAAAGAGTGTGCGTGGACGTCTATCAGCTCAGAGTACGCGCTCATGTACACACAGGACGCACAGAATGCGCACAGGTAACGCACAATTTCTGCGCATTCGTGTGCAAAATGAACGTTATCGTACAAAAATCACTGTTCTCGTGCAAACTCGCGCAGAGTTTTTTCAATAGGGCAGGCATAAACGACCAGTCACAAATTGATGGTATTTTTTTAGATTTATCAAAAGCCTTTGATCGGGTGTCCCACAAGAAATTGTTATTTAAACTAGAGAACTTATTTGGAGACGGCCCGATTCTTCGCTGGATTAGGGACTATCTTGCAGATCGCTACCAGTTTGTACAGCTTGGTGAATGCGTTTCAGACACGGTTCCTGTTCTATCCGGCGTCCGACAGGGCTCAGTACTTGCTCCGCTTTTATTCCTACTCTACATTAACGACGTCGCCTGGTATATAAATGTCAAAGTTCGCAGATGATTGCGTGATTTATCAAGAGATAAAAAATACCAATGACCAAGTAAACCTTAACAACGCCCTGAATCGTGTCACGCAATGGTGCAATAAATGGCAGATGATTATGAATCCAGACAAAACAGTTTCCATGACAATTAGCAAGAAAAAGACACCGTTAAATTTTGAATATCGCCTCAACAACGTCCCGCTACGTAAAGTGCAGGAGTATCGGTACTTGGGCGTATCAATAACATCAGATCTTAACTGGTCAACGCGCGTTCGAAACGTCACAAAAAAAGCTATGAACAAACTGTTTTTTCCCAAACGTATGCTGCGTCATTCTGCTCCCTGCACTAAACAACTCGCATATGTCACCCTTATTCGTCCAGTTCTTGAATACGCCAACATAGCTTGGTTTCCGTACGTGAAAAACGATGTGACCATGTTAGAAAGCGTGCAGCGCAAGGCTGTTCGTTTCATATTCAACAGGTACCGCCGCACCGATTCCCCAACTGAACTACTGCATCTCGCAGGCCTTCCGACGCTGACTAACCGAGCCGACGTACACCGCTTGAAGTTCCTATTTGAACTGCTTAACAATTCCTTTAAGATTGATCCCTTAGCCTTTGTTAGTATCAAACGTTCTAGAAACACACGCCACAAACACGCTCTCACAATTCAGGAATTCTTTTGTAAAAACAACACATTTCTCTACTCCTTTTTTCCTCCCGCAGTGCGCGAGTGGAACAAACTTGATCCAGTAATTGCACAACAAAGCTCGCCTGAAAAGTTTACCCAGCTTGTAGAAGAAGCGCTATTGTGGCCAAACGCAGAGCAAAACTATTGTATAATATCTGTGTTATTATTACATGGATCATTTTGCTTTCATTGTTTGGTGCTGCATTACTTGCATGTATTTTATGATCCTAATTTTACAAATTCTGTACTTACCATTGTTATTTATGTATTTTGAAACACAGTAAGTTTTCTGTGTTGCCTCTTGAATTTCTTGTTACATATCCTTTGACACGTCCTGTATTAATGTAACCAGTCGATTGTGCCGCTCTCTCTGGTATAATTCTTTGTATAATACTGTAAAATTGTTTTTCTGTACCCACCCCTGTTACAATCCCTCTGAGGATTGACAGTATATTTAAATAATAATAAATATAATAATGAGAAAATGTGTTTAGGCTCATGTAAGCACATGTCGTACCTTAATTTTGTCTAACCCGTTTCTTGTCATGCAGACGGTGACATCCACTTGACGAGTGTTCGCTGACCAGTACATCCTTCTAAAAGAAGGTTAACAACCGAATGTAAAGGACAATCTTGCGCATCTCGAAGACTGACACTGGATGGATTCGGATGCGATTATCTTGGGTTCTGAATCTGTTAGTCACGAAAGTGAGGAATTCTATTAGGTCAGAGTCAACGAGTTTCAGGAACATGCTCAATGGGCTCTTCACTATTTCGAAACCATCTGTTGGGTTCAAAACACTTTGTTCCTCCCCCCGATTTATATTGATGTCCTTTTTCACCCAGTGCCAAATCTTTGTTTGCTTTTTTTGTGTTGACGTCACCTGTACTTCTTCGTCACTGTCTGTAGAGTTTTCGCTGATATTGTGCCTTGTTCTTTCCGGTGGCGTGCATTCTTCATCGCAATCCGAACCGTCCAAGTTTTCCTCGCTCCCGCTAGGGTATTCGAAAAGAATTTCTTGAATTTCTTTCTCAGTCAGGCACTGCCTGCATATAAAAAGAAAGCTCTTGAAACTTACGATGTCAACAAAAGTCGCTGCTAGACAACAGGTAAGAATGTTCAGTAGATTGAAAGAAATTAGGGGCCGCAAATAATAAGACATAAGCGCTCAATAAAGTCATACTCTTTCATGCATTTCTCTGGGAGGACTCACGCCAGATTCCTGGCTGCCACAAACGTGTATGTAAGCATAACGAGGGGATATGCTCTCCAAGGAATCGTTGTAGAAACATGAAACTGAATACGTATATTCGCTAGGCTTTTGAAAAACATCGGTATATCTCTTCAGCAATGAAGCGCGACTGTTAAGGTCACCAAAAAACCTTGGCCGGCTGCACGTGGAGTCCATGTTTTCGACGCTCGAAAAACCGTGCCGCGGTACGTGTGGCGCAATCTACTGACAACAAATGCGAGCACCAGCTGCCACGTTTGTGGCAGCTGGGAACACGGGATTCTTAGAGCATATTTTCCTTGTTAACAAAAATTAAAACGAAACTGCCACGTTTGTGGCACCTGGGATACAAAGGGTTAGAAGGCAGGTACAACACGCGCGATTATTATGCTATTTTGTAGTTTTTATCTGAACTTCGATGTAAGATTTTGCGCACGTGTGCCCATTTTTTGAGAGTATATATAGACATCTTTCTTCAAATGAATCAGTTGTAAGTT
This sequence comes from Amblyomma mixtum, assembly GCF_055824585.1. Classification (NCBI taxonomy): domain Eukaryota; kingdom Metazoa; phylum Arthropoda; class Arachnida; order Ixodida; family Ixodidae; genus Amblyomma; species Amblyomma mixtum. Next base: position 318,079,164 of record NC_143014.1, read on the forward strand.
CAGCGCCGGGTTTGTCTCCTCCTCTTTCTGGCCCTGTTGTTTAGCGCTGTTTGAATGTACTTGTCACCATGGAACACCAACTCGCCCAATCTGCCGTCCTTCTAAAGCTCAAAAGGTGGTCGGCACCAAATTGCTATCCAGGGATATGTGCCTTATATTGACGAGGACTGCTGCAGGAAGCATGAAATTTAATTTCTTGTTATGTATGTTACGCGAACCCACGAGCTGACGCAATTTTATTTCTCTTCATGTGCATTGCTTTACTACCACACTTACAGGCGACAGTCTGACGTCCGTTATCCTTTCCTTCTCCAGCATCTTGAGGAAATTCAGTTACTTTTGGGAAAAGAACTTGGGTAACCGTATACTTCTTCGCAGTTCTTGTTTTCATTGCAGTAGAAATGATTGCTAAAAACGGCTGGACAGATTTTCCTGATACGTTTGCATAATGCATACTGGAACGACATTTTATATTACTAGTCTCGTTAACTTGACCTCCAGCGTCCGTATTAGGCTCACAAAGCTTTATTCCGATTGAGGAGAATAAAACATCTTTTTCCGCACATAAAATGCTTACGATTCGTCTACTACGCGTGCCAGTAATCTTAGATGCTGCAAACACCAGCCGAAATAAAACGAAAGTACCTCACCCAATTTTCATGTCATTTTTCTTGTTTGCAAAAAGTAATTAAGAATGTCAATAAGATTGGAAGAAGAATGGCCTGACAGCATATTTTAAGAATTTTTTTTACTTGAAGTTCTTACTCTGAATAGACCAGCAAATGATGTTGCAGACATCATGGGGTATTTCAGACATTCTCAAAGAAAAAAATCCATTTGAAATATGATTATTCTCGCTAACTTTTGAGGAACATTTGGCAACTTAAAAATCCAACCCTCTGTGGCATTTTAGGAAATCACAATTAGATTATGTGTGTAAAGATGCATATGTCACATCTATTAGCTATGTAAATGGGCTGCAATGTCCGTAATGTTACAGCCACCCCAAAAAATTAGCAGCACATTCTGCGGCTGAATAGCCGGCACATTGAATAACTGGACTAAACTTTTTAGGAGTGAGCCAATCTCTAACAGATCATAGAAATTAACATTCGCACCACAAAAATTTAATTGAGCTTTCACTGTTTCTCAGTATCTAAATACTTTTGTCGCTCACCGTTATGAGAGACAATAAGTATTTTTTGGCCCTGACTACTTACTTTGTTTGTTTTTGCACATAAGACAAGTTAAAGATTGCAGTAAGGTTCTCGGGGGAATGGTAACCCTCTACAAAAAGAATAACGCGCTTTCATACCGGCCGCGAAACGGCGCCGCCGCAGCGTTTGCGACCAAATGTGACGTGTGATGACTCATGTTTGCGTTTAATGGTTGCGTCTATGCAGTGGGGTTCATTTAAGTCTGAGTAATTTTTAAAAACAGGCTTTTTGAGTTCGAAGAACATTTGTTCTGAATAGAATTGGCAGTGGTGTAGTACAGCAGTGTTCAGCTAAGACGTGCTGGCTAACAGGGTGGTTAACTAATACTGAATAGTTAATTGTCAGCGGTGTAGTACATCAGAATTCAGCTAAGACGTGCCGACTAAGACAGTGGATGTTTAATTGTTTAACTGTTAGGGTTAGGCTCCTTAATATTTGGTAGGGGTGTAGCCGAAGTTAACGTGCACCGAAAGGGACACAGACGGAAGGAACGGGCAAGACGAGACCAGCGCCGACCACCAACTCTAACGACTGCCAAATTCAAACATCAACCAACTAGCCGTTCAAAGTGCACTACGTAAGTAATATCCTTATCAGATTTTTACAACTTCGAAAACGAGGTTACACTCGGGTAAGTGGCCCAACAAATTCTGCCTGCATGGCGCCAAAACACACGCCCTTAAAAAAAGCTTGCAGGCAAAGCATCCTCTCCAAGGCACGTAACTTGTCGAAATAGCCAAAATTTGTTCGGCCACAGCGCCGACGGTAACCGCGTTTTCGAAAGTTGAAAACTTATTTTGATAGTACTTACGGGGGGCTACAGGCTACACCATATTCACACTATCAATCAGGTGATAGAGAGATGCGCAGGATATAAAGAACCCCTATTTATAGCGTTCATTAATTACGAGAAAGCGTTCGACTATGTGGAAACCTCACTATTCATGCAGGAGTTGAGTAATAAGGTTATAGGCAGTCCTATGGGAAACTACTGAAAGATATTCATAACAACTCCACAGCTAGCATAGTTCTTCATAAAGTAAGCAATAAAATTCCAATAAGGAAGGCTGTGAGTCAGGGAGACACGATCACGCCAATGCTATTCACCACATGTTTACAGGAGGTATTCCGAGGCCTGGATTGGGAAGTTGGGGATAAGACTGAATGGATAGTAGCTAAGTAATTTCCGATTCGCTGTTCACATTGCCTCGCTAAGAGCTGAGGAGATGAGTTACAGATAATGATCAACGCCGGTAGGTCGCAAATTAACATGCAGAAAACCAAAGTAATGTTCAACAGTCGCGCTAGGAAACAGCAGTTCACAATTCGTAGCCAGGTGCTGGAAGTGGTAAGTGAATATGTCTACTTAGCGCCGGTAGTGGGCGCTGATCCAGATCTTGGGAGGGAAATAACTATAATAATAAGAATGAGGTGGAGCGCATATTGCAGGTACTCTCGGATTATGAATGCCAATTTACCAATATTTATCAAGAGGAAAGTGTACAACAGCTGTATCTCACCTATGGGGCAGAAGCGTGGAGGCTAACAAAAAGGGATCAGCTTAAGCTAAGGACAACGCAGCGAGCTATAGAAACAAAAAGGACAGGTGTAACGTTAAGAGATCGGAAGCGGGCGAAGGGGGTGAGTAAACAAACGCGGGAAATGACATTATAGTCGAAATCAAGGGGAAGAAGTGGGCTTGGGCAGGGCATGTAATGCGAAGGCAAGATAGCCGCTGGTCCTTAAGGGTGACGAAGTGAATTCCAAGAAAAGGCAAACGTAGCAGGGGGCGGCAGACGGTTAGCTGCGCGGAGCAGATTAAGAAGTTTGCGGGCATTTGGTGTACAGCTGGCAAAGGACAGGGAATAATTGAAGAGACATGGGAGAGGGCTCTGCCTTGCAGTGCTCGTTGAGTTGTTGGTGAAGATGATAATGATGACGACAGGCTTAACAACAATTAGGAAGCTAAATGTAACAGTTAATAATGAACTAGTCACTATTATTCACTACACCGCCGACAATGTTGTGCGCGAAAAGGGGCTTTTCTAGCTAAAAAAAAAACCTATTTTCAAAAATTGCGTAAAGTCTCACTTAGGTGATATACCTTGTGAGTAGCACTGACAAGGCGCCCTTTACCTTGACCTTGCATGGAGCTGTTGTTGGTCGGCCTTGACTGCATGCCACCAAACACCAGGCTGACACACTTGCCCGTTCGCGCCAACTTTCGCCATCAAACAACGGCTTTCGGAAGATATTGTCGCGTAGCTTCGCGCTCCATGTTCTTTGCTTGAAGGCGTCCCACAATGCTTGATCACTTTGTTCCTGAAAGAAAAAAGACTTATCGTGAACGACAGTAGGGGTACGAAAGTGTTTCTGCGATATGCAAGATTTTGGCTGGTGCTTTTGCTCTCCAACTGTGGAAGTTCGACGTCACCTTTAAATTTAGCGCAGCCTAATGCCACGATCATCTGTCTTATCTTCGGCGAGCTGCGCGCGCACTCGCTGATAACGCCGCCACCGAGTTAAGTTACTTTTAGGGCGCTGGTTTACCCAGTCAAACAGTCTCCTTCGAATAGCCTCTGTTGCCTTCTTGCTGCCTGACGGCGGTCTCTGCTGCGTACTAATATCAAAGTGATTGTAACCGTGGGAACGGGACAAAGGTAGTCAAGCAGGGCGTGGCTTAGCGGAGGACTAGAGCACTTCGTTCTGCGCTTAGTAGCAAGCGGATGCGGCGCGGTTCACCTCCTTCAAGCATGCCCTACACGTTGGTCGGCTTTGCTGCCGAACTGGACTGGAGGCCTCTGCACTTCGTGAAACCGATTCCAACGAATAGAATATGCAGTGCCTGTGGACTGGTGCGCAGAATGGTAGCACTGCTTCCATGCATGCACCTGCTGTGCGAGTCTTGTTACAACCAGAGCGGAGAGAAAGAATCTCGCTCCTGTCCTCTGGACGGCCAACATTTCCCGGAGGAAGACATTGACTGGAAAGAATTACAGGCCTCCGATTTGCTGAACAGACAGGTAAGCGATGAGTAGACGAAAATATTGTTCGGAGAATTTTTACCAGATATTAATCAGAGAAACGGACATTGTCGTTTCAGTAGACTGTATCTCACTCCCAACTTTTTGTTTCTAAGTACTGGTGTCAAATGAAATGCGAAGCGCGTAGCGTGTGGCCAAAGGTCCAGTTCACGCTGTCTGCCTATCATCTCATATATAAGCGCGCTCATCCTGTCGGAGTTTCTGCACTTTGATACATGCCTTCGAAGAGAAAGAAGTAGTGCATGCACTAGGAAAGGAAAATCATCGGTGGTCTTTTCGGTATTGATTTGGATAGATGCGCGCGAGAGACAATCAACTTCTTCCTCTACTAGTGCATGCACTACTGCTGTCTCTTCGAAGGCATGTATCAATATTAACTAGAGTGAAGGCTGGCGGTGCTGCACTTCATCCACCAAAAATGCGCTAGGGTAACCGCCGCGGTGGCTCAGGTTTATGGCACTCGGCTACTGACCCGAATGACACGGCTACAATGCCGGCCGCCACGGTCGCATTTCGATAGAGGCGAAATTGTAGAGGCACGTGTGATGTGCGATGTCAGTGCACGTTAAAGAACCCTCGGTGGTCGAAATTTCCGGAGGCCTTCACTACGGCGTCTCATAGCCTGAGTCGCTTTAGGACATTAAACCCCATAATCATAGATGCCCTAGGCATGCCGGGAGGCCCCTGCGTAGAATTGCCGTGTGATGTCATGTAGGCCGCTGTGGGGATTAGATTGCTCGTTTCTTAGCTTCGTTTTGTTTGATGTTTTGCGCGCTTTCTGGTGTGTGGTTATCATTCGAGATCCGTAGCGTCCCCATGGTGCGATAACTGCACTGCATCAAATATGGTCACCGTAAAGGAAGCGCACGCATCGTGATCAGCACGCTTAAGACGAATTGTCAGCAGCTTGACTTGAACTAGAGCATCCTGGAGAAAACACGCCCTGGAAAGTGTTCGTATTAAAAAAAAATTGGTTTCGACAGTTAGCTATATTTGGCCACCTGACGAAAACGCCCTCTCAGCGTATGCGAATTCACTGCTCGTTTATACCTACATGCTTTTCTGCCTATGCATTGCAATGTCATTAGCTGAATATTGCAGACTGTCTCCCACCGCGGTGGCTCAGTCGTTACGGCGCGCCCGGCTGCTGTCCCGAAAGACGCGGCTCGATCCCGGTCATGGCGGCTGATTTTGATGAAGGCGAAATTCTAGAGGCCCGTGTACTGTACGATGGAAGTGCACGTTAAATAATCCCACGTGGTCGAAATTTCCGGAGCCCTTAACTCCGGCGTCTCTCCTAGCCTGAGTTACTTTGGAACGATGAACCCCAATAAACCAAAGCGTGTTTTGGATCGCCGCGAGCGCCACGAGGCGATAGTCATCGAGTGCGATAATGCTCTCGGTATATTTGCGGCGGCTGACGATAGCCGGCGCGCACCTCTTTCGCTACTTTTTCACCTGTGCCTGATTGCCTCGTAGACAGCGCGCTCGTTACGTGGGCGTTTCTCCGCTTTTCGCGCGCGGATGCAGCCTTGCAAGCCCAGGCAACGCGTTGCAGGTTTCTTATCGCGGGAACCCGAAATTGCCCGCTAAGCTGCCTAAGCTCGCGCGCCTTGTTAGTTTGGTCTGAAGGCTGCCCATCTAAGGAAACAACTGCTATTATTGCTGAAGATTCGGCATATACATGTGAACTTGTAAGTGCTCCACACTGCTCAAAACATCTATTTTGTTAGATCAGCAGCCTTCATACTAAGCTAGCAAGGCGCCCGAGCTGAGGCGGCTTAGCGGGCAATTTCGGGTTTCCGCGTTAAGAAAGCACGCCTGAAAGCAAAACGCGGAGAAACGGCCAGGTAAACAGCGCGCTCTCTACGCGGTGATCAGATACGGGCGAGAAAGCAAAGCTAGCTGCATACCGGCTATCGCCAGCCGCCGTAGATATACCGACAGCATTATCTCGCACCCGATCTCGATCGTTTCGCGGTGCTGGCGGCAGCCCGAGCCTCGCTTTCCGTCATTAGTGTTTAGTCCGTTATTCTAGGAAATTTAGATTGTGAAACAACGTTTCCGTGTGGTACATTTCCTTCCGATTGAAATTTCTGCATTCGTAGTTATGATTTAGGGCTTAACCTAGCCAAGACAGAGCGAGAAACCTCGTGTTCCTGGCATTCCCGCAGTTGGATGGCTGGACGGGGTAGGCGACGCGAACGGGAGGCGAACTCTGCACCTGCGTTTCATGCCTCGCGTGGCCGATGCTATTGACTGTAGTGCTTTAGTGCGATACGCTGAGCGCGCAACACGCTGGGCCTGTTTAGACGCGCCCGCAGATTCTGCTCTCGCCGCCCGTGCTAAAAACTTGAATTTATTTGAGTTCCTGTTGCAGATTTGAGCGCCGATTAGTTATAAGCGGACGTCTGCATTATTGTGTGTACAGTTATTAAAGGTCTACAATATTAGCTCGCAAGAGCGATAAATTAGCGTACAAAATCGTTTGGAAGAAATCTCGTGACTCTCGTTTGAGGTCCGAGCATTTTGAAGCAGCAAAAAATCCTCTGATCTGCTGTTTCTGCTTCAGTGGTAGGGCATTGCGTCTTCAAGCATTCGAGGAGGTCTATGCATACACCGTCTGGTAGGTTGGCCAAAAGTTTGACTGATGCTTACGGAGCAATGATGCCTAACGATTGGCATCTGCTTTCGTCATCAGTAGTATACTCTACTCGGCGCCCTACCTGGACTGCGGTAACACGAAAGCGACAAGAGACTTCATCAGACGAGAGCACTTGATCTTCCAATAGCTACCTTGAACAGCCTACTTACGGCACTAGGAGTAGTGAACACTTACCGGGAACTCAAGGAAGCGCACCTCACAAATCAGTACACACGATTAGCCCAAACACGCTCTGGTCAGGCACTGCTTGGCAGGCTAGATATACAGCACGACGTACACCCCCCGTAAAAAATATACAGCCCAAGGGGTTTGCTTGTCAGGCGTGCTGTATGCCTTGTTATGCATGCTAAGCGACCGTAATCTCTCGAAAGAGGAATGGCTTCGCGTCCTCAATCCTCCCAAGCTTTGGATTACTAGATGTGCTAGGGAGCCCTGCTAAACAGCTAAGATGCAAACCCCTTGGGCTGCATATACATGTATACAGGAAAGAGAGCGAGCACCCGAACTATGCCGCCGCGCCACATTAGTCCACCGTGTCCCCACAAAAATGAATAGAGGGTTGAAGAGTGGCGTGGACGCATGCTCTCGAGCGCCATTATGGCAGAAAAGAAAGCGCATACTGCGTGGACACTGCTGGCACAAACCACACGGTGTGGTACACTGCTGCAGTAGCTCAAGAACGACTGGTTGACGTGCTCACCATCAGAGCTCCTGGTCCAGCACAGGCGGAGGAAATAGCCATTGCCCTGACAGCTTCCAACCCTTCTTCCAAACATACAATTACGGACTCGCGTGGTTCGTGCCGTAACGATGAGGCCGTCTGGGCGCTGGCAGAAAGAATATTGCGCTGGAGCCTGAGGAAATAATATCCTCCGACAAAACATTGTGTGCACTCCTGTTCACGAGGGTCTAGGGGGAAATGAGGCCGCGAATGCGGCTGCCCGAGCACTCACCTACCGGCTACCTCCGCAGACTCCATGGATCAGCATGAAGGCCAAGTCCTCACCAGATTTAGAAAAATTCTAGATTACTATAAAGATAGTCATCTACGATACACTGCGCCAGCTAAGAGGCTCGAGATGGGGAAAGAAGGCGTGCTGCTGAGACTTTTCTCAAACACGATGCTATGCTCGGCTGTTGTGAAACACTTTCACCCTATGGTCACCGGCAGGTGCCAGCACTGTGTCGAGGTAGCAAATACCTACCACATGATATGGACCTGCTAGCAGAATTCAGCCTTAACCCCAACCCGAACCCTACACTCGAGCACACATGTTCAACAGCGCTTATACACAGACACAATCTGAGAATGGTGGGACAGGACGCACGCTCGAACTGAGCGGAGTTGAAACCGAACAAAGATTTATTTCATCAAGGTGTGCAGATATGTTGATTTTCTAATAATGTATAACTCGACAAGTGAAGAAACTGAAGTGCAATTAGTGGAGCGAGTTCTCAACGTGTTCCGCGAAGAGACTCAGGTGTTGAAGCTCACGTATGAGCTTTCCAGTGATAGCAGGTGCCAATTCCTGCATTTGTCATCACCTGTTTGAAGCTCAGGTCTAGCGTGCGTAATGACCCACCTCTTTCTGTCCGATACTGTGTATAAGAGCTAATGAATGTGTGATAACGACAACCAACTAGCCCAACAGAGAGCCTCAGCCTACAGGGGAGGACTGGGAGGCTGCTTTAGTGTGCATCTACCTTTAGTGTGCAGTTAGATTTTTCACCACCATCTAAAGCATTGATGATTAGATTTCTATTTTTGCTTTTCCGAACTTTTAAACTCGCACCTCACCTCAAGGATTGCCTGCTTCGCTTCACTTGTGCTGTCTGTAGCTTGAGCTTGTAGGAAAGTGTTACAGCACATGTTTTCGCAGCTCTTCTTTCGCATGACACCTGATTAATTAGTACCTTAGGTACCTACAATGTAGGTACTCTGTTGTGTGGGCCTCGACTATACTTGTACGGCACACACTGAAGCTTTCCATGCTTCCGGTTTTCTTTGAGTGTTTTCTATCGACTTCGCACAGTGCTTTATTTCCAGTCTTTGCATGAGCAAGAGTCTACCTCCCGAATATCTTCGATAATTTTAACATGGTTGCTTGCACAAAATTGTGCCTTCAATCGCGTGCCTGCTTGACGCTTTAACGACTAGATTTTAATTGCAGATATTCTGGTCTCTTAACGCACAGAGTGAAAGCTGAGATGTTATCAGACCCGGCGATGCATTGTCTTAACCAGTACACGCTTGGCAATTCGCATCTTTGAATACCAGGCACAACAGAAAATTCAGACGCAAGAGACATAGCGGCTGGAAACACTCTTTATGACCACACATGGGTCATACGATCATCATGAGAAGGAAGAGGCACTAATTCGACTCACTCGAGTTGCATGGAATGGCCGCAAACATCTAATATGTTCTCGAGTTGCCTTTCCTAGTGTTCTTTTTCTGGGAGAGGTGCGACGGAGCTTTACCGTAGATTTTGCAACGGCGCCGCTCAGTGATTTTCACTGAGGACTGATTTCTTGTTGAAAGGTGTTTCAGGTCGTGGGACGGATCGTCCACTTTTCGAAACGTTCGGGGTACTTGGGAACAAAAAATAGATTGGAACGCCGGCCCAGCTTCCTTGATACCACGCAGCAATGCGTACAAACGCGGACAAAATATTGACCACTCTTCGGCGGTCAAATTATATGACGTGGCACCTAGCGAAAAGTATTTGACGTTTCATCCATATGCAAATAAACATTCCTTTTACCGTTTCACAGAAAGGCAGGAAGCATTTCTATTTTGGCTATACAACGCGAAAGATGAGGACCCATCTACCACGAAGGAAGCACCGCGAAAACACATACGCATAACTGCCGCCGCGATGGCTAAGTGGTTATGGTGCTCGGCTGCTGACCTGAAAGACGCGGGTTCAATCCCGGCCGCGGCGGTTGAATTTCTTTGCAGGAGAAATTCTAGAGGCCCGTGTACTGTACGATGTCAGTGCTCGATAAAGAACCCCAGGTGGTCGAAATTTCCGGAGCCCTCCACTACGGCGTCTCTTATAGCCTTAGTCGCTTGGGACCTTAAACCCATAAACCAAACCAAACCAAACATACTCACAACGTCGTGCCGAGAAGATCGTAGGCACACATGCGCCCGCGCGAGAAGCGTGGAGGGGCATCGAAGTGCTGACTGCACCGCCGCAGCAGGCACTGCGGTGCTGGCATGAATTGGCGGAGTGCACTTTCACGGCTGGCATGCGGACGTTGGCTTCCCTCTCCCTATAGACACCATATTGCAGTGGATGAAGTGCACTGTAAGAAATCCGCATAGACAGTGGCGCCAGCTTTCCCTGTAGACAATATTTCGAAACTATGCGCGTCCCCGTTGGAGATAGTTTTGCTTCGTTCCTGTGACGTGCGTTTTCTCGCTTTGCCACTGCAGCGCCACATTCATACTATCTTAGCGATCCATATTTTCGCAGCGCGGCTACACTGGCAGCAGCGGCTCTAACCCGCGTGCGTAGAGCGAGCGCTCTTAGCTCCCTAGACTGCAGTGCTTTGATTCTGCTTCCATAACTGCCCCCATTTCAGCGTCTGTTTGCGCTGGGAACAAATAAGTCGGCCGATGTTGGTTAAGTGGTTTACGACGCTTATTGTCGACCAGCATAGCTCAAATCGCCTCATAAGTAAGTCAGATTTCATTGACTCAATAATGCTCAAAGTTGATGCTGTAGATGAAATCCCAGCGGAGGAATAACTGGCTGAACTCATTTTGGTGGCGGCATTTTCGGGCCAATTCTCACCAAAATTTTCAGCAACCGCCTGTCGTGCAGCGTTCCGGGTGGTGTCATATCATTTCTCTTTGTGTATAGATCACATGTTTTAAGTTGGAGACCAGCTTGTGACAGGGGTTCGGACCGATGACATATGCATCTTCAATTGCATGCTTTCTCACACTTTACCTTCTTGTATTCTTGTATTAAAATTACGACGTAACAGGAACTGACGAAGTTATGTAGTATGTCATAACTGGAATGCCGGAATGGTGTAGTTTGTTGCAGCCGGAAATGTCGAAGTGCCATATGTCGTAACCGAAAATCTCGAAATGCCGCATACCGCGCTATCAGTCAGAAAAGAAATCAAGATCAAACACATGCTTTCGCATTTCTCCACGTTACTAGACTTAAGTGCCCTAAGAATTTTTCTGCTTGCTTTCTGTCCCAAATGAGCCGGGAAGATCCTGGCCGCGGCGGTCGAATTCCGATGTAGGCGGAATGCTGGAGGCCCGTGTTCTGTACTATGTCAGTGCGCGTTAAAGAACCGCATCCGAAGTCTTGCACCACGGCGTCCCTCATAGCCTGAGTCGCTTCAGGACGTTAAACCCCCATAAACCATAAACCACAAGTGAACACCAAATGGACCAACGACCTCCTTAAGTTATCACAAAACAACGGCGAGTCGCGCGTACCGGTCGTCTCTCTCAAGTGTCACCAGGACTACGCGTGGGCCTCTAGGGCTGCTGGACAGAACGTAGGCTGCTTCGCGCCGCACGCTGGCTTCGTTCACCACAGGACTATGAGCACGCTGTTGTGGACGCATGCGCTGATCCGTTGGCAGCGCAGTACTTAGTTACCAGGAGGAGGCGGAAAGCTTCGACGAACTTCCCATAGGTTCGGCTCCATGTTCTCGCCTCGGTTCGGCGTCATATTTTTCATCCAGTATATCGCCATCTTCACCGGTGGCGCGCTGACAACGACAGCTATAATCATTTCATGCTTAAAGCACCGAGATTCACTGCAGAAGCATAGATTTATCCAGTCGCCACAAAGTGCCCATCTAGAACACTGTTTAATAACAAACCGCAAGCTACCCGGCCACTACTTTTGTGATTTGAAGAGATGTGCCAAAATTTCGGTGCACTAAACAGACTGCCAAGCATTGCTAGAAGGCGAGATCCACTGCCGCCATGGTACAACTTCCCTGCAATCTGCGATCTCAGTCTTACACAGTTCCATTGAAAACAAATTCCACAAGAACATATAATACAATTCCTTACACTCCAGCAAGAGCACAGTACTTTCACTGCTTTTGATACAGATGGTTCAAAAACTGATCCTTACATCGGAAGCGAAGTAGTGCAAGGTAATTGGAATAAAATAATAAGGCTTCCACTGTGTGCATCCGTCTTCACTGCCGTATGTTACAGAATCTGTGTAGCCGTAGAAAAAATAGTAAACAAGAAGCTCGCAAACAGTATTATTTGCACTGACTCGCTAAGTGTCCTTACTAGAGCACTGCACGGGCCTGAATTTGAGACCGGAGCCCGGCCCGGGCCCGCGACCTGAAGCCCGAGCCCGGCCCAGGCCCGCGGCTTGAAGCCCGGGCCCGCTAAATTATCGCTCTAGTGAGCCCGGCCCGGCCCGTGAATCCCGGAGCGAAGCCCAGCCCGGGCCCGGCCCGGCCCGTTTCACAGTAACTGAGCAAGTAGACTGCTACTACAGCGATAGGGAACTGGCCGACAAAGGTTCTGAAACCGCAGTTTGGCTTAAAGAATGTTGGTTCTTTTTAACCCAGAAGGAAGTGATGAAGTGTAGTTCTCGCCAGGCCCGTCTTTTGGAGACTGGTCTCGTGTAGGTGGGCAAAGATAAACTCGGAAGTTCCGAGAGCCAAATAAAAAGGGCTGCATACACGCGTACTAGTCTACTCTGCGTTCCCCCATGATTGTAATCAGTTATGTTCTGCCGCCTGCGAAGTATAAATATTAAAGCTGCCTAGCAAGCAGTAGGATGACATTTTTTTTACTGAACGCGATCTTACAGGTTGAGCTCATAGCCGAACTGGTCACCTTTCAGCAGAAACGAAAAGCTAAAAGGCTTGAGTATTTCATGGTATGTGCTTGAAGACCATAAGCGTCCTAGACTAATATGTTCTTCCCTAATGCATTTATAATAGTGTATAGGTATGTTTTGGGAACGCGAATGATCAATGGCCAATTAAGGCCGGTTGAATTTTACTCTTACTGCACCGCGGCGTGGAAATAAGGAAATAAATAAGTGAATGAATAAAGCTGTTTTTTTCTCAGCGCGTACTATAACTCATAGCTCAAACATGTCGCTGCTTCAAAGCCACAGTTCTGCACTTCACTCTGCAATATTGAATGAAAAGTCGGACACCAGCCGTTTCTCTACGGACCGAAGCTTGGCTCGGGCCCGCAGCTTTAAGCCCGAGCCCGGCCCGGGCCCGCAACTTCAGGCCCGGGCTCGGCCCAGGCCCGGCAAAATAAATCATGTCCCGGCCCGGCCCGGCCCGCGGGCCGGGACGGGCCCGGGCTTTCGGGCTGGCCCGAGCCCGTGCAGTGCACTAGTCCTTACAGCCTTTAACTATAGAAATGCAACCACTCTGCTGTTTGGCGACATCATACACAACATAACAACAGCCATTGCTCAAGGACAATACATAAGGCTATGCTGGGTACCAAGTCATGTCGGCGTAAAAGGCAACGAAAGAGCAGATTTCTGTGCTGCGCAAGCTCGTGGCAAGCAAATTAAAAATGTAAATATGCAGAATAAAGATTGCGTAAACATAGTACATCTTAAATCACGGAAAAAATGGCAGTCCGTTTGGAACAACGAAATAAATAATAAATTACACTCAGTAAAGCCAGTCTTAGGAGAATGGAAGTCAAGTGTGCACCAGGAACTTTTTAAGGAAATCATTATATGTCGTCTCCTTATAGGCCATGCACACATAACTTTCTGCTGACTAAACAAGAGAAACCATTTTGTACATGTGGAGATGAACTGACCGTAAATCATATTTTATTTCAATGCTCTAGACTCGAAAAGCTGAGTCAAACGTGCTTTTCACTGTTTTATAATCAATCCATTTCTTTTCATCCCGCGTTACTCATAGGTGATGATTCAATCGTTGACATGTCCTTTGTTTTTAGATTTCTAACAGAAGCAGGTTGTCTCAGCAAGCTATAAATCATGATCCAGTGATTCACGTGATGTCCCTCAGCCACTTTCTCATTCTTGAGAAAAAAGGTTGAGGTTTTTATTTGATTGGTTGGGATCCTCGACATCCTTGCCCAGCCAAGGATGGACGCTGAGGCTATCTGTCCTTTTTAAAGTTTTTACCTTTAGCCATTCCTAAATTTTTTTTTTCTCTGTTATTAGTAGGTAGGTCAACTTTTAGGCCCTTTACACCACTGATCACTATTCACAATTTTATTAAATCGCGCAGAAATTATTTCCTATACCTTGTGCCTGGCGCATGATGACCTTAGTTGCCTATGTGCCATTAAACCCCACACAACACATTGCAGACTTGGCCAACCGCAAAGTACGGACATACACAAGGTGTACACTGCCGAGCAGGGCACAGATCTTGGATTGCAAAACGCTCTTAATGTAAACCGCGAAGCAAAGTTATCCAACGCCGCCGCGGTGGCTCAGTGGCTATGGTGCTCGGCTGCTGACCCAAAAGACGCGGGTTCGATCCCGGCCGCGGCGGCTGGAATTTCTTTGGAGGAGAAATTCTAGAGGCCCGTGTACTGTGCGATGTCAGTGCACGTTAAAGAACCCCAGGTGGTCGAAATTTCCGGAGCCCTCCACTACGGCGTCTCTCATAGCCTTAGTCGCTTTGGGACGTTAAACCCCATAAACCAAACCATAAACCAAAGTTATCCAACGTCAGGATTTAAACAGTCCCGATCAGTTGAAGTTCCCACGCCTTAAAATGAAAAATATCCTCCAGTAGGAGAGCTTTTTGCACCCGGGGTTTAAATGTTAAAAAGCAGGCACTACAAGGAGGCCCAGACTTTCAGGAGTGCTTCGAATGCCAATTTTAAACACAAGGAACGTGAACGTAATGTTTCCGCCATAGTTAACATAGTTACTGCATGGAAGAAAGATATCGTTATTAAGACTTGCGAAGAGTTTATCTTCTTGCTTTCATGGATTGGTCCGCATGAGTCACATACGTGACACTGACATTTGATGCCGAAATTTCATCCAACCTGTTCTCGGTGCCTTGTTTTTCTCTAACGTCTTTGAAGCTCATGAGTCTGAGCTTCTATTATGAGTCGTAATCTCTACTGGGCTTGCTTTTGTCACGTTACGTAACATGACAAAAACAAGCCCAGTGAGTGGATGAGAGGAGTCCTCCCCTCATTTTCACCTATTCCTAGCCTAGAATTTATTTTTTTTTCAGCATTTTATTGTGCATATTTTATTTTTGTAGGCATTGTTTAATGCAGAATTCTGATCTCAGGATTCCTTCTGGGCATCGAAATAAAATTCCTGATTGTTAACTCCTGATTCCTGATTGTTAGCATAATCATTGGTGTCCGGAGCACAATATTCTATATTCAATTCACTGGGGCTAGAGAGTTACGGCCGTCTATAACCGCAAGTATACGTATGGTCGATGCACAATGACCAGCGAGTGTTTACGAGGCTATTTGTGGTAGTATAATACACCTCGCTTTTTTATCAATTGCAGGTCATGTGCTGGAACAAAGAAAATGGCTGCACCGCTGTAATGGCTGCCTCGGAGATCTCCCAGCATTTCTGGCGCGAATGTGGACGGCACTCAACTCATTGCCCCAAGTGCTCGGCCTCTGTACTTTGCAGCGACGTGTGCACGCACCTGAGGTCAGGCTGTAGAAACCACGCTACATCTGTCGCACAGATATGCGACCGCGAACCTAGCTTAAGGGAAGACACGGTGTCAGTATCATTATTTAGAGAACCCATAGAGCAGCAGACGAGCGATATGACGTCATATCTTCAGCGACTGGTTGCTGACGTCGATAGACATTCTGCTAGGCTGCAAGAAATTTTTCAGACCGTAAACACTGTCAAAGAAACGCAGAGACACCACCTCACCCAAACAACGGTAGAAATTGAGAAGTGTTTCATAGAAACTGTGCAAGAAATTTCAGCATCTAACGAGCAGATGAAGGAAAGTTCGTTAAAAAGGAGTGAAGCCATTGATAACCTTACGAGGAACATAAACGCACTCGAAAGAACTGTCAAAGATGAGTTGGAAAACACAAGGAAACAGAGCTCTGAAAATTGTTTGTCTATACTTGGATCTGTCTATGAAGTTAAAGCAGCCAGCGAAGCAAATTCTGAGAAAACATTAGACCGAACTAACTTAGTCCTTCGACGTGATGAATGCCGCCCAGCACACGTGGTCTTCTATGTAGAAGGAATAAACTCGCTGCAGCAAATAGCGCTCGAGCGAGGCTGGGCTCTGTATTCCAGCGAGAAGGTATATCTCTGTGGCTATTGCATGACACCTGGCTGTCATTTTGAGCGAGACAATGAATCTGTGGCAATGTATGTGTGGCTCCGTCTTCATTGCGGCGACATGGACCACGTTGTACCATGGCCATTCGAGTACAAAATTAGACTTAGCGTCATACATCCAGAAATGAACGGAAATTGTCACATTGAAGTAAAGCCACTGCGCAGATTTTGTTCGTTCCAAAAGCCCTTAGAAGCAAGTAACCAACCGACGTTTTTTGCTACTTCTTCATTTAATCTCGGCGATCTTACGCGTGACGGCTACGTATACGAGGACCGGCTTCGGATAAAGTGGGAGGTGCTGCCATAAATGAAGCTTCCACCAAACAGGCGGCCGAGGAACCTTCTACTAAAGCATCCATTACGGAATTTGCTTTTCCTGCCTAGACTCCACTTCATGGAGAAGTGGATGCACCTGGACGAGTCTTCGCATGTACCACGACTATTCGTGTCTCTTGTTTACCGCTGTGTTGTGGTGATAAAGGTAACTTGAAGACGCGGCAAGCCATCATGAACGATGTGATCGCTTTCCAGAACAACCTGGAATATGCCAGCTTACTCCTGTGGCTGTTAAGATTTTAGTTGTTTTTAAAAATTGTTAGAAAAAAGTGGTTTGCTACAAAGATATATACCTTCTGGCGGAACCACTAAAGTCCTCAGTTTATAACTGAGGTTGTTACCTGACAGACACGTGTGTTGGATGTACGTTTAAAATCGGTCTGCTGTGAATCGCGATTGCGGGGCAGGAATGCTGTCTAGAAAAAAGCCAGAGACATCAGCGATGGGAGTGGAATTGAAGTGCCAGAATGACATTGGTGGAAAAACACAAACACCAGAAAAATATATGCTTATATATGAGTTGTTTATAACCATTAAGAACACCATTCTAGTCACTGGATTTAGAATTTTTTACTTGCGCACATTTTGTTGAAAAGACGCTCTTCTTATGAAAAATTGTTGCTCACGTTCTCACAGCAGCACTCAGCGGCAGTGATGGCGCCCACCTTGAGCAAAGCTGCTGGTGTAGGTATAATGCAGCTGGTCTAGTTATCTCTTAACTTCGTTGCGTTCGAATGCTAGCCATTTATCAACGTAAATTTCAACTTGATGTCTTCTTGTATAAGCCACAGTTCCAGCCAAGTTTTGTCGCTACTGCCCATAGAAAGACTGGTTCGAGACGAACAGCGCACATGATGCTAACAACTGATGCTCCATTGGAAAGTGGCAAAGTGCGGACTGTTCCGTTGGAATCGCACTGCGACGGAACGGTATTATAGCCACTTTCGTATGCCGTTGTCACTGGGGGCCTACAGAAGCCAGAAAGCTCTTATAACGTCTGTGTTGGAGGTTTCAGGAGTGACTTTCGGACAACGGCTAGGTAGTTAGTAGAAGAGTGTGTTCGGTTGGGAATTATGTTCATGCCCTTCCTGCAGCAGCACTGAATGATTATGCGCTGTTGACTGTACGGGGCAAAGTTTCTATGCTCATGTCGAAGCAACGCCACAATCAGTGGGCCCATGGCAGCGCTTTAACGTCTAAAACATTGCAAAGACTGAAAGCTACAAAGAAGAAGAGCGATGATCGCGTGCCGACGACGTCACTGCTGTTAGACTGGTCTGATTTGGTGTCCCCTGTTTTGATCGGTTCTCGCCACCCGCCTCTACGTCAAGCCGCAACATTTGGTGCTGGCGCTGGGTAACGAAGCTCTTGTAGCGCACCCCGCCTCGTAATTCGAACTTTGTATGTAGTCATGGTACGGGTTTTCTTGAAGCCCTCGGCAGAAACGGAGATATACGCGAGCCGATGTCAGCAAGACCAAGTTCATGAATTCGGTCTCTTTCCCGAGGTAAAGAGGGCAACTAGGACAAACATAACCATGACTTCCCAGTCGCAATAAACCGACCCCACGACTGCGCCGAGCACCATCTACGTGCTTGTCACTCCAAGAACTATCAGCGCGTTCTGTGGCGATCGCCTTTACGTTATAGAAGACTGGTTCCTGCACTAAGAACGGCTAGCTCGACATAACGGATGGACACCAGACCAATCCCCGCAGATCCTCCATTTCTTCTTGCATGCAGCAGCGAAGTACTGGTTCGAGAATCGTGACGCTTCGCTGACGTCACGGGATACGTGCAAACGCCAACTAGGATGCACGTTCGCGAACAAGAACCGGCAACAGGATGGAGAAGATGTGCTCCAGGCTCGCATCCAGGGCCCAGCCGAGGGCATCAGAAGCTTCGTCGAAAACTTGCTGCGTCTGAGTGCCCGCGCTGACCCTAGGGCTAATGAAGAGGAAAAGATGCAGGTCTTGATGAGAGGTGCCCTGAATTACATATCTGGAGGCCTCACAAGCAATCACTTCACTACAGTGGCCGGATATGTCGCCGAAGCGACTAACGTGGAGCAGGCAACAGCCACAAAAACTAAGCACTATCAACGACTGAGCGCCTTTCCTATCGTTTCAAGCCTCTCCTCGTCTGGCATAGGTGGTGTTGGCGTCGCCGAAGTTCGCGAAATAATCTGAAGTCGTCTTTCAGTAGCTGGAAAGGCTCGCCCCAGCTCCTGAACACCCTCTATCTGTCTCCATCGGATGGCTGTTCGTGAAGAACTGCGACACGCGCTTGCACCAGAAGTGGTCCCAACTCTGGCTGCAGCTGACCAACCAGATGTGAGCTAAGCCGCCACCGCCAGTTTTCCGCCTCCCGTCCATAGCCAGTACCAGCGTGCCCCGACTCCGATGCTCAACACTGCGAGTTCCTACCGCTGAATTATGCATGCCCGGAGCCGATGGGATGCAGAAAAACATACATCTGGACGTCTGCAGACAGGAGGCATGTGTTTTCAATGCTGTGATACAGGCTGACCAAATGTATCGCTGGTGTCTGTACAGATAAATTCGGCCTTGTGAACCTCCCCAAGAGATGCAGGTTTACTTTGTCGTTCTTTGTAGCCGGTGCCAGCTCCATGTTGTGCAACCCGGTCTTCGTCACCTAACATCTCCTCCTCGTGGATCTCGCCGTGAGAGCCTTTCCCGACTTCCTCGTCGGGAAAAATTAAGTTAGGCGACGCCTGGAGGGTGGAATTGGTGGAGTCAGACGAAGCAACGAGCCTCCGCGCAAGTTGGAATGTCGCAGCACGCTAGAAGACACCCTTGGAAACGAAAGCGGTATTCGGACCTCTAGGAAAGTAAACGGTGTAATCGACAGCCGCGACTTAATGGCGCTCGTCGACAGCGGTGCCAATTACTCGGCCTTAAGCGGAAAATTCTCGCCGCCTTAGCAGTGCACAGCCCAATCAATCGAGGGAGGCAACCTGGTAAACCCAGTCGGCAACTGTTGTGCCCGTGGCGAGGTTCGGGCTGACACTCGTCCCGCAAAATTTGCAATATGGGAGAACTGCTTCAAGGCAATTTTCTTGAAGTGGACTGAAGCCTTGAATTTTGCGCAGCAATAGACGTAGGGCGGAACAAGTTGACCCTTCGACCGCCTCATGGCCACGGCCCTCCCGGGCGAACACTGCTGCTCTGAGGTGGTGCCAAACGTTTGCACTTGCTGTCGTTACCGGTAGTTTTCCTGCCTTTCGGGGCCCACCCAACTGCACGAGGCGAAGGCGTTTTCGAAG
Source organism: Amblyomma mixtum (assembly GCF_055824585.1). Classification (NCBI taxonomy): domain Eukaryota; kingdom Metazoa; phylum Arthropoda; class Arachnida; order Ixodida; family Ixodidae; genus Amblyomma; species Amblyomma mixtum. The sequence goes on from NC_143014.1 coordinate 318,099,028, forward strand.
GAAGTCTCCAGATGCTGCTTACGAGGAGAATTGGTGTTGCGAGAGGGACAACAAAAATTCAATGAGGGTGTGCTATCGTCTTTGCGACCAACTTTAGGAGCCACCGCAGCACATAACGAAAGAGGCAGTTATAGCCTAAAAGCAAGAAATTATCGACGTTCGCGCGGCTGTTGCGTTTCCTGACAAGGATGCCACGCCCTGGCCACGAGACACGACTTTGCACTTGAGCATCGATTCCAACCACGAGTCTTCTCAAATGCGCGAACTGCTCGCTGTCTTACGTCGGTACCCTGGCTGTTTTGCGACGACATCCCGGGTTCCCCAGATGCACGTCGCCAAGCATACCTGTAGAATTACTGGTGACGGCGCAACGCGCCCAATTCGAGAACCGCCGTACCGCGTTTCCTTGAACGAAAAGGAAACTGTACGGGAAAAGGAAACAGGAAAAGGGCGTTATATGATAAACTACGACATCATTCAGCCGCAACTTGATACCGGTGAAAAAAAAAAGACTGGACGATTCGGTTCTGCGTAGACTACAGGCAACTGAATACGGTGACAAAGGATTTGCACCCGCTGCCATATATCAAACCCCCGCGGTGACTCAGTGGTTATGGCGCTGTGATGCTGAGCTCAAAGACGCGGGTTAGATCCAAGCTGCGGCGGTCGAATTTCGATGGAGGCGAAATGCTAGAGGCCCGTGTGCTGTGCAATTTCAGTACACTTCAGAGAACCCAAGATGGTCAAAATTATGGCACCCTCCACTATGGCGTCCCTCGTAGCCTGAGTCTCTTTGGGACGTTAACCCACCTAAGCTAAGCTAAGCACTACATCGTATTGACGACACCCTCGACCGGCTTACTCACGCCCGCTATTTTTCGTCTGGTTGATGTGAACAGTGCGAAGTGACCGACTAAAGTGGAAGAGCTCAACCGAGCGAAGACTGCATTTATAACACCCGATGGCCTTTGAGCTGATGCCGTTTGGGCAATATAGAGCGCCCGCGATACTTTATTGGGTCATGAATGCTGTGCCTGCCGGACCAAAGTGCCAGACGTGTTTTGTGTATCTGGATGATATTGTAACCTTCTCAAGAACTTTCGCCAACCAACTCGAGCACCTTTGAGCGTTTCTGCAAGCTGTACTGAATGGGGTACTCACGCTCAAAACTTCGAAGTACTGGTATGCACACAGTGAGCTGAAGATCTTTGGGCACATGATCATCCACGTGAGCGTGAAGCCAGATCATGAGAAAACGGCTGCTGTAGCGTCATTCTCACCAGAGTCGGTCAAGAAGACTGTCAGAAGCTCGACCGATATCTGCGCACATTTTAGACGTTTTTCTTCGGAACTTTGCCCGGATTGCACCGCCACTTTTCCGCATTACAAAAGATGGCGTCGCCTTTGAGTGGACCGAGGGGCAACAATCAGCTTTCCGCCAACTGAAACATGCCTTGAAGCAACACGCACACTAAAGAGTTTTCATCAAGATGCCGAAACAGAACTCCGCAGTGACGCCAGCAGAAAAGGACCAGGGGCAGTACTTGTGTAAATCCAGGACGGCGCTGAGAGGGTAATTACTTACTCTAGCCGAGCTCTTTAGTAGGCGGAGGGCAATTAGTGAACAAATGAGTTCCTCGCCCTTATGTCGGCCTTAACCGATTTCCGGCCGTATCTGCACGATCGCCCTTTTCGTGTGGTCATCGACGAGCATTTGCAGAATTGCCTTGCCAATCTGAAAGATCCTGCAGACTGACTTCCTCGGTGGAGCCTTCGGCTACAGGAGTACGATGTCACCATTAATACAAATCCGGCAGCAAGCATCACGACGCTGACTGCGCATCTCGAGTCCCCCGTGCAGCCGGCGCTAGGAGATGAAGTTGAGGGCGGCTTCCTTGAGGTATTGAACATGTATTCTTTGAGGCATTGAGCAGGTATGGCTGCTCGGCAACGCCATGATCCTGATATTTGTCAGTTGATGGCGCACCTGGAAGGCCATGACGATGCGGTACACTGTGTTTTCCCGTGTATTCTACCGACGTTCAGGATTACGCATGGTGTCTTATACAAGCAGAACTTCGACAGCACCCAGACTTTTTTTTTCTGCAAGACCTGCGCAGCGAGATTGCCGAAGACTGTCGCTACAATCCTGCAGCTGGTCTCCATGGTTCCAGCCGAACAATCACATATTAAGGCGGAAGCCTTTAATGTCTCATTGTTGTAAGCTGTAGTTGTTCTCAGAAAGGTCATGACGTCACAGTGCGCGAATTTCAAACGGGGCCAATTGTACTTTGGCTAGTAACCATGCAACCAGTTGAAGGCATCGCATAGTGATGCTCCAAGTAAGTGGGACTGAGCTTAGTTAATTGCATAATTACCCAATTAGCCTAATTAACTTTTCTAGTCAGGCCATATAAATAAATAAAATTGAGTAGGAAATTGGTCGAGCTCTGGAATCCAACCCCGGTCTTGGGCGTGCGAGACGAGCATGCTATCCACTCCGCCATGCCAGCTCGATGGTTTGCAATGAACAAAGGCGCACCTAGTGAATACGGTGTCTTCGCTCACTCTCATCCTCCTCCCTTCCCTTCCGGCGAGGTTTAGGTGTCCACCGAGATATGAGATACATACATTTCCTTTCCTCAAAAACCAATTTACCGACGTGCGAGGCGTAGAACCGAATGGACGATGGCGTTCTATGGACTCCCTGGCAGCGTTGCAAGATGCTGTCGCGTTCCACTCCTAGAGGCGAAGCTTAAAATCTTAACCACACATCAGTGACCACACTTTAGTTCAAGAAAGTGACCCCCTGAATTTTGACGGGTGTCCACCGAGATATGCAAGACAGTTACTGCGTAATTTCCATTCCTCAAATACAATGTCAATTTTCTTCATTACAGCCCCTCTTTGTCTTCTTTCACTCCCACTTCATTCCTTCCTCTACGGTGTGGTTCAGGTGTCCACCGAGATGACAGAGAATTACTGCGCCATTTCCTTTCCTCAAAAAGCGTTGCGTTCAAAGGGCAAGGCATCGCGCCGAACGGGTGGTGGCGTTTCGTGGACTCCGTGGCAGCACTGCAACACGCTGTCGCGTTCCACTCCTGAAGGCGAAGCTTAAGGTTCATTAATTAGCACTTAATTAATATCCAGGTATTAATCAGTAATTAACCATTAATTTTTTATGTGTCATCACTTAGTAATTAGTACTCAATTATATATGACGCCACCAGTGCCACAGAAGCAGCGAAAGTGGTGCGGAAAATGCTTTCGCCTCTAGGCACTTCAGAAAGTTAAAGTGCCGCCTGAATTTTCAGGAACGATACTACTAGCCAGAATTTGCTAAGTGTGTCACAGCACAAGAACTTGTCGAGAGTGCCAAAGAAGGACGCACAGCTCTTGCATGTCGAGGTGTTTTAGGTGATTTGAAGTGTACGTGTGCGAAAAATATCTCTAAATGCTGTGAAACGCTTTCAAGAAATACATTTGTCATACATTTCGCGAACGAGAAGTGAATGCTGCCTTGAACCTTCACGCTACTTACATGTTACTGAGCTCTGGAAACTGCAACTGAATGCTTTTGTACAGCGCGAGTTGTCCTTAATATCGATGTCGTTATGCTGACCTTTTACACTGCCTCATTACCGTAAACAAGCGAAACGTTTTGTATGCCACATCTCATGGTCTCTTGTTTCTTTGCCAATGTCGACGCTCAGGTGCTATTTTTATTTGCACGTCAAAAACAAAACAGTCCTTAATCACCGCAGTTGTTTAAGACCTGTATGGGTGATCACTTGATGGAACTGCTTCCGTGAATGTTTCCTATGAATACATGCTCACTATTCGTATTTCGTTATTCTGCCGTACCTTCTTTCCTCATTCTATGGTAGTTTCATTGAATGTTCTAGGCGGTCTGCGTAGCTTTTTGTCGTATTAATGCAAATGTCCGCCACCTTATGTTCGAAAATGCAGCCCTGTTTTCAGCGACAAAGTGCACCGCTATTTACTGTGCTCTTTTGCTATTTATCTTTTTATACTCTGAGTGTGCAGATTTTAATCATGTCTCGTTGGATAGCTCAGCAACCTCTTGGGCCAGTTTTACAAATCTGAGTTGTGTGTTGTGCCTTTCAGCTAATAAATTGACTCCTATTTAATATTATCAATACTGTGTCGTATAATGCGGGAAAAACTAGGTCAAAGTAAAACGCTCAAGACCCGGTGCTCCCATTAAACAGATTAGAAGTAAAAAGCAGCTTAAAAAGTAGCTCCAAACAAAGATTTTTTACTGTATTTTTTACTGCAGCTCTGTGGCATTAAGACAAATATTTCGGCCTGGTTGTAAAGCCCGCGAAATCTTTAGCTCGCATGCCTGACAATCGCATTTTCTGTGCTCCTGCACCTTGTGACGGAACAAACTTGCAAAAATATCACATCTAAGCACAGGCTCACTAAGCCCGTGCTTATTATGTAGCTTTCCGCAAGTTTGCTTCGTGGTAATGAGCAGAAGCGCAGAAAAAAGGGCCGTCGCGCACGCCAGCTTAAGATTTGGCTTGCTGTGCGTTACCGCCTTCCAACTCAGCGCGGCACTCGAGGTGCAGACGAAGGAATGACTGAAAACATTTACTGGAAATCGCAATAAATTTTAATAGGAGAGCAGGGTTGAGTCCTTAGTCCAGGAGTCCACTGTCTCTTGCAGTCTTTTCGACCTCTTCGATCAGATTAAGCGGTTAGTTGATGTCAGAACTGAAGAGCAGGGACACCCACTGCTCTTGAGAAGTACATAATAAAGACTAAGTAAGAAGACCCAAAGCGCGCCATCCAAAAATGGCATCGGTAGTCTGCGCTTGCCGTGTCTTCTTTCTTCGTCCTTTCCTTTGGTGTGGTACTGAAATTCGAGGCGTTTGAGAACTTTTACCGCCTTAAATCACGCGACTGTGTGCAGTTTGTTTTATTATGACATGACATGTTTTCTTAAGACATGATTTTTCCGCGCATTTGAAGGAGAGCGCTGGCTCTTTAACATGAGCAGCTATGTTTAAACGCATGAGATTTTATGCAAGCTACCTCGGTACCTTGTACTTTCGTAGGCCCCTCGGCGTAAAAATGCCCTTTCGCCTTGTTACCCCGCTTATGCGATGTCAATCGCAGGTTTGTAAACTTGTGTTGTACGAAAACTCTCAGGAAAAGTGTCCGCATGTCATGCAGCAAAGCCTTGCCGATCAGTTAGACCGGCTAATCGACTAAAAGATTCCAGCTTTACTGGCTGTGTTCTGCTAGCTGTTCGTGTATACTTGTCGAAAAAATTGAAAAACTGCTCTGCAAAACCTGCAAGCCCATTCCCTATCGGAAATCCCACCCAGAACCATACCGGAAACGTAGTGGATGGTTAGTGGCTATAACGGAAGACTAGTGGTTTCTTGGTAGCTAGAGTGGAAAAGAAGTGGATTCTTGGTGTTTATAGCGGCAAAATAGTGGTATGGTCGTGGATACTGGCATGCTGTATATACCATCATGATGGTGGTATCGGCGGCAATTGCGGTTTCTAGCATAAGCTAGGGGTCAACATAATGGATTTTAAGTGGAATATTCTGGCTTCGTGCCAACCGTGATGGCAGCAGCTGCTGCAGACACTTCATTCATGGCGGATGCTGGCACAATAATGGGAGTGTCGACGGCTAGGTGTGAGCTATGGTGTCATGTGTGCGCGGTTAGCGGAGGGCTGACGGCTAGGCTGAGTTTTTCCATATTTTTTAAGGATTGGGCACTGCGTATAATTGTGCTTGACTCCCACTGTCAATATCAACTTTTTGAGGGGATCCGTCAGGGCTGACGCTCCCGGACGGAGTGCGCGTGGGAGCGGCACCCCACACGCGAAACGCGTTGCACTCGGTTACCTCGGGAAGCGCAATTTCAACAAGCACGGCAGGCACACGCTGGTCGAGAAGACCGCTGGCCGGCCTGTCTTGGCACAGAGCGAAGAGCCAAGGACTGCGAACATCTTGCGCTGGAAAGCATTCGCGCCGTCATACAATGGCGACCGGCCGACCAATCCCTGGAGGTCTCGGGGGTGATCTCCAGGCAGTACAAGCACGTTTCAAACGCTCTAGGCGGCGAGAGTGCGAGCGGACTCGTGAATCACACTACCGCAGCGACGGCTAAGTCCAGGAGTTCGGCTCGTGCACCGCAGCGAACGGCGGGGTGGCGGATGTGCCGCGAGCGGCTGTCAGCCGCGCGGCTGGCGCTAATTTTACGGCGAAAACGAAACAAGGACTTTTAATTTTAGTTCAATAAATTAAGTTACGATTGTTTTATAGCGACATGAAGACACACGCACGCGTACTCCTTGTACATGTCGTATGTGTGCCTTCATTTTTGTCCTGTTTTTTCGAGCAAGTACATACCTTCACTAAAGGTATTTGTGAGGAGTTTACCGCGGATATCATGATAACGTTCAATTCGCGTATCAATGCTGTTTTCTTCAGTGCTAGCGAAGGGGAACCGAACGAAGGTGTGGTTTCGATTCCGAATACCGCACGCAGCCATTAGGAGACGCAACCGTAGCCACGCCGTAGCCGAACAACAACGTGCCGAACATGGAGGAAGAAAAACTAGGAGGGAGCATGACGTCACAATCGTGAAGCCTAGTCATAAAAAATATAATGGAAAGAATCATGGGAAGTAGGCCCTCACGTGAGAAGGCAGCGGTAGTTCTTAGCCGGATTTCGGTTTCGGTTTCGCTCTCTCGCTGTACGAGCAACAACGCGACCATCTGCTTGTGTTAACTGACGGCTACGTGGCGTCCGTGGTGAGCGCAAACTGCTCGCTCGCCGCAGCGGTAGCAGCGGCCACCATCCCCGAGCGACGCGTGCGCTGACTGCGGCGCAGTGGAGATATTCGAGCACATGCTCCTTCGCTGTGCCGCTTCTGCAGTGCCGCGTCGCGAGATGCTCGCGGCCTACAGGGCGCTGGGAATCATCCCGGACAGTCTCGAGGCGCTCCTGTGGCCTCGCGGCAGTGCGCGCACCCGTGACAGAACAATGGTGAGCCCCTGTGCGTTCATCGAGCAGGCGGGCTTGACTTCCAACTTTGCTCTTCGCCAGGTAGTGCACGAGCAGCGGCGTGAGCCCACAGGACCGCGTCAACTCCGAGCATCGGCTCCGAAACCGACAAACAAGCTAACGCCGAGGGCCGGGAGAGCCCGCGCAGGGGCAGACGTAAAGCCGCTGGCACTCTCTCTCGACAGCAAGAGAGAGAACATACTTCACTGCTGCATTTCACGTCGGAACCGCGTATGTGCGCGAGCGCATGGAGCCTTCCTCCATGGCGCGAGCGTATTCGGCGCGACTAGTGCCTCGAGAATAGCGGAGAACGGCGGGCCGATGGGCGGGCCGAAGTCCGCCTGCCCGAGAAATAGAATCTTGCGCAGCGCGCCGGAGCGCTCGTTCAACACGTCCGTCCGAAGCCGCTGCGCCCTTTTTTAGAGGCTCGTTTCTTCGCCTACTCTCGAGTTCTCCGCTTATAGCATGCGCTGAAATAAACGCTCTGTATGTGTGTATAACGACGAAAGGAATTCCTCTCCATTCTCTTTATGAACCACAGTTAAACAGTGACGAGGTCGCGGCCGCACCCTTTGATAAAAAGTTTACCTGCAGTTTTCTACAGTGCACCCAAAAACTCAAGAGTGTAATCAACAGAAGTGTTGAGACGCGGAGCCTTCAGACAACCTCGAGCTCGGTACTCATTCCGCCAAAGCTGCAACACAGGCGCTGCGCTTGTGCGCAACTTCGGAGCACGGACGTTCACTAAAAAGCACCGCTGGCTGGCAGTCTGGTAACTGTGGAGGAGGGCCTATTTCCCATGAGCCAGTGCGCAAAAGGGCCCTCGGCAGCGGCGTCAGAGGAGGATGGCTTGCAGAGGCTGAGCGCACTCTCTCCTAGTTTTTTTTACCTCCATGGTGCCGAACATGGCGCCGAATATCGCTGTACCTCGTCGCCGTCGTCGCTTTGTCAGTTTTGTGCATCCATCGATTCAGAGGCAACAGCAGCAGCAGTCGAACCTCGTACCACCTGTGCGCGTGCTTTTTCTGTTATGATTCTTGCGTTTGTGAGATTGAAGACCGATTGAAAACAATACTGCCGGTCCGGCGAATCCTCGCAGCGCCGCCCCTCGTCCTCCGCTCTAGCAGTGTGTTCGTCGTCAAAGGTTTTTCGCCGAGTAGTGAACAAGATTTCGACAGTAGAAAGAAGCTGCGAGCATCTGGTCGAGCGAGGATGGATAAGTAGAAGGATACTACCCAGCATTCGTTCTCGCGCTCCGAGGTAAGCCTGCCTTTTTGTGATTTTGTAAATCGTGTCTGAAGAGCGCTTAGCCTGCGCCAGGCTTGTGTAGCGCGCGCGAGCTGTTTGCTCCGGCCCTGAGCAGCATTCGCCGTTGGCTGCAAATGTGCCTTGAGTGTGTCTGGCACCTGCCCTCCTGTGGTTGTCTGTGTGCGCTTTGCTGGTGTTGGCCGTACAGACCCAATCAGAGGTACTGACATTGACTTATAACATTTGCGTTCGAGCGCAGTCGAGTAGACAGTTTGTAAATTTTAATTTGTGGGGTTAAACGTACCGAGACGACATATGGACCATGAGGGATATAGGTAGGGCTGCGGATTGATTCAGACCTTCCGGGGTTCTTTTACATGCGCTGACATCGCACAGCACAAGACCGTTTTTGTGCCTAGTCTCCTTCGCAATTCGGCCGCCACGGCCGGGATTAGACCCGCGGCTCTTTCCTCGTTGGCGTTGCATAACCCTCCTCGCAGCGCTGCCCCTCCTCCTCCGCTCTAGCAGTGGGTTCGTCGTGTTTTCCCGTTTTCGGTTGTTTACTGGATGTTTCTATTGCACTGATCTGTGCACCGCGTTTGAATTATTCGTAGCGGCGACTTGGGTTTTCGCGCGTTGAACTTCACCCCGCGAAAACGTTACCACGTTCAGGAATTGCCGCGTAAGTCGCCGTTACGAATAATTCAAACAAGGTGCACAGATCAGTGCAATAGAAACATCCAGTAAACAATTGAAAACGGCAAAATACGACGAACACACTCTTTGAGCGGAGGAGGAGGGGCAGCACTGCGAGGAGGGTTATGGAACGCCAACGAGGAAAGAGCTGAACCCTCGACATTCGGATCAGCAGCGAAACGCCAAAGCCACCGAGCCCACCGCGGAGGTCCGAATAGACATGCGAACCGCACAGGCACAATTTGGCCCTAGCAGAGCAGCTACGCTAACATTTCGCTTCGTTTGCTTCTAAGCACACTGCTCGAGCTTTCTTCACAAGTGTATTGTGATCGGTTCTGTACTCCAGCGCGGTGCCAGGCTTCAAGGCTAATACGGCTGTAGCGATGCAGTACCACTACAGCCGGGTTCGCCTAGCGGCCGTGATCACACGGCTGCCTTCAAGTGTGTTTAGTTATTGGTCCGCTGCTTAGAGCACGACGACCAGGCGAAGTGCAAGCAGTAAAGTTATGCGCTTGTGTCTGCACTCTTTGCTGCACCTACAATACCAATACCTACAGTGTAGTGTCTTACATGTTCTCGACCGCATTAACCAATACCGCCGTAACGATGGTCGACGTACAGATACACAGATAGTGTAATATTGTGACGTTTTGATTAAGACACATTTACTTTTAGCAAGCGCAACGTTTAGCTGATGGCAGCTTGATCAGCAGCATCAAAGTAACGCAAAGTTTTCATCTAATACTTGTAATAAAGCTGGAAAGTTGCCACATTTTAACCATGAATGCAACCAATTCAAATCTGGACAACCTTCTCTTTTCAGGTACTGTTGATTCCTTGAGGAAAAAAATAAAAATGATGCGAGAACCACTGCCACGTATCATTACCACCGAAGAAGAGGATGAAAGGGTGGCAAGTGAAAAGTGGGTGAGCATGCAGCCTGATGTGTATTCTTTGTATTCTGTAGGCTTGTACTCTACCAACAATTCAAGTCACTGTATTTTCTATAGCAGAGCTTGCCACAATGAAAAGCAGCTCTGAAGAGACAAAAAGCTGCGTAAGCTAGCCTTCATACCGAAATTATCAAGGAGCATGAGTAAAATGGTAAATTTATTGAAGGATTTTTTTTTACTTTACGAGCAGCATCACTCGTGACAACATATTGGTGGGCATTATTTCTCTTGTCAAAATTATTGTTTTTGTGCATTCTAGATTTTAGACTTTTTCCTGGCTCGGAAGGAAAAAGAAAACCGGAGGCTGTGAAAAGAATTGCAGGCTGCCGATGACTTAAATTGGCAGCTTACTAGCATCCTGCTAGAGAAAATTGCTAAGCTCCTTTGGTTTTATTTTTGCAAGCCATTTGGCATAATACTTAAAACTTCAATGACATACACAATTCATGTTATACTCAGATGTGTCTCTTAGCACATATGGGCCTCTTCGGGTGCGGAAGGCCAAGGGTACAGCCACAAAGCCTCCCCTTATGGAAAAATGGGTCGTTTCCTCTTGAGATGATCACAATAACACATGCCTTGGAAGAAGAGGAAGTAGAAGTTGTTTGCACATAACAGCATTCATGAGGCCCTGCAGGCGTAAATGTTAAGTGCTGCAAATTTGTGGAATTTCATGGCCTTATGATTGCTTAAATATTCCTTGGAATGCTCAGACTATGCTCCCCTCTTAGTTGATCTCAATCTTGCTTCGTGCAAATAAACATTCGGATATATAGAGTGACATATTTAAAGAGACACTGAGGACAACTTGAAGTTGGCCTATATCAATAGATTGCTGAATTCTCATGACAAAGATGCAATTTCAGTGTAAAAGGAGCTTTTATGAGCTAGGAAGGAATAAATAGAAGCCCATGATGAAAAACTGTAGCGCTCGAGACGAGGACACAACGAAGACAACACATGCGCTAACTTTCAACTGAATCTTTATTTAATGCACAAACAGTTTTTAAATACTGCGCAAGCATCAAAATATCTTCCCACTAGCCTATCACACCGCAAGTCACTTTTCACATTTTGTACAAGCCATAAAGAAACATCATCTCCTTCTTTGATAAATATACAGATGGGATGCTTACACACTTATCTTCTAAGTTTTTTATTCGTTTTGCTTCAACAATCTCCCGTGTTAGCTGTTTCCTGCTTCTGCTAATAACCTGGCATTCATCGAACTTCGGCATGCATGCATCTGGGTTGCATTCCTCACAGGGTTCTGAAAGATTACCTTTTTATTTTCTATATTCCTATTGTGCTCCCGTAGCCTCTCGTTTAGGCACCTCCCGGTTTGGCCTACGTACACCTTACCACATGACAGTGGCAGGGAATACACAACACCTTCTGCGCAGTCAACAAATTTCTTGGTGTGGTTCTTTGTACAACCTTTATGTTTCACAGAGTACGGATTTGTCATCTTACATAGTTTTGCCAGTTTATCTGGGGCCGAAAACACTACCTGAACGCCTACTCGTTGACCTATCTTTTTTAGATTATGGAAAATCCTGTGCATGTACGGAATTACCGCTGTTTTCCTACATTTCTCAGGCAGAATTTGACATTTGGATTTATTTTTACGAATCATCCCCTCAGCCACTGACACCAAAATGGCGTTAGGATACCCAGCCTCTTGTAACCGTTTTACCTGTTCCTGAAAACTACTGTTCACCTGGTGCCCACACGACTTCTCCTGAGCCTTTTTGAAGCACGTGTTGACAATGCCTCTTTTTATCAACTTAGAGTGCGCCGAATTGTAATCAAGCAAGGATTTGTTGGCACGAGGGGCATAGCTCCAGCAAGTGTGTTCTTGACCACATACGAGTTTGATATCAAGGAAGCGGATTTCTTTGTTTTCAGGATATTCACAGGTCAGCTGAAGTGGGTCGAGGCATTCATTAAAAACTTCTGTTACATCAGATGATACTTTGTTTAGGTCATCAGAGCTACTGTCGATGAGGATGAGAAAATCGTCCACATATCTGAAAACTCTGGTCACATTGGAACCAATTAGGCAATCATTGATGATCCTGTCAACACTTGCTAGGTACAAGTTGCTCAAAACCGGTGCTAGGCACGAGCCAATACAAACCCCCTGTTTTTGCAGGTAGGGTTTGCCCTGCCAGCTGATAAAGGTGGACTGGAGATAAAAAGCTAAAAGGCCTAAAAAATTCTGTACAGACACTCCGGTAGCGTTCTGGAAAACTACTACTCCTAAATCGTCTATGCTATCTTCGACGCACTTAAGCAAGCCTGCGTGGGGTAGTGAATCGTAAAGATCTTTAATATCGATAGAGAAGGCTTGAAAGCCCTTGTCAGGTTGTGTGTTAACGAAGCCTATTACTTCTTCCGAATTCTTTATAAGGTACGGATCCTTGATTGTTAACAGGTTTAGTTTCTCTTGTAGAAATAAGGCGATTGACTTGTGCCAAGTGTCATTTTCTGAAATGATTACCCTTAGAGGGACGTCCGGTTTGTGCGTTTTCGCACTGAAAAAGACCTCGAGGTGATTTCGCTTGCTGCTTTCTATCGCTTTCACTACCCCATCAAGACTTAGCTTCTTACACAACTTTTTTGCTTGAGTTTTGAGCCTAGACAGTGACTGGTTTGCCTGACAGTTGAAGAGCTTAGAAATGGCCTCGTTAGCTTTGTCACTGAACATAGATTTCGGAAAAACGGCAAACCCGCCTTCCTTATCCGCCGGCACAACACACAGAGAATGATCCAATAAGTAACCAGCAATCTTTCACAAGGAAAACTGCGGCTGGGCCTGCTTACATCGATACAGGACGTCTACTCCTTCAGCGGTGCACCGCTCCGCCTGGTCCTCGGCAGCTAACCGAGACACTTGACGTGCGAAGGTTAGCAGCTCTTGCGGCGATTTCTTTGTTTCCTCGGCGAACTTTGGACCCAGTGACAGCACTTCCTGTAGGTTCTTGGGCAGGACGACTTGATCGGGAACGTAGAGGGAACCTTTATGTGCTGACGGTCTAGCAGGCAAACGTGATCGGAGATGTCTCAGCTGCTGCTGCCACATGAACTCGGTGGTTTGGTCTGCAAGGCGAAGGTATTGATGAAGTTGTCGTCTGGCTGCATCCGGTGGGGCTGCTTCTTGTAGCTGAACTTCTAGTTGTTTCCGGTAGAATCGTGCTTGTCGATGGAACTCAGATTTCTGTATCTTGCAGACCCTTTTTCCGTGACCGGCAGAAGGCAAGAAGCCGCCAAAGAGGAGCTTGACGTCCTCCGGAACTACATGCGAACGTAACAGAACGACAAGGATCTTGCTCTCCAGACTGCTGTTGCGATGAGCGACACAGTGTGAATAGGACTGATGGGAAAACACACAAAAGGGCCCGATGAACTAGAAATGAACTTGATCAGGGTGGATGTTTGGGCGAGTTGGTTGCTCATGAAGGAGTAGACGTCCTGTATCGATGTAAGCAGGCCCAGCCGCAGTTTTCCTTGGGAAAGATTGCTGGTTACTTATTGGATCATTCTCTGTGTGTTGTGCCGGCGGATAAGGAAGGCGGGTTTGCCGTTTTTCCGAAATCTATGTTCAGTGACAAAGCTAACGAGGCCATTTCTAAGCTCAACTGTCAGGCAAACCAGTCACTGTCTAGGCTCAAAACTCAAGCAAAAAAGTTGTGTAAGAAGCCTAGTCTTGATGGGGTAGTGAAAGCGATAGAAAGCAGCAAGCGAAATCACCTCGAGGTCTTTTTCAGTGCGAAAACGCACAAACCGGACGTCCCTCTAAGGGTAATCATTTCAGAAAATGACACTTGGCACAAGTCAATCGCCTTATTTCTACAAGAGAAACTAACCCTGTTAACAATCAAGGATCCGTACCTTATAAAGAATTCGGAAGAAGTAATAGGCTTCGTTAACACACAACCTGACAAGGGCTTTCAAGCCTTCTCTATCGATATTAAAGATCTTTACTATTCACTACCCCACGCAGGCTTGCTTAAGTGCGTCGAAGATAGCATAGACGATTTAGGAGTAGTAGTTTTCCAGAACGCTACCGGAGTGTCTGTACAGAATTTTTTAGGCCTTTTAGCTTTTTATCTCCAGTCCACCTTTATCAGCTGGCAGGGAAAACCCTACCTGCAAAAACAGGGGGTTTGTATTGGCTCGTGCCTAGCACCGGTTTTGAGCAACTTGTACCTAGCAAGTGTTGACAGGATCATCAATGATTGCCTAATTGGTTCCAAAGTGACCAGAGTTTTCAGATATGTGGACGATTTTCTCATCCTCATCGACAGTAGCTCTGATGACCTAAACAAAGTATCATCTGATGTAACAGAAGTTTTTAATGAATGCCTCGACCCACTTGAGCTGACCTGTGAATATCCTGAAAACAAAGAAATCCGCTTCCTTGATATCAAACTCGTATGTGGTCAAGAACACACTTGCTGGAGCTATGCCCCTCGTGCCAACAAATCCTTGCTTGATTACAATTCGGCGCACTCTAAGTTGATAAAAAGAGGCATTGTCAACACGTGCTTCAAAAAGGCTCTGGAGAAGTCGTGTGGGCACCAGGTGAACAGTAGTTTTCAGGAACAGGTAAAACGGTTACAAGAGGCTGGGTATCCTAACGCCATTTTGGTGTCAGTGGCTGAGGGGATGATTCGTAAAAATAAATCCAAATATCAAATTCTGCCTGAGAAATGTAGGAAAACAGCGGTAATTCCGTACATGCACAGGATTTCCCATAATCTAAAAAAGATAGGTCAACGAGTAGGCGTTCAGGTAGTGTTTTCGGCCCCAGATAAACTGGCAAAACTATGTAAGATGACAAATCCGTACTCTGTCAAACATAAAGGTTGTACAAAAAACCACACCAAGAAATTTGTTGACTGCGCAGAAGGTGTTGTGTATTCCTTGCCACTGTCATGTGGTAAGGTGTACGTAGGCCAAACCGGGAGGTGCCTAAACGAGAGGCTACGGGAGCACAATAGGAATATAGAAAATAAAAAGGTAATCTTTCAGAACACTGTGAGGAATGCAACCCAGATGCATGCATGCCGAAGTTCGATGAATGCCAGGTTATTAGCAGAAGCAGGAAACAGCTAACACGGGAGATTGTTGAAGCAAAACGAATAAAAAACTTAGAAGATAAGTGTGTAAGCATCCCATCTGTATATTTATCAAAGAAGGAGATGATGTTTCTTGATGGCTTGCACAAAATGTGAAAAGTGACTTGCAGTGTGATAGGCTAGTGGGAAGATATTTTGATGCTTGCGCAGTATTTAAAAACTGTTTGTGCATTAAATAAAGATTCAGTTGAAAGTTAGCGCATGTGTTGTCTTCGTTGTGTCCTCGTCTCGAGCGCTACAGTTTTTCATCATGAGCAACCAACTCGCCCAAACATCCACCCTGATCAAATAGAAGCCATTTGCAGACACAGTTGTACCTTTTATGTAACGGGGGGGGGGGGGGGGGGCCTTTCACTGTACTGTCTTTCCCCGTTGTATATTGTTATGTATTTCATTAACCACAGATGGAATAGCCAGCTGCGTTCAAAGGGGCCAGCAGCATGGTGAGGTCATCGCAGAGTATATCATGCCTCCCTCTTTGGACTCAGGTAACACTTGTGATACTCCCGAATATCTTGTCAGACTAGAGCAAACTGCCATTTGTGTTTCGCTTGATATATTTGCAGGCTCAAAGCTTCCTGAAGAGATGTTGACGGCCATGACAAGTGCTACAGGCACTACAGGTATATTTTTAACTGCTAATTTATATTTCCAGCTCCCTAAAACATTGCAGGTACAGGCATATGGTGGTGGTGGTGGTAGTGGTTTATTTAAAAATAAAAAAGTGAAGCAAAAGTGTTGCCGGCCGCGGCAATTGCTATCTAATATCTTAAGCACCCGAGCTGCAGCCGGCGGAAACGAAAGGGAAAGGGAGAGGATAGTGAGGAGAAGTATAGAGGGGAGCGACAGCAAGAAAGGACAGGGGAGAGCTTTGTACACTATTTACAAAATACAAAAGTAATCAATTTCGCGCCGCTCGCACGCTAATGCCCAAGCATTGTCCGAAAATAAGTGCGCGCGAGCGGCCACTGCGCACAATCACTTACACAAGAAGTAAACTGTATGTACATAGCCGCGCGCACGTAGCGTCCTGTCTCGGACTAAGGCATATGAGGACAGAAGGTGAATTAGCTGAGGCCAGTCCTTATGGCTAGTAATCTTACTTTACCCCTTGTGCAGTGGATCCCTCAAAGCATTCACTAATTTTATGAAGCAGTATAAGCGGATGTTGTGCTCGCAAAGCAAAGCATTTTTAGACCAGCTGTGAAGATTGTGAAGGGGTCATTTAGGCAACTTTTCTGGGAAAAAGGTGTGCATTAGTATCAAGTAAATATGATAATTGGGCAACATTTCAAGTCCTGTTAGAGGACTGGTTCTTTGAGAGGTGAAAGTAAGAACAGGAACTTGGGTAACAATTACCTTTGGAAAAAAACAAACTAATTTCTGAATGGCTATATGAAGCCACTTTGCACCGTGGAGTATAACAGCAAATGAACGAACACTCACCAAATTAGAAAAAAGGAAACAACTGATGTTTTTTGGGCCTGCATAGGTTCCCTGCTCACCTAGAATACTATAGGGCATGGTTGGCCAAAAACATAAATTTCGAGTGACTAACTAGAGTGTTTTGGGAGCCATTGCCAATCTCTAAGAGGCGATAAGATGACTTATCTCTAGTAGTCACTGTATGGTATGGTGGAAAGAAAGCTTGGGAGAGGCCCTTGCTATCTGAATTGCGTGACAGAAAGTGTGCTAGAAGTGTCATGTTTTCGCAGTGACTACTGGGAGTCTTTGGCCAATGGCACAGGCAATAATTTTGACGCGCAGCATTGTCTGTAAGAGTATTTGCTGCGCATACACACTGAAATGATGGCGAATAAGTAAAAAAATGTGACTTAACGGCCTTTCCAAAATTCTTTTCTTCCCGATATGGCAATAAAGGCATTCATGCTTGCATTGAACAAGAGACACATGCGGGCCCCAAGCCATCAGCTCTTTTCCTTGTCTTTAATTTGGAGAGTTCATCTATTTGCTGTTTTTTTCCCCCTCAACACATGGGGTTTAGTCAAGGGCTGTGTTACTCAATTGGAACATGTTTTCAGGATCAATATTGCCTTCTGTTCCCTTTTCCTTGGTGTGGTGATCTCTAACTTGGTGTCCCTAAATGTAGCACGTGTAGAAAAGACTGATAAGGTAGACGAGGATTAGGAATATGGATGAACATCCTAGTGTTAGGTATGCCCCAATAATCTTGGCAGGACTTCTGTACTACGTTTCCTCACATTATTCCATGTCGCCATGGATATAACTGCCGGTGAACTGCTTCCATGGAAAGATGCGTACACGTTGAACAGATAGCATGAACAGATAGCATTTTTTCACTGTCACTTTGTGCTTAATCTTCTCAATCGATGTCTATTTCTGTCATTTGTGTTTTATTCAGACTTTGCCATCATCTGTTAGCCTTGACAATATACACTGGCAGACTGCCTCATTGCCCTCGCAATGTGCATGTCATTTGTCAGCGGTATGAAAACCTCTGTATCATTGTTATAAAGTACAGTATGGAGAAAAACGATTGATTGTTCTTTAGTGACTGCAGGTACACCCAGAAATCTCTATCTCTGAGGCAGTTGCAAGAAAGTACACTTGGAAGTTGAAGTCCTACTGTGGGCACTATTATTCTTTCCTTTTCTAGTCCATCCTAACATATGTATATTTCTAAGTTGACTCCAAATTTAGGTTGGCCTCCCGTTCCCAACCCGCAGGGGTCACTGGCCAAGAACATTGACTGTCAATATAAGACCTTACACCTCTTCCCTTTGTAGCTCTGTCTAGTCTTTAATTCTTAGAATCGCCTGCCACCTACGTGCAGTAGCGCCTAGCTTGCTATAACAATTTTGGATGTGACTGTTTTGGGTTGTGCCCGCTCTGCGGGGTGTAATGACTGCTCATTCTAGCGCCCATGCCATAATTCGAATTTCGCTTAGTTCGGACATTTTCCCGGTCCTGTTTGAGTTCGAATTAACAAGTTTTACTGTATATCACTCAATTCCCATTATCATATGGTGCCACATTTATTTGTGCTGAGCACTGCAAGTTTTGGTGCCATTTACTGTAATTTTGCTGTGTTTGCTGATCACTTCATAGGCCACATTTTCTGAAGAAGATGAAGTTGAGACCTAATTTGTGTTATCTGCATTGCTCTTTCAGATTGTTTGCAGAAATACATTGAGCTGCATCCTGCCGCGGAGCTATCTGTTCATACCAGGGTTGGGGCAGCGCGGAAATATCTTCAGAGCTTCTTCACTGAAGCTGGTCGGCAGCAAAAGTGGGCAAAGCGGCAAAAACAGAATCCTCGCCTGCAGATGTCGAAGCTGTGCTGCCTTCCACCACATCCGTATGATAGCGCTTGGGTGAATTATATTGCATTAATTTAAAATAAACTTGTTGTGAGCCCTGAACCTGCATACTGGTGTGCTTCATGTCACCTCGGAAACAATCACATCCAATGACTGAAGTGCGCTGGCCAATCTGTCACTATTCCAGTATGCAACTTGCCATTATATTGGCATAGTGGTTTACCATTATGCCGGCATAGTGGCTTGCCATTATGCCGGCACAGTGGCTTGCCGTTATGCCGGCACAGTGGCTTGCTGTTATGCCGGCACAGTGGCTTGCCATTATGCCGGCACAGTGGCTTGCCATATGCCGGCACAGTGGCTTGCCATATGCCGGCACAGTGGCTTGCCATATGCCGCCATAGTTGCTTCCCATTATGCCGGCATAGTGGCTTGCCATTATGCCAGCATCCAGCATATCCCACTACCATAATCCACCAAGATGGTGGTTTCCACTTCAACGACCATTGGCCAGATTTCTGACAGGGTTGGGAGACTAGAAAAGTTTAAAAAAAAGTGACCCAAGAGTTTGGTGTAAAGACAGTGTTTTCTGTTCCCGCTAGCAGCCTTCTACTTTGTGCGCCTCTACCTACGGTGACGAATGGGGAAGTGGTACATAGAAAACGGAACAATAGACTATGTTCGCGAAGTGCGCCGGGGAGATTGTCTATTCTATTCCGTTGTTGTGTGGTAAATCATACAGGGTGTTTCCCCTTAAGACTTCACACAATTTTTTAAAATAGGCTTTATCAGTTAGAAGAGCGCTTTTTTCCACATGGCATTGTCAGCGGTGTATCACATCAGGATGCAGCTAAGACGTGGTAACTAGCAGGCTGGTTATCTAATACTGAATAGTTACCTTCTTAACTAATACTGTTATGATCTTAAATTATTGAGAGACATGTAGCTCAACGTGAGTTACATCCATATCAGTTTCTAGAATCTCACAATCACGGTTACCCTCAGCACTGTGGCGAAACAAATTTTTGTTATTTCGACGAGTTACGTGCACTGGAGAGGCCGCTTGCCAGCAGGCTTTAGAGAGCGCATGTATTTTGGCGCGATGTAGCAGACATTTGTTAGGCCACAGCGCCGAAGATAACCGCGTTTTCGAAATTCCAAAAACTGATATGGATATCACTTGCTGTGGGCTATACTTCAGTCAATATTTAAGTAGGCTAACAACAGCAGTTAAAGTTAACAACATAAGTTATCCAGCCTGCTAGTTAGCACGTACCAGCTGCATTCAGATGTGCTACACCACATACAATGCTATGCCAAAAAAACGCTCTTGTTACTCAAACAGGCTATTTATAATAAAACAAATGGGTAAAATCTCAGGTGAAACACCATGCATATCTGACAAACCACCCGCTGTGCTTAAACGATTGCCTGAGGGGCGGTCACAAAGCGTACATCACAGCACGTTGCATGTCAACGTGTTGCATCAACTTGTCGCCTTTTTGCGGTATTTACCATTTTTAACGCGACAGCGTTAAAGGTCCCGTTGCGCAGAAAATCCGGCGTCGGCGCTGTCGGTGTTGTGGGCGATAAATAGGGCGCCGTAGTGTGGCCGAGGCAGCCAGCTCCGGAAAAGCACCTTGGTCACGTGACCTAGTGGGGTCATCACAACCTACCCACCAGCTTGTGAGAAAAGTAACCACACTGCTGGGTGGCAGGTAAATTAATAGTTGATCTCAAAGGTTGCTTGGGAAGAGCTACTTGGGTCGCACAATACCCACTCGAGGCAACACCTTCCATCGCAGGGCACTGCTGCACGCTTGAGCAAGGAGCGGTATGAGCACTTCCATGGACATATGAATGTTAAGTTGAGAATGACCTATTCCTTGTGGATTAATATCATTAAAGCCATCGCGTGATATCCTTGAGGTGGAGCTCAAGTGACTCCTCGAAATTTTGTTGCTGTCAAGTCTTTTTTTCCGTGGTTCATTTGCAACTATATATATCGCGTATGCTTTCGCAAAAACATGTTTTCAAGTCCTTGCCATCAGGTCGAGTAAAATCGTTTCAAGCCGGCGGTGGTGCATACGTGCATGTGCTTGCTTGGAGTGTTCTCACTTCACTGCTTTCTTTTTTCACCTGATCAGGTTCAGGTGGCCCTTTTTATGTTGCCGCGGAGTTAGCCATCGCGATTCCAAAGAAAAAAAAAACTCACGCCGAGTTAGACTTTAGAAATACTGTCGACGGGTACCGATCAGGGTACCCGTAGTAACATCAGTGCTCTTACGATCTGGTACCTTGCATTGTCTAGGCTCTCATGTGGAGAAAGAAAATAGCCAATGAAATAAATTCACATCTATTTTTCTGCTTTTATTCTTTGTCTTTGTGTCAGCCACAAAATTTCTCTAATTAATCAGAAGATTCAGTTTGTGAGTTCGAAATTCTTTGCATAGTTTTTATACGCTTCCTGCACTCTCAAAAAAGGGTGTGATCTTAGCCTTTTTCGGGGGCAAATCCCTTGTCGCTGAGCTGACATCTTTTTGAGGGTAATATTACTCTATTTGCTGAAGACTACGGTTTTAGTCTGTGACAAACAGTATAAACGTTACACTCTCTCTAGTCTAAAGTTACTTCTTTAAAGAATGATGTTACGGCTTTTTGAGAAGCCTATTTGATATTCTTTAAAGGGCACAACGTTACACTTGGCCAAACAGCGCATAGTTGACTTCCTATAAGATAAAGTTACGCTGCATTTGCAAGCATAAAGGTATTCTTTTAAAGCGTAACATTGTGCTGAAAATATCAAGATATGCATTACGCTGCCTTAGTGCAACTTCGTTCTCCATCAATATGGTATGGATAATAATACTCGCCTCGGGGCAACAATGAGTCAATATTTCTCTCAAGAATGCAATGGGTGTCTTTTCTGAACATGCAAAGTAGTGGTGCAATGTGTACACAAGAAACCGGAACGTGTAATGTGTCGAAGTTTGGTGTCTTGGTTTAAGCACAGTGAAAGAACAGAACAAGACCTTTCACAACTCAGTAGAAAACATACCACACATGGCCTTTATTTTAAATCAGGTTACAGCGAAACTGCTCAAAAGTCAGTCCACCGTTTCCTTATCCAGGAGGACCAGACACCAGGACAGACCTGGGCAGCAAAAAAATACACACACTCTTAATACGTTTAGACAACACATAACGTGGTGTGAAAGACGAGACATTTCGTTATACAGTAACGTGAAAGGACTAATGTTTTTCAGTTAAAAAATTCATGAAACAGTATTTGCCCCCTGTGCTCAAGTATAGAAGTTTGCACATAGAAGCAAGGAAAAAATAAACCGGCAGAAAAAAAAATTAAGTTCTCACCATTCCAGTTTCCTGAAAAAGTAATGCAGATAGGTAGCTGTGCCAAAATGTTGTCAAATTAAGGTTCCATCATGCAGTGACATCAACTGCTATAGGTAGATGAACATGCTCTGAGGCTGCTAAATGCGTGCAGCATTAGCTTAACTAGGGCTGCATAACATAATAATGGCACCGCCTCGAGAAGAGCTTTTTCAGATGCCCCTTTACCACAAGCGCCTTGCTACAGCTACGTATAAATTAAATTGATCATTTAAGAGGACAGCTAAATCGGGGTCTCCCTGCATTGTAATTAATATGTTGCGTGAGCATGCGTGCCATGAAGAGGCACAAATGACATGACTGCCATCAGAGCATGCTATATTCAGATACAAATCCAAAACACCGCGAAAGATGCCGCTCAAAAAAGGCCCTTCAGCCAATGGCATTCACTGCTTCAGCTGATGTCACGGTAAACCTGATTAAACCCTGATTTCTCACCCTTTCATCTCCACCCCATGGCAAAGTCACACTAGCAGGTCTAAGGAGATTAACCAGGACATGGGCCCCGCCGCAGTGGCTCAGTCGTTACGGCGCTCGGCTGCTGACCCGAAAGACGCGGGTTCGATCCTGGCCGCGGAGGCTGAATTTCTTGAAGGCAAAATTCTAGAGGTCCGTGTGGTGTGCGATGTCAGTGCACGTTAATGAACCCCAGGTGGTCGAATTTCCGGAGCCCTTCACTACGGCGTCTCTCATAGCCTCAGTCGCTTTGGGACGTTAAACCCAAATAAACCAAACCAAACCATAACATGGGAAGAATCGATTGATGACATTGGTTGGACGGCATCCTTTGACGGGCATTTGCCGCCTCGTTCTAGATTTATACCCGACTATAGGCCGCCAGAACCGAGGCAGTTACGAGCCAGATTACGTAATAAAATGAGCATCAAATGGCAATCAGAGGATTACTTTTGGTGCACTTGCCCCATTCAAGGTCACCTGTATATGCTTGGTTCACTATCGGTAGCGAAACGGCTGCACAAGGGCCTTTCTCTACATCAGTGCCACCATTCAGCGAGTTCGCTTTGTTTGATGTTGCAGTGCTGTGTTACTTCATTTTTGTACACCACAAAAAAAATCAACATTATGGAGAATTTTTCACCATCCACTTTCTTGCTAGGTGAGAACACACTTGGAACTCCACCTACACGAACGTTAAAGCCTTCAGTTCATAACACCTGTACTTACGTACTGTACAATGTTAGTGCAAAGCACATGGGCCTGAGCCATACGAAATCGAAACCAGGCTTGGGCTTGCACACAACCTCAAAAAGATTGCCACAAGGATTGGCTTGCCAGTGCTCTTTTCCGCACCTAGAAAAGCTATATTGATGTGTGCGAAAGTGAACAGTGATGAAGAGGCGCAAAAATGTGACGCGTGACATGAAAAGCCGTACACGACGTGTCAGGCCAGCGGGGTGGGTGTACATGTTTCCTTTGTTGTACGCAACGATGTACATTACACAGACCGGTAGATGTTTTAATGATCGCGCGATGGAACATGTTATGTAAGTAAATAATGCTTCGGGGAGAAGCCCGCCTCAGCATTGTAAGCACTGTCAACCAAGCGGATGCAGTCTGTTCTTACTCGTCTTAGAGGCAGTGGCGATTGGTGACCTCAAGTAGACTTGCATTAGCACTGCGTCCGTTGCGCTTTCCGATAAAGAATTCAAATATCTTGGTCAATTTTATCATTTTTAGGTCTAGGCCATCCTTCAATTAACAAGCCTGAACTGTGATCACATGCTTGCAACTTTCTTTCAATGTTCTCTTGTTTCAACTTACTTCGTTGTTTGTTTCTTAGTTTTTTTAGAGCGCAGCTCTTTGGCGTCCGTTCCTGGGTTTCGCGTCGTCGTCGGCGTTGTCGTCGGCCTCGTAACCAGCTCCGCCCCCCTTTCATCCCCCCAGCGCTAGCAGCGACCGACTGATACCGCTGGATGCCGCTGACGCCGCTAGAGAGTCAAGATAACGTGACTGCATAGAACACCGTCGCCGCCATGCAGAAAGAGGAGGAAAGGGTCCCCCCCCCCTGTTCTTGTGTGGCGGATAGGGTGCTCTTCAGTTGCCGACGCGCCGGTTATTTCACGTAGGCGTGAAAGAAGAAAGAGAGGCCGTAATGAAGAAAATGAAAATTGTATTTGAGGAAAGGAAATTACGCATTAACTGTGTCACATATCTCAGTAGACACTAGTCGAAAATTGTATTTGACGAAAGAAAGTTGCGAGAACTGTTAGTGGAGTCTTTGTTAAAGGAATACGTGTGAAAAATGAAAAAAAATTCTGGGATAGCGCATACATGTGTTGCTCGATTTCTTTGCCTGAATCTATCGAAAAGGTGAAACAGCTTATTTGCTGCGCTCAAATTTCGCATTAGGAAGTAACGTAATCGTCGGTAATTTTTTTTTGTTTAATTCGGCTTGGTTTTCCAGAGCGGCCCCTTAAACCTCCAGATTTTAGTTATTTTACATTTCTTTTTTCCTATTTTACCATGTGACGCGACTACTTCTGATCACTCACCTTTAAACACCACAGCTTCCCCCTTTGTTACCGTCCTCTCCCGCATTACACAATATATATGCCTCTTTTTGCATCAGTAAAGCTCAGTTGTTAGTCAGCCTTGCATACGTGTATTCTCTATTGTGTGGCGTTTATTTGTCAGCTGTAGCTTCTATGGATCATGAACCCCCAACTAGCTCAGAAATAAACCTTGTGCCTCATATTTTTTGCCTTTTGTGGACCGTCATATTACTGGCTCAATTTTGACGGCTTGCGCCTCTTTCCCGACATTTCACCGAAGCAAATATTTTTCTTGCATTTGTTCTTTAAAGTGGCCAGCTAACAATTACGCATTAAGCTTCCCATTTATTTGACGAATTTGCAATTCTGTTCACTCTTACACTTTCATGTTCGCGGTCAATAGCATATCCAAAAGCACTGTTTTTTGAAACAACATACAGAGCTTCTCGGGGGAAGACGAGCGAGGAAGACTCAACAAGAGTGCTTTGCCTATTCCTACTTACAAGCGCAGAGCAGCAATGTCGCATAGTCGGGAGCGCAGGGGAGGTCTTACTCGGTGAAATTTTGCTATCCTTTGCCACTAAATTGGCTGAAGTCGAAATAAGACAGTCCCGAGTTGAGCATACAAACATTAAAAAAGGAAACCCCTGCGTGGATCCTCTCGACCGCCCGAAAAGTGTACCCAGCCTGCCGTACTGTAATCGCTACGTTCGAGGCGAACAGCTTCCTTACAACAAAAATTTTGAGGACGCTTAAGCTTCACCTTATCGAGTGCAACGCGACAGTCGATTGCACCGCTGCCAGGGAGTCCACGGAACGCGCATCGCCCGTTGGACGCGACGCCTGACCTGTTGGACAAATCCAAATTTTTTTTTTTCAGAAAGGAAATGACGCAGTAAGAGTCTCACTTGTTTTGGTGAGCCCCCTATTATAGGTCTCCGGTTGAAATCCCTGCCGAGAGCTAGGCTCTAGCTTAAATAGCATATCTATGCTGCACGAAACGCTGAATCGTACACCATCCGGAACATTGTGCGGTAAACGGTTGGCATGATACGATTTTTTCCGGTGCGCGGTGCCGACAACTACGACGCTGGCGAATTTTCGACCGAACGAGCTCGGCTGCTGACCCGAAAGACGGAGGTTAGAAACCGGCCACAGCGGTCGCATTTCGCCTAATTGTAAAACTAACTGTACAAACCAAAGAAAAAACTAACTTCACAATACTTAAAAAAAAAACCGTGGCTGACTGCTAGCGTACGTGACGCCAAATAAACGCGACGTGGTACTCACGTTTTCTCACTCCCTGGTTGCGGCAGCAAGTAAGGTCGGTGCATTAATTTCTGCGCTGAAAGGGTCGTATATTTATGACTTTAGACACATGCACACTCACGTGCATGCACATCTTGATGACTTACATGTGCGGACGCGTGGCCAAGATGGAAGAACTCTCCACTCTTCTCGCGTGCTCGCTGGTGAGCTCATGGAGTTGCCCGCGCCACATCGTTGCAACGCAGACGAATGCGTCTGCAAGGATCCCGACCTGAACACGTTCGACGCAGAGGGACACGATAGGACTAGAACGAAGACTGTGCAAACGTCGAAATGTGCCGGACGTACACAGCGGCCATGAAGGCGGAAAAATTTACCTTTGGCTTCGGCTTTGGCTTCCAATACCGCCAAAATACAGCTTCGGTCACGTGATGGCAAAAAAAAGTGAAATGTTCGAACAAAATTGATTTTCTTCGGTCTCCTTTTTCTAGCCATGCCCGCAGCTGTCCGCAGGAGTCCCCTATTATCTGAACGCACCCACGCTGTGAAAGAACGCTGTTCAGGCCGGCTTGTCGGGTTGTTTTCAAGGCCACCTCGGCTCTTCGGCGCTGCATAACCACAGGCTCTGTACACGGGGAGGCACCACATTTGCCTCCTTTTTTTTATAGGCTTCTGGAAATTCCGCCGGCAACTGAATATGCGGCCGCGGCTGTCTTCGCGTCTGATGTCATGCTCTTTTTTGGCGCGATGACCAGCTGCGTTTAATTTAGTTTATCAACAGTTTATCAACAGTCGCGCGTGTTGTCCAAAGTAGGACGGCAATAAAATATGATGCATCGTGTCGAAAAGAATATCCATAGGTTTTATTTACTGTGATGCTCAGAGTAATATGGACACGATCTCATGGCTGGTCTTTGAAAGTGGTGATTAGCCAAGTGGCCACGACCATGAGCGTCAGTGATGCGGGGAGAAAAATTGCATCCTCTAACACCGCAAATGTCTGTCTCAGGTCGCTTCTATTATGTATGTCAAAGACCCAGCACATGTCCAGCACACAAGAGATGGTAGCGACGAAGTCAGCCCCCTGCACTCAGAACCGTTCTACTGCAGCAGCACAGGGCTCGAATGCGAACGGGTTGCACTCGTATACGGACGGATAGCGACAGTTGTGGCCCTGCACCGGAATGAAAGAGAAAAATAGCTGTTAGCATGATCCTAAGCTTCGAAAGCAACACCCAACTTTACCTGACAGAACAGCCGCTTCGGATTCTCCTTAACTAGGAATGGGATCAATTTCAACACCGTGCTGGCGAAGCCGTCTGGAATGCAGGATTTAACAGTCAATAAAAATATGAATTGTGGATCAGTTGCATTTCAGTCGAGAAAATGCGGCACTTACATTTTTTAAAATATTCTTTCAGCGCACTCACGCAAGCTATCTTATAATCCTGAACAACGCCCGAAGCACTCCTGCTCTTCAGGGCTTTGCGGTACAGGGCTTCTATTCAAAAATTTCAAAATATTTTTTCCGCGTATTGCTCGGTCAGCCGCATGAACTCCTTTGTGCAGCTCAAAATTATAAGGGTGTCAACCTAAGTATCACATAACCTGTTCGCTTCGGATCGTTACACTGCACGAGGTAATAGTTAAGTTACATTCGAATCTTGATACTGGTTAATTTCAACTGAATTGAAACGAAATGCTTTAACATTCGCTTTGAAGATGTGGATAAAATGTTGCATACCTCTTCAGCATCTCCTAATGCCGAGTACTCTCCAATTGCCTCTTGCCCAGTGGCGTTGGTAGTTTTTATTCATTTCCTTCGCTCCGTATATATCCGGTGCATGGCGTCCCGCAGGTATTCTGCGTTCTGTGCTTTTCCTTTTTTTATTTCTTTCTTCGTGTATTCGATACGGGCATGGACTCTCACATCGTCTTCCCCGTCGTTTAGCGGGACGTCCTTCTTTTCATGGCAGTGCAATATAGCAGGTAAAAAGCCGAAAGTATCTCTGAAACGAGGTACTCAGTCAAATCACCACGTTCGATGTACTACTCTGAAGAGCCGCCACGAAAACCAAAAATTGACTGCAGCTTATTCGCTTTTCTGTCCATCAACGGTTTGAAGTCAAGTAAGGCATACTATGCTTCTACTGAACGGGAACAGAGCCATTTCTCACCACTCTTGATAATGACCTCCTCGCTCCCTTGCTGCTGGCGAGTCGTCTGCTTTTTACCTTCATTCTCTTAGCCTCTTCTCCTTCAAGGCGGACAATTTTTCGTATTTCATTTTTCGTGCGGCTCTTCAGAGCCATGTGCCAGGACCCCTGGCGATATAAGAAAAAGGAAAAATCGCATCTCTCCCGATAAGAACAGGCCTCCCAAATCCCACAGGAAAAACGGACATGAAATCTAATCAGAGAAAGTGGTTTACAACAAAAATTGCTTGAAATTCTGAAATATTCCAAGCTTTTACTTTCCAAGAGTTACTTAACCAGTTCCGGTCTTGTCCTGAAGAGCAGGGTATTTAAAAACGAGGCGCTTTTGCGCCCCGGCATACATGCTCACTGGGTACCTGGTGTGTCAGAATAAGTACATACGCGGAGCACAGTTATTGAGAATGTTGCATGCAGTTTTCTAGTGACAATACAGAGACAGAGAAGTAAAGCACTCAAAATCTTGCCCCATACTAGTAACTCTATGAGCATCGCACAAGCTCAAAAGATTTAAAATGCACCATTTACAGAGTGTTATTATTCTGATTTATTTGTATACGCAGCGGTATATATTATAAAGAAACATCAACTTTCCCTCCTAGTTCTCTGCGTGTATCGTTTACATCTAATACTGTGCACAGTTATAAAAAATAGGTTTTTTGATTGAGAAGAGCGCCTTTTTCAGCACAGCATTGTGAACAGTGTTGTACGTACATCAGACTGCATGTGGCTAAGGTCCGCTAACTAGCAGGCCAGTTAACTAATATCAGTTTTTAGAATGTCGAAAATGGGGGTACCCTCTGCGCTGCGGCCCAACAAATCTTCGCTACATGGCGCTAAAACACATGCGCTTTCAAGAAGCTCGCGGAAAAGCAGCCTCTTCGGTGCACGTAACTCGTCTGAGCAGCGAAAATTCGTTGGGCCGCAGCACCGAGGGCAACCGCGTATTCAAAGTTCTAAAAACTGATATGGACATTACCTACGACAGCCAACGCGGCAGTGAATGATTAAGGAGCCTGATAGTAACAGTAAAAAGTTTTCAATATCAGTTAACCATTCTGCAAGTTATCACGTCTTTGCTGTGTTCTTTTGTAATATAACATGGACAATGCTAGGCCGACAAAAACATTCTAACTCAAAAAGGGTATTTTTAAAAACTGTGTAAAGTCCCTGGTGAAACAGAAAAACAGGAAGAGAAAGTAGTTATTCATGACAATGTTAACTAAGATAAATAAGTTGCATTTGTGGAAAATTTAATGCAACGAGTGCGGATGTCGTGAAATAAAATATTTAAAAACTAATTAAAGAAACTAAGACTATCATTCGCAGCAACTAAGTATGCATTTGTTGTTAAAACAGATCCCTTTATTTGATCAGTGGCTTATCTTTTTTGTCCGGGTTTGGCACACATTATATCGGTCTTGATACTCTGAAATCTTTACCACACGTTTGCCAGCTGGTATATGACCGTATGCTTGGCTCAACTGTGCAAACCCTGCAGACGTGCCATGTAAGCATAACAAAATTATTATACGTATGGTCCATACGACAGAAGATCGGCGTGCATCAAGCGAATGATGCTCTGCCGCATATCAGAAGTGATTGTCTGCCCTCCAGCAATTTCATCCAGCTGACCTTTCAGCTGGTAACTCAGTTCTGGCAGACAGTAATTGCCTTTCAAGTTGAGAGGCTGCGGCTCCTGCCCGTCCAGTGGGAAGTTAATAACAGAACGGTCGTTAGTTATAACGCTGCATGCACGAAATTACGCCAAATTATTACTGCTATCATTCTGCGCAGTGAAAAAAGGCGACGTTGCAAACACAAAAAAAATGTTTTCTTTTTACCTCACTCCTGCTGGTGTTGAAGGTGGGTTAAATCTTTCAGTATCAGTGTCACCGATGAGGTTCAGTTTACTGTGCTCCTCGACCGTAGTGTCGTTTACCATGTCTATGAAATCTTCAAACTCCTTGTCGTAAAGCGGAAAGGTAAGCGTTTCTATTACTTCGAGTAAAAGTTCAAAATACGCTAAGGAAACCCAATAACATGACGTGGCGTTATACTAACCCTATACTAACTCGTCCCAAGCAGCACTGGCCGATGCCCTATCATTGAATACGTCTTGGAATCCTCTCGGTGGTCAACATATTTGGCCAGCACCCTGCTTCCTTGATAGGAAATAATTTGAATACCGTGCTGCATGGAATTAAATAGAACGACCGTTGGTCATATTGCTTGGCAACTCTTTGGCCACCGTGCACGATCCGGTACGTTCGCTGAATATTCGTATAACACACCCCGACTAAAAAAATTCAAGGGGCACTGTGCCGATCTAAAGTGCGTGAGGCGAAAGCCTTTGCGTGACAACCTAGTCATGATTACTTAATGACTAATCAGTTATAACTAACTAGTCATGACTGGTTATTGTATATATTTAGTCAGGACTACTTAGTTGATGACTAACTAGTTATTGCTAATTTGTTAATGACTGCTTAATTACTAGGAATGAGTCGTTGCAAGCACCCTTGAAAAAAAAAACGTGGTTGCGGCGCGTACACAAGTTCTAGCGCTTGCAGGTCGGTGGTCGCACAATAATTTACGGGTGACGTTGCCGTGGCATAAAAAAGATAGCCCTAGAAAAGAAATTACCTGTGCTGAATCCGGCTTGGTAGCACCCCAAACATGACGACCGCTTCTCACCTGCGACGCTTGTTCTTGCTGCAGGTGTCCATCTGCCTCTTGCGGTGCGACGGCCGGTGCGACGACTGCAAGGATACTGGAAGGCATTCATGGATGCCTGCCTGGACGCCGGCACGGCGCGGTGCCTAACATGTGCGGCAGCACTGCATCACGCCCGCCACCCTCACGTCAGCGACAGCGATGTGCCAGTGCCCGGCACCACAGCCGGATGTAAACGCCCCCAGGCTATCACGGCTACTGCCGATGATGATTAGTCACCTGCGATCAACCTCCTCCCCACCTGACGGATGTAAAAACGCGACACCAGCCGCTGCCGCGCTCTATTGGCTTGGCAGCGCCCCAACCATGGCGACCGCTTGTCACCTGCGACGCTTGTTCTTGCTGTAGGTAAATTCCCAATACTCCTTATTTGCACGACGCACGCGGTATGCTGGTTTACTGGTGCTGCCAAACCAATGTGTTGCATTCATATTGCCTCTGATATGTACCATATCATAAAGCAGTTACTAATCTTATCAGGCAATATTGAACTAAACCCCGGTCCCCCCACCCTTCGTTCCGGTGACGGTGCCGTTATCGAAGCACGCGACGAAATCCCAGCCGGTCAAGCCTCACTTCTCACAGAAATGAAGGCTATCTGCCTCAGGCTTTCCCAAAGTGACGAAGCATTTGAAGAAATTAAAAACCGACTAGCAAAAATTCCAGCCAACTGTTCATCGATAACAGCTATAAAGAAACAGGTGAACGAAGTACAGGCGCTCTCCGAACAGAACTTTTAGTTGTGTTGTGTTGTGTTGTTTTGGGTTTAATGGAGCATAAGCTAAGGCTATCATGCGCCAAGCTCAAGGTATAGGATATTTCTTTTATGCAGATTTGTGCTGTTATGTGAAAAAATGGTGTACAGGGTATAAAGTTCCTTGTTCCGAGTAATAAGAACAGAGCAGAACTTTGAGTAGATTGCTACTATTAAAAGCAGACTTTTTATTTATTTATTTATTATTTATTTGGGAACACTGCAGAGTCAGCTGACTCCAAGCAGGAGTGGACACAAAAAAAACAATTACAAGAATCAAGAATACAAGAATACAAGAATACACTAATACAAGAATACACGAATACAAGAAACAATACAAGAATACAAGTACAAGTACAACTTCACCCCAGCATTTTTAGGTTTTTAATGAACTCTTGCGCACTGGGACTGTCGACAATATTCTTAGGTAATTTATTCCAGGCGCGTATGGTTCTCGGAAAAAATGAATACTTAAAGGTATCGTTTAGGGGGCTATATTCATGAATCATTTTCCCGTTATCAAAACGCGAGCTTGTGCGTAGTGTGTGAGGGGTAATGAAATTATGATTGTTGATGTCTATTATATTGTTATATATTAAATACAAGTATTTTAATCTGCATTCGGAACGCCTCGCTCGTAGTGTCTCGAGACCAAGATAATCAATCATTTCTGTCACGCTGTCAGTGCGTTTATATTTATTACAAATGAATCTGGCCGCGGTTCTTTGAACCCTTTCTAATATGGAAATATTTTTCTTTGTATAAGGGTCCCATAGACACGAGGCGTACTCCAGACATGGCCGAACCAAAGCTTTATAGGCTGCTAGTTTCACGTGCATGGGGGCTTTTGAAAGCTTGCGTCTAATAAACCAGAGAGATTTAAAGGCTTTGGTGCAGACTGTATTAATATGAAAATCCCAACTCAGATTGTTTGTAATAGTAACTCCGAGGTATTTAACAGACGGCGATTCCTTAAGTGCAGAGCCATTTACAGAATAAGAATGTTCTAAAACGGGTTTGTTCCTGGATATGCGGAGGACTAAGCACTTATCAGCATTTAAAATCATGTTCCAATTTGCGCACCAACCTGAAACGTCAGCAAGGGCTTTGTTAAGTTTAATTTGGTCAGTTGCACATTTAACAGAGGTGTAAAGAACGCAGTCATCTGCGAAAAGCTTTATCTTAACATCACTGTGTATGACTTTCACGATATCATTAACATAAAT
Organism: Amblyomma mixtum; assembly: GCF_055824585.1. Classification (NCBI taxonomy): domain Eukaryota; kingdom Metazoa; phylum Arthropoda; class Arachnida; order Ixodida; family Ixodidae; genus Amblyomma; species Amblyomma mixtum. The sequence continues at coordinate 318,131,548 of NC_143014.1, forward strand.
AAGGAATAAAATCGGTCCCAGAACCGAGCCTTGTGGTACCCCTGATGTCACCTGCAGTGCCTCCGAGCAGTACTTGTCAACTTGGACGTACTGATACCTGTTTTCTAGGTAAGCCCTAATGAACTCGATAAGTCTGCTATTTATTCCCATGTCGTAAAGTTTCTGTAATAATTTATTATGTGGCACTTTATCAAATGCTTTCGCATAGTCTAAAAATATAGCATCAATCTGTTCTTTGTTATTAATCGCGAGTGAAAAATCATGGCATGCACTAAGGAGCTGCGTTACAGTCGACAAACCACGCCGAAACCCGTGCTGTGCGTCTGATAACAGTTTGTTTTCTTCGAGAAATACGGTCAAGTGTCGGCAGATTATATGTTACAATATTTTGCAACTAGTTGAGGTCAAGGAAATTGGACGGTAATTGGATACACTCAGGCGATCAGTTGACTTGAATATGGGAATGATACGAGCACCCCTCCAGTCTGCCGGAAGAGAACACTGTGCTAGTGACGCGTTAAAAATGAGGAACAAGTAATGCGAAATCCATTCCGCGTAACGGTGCAGGAAAACTGTAGGAATGTTATCGGGGCCGCCCGATTTTTTAGCGTCAAGGTTAAGGAGCAAGTTTAAAATACCTTCCCGACTCACAATGACATCAGGCATAGAAGAAAAATACCCAGCAGGCTCGGTAACAAGATGACTATCCTTCTGGGCGTATACGGATTGAAAGTACCTGTTAAATTCATCGGCAACTGGTTTTGCCTCTGAGACTGGGCAGCCGTTAACCATCAACGAAATACTATTGGATTTGGTGCCACCTATATACCTCCAAAATTTCCCTGGTGCTTCTTTCATGAAATTGCCTAAAGTTGTAGTGAAGAAAGTGTCCTTAGCCTTTTTGACCTCAGTTTTCAGCGCTGCGCTTAGAGTGTTAATAGCAGGGCCTCGAGACCGACCTGATCGTCTCATTCTCTTAAGCTTTCTTTTCATGTGTATGATCTGTCTCGTAGCCCAGGGGTTTTGTTTCTTTTTCTTAATCCTGTCAGGAACAAACATGGCAATACAATGAAGACAAATTTGCTTGAATTTACACCACAAAACATTCACATCTACGTCAACATTAAAACCGTCCAAATTCATTTCTAAACAGTCCAGGATGCTCTCATCGTCTGCCCTGTTGAAATCTTTCACAACAATCACAGGCTTTCTTTTGCCACAAAACCTTTCAAAGGAAAAGATGCCAAATACTAAGTTGTGATCAGAGAGCCCGTTCATCACATCAACAGTGTCACATTTGACAGCGGAACTTATAAACAATAAATCAAGAATATGCCTAGTGGTTGCAGTTATTCTGGTAGGGTCAGTAACAATTTGAGCTAGACCACATGAAAATGCAGCGTTCAAAAGAATCTCTGAGTGCCTAACATTCATGCCCATCGTATTCATGGTTGACCAATCGATGTTCGGCAAATTGAAATCCCCAGCTAAGAAAAACTTTACGTGCTCACCCCGAAAACGCTGTACATAATCGTAGAGTTGCTCGAGAAATGCAAGATCTGCCGTAGGAGGGCGGTATACAACACCGAGAGCTATAGAGTTACCGTAAAAATCAATTTTACAAAAGATGCTTTCGTGTTTAGGAATAGCTGGCAAAATTGTCACATTAATGTTTTCCTTAACTACAATAGCAACTCCACCCCCTCGGGATTGTCTATCACATCTAAATATTTTATACGATGGGGGGATGATTTCATTATCGAGCACACCGGCGTGCAACCAGGTCTCCGTCAGCAGCGTGACATGCGGGTCAAGGTCATAGAGCAGCGCTTCAAATCCGACACTTTTATTCACGATACTCTGCACATTTAAAGAAAGTAACCTTAGTTGACAAGTGTTATTTCCTGGTCATTTGGGTGCCCCGTTTGCGGCCATTCGCCGGGTTCTCACTCGATTTTGAGGCAAAGCCTGGTTTTCGTTATCTTGTGCAATGCGGTCCTCTGAATCTGCACCGGGCCCCACAAGCTCCCGTCTTTCGTTTTTTTCCTCATCCCACACGTACGTCACCTTGTTGAGAACGAGCTTATCGTACTTCAGGTACGCTTTATCTTCAGGCGTGAGAGTGTCTTTAACGGACGACCATAGCTGCTTTCTTATTTTTGGATTCTGAATGAATAATCCTCCGACAACGAATAATCAGTGCCCTTTAATTTCTTTGCATTTCTCAGGAGCTCCATTTTTTCATTGAAATCAAAAAACCGCATTATCACTGGGCGCGTTTTGTCTGGCCCCCTTCTTCCCAATCTGTGTATGCGCTCAAGACTGTTTACTTTTATTCCCAGTTTCGTTTCAAATATTTCTGTCAAAACAACATCCCTGTGCGATACCACAGTTTCGGATGCAGATTCAGCGATTCCGTAAACGATTAAGTTATTGCGCCGATTTCTGTTCTCAAGATCATCGATTTTTTTTAGTAGAAACTCAGTCTGCTCATTGAACTTCGAAACCCGACGCTCACATTCTTCCACCCTTTCTACGGTCTCTGAAAACGACAGCAGCTTCTGCTCAATAGAAGCGAGCCTTCTGTTAGTTTCAGCAAAATGACTTTTCAAGCTTTCCCGTATAGTCTTAAGTTCATTTGAGGCCTCCTGTTGATTGGCAAGAATAGCTGCCAGCTGTTCAGAAACCGCAGGGCCAGGGCCAGGGTTCATTTCTACATCCCCACTTAACAGAAGAACAATAAAGCACAAAGAGTCAAAACAACTCGCGACACATTCACACAACACCCTTGGGCAAGGGACTACAACCAGACACAAGGAATCGCTCTTAAAGTCGTGACTACTTGATTTTCTACTAACCTGCGCAAAAAAGACGACCCAGGTTAGCCGCGTCTGCATTCTTTGGTTGGTCCCTTGCCCACTGATGAAAAAAGCTTGAGGGGCGGTGCCGGACGGCTCGGGTGATGACGATGTTGCTCCGATGTACCTTTGCAGAACAGGAAAATGTCCGAAAGTCGAGGCATTTCTTCCAGCCCGCAAGCTATCACTGCCGTCGAGCGACACAACTTGTACTTGATGAAGCTTGAAGATTAGTGATGGATTGCCAATGTGGAAATCTTGAAATGTCACCGGCTCATTGCACGCAGCAAGAACCTGCGCAAAAAAGACGACCCAGGTTAGCCGCGTCTGCATTCTTTGGTTGGTCCCTTGCCCACTCACCCTTGACTTGATGATTCTGAGGACAGGTAGTGCAGATCAAACCTGTTTTTTTTTTTGGCCATAAAGATGACGAGCGAGAAACATGGGTGCAGTCAGAGGTTCTCATAATCCAACACTACAGCCCGCAGTTAGACACCACTCTTGCACCCCTAGATATTGAAAGAGCTCACAGGCTGGGAAAGTTTGGGGCACGACCGAAACCGATCAATAATTATTCAATTTGCCCAGTTTAAGGTAAAAAGGAAGCCCACCGAAATCTTCAATGCATCGAATTAAAAATATCATCGCCCCTAGAAATTATATTTCTTATTTCCAAAGCCTCTTACCTGCCTATATTAATCGGTGCCTGTTATCACCACCCCGTCCGACGCCAACGTTCCTTTTTCGCCGAATTCCACGCAGTTCTTTGCGAAACTGCAACGCACCGTCCGTCACCTAATCTACTGTTGGGAGACGAACTTCCCCGCTATTACCTGGTCTATTCTCGCCAAAACACTATCAACGAATATTATTGAAAGTGACTTCGTAAACACGTGCCTAACCTTTGGACTAACGCAAGTAGTCTCCCAACCAACACGTCATAGCAACAACTCGTCTAATACACTCGATCAGATCCTTACCTCTGACTCCGATAAGTTCTCTTAGCTCACACATTTACCAGGTCTTAGTGACAACTCCATCGTGCACGGTTCGCTCCATTGCCATCTATCACGTACGCCAAGAATAATGAAAACAATAACATTATATGGCAAAGGATAATATTCCGCAGTCAATACTGCACTTGAGAAATTTTCCGTCTGGCTTCTTGAGGACTTTCCAAAACGTTCCGCTGAGACCAACTGGTTACTTTTCAAGAATAAAATGCATGAGCTGATAAAGACGTACATACCCACTATCACTGTAACCGATAAACAATCATCGCCATGGTTCAACCGCAGGCTGCAACGTCTCAACAAGAAAGAAAAGACGCTTCCCCTCTGATAAACGAATTAACAACCAATGCTCATGGAAAAAGTGTTACACTGTGGAAAAAGACTTTGAGTCACTTGGTAACAAAACAAAGCGTATTTTCTATTCATCAGTTTTCCCAACAATGTAAAAACATAACCCGAAAAAAATTTTGGAGTACCGTAAACCCTAAACGCTCACAACAATTAGAATTATATGTTCATTGCAATCACCCGATTCCTGCTAGTCAAAGAGCCGAAAAACTAAACCATGCATTCAGTTCTGTTTTCACGCAAGAACCCGCTAACACTTTACCAGATTTTGCACATTACGACGCTGTGATCCTTGATATCACTTTTAAACCTCCCGGTATTGTGAAAATCATTCACTCATTAAGGCTTTCTTCTCCTGCAGGTGTCGATGGCATTAACACCAAGGTACTAAAACATACGAAAAACACTGTCAGTGTGATTTTATGCCATATTTTTCAGCTGTCATTGTCATCAGGAGTTGTGCCGGAAGACCGGAAAGTAGAAAAGGTCCTTCCAGTTCCGAAAAAAGGTCTTCCATCTTTATGTTCTAGTTATCGTCCCATTTCACTATCTCGCGTGGTTGAAAACTAATGGAGCACGTGCTTCACTCTCACATAGTAAAATTCCTGATATCTGTCACTTTTTTTCATCCTAATCAGCGTTGGTTTCGCAAAAGGCTATCATGTGATACTCAACTAGCCTTATTCATTAAAGACATAAGCTCTGATCTCGATTTAAACATTTCGCTGGACGCTCTCTTTTTAGATTTCGAAAAGGCATTCGAAAAGATTCCCCATGAAAGACTTCTACTGAAACTTTCAAGCTTACGCATTAACCCCCTGTGTAATTATGGGGGATCAACCTTCCGCCCCCGCACTCCCACTCCGCGGATGCAGCGTTTCCGCTCGCTAACCGCGGAGGGGTTCGTGCTCGAGGGAACAAAGGGAGGGACGACACAGCGTTAGCACTCATATGCTCTTTAATACACTTGCAATGAATACATAGAGCAGGCTAGCCAGCTACAACACATCAACGAGGCGTTCGTCTGAATTAGAAGGCTAACGTAAGAAGGGTTTCCGACTTACCGGCTGGGGCATGGGCTCTACTGCGGGGTTATCGGCGGCGAACGTTTCTACACGCTGACGAAGGCGGCGGCGTTTTGCCGTGCGCGCCGCATTCTTTGGGGACAAAGCCATCCCCGCGCATTTGCTGGGGGAGGTGAGGAGAGCGGGCTTTTGATGCGCTCGCTTCGCTGCCTGGAACCAGAAGTCCAGTGGCAAGGCGACACGGGTCCCCGTGTGCCTGCCGTGGAAGGTGACGTGAGCGTGCGGCTGCAACCACTCGTGACACTGGCCGGATCACGAAGTGGCTCTAAACGGCTCTCCGGAGCTGCGCGTAGCCTTCGACGCGTAGCTCCCGTCGCTCCTCCGCTTACGCCATGATGAGAAACTTCTCCCTTCGCCCGGCCGGTGCTGCCATGACACTCGGTGATGATGGTCGGCCGCGTCGAACACGAAGGGGGGGAAACAGGTTTTCCACACCCCTTGTATTGGATTGGATACGCAATTTACTCACTAACCGGAAACAATTTGTGTATGCTAATAAACTCTCGTCGTCTTGCTCCCCGCTCCTTTCCGGTGTCCCCCAACGCACGGTGCTTGGGCCGTTGCTCTTTCTAATCTATATTAACGACCTGCCTAATAGTATCACTACTCATATCCGCCTATTTGCAGACTGTGTAATCTACTGCCCCATCCATAACACATCTCACTCTCGCTTACTTCAAGACGACCTTAAAAGTGCTGAAGCCTGGTGCAACGCTTGGTTAATGTCCCTAAACACCAATAAGACGTCATTACTTTCTTTCCATCGGCGCCAAAACTATCAACCCTTCCAGTATGAAATAAGTTCATCTGAAGTATCATCTGTTTAGTCGTATAAATACCTCGGCATCACATTGTTAACACACTTAATTGGTCAGCACACATAACAAATATAACAAACGAAGCCAATCGCACTCTTGGCTACCTCCGTAGCGACTTGCGACTCCCTTCTGGTTCAATTAAAACATTCACATATCTCACCTCTGTCCGGCCGAAGGTGGAATACGCATGCTCAGTCTGGGACCCTCATCAATGTAACCTTTTTAACACTCTCAAATCAGTTCAGAATCGCGCAGCTAGATTTATTTTTTCGGACTACTCGTATCACACCTGCGTCACTGCACTTAAATCTGAGGCTAATCTTACTAATCTCGAGTCCAGACGAGTCCAGACGTTGAATCTTTAGGATCTGCTTCATTCATATATCCACGGCCCACTTGATGTTTCAGCTGTATTGGCATCTCATCGCTTATCAAGCCCTGTCAACCATTCCAAAGCAGTCTACCCTCCCCCAGCACAGACTAGAGCTCATCTTCGGTCATTCTTGCTGCAAACTGCTCGAGACTGGAACATACTGCCAATCGATAAAGATGGAAGACCTTTTTTCGGAACTGGAACAACCTTATCTACTTTCCGGTCTTCCAGCACAACTCCTGATGACAATGACAGCTGAAAAATATGGCATAAAATCACACTTAGTGTTTTTCGTATTTTTTGTACCTTGGTGTTAATGCCATCGACACCTGCAGGAGATGAAAGCCTTAATGAGTCAATGATTTTCACAATACCGGGAGGTTTAAAAGTGATATCAAGGATAACAGCGTGATCGTAAAGTGGAAAATCTGGTAAAGTGTTAGCAGGTTCTTGCGTGAAAACAGAACTGAATGCATGGTATAGTTCTTCGGCTGTTTGACTAACAGGAATCGAGTGATTACAATGAACATATAATTCTAATGGTTGTGAGCGTTTAGGGTTTACGGAACTACAAAAGTTTTTGGGGTTATGTTTTTACATGGTTGGGAAAACTGATGGATAGAAAATACGCTTTGTTTTGTTACCAAGTGACTCCAACTCTTTTTCCACAGTGTAATACTTTTTCCATGAGCATTGGTTGTTAATTCGTTAATCAGAGCGGAAGAGTCTTTTTTAAGGCGAAAGCCTTTAATGCCTTATCGTTGTAAGCAGCAGTTGTGGACAGAAAATGTCACGCTTTTCAAATGGTCGAAACGGCCGTGACGTCACAGTGCGCGAATTTCAAACGGGGCCAATTGTACTTTACTTAGGAACCATGCAACCAATTGAAGGGATCGTATAGTGATGCTCCAAGTAAGTTGGACTGAGCTTAGTTCATTGCTTACATACCCAATTAACCTAATTAACTTTTCTAGTCAGGCCATATAAATTAATAAAACCGAGTAGGAAATTAGTCGAGCTCGGGAATCGGACCCCGTTCTTCGGCGTGCGAGACGAGCATGCTATCCACTCCGCCATGCCAGCTCGATCATTTGGAATGAACAAAGGCGCGTCTAGTGAATACGGTGTCTTCGCTCACTCCCATCCTCCTCCCTTCCCTTCCGGCGAGGTTTAGGTGTCCACCGAGATATGAGAGACAGATACACTTCCTTTCCTCAAAAACCAATTTACCGACGAGCGAGGCCTAGAACCGAATGGGCAATGGCGTTCTATGGACTCCCTGGCAGCGTTGCAAGATGCCGTCGCGTTCCACTCTTAGAGGCGAAGCTTAACATCTTAACATCATCATCATCATCATCATCATTTATTTGACCCTTAAAGGCCCCTGGGAGGGGGTATTACATAAGGGGGGGGGGAGTAGTACATTCATCATGACTCACATTGGTGGGGAAAAAAGAATTAAAAAAAAGAACAAACAAGAAAACACACACAACAATAGCATAACATCATCAGTGACCACGCTTTAGGTAAAAAAAAATGTGCCCCCCTGAATTTTGAGGGGTGTTCAGCGAGATATGTGAGACAGTTACTGCGTAATTTCCTTTCCTGAAATACAATTTTTATTTCCTTCATTACGGGCCCCCTTTGTCTTCTTTCACTCCCACTTCCTCCCTTCCTCTACGGTGCGGTTCAGGTGTCCACCGAGGTGACACAGAATTACTGCGCCATTTCCTTCCCTCAAAAAGCGATGCGTTCAAAACGCAAGGCGTCGCGCCGAACGGATGGTGGCGTTCCGTCGACTCCCTGGCAGCGCTACAACACGCTGTCGCGTTCCACTCCGAATGGCGAAGCTTGAGCGTCATTAATTAGCAGTTAATTAGAATCCAGGCATTCATCAGTAATTAACCATTAAGTAATGATCTGTCATCACTTAGTAATTAGTACTCAGCCGCCGCGGTGGCTCAGTGGCTATGGTGCTCGGCTGCTGACCCAAAAGACGCGGGTTCGATCCCGGCCGCGGCGGCTAGAATTTCTTTGGAGGAGAAATTCTTGAGGCCCGTGTACTGTGCGATGTCAGTGCACGTTAAAGAACCCCAGGTGGTCGAAATTTCCGGAGCCCCCCACTACGGCGTCTCTCATAGCCTTAGTCGCTTTGGAACGTAAACCCCATAAAACCAAACCAAACCTAATTAGTACTCAATTATATGGGACGCCACCAGTGGCACAAAAGCAACGAAAGTGGTTCGGAAAACGCTTTCGCCTCTACGCACTTTCGACAGTCAAAGTGACCCCTGAATTTTTTTTTCTTGTTGAGACGTTGCAGCCTGCGGTTGAACAATGGCGATGATTGTTTATCGGTTACAGTGATAGTGGGTATGTACGTTTTTATCAGCTCATGCATTTTAGTCTTGAAAAGTAACCAGTTGGTCTCAGCGGAACGTTTTGGAAAGTCCTCAAGAAGCCAGACGGAAAATTTCTCAAGTGCAGTATTGATTGCGGAATATTATCCTTTGCCATATAATGTTATTGTTTTCATTATTCTTGGCGTACGTGATAGATGGCAATGGAGCGAACCGTGCACGATGGAGTTGTCACTAAGACATGGTAAATGTGTGAGCGAAGAGAACTTATCGGAGTCAGAGGTAAGGATCAGATCGAGTGTATTAGACGAGTTGTTGCTATGACGTGTTGGTTGGGAGACTACTTGCGTTAGTCCGAAGGTTAGGCACGTGTTTACGAAGTCACTTTCAATAATATTCGTTGATAGTGTTTTGGCGAGAATAGACCAGGTAATAGCGGGGAAGTTCGTCTCCCAACAGTAGATTAGGTGACGGACGGTGCGTTGCAGTTTCGCAAAGAACTGCGTGGAATTCGGCGAAAAAGGAACGTTGGCGTCGGACGGGGTGGTGATAACAGGCGCCGATTAATATAGGCAGGTAAGATGCTTTGGAAATAAGAAATATAATTTCTAGGGGCGATGATATTTTTAATTCGATGCATTGAAGATTTCGGTGGGCTTCCTTTTTACCTTAAAATGGGCAAATTGAATAATTATTGATCGGTTTCGGTCGTGCCCCAAACTTTCCCAGCCTGTGAGCTCTTTCAATATCTAGGGGTGCAAGAGTGGTGTCTAACTGCGGGCTGTAGTGTTGGATTATGAGAACATCTGACTGTACCCATGTTTCCCGCTCGTCATCTTTATGGCAAAAAAAAAACAGGTTTGATCTGCGCTACCTGTCCTCCGAATCATCAAGTATGCTTTTAATAGTAGCAATCTACTCAAAATTCTGTTCGGAGAGCGCCTCTACTTCGTTCACCTGATTCTTTATAGCTGTTATCGATGAACAGTTGGCTTGAATTTTTGCTAGTCGGTTTTTAATTTCTTCAAATGCTTCGTCACTTTGGGAAAGCCTGAGGCAGATAGCCTTCATTTCTGTGATAAGTGAGGCTTGACCGGCTGGGATTTTGTCGCGTGCTTCGATAACGCCACCTTCACCGGAATGAAGGGTGGGGGACCGGGGTTTAGTTCAGTATTGCATAAGATTAGTAACTGCTTTATTACATGGTACATATTAGAGGCAATATGAATGCAACACATTGAGCCGCCGCGGTGGCTCAGTGGCTATGGTGCTCGGCTGCTGGCCCGAAAGACGTGGGTTCGATCCCGGCCGCGTTGGCTGAATTTCTTTGGAGGAGAAATTCGAGGCCCGTGTACTGTGCGATGTCAGTGCACGTTAAAGAACCCCAGGTGGTCGAAATTTCCGGAGCCCTCCACTACGGCGTCTCTCATAGCCTTAGTCGCTTTGGGACGTTAAACCCCATAAACCAAACCAAACCGAATGCAACACATTGGTTTGGCAGCACTAGTAAACCAGCATACCGCGGGCTTCGTGCAAATAAGGAGTATTGGGAATTTACCTACAGCAAGAACAAGCGTCGCAGGTGAGAAGCGGTCGCCATGGTTGGGGCGCTGCCAAGCCAATAGAGCGCGGCAGCGGCTGGTGTCGCGTTTTTACATCCGTCAGGTGCGGAGGAGGTTGATCGCAGGTGACTAATCATCATCGGAGGTAGCGGTGATAGCCTGGGGGCACTTACATCCGGCGGTGGTGCCGTTCACTGGCGCATCACTGTCGCTGACGTGAGGGTGGCGGGCGTGATGCAGTGCTGCCGCACATGTTAGGCACCGCGCCGTGCCGGCGTCCAGGCCGGCATCCATGAAGGCCTTCCAGTATCCTTCCAGTCGTCGCACAGGCCGTTGCACAGACCGTTACATTGCAAGAGGCAGACGGACACCTGCAGCAAGAACAAGCGTCGCAGGTGAGATGCGGTCGTCATGGTTGGGGTGCTACCAAGCCGGATTCAGCACAGGTAATTTCTTTTTTAGGGCTATCATTTTTATGCCACGGCAACGTTACCCGTAAATTATTGTGCGACCACCGACCTGCAAGCGCTAGAACTTGTGTACGCGCCGCAACCACGTTTTTTTATTTTCCTTCAAGGGTGCTTGCAATTTCGAATGGCAATCCATTCGCGCCAACTGCACAGTGGCGATTAGAAACTACGCCGCCAGCCCAGGAGAATAGAAAATAAGTATTATGCGGGTTCCAGCTGCCCCCAAGCTCAAAAGTATAAATAGGCCCATGGCGTACTTGCATTAGAAAAAAAAATTAGGCCTATCAACCGGAATCCTTTCTGGTTAACATCCCTGCCTTTCCCCTCTCTCGATATATATCTATCCATCAATTAAGCTTACCTTTCTCAACTCCAGAAGCCAACAAGAGTTCTTCGTACATAGTGACCCGGCTTAACCGTCTCGAGATATATGTCAATCGCCGGAGACATGTTCAGTTGGAAAACCACATTAAGACTGTCGCCAAGCGTTGTCGAAGATCTTTGGAGATTAACACACTGACGACAACGAAGCGACTGCAAAGACTGCCGCACTGCGGCGTACCGCGATGACAGAAGTAACACGCGCGGCGCACCCGGCGGACGGATGGAAACTAATGCTGACAACAAACTTTTTTAGGCCAAGCTTACATGCACAGATTACAATTATTCGTGGGAAATACGCGAATGCTTAATTTACTTGCAATTTCTTTCGTCGGCGTTCTCGCAGGCCTCGCGTCCATCCGACCAACTCGAACCATGCGCCAGAAGAACGTGCGCGAAAAGGACGACGAAATAAAAACGACGCAGACAGGCAGGCCCTCACCGCATACATGTATATTAAGGCGAAAGCCTTTAATGGCTCATACTCCTGGCCATGACTAGCCATTACTAGTAACCAGTCGTGACTAGCTAGTCATTAACCAGTCATCATCTAATTAGTCATAACTAATTAGTCAAGTCAAGTCAACTTTATTCCAGACATGTAAACAAAATCTCATGGCTGAGGAGGAGGGAAGAAAGGCCGCAATATTGTGGGTTGAGAACGTTCCCTTCCCCATTAACCACTCATTCCTAGTCATTAACCAGTCATTAACAAATTAGCAATAACTAGTTAGTCATCAACTAAGTAGTCCTGACTAACTATATGCACTAACCAGTCATGAGTAGTTAGTTGTAACTGATTAGTCATTAAGTAATCATGACTAGGTTGTCATGGAAAGGCTTTCGGCCGGCGGATTTTAGACCGGCACAGTGCCCCCTGAATTTTGTAGTCGGGGTGTGTTATACGAATATTCTGCGAACGTACCGGATCGTGCACGGTGGCCAAAGAGTTGCCAAGCAATATGACCAACGGTCGTTCTATTTAATTGCATGCAGCACGGTATTCAAATTATTTCCTATCAAGGAAGCAGGGTGCTGGCCAAGTATGATGGCCACCGAGAGAATTCCTAGACGTGTTCAATGATAAGGCATCGGCCAGTGCTGCTTAGGAAGGGTTAGTGTGACGCCACGTCATGTTATTGGGTTTCTTTAGCGTATTTCCAACTTTTACTCGAAGTAATAGAAACGTTTACCTTTCAGCTTTATGACAAGGAGTTTGAAGATTTCATACACATGGAAAACGACACTACGGTCGAGGAGCACAGTAAATTTAACCTCATCGTTGACACTGATACTGAAAGTTTGAACCCACCTTCAACATCAGCAGGAGTGAGGTAAAAAGCAAACATTTTTTTGTTTGCAACGTGGCCTTTTTCCACTGCGCAGAATGATAGCAGTGATAATTTGGCGTAATTTCGTGCATGCAGCGTTAAAACTACCGACCGTTCATTTTTTTTATTAACTTCGCACTAAACAGGCAGGAGCCGCAGCCCCTCAAATTGAAAGGCAATTACTGTCTGCCAGAACTGACTTACCTGCTGAAAGGTCAGCTGGATGAAATTGCTGGAGGGCAGACAATCACTTCTGATATGCGGCAGAGCATCATTCGCTTGATGCACGCCGATCTTCTGTCGTATGGACCATACGTATAATAATTTTGTTATGCTTACATGGCACGTCTGCAGGGTTTGCACAGTTGAGCCAAGCATACGGTCATATTCCATCTGGCAAACGTGTGGTAAAGATTTCAGAGTATCAAGACCGATATAATGTGTGCCAAACCCGGACAAAAAAGATAAGCCACTGATCAAATAAAGGGATCTGTTTTAACAACAAATGCATATTTAGTTGCTGCGAATGATAGTCTTAGTTTCTTTAATTAGTTTTTAAATATTTTATTTCACGAGATCCGCACTCTTTGCATTAAATTTTCCACAAATGCAACTTATTTATTTTAGTTCACATTGTCATGAATAACTTCTTTCTCTTCCTGTTTTTCTGTTTCACCAGGGACTTTATACAGTTTTTAAAAATACCCTTTTTGAGTTAGAAGAACGTTTTTGTCGGCCTAGCATTGTCCATGTTATATTACAAAATAACACAGCAAAGACGTGATAACTTGCAGAATGGTTAACTGATATTGAAAACTTTTTACTGTTACTATCAGGCTCCTTAATCATTCACTGCCGCGTTGGCCGTCGTAGGTAATGTCCAGATCAGTTTTTAGAACTTTGAAAACGCGGTTGCCCTCGGTGCTGCGGCCCAACGAATTTTCGCTGCTCAGACGAGTTACGTGCACCGAAGAGGCTGCTTTTCCGCGAGCTTCTTGAAAGCGCATGTGTTTTAGCGCCATGTAGCGAAGATTTGTTGGGCCGCAGCGCAGAGGGTACCCCCATTTTCGACATTCTAAAAACTGATATTAGTTAACTGGCCTGCTAGTTAGCGGACCTTAGCCACATGCAGTCTGATGTACGTACAACACTGTTCACAATGCTGTGCTGAAAAAGGCGCTCTTCTCAATCAAAAAACCTATTTTTTATTACTGTGCACAGTATTAGATGTAAACGATACACGCAGAGAACTAGGAGGGAAAGTTGATGTTTCTTTAAAATATATACCGCTGCGTATACAAATAAATCAGAATAATAACACTCTGTAAATGGTGCATTTGAAATCTTTCAGCTTGTGCGATGCTCATAGAGTTACTGGTATGGGGCAAGATTTTGAGTATTTTACTTCTCTGTATTGTCACTAGAAAACTGCATGCAACAGTCTCAATAACTGTGCTCCGCATATGCACTTATTTTGACACACCAGGTACCCAGTGAGCATGTATGCCGGGGCGCAAAAGCGCCTCGTTTTTAAATACCCTGCTCTTCAGGACAAGACCGGAACTGGTTATGTAAGTAAGTCTTGGAAAGTAAAAGCTTGAAATATTTCAGGATTTTCAGCAATTTTTGTTGTAAACCACTTTCTCTGATTAGATTTCATGACCGTTTTTCCTGTGGGCTTTGGGAGGCCTGTTCTTATCGGGAGAGATGTGATTTTTGATTCCTTTTTCTTATATCGCCAGGGGTCCTGGCAGATGGCTCTGAAGAGCCGCACAAAAAATGAAATACGAAAAATTGTCCGCCTTGAAGGAGAACAGGCTAAGAGAATGAAGGTAAAAAGCAGACGACTTGCCAGCAGCAAGGGAGCGAGGAGGTCATTATCAAGAGTGGTGAGAAATGGCTCTGTTCCCGTTCAGTAGAAACATAGTATGCCTTACTTGACTTCAAACCGGTGACGGACAGAAAAGCGAATAAGCTGCAGTCAATTTTTGGTGTTCGTGGCGGCTCTTCAGACTAGTACATCAAACGTGCTGATTTGACTGAGTACCTCGTTTCAGAGATACTTTTGGCCTAATGCTTTTTACCTGCTATTTCGCATTGCCATCAAGAGAAGGACGCCCTGCTAAACGACGGGGAAGACGATGTGACAGTCCATGCCCATATCGAATACACGAAGAAAGAAATAAAAAAAGGAAAAAAAGCACAGAACGCAGAATACCTGCGAGACGCCATGCACCGGATATATACTGAGCGAAGGAAATGAATAAAAACTGCCAACGCCACTGTGCAAGATGCAATTGCAGAGTACTCGGCATTAGCGGATGCTGAAGAGGTATGCAAGAATTTATCGACATCTTCAAAGCAAATGTTGAAACATTTCGTTTCATTTCAGTTGGAATTAACCAGTATCAAGATTCGAATGTAACTTAACTATTACCTCGTGCAGTGTAACGATCCGAAGCGAACAGGTTGTGATATTTAGGTTGGCACCCTTATAATTTTCAGCTGCGCAAGGAGTTCATGCGGCTGTCCGAGCAATACGCGGAAAAAATATTTTGAAATTTTTGAATGCTCACGCAGAAGCCCTGTACCGCAAAGTCCTGAAGAGCAAGAGTGCTTCGGGCGTTGTTCACGATTATGAGATAGCTTGCGTGAGTGCGCTGAAAGAAGATATAAAAAATGTAAGTGCCGCATTTTCTCGACTGAAATGCAGCTGATCCACATTTCATATTTTTATTGACTGTTAAATTCTGTATTCCAGACGGCTTCGCCAGCACGGTGTTGAAATTGATCCCATTCCTAGTTAAGGAGAACCCGAAGCGGCTGTTCTGTTAGGTAAAGTTGGGTGTTGCTTTCGAAGCTTAGGATCATGCTAACAGCTATCTTTCTCTTTCATTCCAGTGCAGGGCCACGACTGCCGCTATCCGTCCGTATACGAGTGCAAGCCGTTCGCATTCGAGCCCTGTGCTGCTGCAGTAGAACGGTTCTGAGTGCAGGGGGGCTGACTTCGTCGCTACCATCTCTTGTGTGCTGGACATGTGCTGGGTCTTTGACATACATAATAGAAGCGACCTGAGACAGACATTTGCGGTGTTAGAGGATGCAATTTTTCTCCCCGCATCACTGACGCTCATGGTCGTGGCCACTTGGCTAATCACCACTTTCAAAGACCAGCCATGAGATCGTGTCCATATTACTCTGAGCATCACAGTAAATAAAACCTATGGATATTCTTTTCGACACGATGCATCATATTTTATTGCTGTCCTGCTTTGGACAACACGCGCGACTTGAATGTTGATAAACTAAATTAAACGAAGCTGGTGATCGCGCCAAAAAAAGAGCATGACATCTGACGCGAAGATAGCCACGGCCGCATATTCAGTTGCCGGCGGAATTTCCAGAAGCATATAAAAAAAAAGGAGCCAAATGTGGTGCCTCCCCGTGCACAGAGCCTGTGGTTATGCAGCGCCGAAGAGCCGAGGTGGCCTTGAAAACAACCCGTCAAGCCGGCCTGAACAGTGTTCTTTCACAGCATGGGTGCGTTTAGATAATAGGAGACTACTGCGGACCGCTGCGGGCATTGCTAGAAAAAGAAGAGCGAAGAAAATCAAATTTTTTCAAACATTTTACTTTTTTTTGTCATCACGTGACCGAAGCTGTATTTTGGCGGTATTGGAAGCCGAAGCCGAAGCCAAAGGTAATTTTTGCCGCCGTCATGGCCGCTGTGTACGTCAGGCACATTTCGACGTTTGCACAGTCTTCGTTCTAGTCCTATCGTGTCCATTGTGATGTGCAGACCACACTGGTGAGGGATTTTTGGAACGCGGCGTGTCGGCAGTGGTGCGTCGGACAGCGGAGCGCCGTACGTGCCAGCCCCGCGTTGCGCGTGGGCGCGTGCGAGTGGTGTGCGCGAGGCAGGCACGAGGAGCATCCACGACAGGACCAAATTGTCGCGAATCGGGTGGACGCGTCCCCGACTGGTGAAGGGGAACGCTTTCGCGTGCAGGTTCGAAGCAAGGAACAAAGAAATCAAACAAAACAAAACGAAGCCGTGTTTATATTTTAAAGGAAAGGAGCCAATGAAAGGAACGAAAACACTAAGGAAAACACACACTAGACACACGTAAAACACAACAGATAAAAAGGAGAGCGTTCACCGGCTACACAGTGTCCCAGGTGGTGCGGGAATGCCTTGCAGGTAGCACAGACGCGGGTTGGCGAGTTGCGATGCGTCGCTGGCGTTGCGTTCAGGGAGGCGGTTGTAGAGAGCCAGGAGATGAGGAACGGCCCTTATAAAAATTTTGGGTGTGTGTCTGATGAGAGTCTGATGCTCTTTCACAATAACATCACCAGAGTCTCTTCTGAGTTTCAAATGAATTTTCTTCTGAGTTTCTTCTCTGTGTCTAAAACAAATTGGCCACCGTGTTTCTGGTTGGTACTTAATGTGTGCATTTCTTCTGAGTTTTTCATGAGTATTGGCCAATGAGTGTCTGCTGGTTTTCACTTTGGTTTTTGATGTGATTTTGGTTGCCGACACTACATGCAGTTGGTGCCAGTATTTTTACTTACAAAAAGCAAACAGAGACATTGCATTCCATTAAAATGTAAATTTTTTTTTATTTATGCCACAGCTCGGAAGCCATTTGCATGCATGCCTGTTTCCTATGCTGTGCAAGGAAATAAACTTACTTTATTTCTCTGCACAGCATAGAAGACAGGCTGTTTTTGAGGTGAAGGGGAGTTGTCGTGAAGTGGGCACATGTGTAATTTGAAAAACACCAAAAGATATCGGTTTGTATAACATGTTCACAGTACTTCAATAAATTCAAGCTTGTAACCATTTGAACTCATAACAAACTCATCATTCTTCAAAAAGGTCAAATAAACGTGAGCATTTACTCATTTCTGCTGGGCATATGCCCATAAGAGCACTATTGCAAGTTGCACAACCCCACAAGATTTACGACAGAATATGTAGAAAGTAAAGTGATTTAATGAACTGTGTTACTTGATGGCACGTCTTCAATAACCCCCATTTTCATTGTAAAATACTAAGTACAGCCAGTAAGACAGACATGCATTAAACTGCAATCCTGCCAACTGTGTGTTATTCGATGTTCCCAGATAACTCTAGGGGCAAAAAAGGAAATAATAGTGCTGAGCCAAACCAGCTGCATACTGACGACATCCGGCTTGCGCAACTCAGGCTGTTTTTGTTTTGTAACTAATTAATTAGTTAATTGAGATAATTTTCCTAATTTGCTGAATAGTAATTTTAGAAGAAAGATGTCAATGATAAAGATGAAAAGCACCTTGAGAAACTCCCGATTCCTTGTTTTCCGCTAGGGTAAGCCTCACCTGTATCGTTTTTTCTAGCAATAAATAAATCCCGCGAAATACGAATTAACCCACGTGATCAGCGCGTATGCGCAACGCTATTCTGCTGCTCTCAGTCGTGGCCCCTATGAACTAAGCTGGCTTGTGGCGGCGGCCCCGTTGCTGTGGCCCAGTTGCTGTGAGGTGGTTGCGACGCTGGCGTGAGCCAGTTTGCGAACATAACGGTGCAAGTTGAAGTAAGCGCGCCACACACTCTCAGTGCGATAAAGAAGGCCAAAGATGAAAAAGCACAAATCCGACTCGTTTTATTCGCCTCTGAGAGGAAAATCAAGATATTCAAGATAAGTAAAATACGTAATCCAGATCGGCAAGGGTGACAGTGGAATAGTGGCTCAAATGGCCACGTGCAATCTTTCACTGAAAGTTCCTTTTTTTCCCCAGCGTGCACTTTCACAACACGTGCTCAAACAGGTCACCTTCTGCTGCAATGCAGCACTGGCATCTTCTCATAAGGCTTCCTGTCACTGCCTTGAGCACTGTCGCTAGAATGTTGCGGCAGGCTTCAGTTTATCTTTTCCTGTAAGGCCTGTGGAGTTGTCTTTCCGCGGTGTAGACTAGGTCCCCAATATAGCCCCGCAAAAAAATCAACCGGGTTGAGGTCAGGTGACCTTGCCGGCCACAGGACGGGTCCGTGCCTCCCTATCCACTGTCCTGAGAAGGTACTATCAAGCCATGCTGTGCTTGTTCACAGCAGTGGGTTGGAGCCCTGGCGTGCTAAACCACATCGGGCCAATTGTGCCAGTGGCACGTCACTGCGAAAGTCTTCAACCAGCCCCTTTAGGATCTCACTCATGTACCTCTAGCCGGTCAGAGTGTTGTCAAAGAATAGTGGGCCAAAACTGTGCTCCCATAAATGCTGCACCAAACATTAAACGACCACTGATATTGGTGGCGGGATCTTCGCAGCTAGCAGGGATTTCGCTCACTCCAGTAGTGCGCATTGTGGACATTCACTTGGCGATTCCGAGAAAAGCTTGCCTCGTCAGACCACAGTACCTTGCTGAGGAAGTCATCATTCTGCTCCTGCTGAATCAAAGTCCAATTTCCAAAGTTGAGTCTATTTTTCAAGATCCCTCGGCTCAAGGTACTGATGTAGCTGGCGATGATAGGGATGAAGTCCAGCTGTTTTCAAATTCCTCCAGGCAGTTGATTTAGGCACTCCAGTCTCTGTACTCGTTACACACGCTAGTGTGAGAATTAGCCGCCATAAAAGAAAAAACGTCGGAGTGCGCCTCATCAATTATGGCTGAAGCTTTCTTCCTTTTTCTTGTAAAGCTGCCGCCCGGCTTGTAGGTGTTCACTACTGTCACTGGGCTTGGTCGTGTTCCAGGGTGCTGGCTTTGAAATATTCTTGCAGCCTGGCATCTTTGTCTGCCTGCAGCTCCAAGGGCAAGGATCATGTCGGCTTTTTCCTCGTTAGAATAAGGCATCTCCAATTTTCCCACACTTCAAATGTCAACAAACGACTGCCTATTTAACGCTGTCACGAAAGCTCACGCACGTCAGTTGCTTCCCCGTTGGTCTTTCTTTATCGCGCTCAGTGTGTGTGGCACGCTCGCTGCAACTTGCACCGTAATGCGCGCAGACTGGCTCGCTCAAGCATCACAACCATCATCAACATATCGGCCTTCCGCAGCAATGGGGCCGCCGCGCCACGCCAGCAGCTTAGTTCACAGGGGCCACGATTGAGAGCAGCATAACAGCGGCACGCTAATGCGCTGATCATGTGGGTTTATTTGTATTTCATGGGCTTTCCTAATTGCTAGAAAAAAAAACGATACACGCGAGACTTACTCCAATGGAAATCAAGGAATCAGGGGGTTTCGCAAGGTGCCCTTCATCTTTCTCATTGACATCTTTTGTCTAAAATTACTATTCAGGAAATTAGGAAAATTATCTTAATTAACTAATTAATTAGTCACGAAACAAAAATAAAGTTGCACAAGGCGGATGTCGTCAATATGCAGCTGGTTTGGCTCACCTAGCACTATTATTTCCTTTTTTACCCCTTGGCTAAAGTTATCTGGGACACCCTGTATACCTAGACAATGGCGACACATTATTTACCAAATGCACAAAAGTATACAAAAAGCTTCCATTCCTATGCAGCACCTTAGCTGGCAGCTACACATGCAGATATACAGACAGAAAATATTAACAAATAAGTAAGATATTTTGTCATTTCTGATTAAATCTGAAGTACTTACCAATAACCGCATTGACCTTGACTGGGTCCAGGGCTTCCTTTATGGGGCCTTCCTTTTTTGAATTCGTCCCTTTTCCATAAAGGGACTTGCCTCTCAGCTCATCGAGCGAGAACACTGCCTTCAGGAGGTGACGAGCAAATTTCGCTGGCGCCGTTGGGCAGTGAGCGTGGAGGCGGCTCATGACCGACTTCTCGACCATGACGCCACCTCCAATGTTGACCTACGATAAGATAAACAAATTGAGCAAAATTAAAAAATTCCCCATTCACTGCACTAACAAAATATAGATTGATAACCAACATTTGGTAAGCTCTAAACAACAGGAATGAGCTTACTACAAGTGTGTTAATACTTTGCAAATACACAAAATGAGGGAAGTAAAAGTCTGGCAGTACCTGACCTAAACACATCCTTCTGCAGGTTAACAATAGGTACCAAGACACAGCGATAAAAGTATGCCGAATTTAAATTTCGACTACCTGGAGTTCTTTAATGTGCACCGACATCTCACAACTACATGGGTGCCTTGCTTTTTGCCTCCATCCAAAAGCAGCCACCGCAGCCGGGACTGAACTCGTGCTTCCGGGGTTAAGCAGTTGAGTGCCCTAACCACTGAGCCACCACAGTGGGGCAACAGAAAACAAGTGAATATTACGTGGTAAGCTGGTTAACAAATTTATAATAGTGAACTTGTTACCTATTGCAGTTAGGCACGAAGTTGCACTGAAAACATGTAGCCAGACATGATTAAAATCATGACGTTTTAGAATGTCAACAATGCGATTACCCTGCACGCCATGGCACAACTTTTTGCCACTGTGCACCTTTCTCAAACCGAATGCGTTTTCATTGGGCCACAAGGTGACGTAAATCACTACATGTCACTCTGTGGCGCAACTGTAATGTGCCCTCTCCTGGGTAGGTTGAAGAAGCAAGCAATGGCGAGCGCTGCAGTGCAGGCAGGCAAGAGCAGGTCATGTAGCAGCTTTGCAGCAGAGTGACATGTAGTGATTTACGTCACTTCACCATGCGTTCTTTTCAAATAGGGCACCCGATAGACGAAATTTATTCAGCCGCAGCAGCAAAAGTGCGCATTTTCACAAGTTAAAAAAATGATATGGCTAATACTAACGACTGGTTACAAATCACCAATTACATCGAAGCACCGAAGTGTTACTGTTAAAAGTAAACTATCAGAATTATTCAGCCAGCTTACTTATTAGCATGACTCATAATTTTTCTGATGTCAGCCAACACTTGCATCGCAACACCAATAAAGCCATCTTGCCATCCCAAAAACCTATTTTTAATATTCTGCTTGATCTTCACTTAAACAACCCCTGCAACGGCGGCTAAGCATTCTGCATCAATTTCACGTTCCCTAGGCCATTTGTATTCAACTGCCTATCCTCCTCTTCTGCTGGGTGTAAGATGCAGCAGGCATAATGAGTCAGCAACTAGCATTCCTTGTAACGCATGCTGTCACCCTGATTATACACTGCCAACAAGCACTGCTGTGGCATATACAAATATTATTTTGTGTATCAAAGCAAAGGTTGAAAACTCTCTCCAGGGACATTCTCCAAGAGCTACCCATTGCAGCTTGAGATGACAGGCCATGCACAATTTTTACAGCAAACTGGCGAACTGCAAGATGACATTGCGAATCATTTTTGCCGGCTCTAGCACATACTTTGCATTTTTGTCCTTGAGAGTGCAACACTACAACTGTTCATTCCAATAGAAAGAGAGGTTACCATTTCTGCTGCGGTTTCAGGTGGCGCTTCAAGCTGAGATGTTAGTTTTCTCAACTTTTTTACCATTTTGTAGGAATCTAAAAAAGAAGAGAGGGGGGATTAAACTTCCAACAGACACACAGTGCAACATTCTGAGAAATCACTCCCAGGTGGAGTTGATTTCGTAAACTATAATGTGCCAGAAGTTGTGGGTCGAATAGATTCAAGCTCTGGCTCAGGAAAATTTGGTATACCAGTAGAACGAAGTCCACACAGGAAGCGAACAATGCAACTTCCACCATGTTTAGAAGCGGAGTGACAGGCAAGAAGCCCTCACTCTCTGGAACGTAGAGATTCTCAAGAAAATCCAATACTGGTTTAACTTGACCTGTCATCGATGGTAACATCAGCGGAATTATAAACACACACAAAAAGGTACGACAAGGGACAGCGCTGACACTAACAACACCTGTATTAAGGAAGAGACAACACAGATAGGGCCAAGAGAACTTCTTTCTTGTGTTATGCAACATGGTTCTCTCGCAACTCACGAGTATCGGCAAAAGTAGAGACAAACTGGTGTGCAAAATTAAGGAGGCAGTGGCGATTAACCATGCTGGTCAGAATGGTGTAAGCACACCATTTGTCTCTTTGACATTAAAAGAATTGGAGTTTTTGTGCCGCAATTGAACAAAGAAGATGCAGACGATCTCTTTCGCCTCCTCGAGACGTAACACAAGGAAGAAGTTCTCTTGGCCCTATTTATGTTCTCCCTTCCTTGATACAGGTGTTGTTAGTGTCAGCGCTTCACCTTGTCTTGCGTTTTCTGTGTGTGTTCATAATTCTGCCGACGGTATCATCAATCAAGAAAATCTTCAAGCTTTACCCCTCTTCGAAGGGCGAATCGAATAGAGGTGGGACCACTCTCAGTTAAGTTTGAGTTGAGGCGTGTTTATGAATACAGGTTTAGGTTTAGGTTTATGGGGTTTAACGTCCCAAAGCGACTAAGGCTATGAGAGACGCCGTAGTGGAGGGCTCCGGAAATTTCGACCACCTGGGGTTCTTTAACGTGCACTGACATCGCACAGTGCACAGGCCTCTAGAATTTTTCCTCCAAAGAAATTCTAGCCGCCGCGGCCGGGATCGAACCCGCGTCTTTTGGGTCAGCAGCCGAGCACCATAAGCGCTGAGCCACCGCGGCGGCGTTGTTTATGCATACAGTGTTAAACTTCCCTGTGCTGTACACAATAAATAAATATCAGTACAACATGGAAAACCTAAAGGCAGATCCAAAGAATGGGTGAGAAAAACAGCAATGAGATTAACAGAACAAAGCGCATGTAAGATAGAGAGGAAACATACTGGCAAAGCATGAGAACTCTGTTATTAACTCAATTGCTTAGCGGGCAAATGCCACATGTGACAGCAATTAGGTAAATGAAAAATCAAGATGAAATGACCAGCACAACATGCATCTCACAAGCACACCGTTCTTTTCTTTTGGTTTTATGGTTCTGCTTCACAACCCCGCAAAAGGATCGTTTTTTCTAGGGCAGCACATTGGCAGTGGTCATGACAGCGCAAACCTAAATGTACAGGTGGCAAGTGAGTGGTTTAACTATTTATCTTTTAAGGCATTTACAGGTGATGGCAATGAAATATGGCAATCTAGAACTGAGCAGCAACACAAGTAACGTGGGTGGAGACTCATGTGATTGTTGCACTTGTCACTTAAAACAAATTTACATGACAGGCCAAATCACAAAATTCTAGAGAGGACAAAACGTAACATGACTCAATACTAGTGGCCCTGCTTCTCCCCTCGCAGATTTTGGCGAAGGTCTGCTGCATTTCAAGAGAAAATACAACTTCTCAGCGTAGCAACAGTTCTCTGCAGCAGAAGAAATATAAAAAAGAGGAAACTAGCCTTTCTTCCTGTTATAAGTAAGCCGGCCTATAAACGAGCATTCCATCTTTTCCCCTGGAGACAGAATACTGGGGCCTCCAACACAAATTCCCGACCCCACTTCTAATGCTCGAGTAAAACACAGTGGCAGAAAAAATGATTGCTATCTTTCTTTTGTGGGATTATGAAAAACATCGCAGTGGAGAGCTCCAGATTAAATAAGACCACCTGAGGTTCTTTGATGTGCACAGACACAGCATGGCACATCAGTCCACAAAAAAAAAACAGCATCAGTTTTAATCTCACTCTACGCAGCTCTCCTTTCATTACAAGAATTCAGGTTTGAATGTCCACTCACAAAAACCCTCACTAAGTCAATCCCCACAGAAAAGAGCCAAGTAGCAGCGGCCACTGACTGAATAAGTCATTGCAACCAATATAATAGGGGTATCAAACCAACAGTTCAAGAACACAACACAAATTTCGGTACAATTTCGTATAAAATTTACTGTGCAATAGTGCCCTATGCATCATTTTTTTTACAAAATATATATGCAAGTATTCTTTCCTGTTCAACACATACAGGACAAAATTAGTTTGTGTACAGTAATGACAAAAGCGACCATGGAAAGCATGCTAAAAGGACTTCAACTTGTAATATGAAAGCCACCCTTACCATAGTTGTTCTCTGCCACCCTCAGTCGCTCCTCAAGCTGCTCCGTATATTTTTTAAGCTGCCTCAGCTCCTCTGCAGCACCGCAACAGGCCCCTACAGAGGCAGTAGTTTTCATCAGCTTTTTTACTTGTTCCTTTCATTTTCAAGCAATTAGCCAAGTATTACTGAGCTACACTGGCACTTTAGATAGTGGATCACAAAGAGCACGAATGCCTGTGTGTTGAGTGTACAGACAAAAGCACCGCTGAGCACTGACTGCTAGATTCGAGCCTTCGCTATTGGCAACACAGCAGCCACCATTGTCAGTCGCCGCAAACACGCCATGCAGCATGACCTCGGGGCGAACTTGTAAATTGGGAGTGGTGGTAATGTGTTTGTAAAGGTAATCTGGACACTGACATTTTCTACTCATTACTTCGTCGAAAACCCTATTGTGAAAACCGGTGAACTCTAGAAAGAAACCAGCATGTTTTTCACAATGTTTTTTGCTGGGGATGCCCGTGGTTGGCTAGATTCATTGGAACTGCAGTGGGAATATGCTCTTTCCGCTAGCACTGGGCCCATAATCAAGTATGACACTAGAATGCTGGACCACAGTGGCACTGGGTTTTGCAATGGAGAGTGGCATCTAGTCACAAACAAGTCACTGGTAAGGCCGCAATTGGAATATGCGACCGCATATCCGCAACAGGTTTACCTGGTGGACAAGTTAGAAGGAATACAAAACCACACAGCAAGATTTGTTTAAAAACAGTACTCTAGACATGTAACTAAATAAAGAAGCACATCAGATTAGAACCCCTATAGAAAAGGCAACAGAAGCAAGGGCTTAAACTTCTTCACACAATATACACCAACAGGCGTTGAAAACGAAAAATACCTCCAAGCACCCCACCACACTTCAAACAGGACAGGACAGTTTTAAAGTACGTTAATTAAGTTACCCCGCAGAATGAACTATGTGAAAGCATACATTTTTTTCCTGGTGTATTTCTGACTGGAAATAATTTCCCATCGAATGTGTGCGTGCTGATTGAGATGCCTTTTTGGCTTAATCAATCATTCATTCAAATCAAGCACAGTAGACTGAATTCCGTTGTTCATTCTTTTTGGTTAATCTGACTGGTTTTGTTACACTGCTTCCAAGTCCTCCCTTCTTTCATGTAATTTTATTATTCAGCTCACCGCTTTAATACAGAACCCACTCCTTTGCTATGATGATTCGGCGCTGTAGGGTGTACTGTAAACAAATAAATAAAAATTGCATCCGATCGACTCACCTTTTGTTTCTTCCTTGCCGGCTCGGCAGAGGTCTGAGGCTGCTCCACCGTGTCCGGACCTGTATCGTACAACAAGCAGATAATGTACATAATACTTGCCTTGGCCGTGTAAATGTTTGCCGAACTAAAGGTATTGTAAGTATACGTACTCAACACCTCAGCAGCTGCGGCGGGATCCGCGGGGATTTCAACGTCCTCGGCGCCTGTGTGCACAATTGCCAGATATCGCACAATACCGTATTTACTCGCATAATGCTCGCACCCCCCACATTGCCTATCGAAAATTGGAATTTTTTTTTTCCTCGCTAAATCATCGCATCCCCAACATCACTCGACAGAACTAAGGAAAAGTGCATGCACTATCAAAATATAGCATTACCAAACTAATGATAAAAGGACTAACAGATACAAAGGAGCGGATGACCCAGCTACAGCCTAAGACAACTACAGCAGATGCATGGAGCATGATTGGCGCTGACGTGGTCGTGAAGAGTTTCAAGAAAACTGGCATTTCCAACGCCCTGGACGCGACAGAAGACCACTTGGTGTGGGACGAAGATGAAGAGGGTGAAGCTGAGGAAGCCGACGAAGCAGCGACCAGCGACAGCGATGGCAATGTCGACGTGGACTCCGCGGACTCTGAGTGATGGTGATGTTGCGGGCGGCCAGCCTTCGCAAATAAAGTGTTTCTGCAGCTAGTGTTTGTCGTCTCTGTGGTTTTATTACAAACGTAAGTCCTGCTTGGAATTGAAGTTTTGGTTAAATTTACAATAGCTGGCTTGAGAACCCCGGTTCACAGCCTATTTACATTTGCTTTCAGCACTCCAAAGCATTGTTAAAAAATTTTCCCCGCGTAATTA
Organism: Amblyomma mixtum; assembly: GCF_055824585.1. Classification (NCBI taxonomy): domain Eukaryota; kingdom Metazoa; phylum Arthropoda; class Arachnida; order Ixodida; family Ixodidae; genus Amblyomma; species Amblyomma mixtum. The sequence goes on from NC_143014.1 coordinate 318,158,212, forward strand.
TCGCACCCCCTAACTTCGCACCGATTTTCTGCGAAAAAAAGTGCGAGGATTATGCGAGTAAATACGGTACTACCTTGAACGCAGAAATGCTTTAGTGACTAAAGCCACGTACCTAAGTTTTCTCCATTTGCGGCGACATGGGTGCAGCTTTGCGCTGCCGCCAACTTTGCCCGGCGCCTCTCCATTGTTTTGTCCGTTCCTACGTAGTACAATTATCAGATTATGCGCATAACGTCCCGGTCCCCGAACCCCTAGACGCGCAAATGCTTTCGTGACTAAAGACACTCACCGAAGTCCAGCAGCTCAGCTGGTGCGGCCGCCTCGCCAGACTTCCATACGACGTCCGCGATTTTCCCGCGCAACTGTTTGATGGAGTGAGGCTCCGTGAGGAGCCGCACACCGATGCTGGCATCAACTAAAGCGCGCACTGGGTACACGTCCCACTGTTCAGCATTTTGCCACTTCACTAAAACGTGCGTCATTGTTGCAGCACGATGAACGCAAGGAAACAACGTGCACGAAAAGCGGCGCTAACAAAGATGATGCCGTCGCCAGATAGAGAGATAGATCTCACACCACCCTGAAACGGATGGATGGATGAAGCGCCCCCTTTGAAACGGGGTGGAGGCAGTTGCTATCATGCGGTTCCTCGTTGCGCGCTCTGCGGCGGCATCGTCAACTACTGGTGTCGTCTGCTTCCTTCTGTGGTAACACGACACTAGTCAGCGCCTGTGTGTGCGTGTGTGTGTCTCTCTTTGCTCGTGTGTCGTGTTACCTGCGCTGCTTATACGGATATGCAATACCAACTAGCCCGCCACATCGCTCTTGTTCCTTCTGTGCTTGATTCTGCAGCGCAGCCGCAGCCTACTCTGAAGTTCAAATTGTCTGTTGTAACTAACCCTGCGCCGCTGAGTCGGCTGAGTGCTCAAAACTGTAATTGTTGCAGTATGCTTTGTTATTATTATTTTTTATTTACACTCGTGGCGGAAAAACGTGTAAGCAGACCATAACATCCGAGATATTCTGCGCGCGCGCGGTTGATTTCGGAGGCCATGAGCACAGAGTGCGGTGACGCAGAGTCACGTGAGATCATCAATGCTCTCCATGCATGGAGGAAAGAAAGGAAAGTTTTTTTTTTCCTCCGTGACTCCATGCTTGCGCACGAATGCAGCGAATGCGCTGACGCCGTGACGCGTTGCGCCGTTCTTGTTCGCGCGCAATTATTTTGGTCGGTCTTGATGTGCCCGCTCTGCGCTTTGGAGAACACGCGAGATTCCAACGCTCAGACATGCCACCCAAAAGAAAGTACAATCAGTATTTAACTGATCTAACGTGCAACGTTCCAGTTCGTTCAAAATACCGTCTCAGTGTAGCTGCTCATGATAATCTATCGCAAGTCTCGTCGAAAGAAGAGAGTAGCAGTAATGTGCTACAAACTGGCGGTGGTAATACCGAGTCTTCTCCGGAAGACCCGAGCGTCGTCGGAGGGCCCGATGCAGCGCAGGAACCCCTGTCGCGAAGTGCATTTCCTGACCGCGACGACTCTGATCAAGCGGACGCTGAACCGACCCGGCTGCACGACAGCGCGAGCAGTACCGACGTGGATTCTTCGGAGTTATCTAGCAGCGAGGACGAGGAAAACTCGGCCAACGATACTGCACCGTTGGTGGTAGACAGCGACAGCGACCTGGTATGGTGATACTTTAATTCCTTTGTGATTGTGCATAAGTATATGGGCGCGCACTCTCCTTATAAGTTAGGAGAGGGGCAAAGTAATTGATAACACCTGTTCATTCCTTCTTTGTAACAGGGAATTAGGAGAAAAACGCTCCCTTCATTCTCACTCTAAATATTTATTTACTTATTCATTTAAAGGTCGGAAGCCCTTCTTACATAGCCTTGTTTTCCCGAGGAATGCCTCGTGGATGTGTTGTAGCTAGCTGGCGCACTCTGTGTATTATTTACAAGTGTAATAAATAGCATATGAGTGTTAACGCTTTGTCGTCCCTCCCTTTGACCCTCGAGCACGAACCCCCCCCCCCCCCCCCCCCCCCCCCCCCTGGTTAGCGAGCGCAGGCGCTGCAGCCTCGGTGCAAGTTGCAATTTCAGTGCTACCCTTAGGAGATGTCATTGAAGTGTCAGTTATTGTGGTCGTTTTCAATTTGTAACCAGGACAAACCACTCTACCTGGGCTCGAGGATCACGAAAGCCGCAAGCATCTTGCTCATCCTGGGCCACAGCCTTCGCCATGATGCCTCAAAAGAAGCAACGGAGAGTCTTCTCCACTTAATCCGCTGCCACCTTCCAGAGGGTACAACATTACCGACCTCCAAGTACACATTTTCAAACATTTTACAAATAGTGGTGTTAAGAGGACATGGCATTTTTATTGCAGTAACTGCTACGGTTATATTGGAGCAGTGGAAGAAGGCGCACACATTACGTGCAGTGAGTGCAAAGCTGACCATAATATAACTGCCCTCTTAAAGACCTCGTCCTATTTCTATTCACTGGACCTGGAACCCCAGATATCCACCATATTAAATGCGATGACAACCATGTCAAGTCAAACACCTTTGTCCTATGATGTTACAGATATTACGAACAGTATAGGACATAGCAAGCTACCACTTGGGGCTGGTGACATCAGCTTGACATTCAACACTGATGGTGTCCCACTGTTTGAGTCGAGCGGCTTTGGAATCTGGCCCCTTTTGGTTCAAGTAAATGAGCTCCCTTATAGACCTCCTTCACCCCGCGACGTCACGGAGATACGGTGGCGCTGATGTCAGTAGCGACTTTCGCGTGGTAGGCAAAACAGGTTCCGCCTGGCCGTGCCTACCGCGGCTGCTGCAGCTACCGGCGGCTGCATATTGTGGCTGCGCACTGCAGAAGCAGCATGTACTGACCAGCTGCGTCGCTGTTGGATCCGCGTAGTATCATAAAACGAAAAATTACATTAGCTTTAATAGGTTTCTCGGAAATAAATGCCGCATTAGGAAATGAGCCACGGTAGTAAAAGCGCAAAGTCTGGGTGTAGACCGGCGCTGCCAGTCAACGTGCTTCATAGCACGGAAATTGCCGCGCTCATTCACCTGAACAACCGCATGGTACGCTTAAAATTGCGCAAGGAAAAGAAAAAGCATGTATGTAGCTGCGAACGTATTTATCACCCTGAGCTGGTGTGCACGGGCGCCGGCAGGGTCACTCTCCACCGAGGAGTGCGTTATTTTGTTGATAGAACAGCATGTTTTAACGTGTGCAGAAGCTATACGAACGTGTAATGACGCATTTTAGGGCATTTAATATATACTTCAAAATATTTCTTAACATGAACGACATAATTATTTGATTGTAGTAGAAAAGTCTGGTAAGTTGTGACAATCTTGCGCGGTCGCGTTGGCATGCTTCGAACAGCGTACTTTCATTGCATCATGGCATGTGTCATAAGCTTCTTCATAAAGTAGTACATGATCGCGAAGGCTGTTTGGAAACAAGCAACCGCAGTCGGGCTACCAACAGAGGCACGTATCGAGATTGACAGGGGATGAGGCAATGAAAAGTGTTTTCTTTATTGATGATTGAGATATGTAATCAAATTTGGTGCAAATATGAAATTGCTTTCCTTATTTCAGCAATGCATTTTATTTTCAGCTATACCTGGTAAAGTTCTTGGATAATAATAATTAACACCCTCGTCAAGTCACCACCGGTCTTGAATAATTAAGTAGAAAATGCGGAATTTTTTTATGCCAGCACGTTGCCAACGCCCTATTCTCTATGATGGCTGTATTACTTCTTTTTTTTAGATTTGCAGTACCTTTCTTATCAAAAATGACTACCATACTACTGCTCCTGTAGCAAAAAAAAGTCGAGAGATTTATTGCACTCCTCAATGTCTCTGGAATCGTTCATGACAAATAGAATCATTCTATTTCCATTCGTTACAAATTTACGAAGGGGTGAGTGATGCCAATCAGAAAATGTGGTAGATCACAAAACAAACCTTTTTTAAGTTTTTTCCTCTCGTTTATGGCCTCTTCGCTTTCGCTTTGGTCAAAGAAATTCCGCACTGAAATCAACGAAACCTCTGATCCCTCTTCTGCGTAGTGATACTACCATTGTGGTACTCCGTCGTCGGAAACCCGCAGGATTTGCGACGTGCCAGGACCATCATAAACGCCATTACCTCACAATTTTTGACGACCACACATCTAAAAACCGTAATTTTATGAATTTCTACTGAATATTTTGCTATAATTTTTAGTAACCAAACAGAAGACCCAGGGCTGGAAGGAATATAATTTAAGGAATCCAAACGTTTCAACAAATCGACCAGTTTAAGAAGGGGAGAGGTCAGCCTGGTGGTGCCTGATCTGACGGCTAAAAAGAGCGGCTACGCGAGACAGATGAGATCGGGACACGATTGACGCTGTCCCCACGTTTCGCACTGTGCGACACGACACGTGTGTCAACAGATGGTGAGCGCACGTCGGCTCTGCCGAAAAAACGCCAGTGCTTCCTTTAGCACTGTCCCGAGGTAAAATCATTCTTGCTAGTTCAGTGTCAAAAACTGGGTAGAAACCAACTGCAGCGCTTTCTAGCCATAATGCAATACACACCGTGTCGAAATACGCCGTACATGGCCAATGCGAGCCCGTGTACTTCGAGGAATACTAAGTTGAAAGCATCAACCATTGTTATGATTCTGAGGAACTCAAAACGCGCATACAAGCCTTGAAAACCGGCGCTGCACCACCTCAACTCGACGCCACTCCCTGGCCTCTTGCCTACCGCGAGCCCGTTCGCGACTGCAGCGCCACCTCGCTTGTTTGCAAACATGTAGGAGGTCTATAAGAGACAGTGTGGTGGGGGACTCCGGAAATTTCGACCACCCGGAGTTCTTTAACATGCACTGACATTGCACAGTACACGAGCGCCTTGCTTTTCGCTTCCACCGAAAACTGGCCACCACTGCCATGATTCCATCCCATGTACCAAACCGTAGCTGTCCCTAAGTTGAGCGCCGTAACCACTGATCCATCGCAGCAGGGTTGAATTAAGTGTTAAAGGGGGACTAGCAGTGTATTATGTTACTGTACCTGTTAAGTTTTGCTTGCTTTTGTTTATGTGGGCAGAGATTTTATTGATAATCGAATGCATTTTTACACTCCGAAACAACTCTAAAGATGTCTGCGGATGAGCCCCGAACGTTACTAAGCATTATTGCTATATTGAGTTGTTTACTGTAGCCACTTGTTTCAATTATTTGTTGCTTATTGTGCATTAAGGTGCAGAGAACTTTAAAAAATAAGAAGGGCATTTAAATCCTGACGTCAATGAATTTGTTTCTCAGGAGTGGAAATAGGTGCCATCTCAATATTTCATTTGACATGAATAAGCCTGAGGAAACAAGAACACATCGTACTCCTTCCCCCGCTTCTTCCCCACCCTCACCGAGCCGCTTAAGTGCCTCAAATCAAGTTTTACCATCCATCCATCTCCTGTATACAGCCATAAGCATTTGAGAAAGTGGAAATGAATCCAATTTCACTTCGAGAATGTGTTTTCATTTCCTTTTTTCAATCTACATGAATTGAAATCTAGTGAAATCCATCACTATTTGAACAGACATGTGAATGGTATTGCTGCCTTACAAGGATATGACACATTGCCGTAGTCAAGTCCTTTTCCATTTGATTGTTGCATTTTTGTAATATAATTATTTTAACTTTCTCCAGTCCTATTCTGTACAGCTGTTTTAATTGTTCCTTTTCTCTCTGCCAAATCATTGTTTATCCTCTTCATTTTTAATATGTCAGGCTGTTACCTTCATTGATAATGCATTTTTCATTTTTTTGTTGTGTTGGAGATGATTGTAGTTTCTCTTTTGCAACATGAAACTATTGCCTTTATTGTGTTGCTAGGTTATAGTCTGTGCCATGTTATCGTCTTCATTGATCGTGTGTTTTAGAGCGCAGCTCTTTGGCGTCCGTTCCTGGGTTTCGCGTCGTCGTCGGCGTCGGCCTCGTAACCAGCTCCGCGCCCCTTTCATCCCCCCAGCGCTATCGGCGTCAGCGGCATCAGTCAGTCGCTGCTATCTCTTCCCTCCTCCCTTTATCGTGTTGTCCGCTTGCTGCGCGCGCTTCTGCCCCCATCGTTTGCCGCTGGGTGTACACGCCGCCCCCCTCCCCCCTCTTCCTGCGAGTCTCCGGTTGTCAAAGCGCCGGCTCGAATTTAATTCCTTTCTTCACTCCTCCTCCAATGCAACCCCTGTGCGGTGGCAATCAGAGAGCCAGATCGGTGGCGGCGGATCTGTATATGTGCACCGCCCGAGCCGAAATTGCGAATGCGTGTGAAAAATAAAAAAAAATTCTGTGATAGCGCATACATGTGTTGCTCGATTTCTTTGCCTCAATCTATCGAAAAGGTGAAACAGCTTATTTGCTGCGCTCAAATTTCGCATTAGGAAGTAACGTAATCGTCGGTAATTTTTCCATTTTCCATTGTGACAAATGTCATTGTAGTTTCTTTTTTGCAACATGAAACTATTGCCTTTATTGTGTTGCTAGGTTATAGTCTGTGCCATGTTATCGTCTTCATTGATCGCGTGTTTTTCTTTTTCCATTGTGACAAATGTCATTGTAGTTTCTTTTTTGCATCATGAAACTATTGCCTTTATTGTGTTGCTAGGTTATAGTCTGTGCCATGTTATCGTCTTCATTGATCGTGTGTTTTTCATTTTCCATTTTGACAAATGTCATTGTAGTTTCTTTTTTCGTAACATGCAACTGCTGCCTATGATTATATTACTTGAGTGTAGGCTTTTTGATGATAAACATTTGTGTTGGACACTCCTGTGCTTTTTTATTTCTCTAAACACTGTCATGTATACGTGCCTAGGGCTCTGTCATTTCCTTACTTGGCTTTTCAAAATAAATATATTAATAATTTTCATGAACTCCTTGAATGTTGTGCTTTCATACATTTTCTTGCTCAATTCTAGTCTGCAAACTTGCGTTTCGATATTTTTAATTTGCTACTGTGCTGCAATAGTTTGACGTGAAGTAGAAGGCTTGGCACTTGAATATTGAATTTGCCATCTACTTTTCTTCCTTCATGTGAAGGTCAATGCGGTCTCCTTTTGAGTGATTACTTTGCAAACACAGCATGCTGGGAAGAAAATGTGAATGCAAATTCCTGCCAAAGCATTGATTTAGTTCTAAGTTTTGAACACAAAACAATGTTTTGAATCATTTCAGACCACCTAGCATGCCTGCCCTGTATAAATGCAAGAGCATACAGCAATCTCTAAACTGTTTTCAAAATATGTTGTAGTGCTATTCTTAATTTAATTATATATACATCGCCGTCCTCCAAAATTAACGAGCAGTAATAGTGATGCACATGCAGTGACCGTTGCTAATATTTCCTTCCTATATTGAACTGCTCAGGTTGCACTGTGTTTCAAGTTGAAACACTGTGTTCTCTCAGTCAGAGAGTTTTCATATGGTGGAGAAAACGCATTGGACTTCCTGTTGTCTTTTCACATCCTGTGCTTACTCATTAGCAGCTCACAAGAGAATCCTTTGATTTTTCAAACAAGAAAAAATATTGTGAAATGTCAATTTAAAATCTGGTTTTAGGCTGTTGCTAAAACACATGAGGTATTGAATGTCTGCTGAGTTCCTTTATACTCATTAGAAACACAGTAAGACCAAACCAGAAACTCGAAACCGATTTTCGTAAGGGGGAGCTGGATACGGGAGACGCTGACGAACTCCTGTCAGCCGCCTCCAAGAAATGTGCAGCTGCAGCAGGAAAACTGTAGCCGGGTCCTCTCGACGGCGTTCAGCAAACACCGTAGGCTTGTGCAGCCTATCCCAGGAAACCATGGCAGCAAAGTTGCGATCGCAGTAGGCCTGCGTCGTTGATTCAAGGGAGGTCCACGGCAGCACAGACCCGAAGTCTGACGGCTTCCACCTCCACGCTTGAATGAGGCTTAATGATCTTGCGTCGATGATCCAAGGGAAGTCATTGGCAGCTCGGATCCAACGTCCGACAGCTGCTACTTCCACGCTTGAATGACCAGACTTGTGCTGAGGTGTCTTCTTTAACACCTCGGTTTGCTGACACGTAGCTCTACGCTCCTCGTGCCTGCCTGGCGCACACCACTCGCACGCGCCCACGCGCAACGCGGGGCTGGCACATACGGCGCTCCGCTGTCCGACGCACCACTGCCGACACGCCGCGTTCCAAAAATCCCTCACCAGTGTGGTGTGCACATCACATCCATCTGCGTCCAGCGTGTTCAGGTCGGGATCCTTGCAGACGCATTCGTCAGCGTTGCAACGATGTGGCGCGGGCAACTCCATGAACTCAACAGCGAGCACGCGAAAAGAGTGAAGAGTTCTTCCATCTTGGCCACGCGTCCGCGCATGTAAGTCATCAAGATGTGCATGCACGTGAGTGTGCATGTGTCTAAAGTCATAAATATATGACCCTTTTAGCGCAGCAATTAATGCACCGACCTAACTTGCTGCCGCAACCAGGAAGTGAGAAAACGTGAGTACCACGTCGCGTTTATTTGGCGTCACGTACGCTAGCAGTCAGTCACGGTTTTTTTTTTTTTGAAGTATTGTGAAGTTAGTTTGTTGTACGGTTAGTTTTACGATTAGGCGAAATGCGACCGCTGCGGCCGGGATCGAACCTGCGTCTTTCGGGTCAGCAGCCGACTGCGTTCGGTCGAACATCCGTCGGCGTCGTTGTTGTCGGCACCGCGCGCCGGAACAAAATCGTATCATGCCAACCGTTTACCGCACAATGTTCCGGATGGTGCACGATTCAGCGTTTCGTGCAGCATAAACATGCTAGTTAAGTTAGAGCCTAGCTCGCGGCAGGGATTTGAACCGGCGACCTCTAATTGGGGCTGCGTAAAAAAAAATTGTATCGTGCGCTGTTCGGGTGACCAAGTGAACACCAAAACAAGTGAGACTCTTACTGCGTCATTTCCTTTCTTAAAAAAAAAAAAAATTTCGATTTGTCCAAGAGGCCAGGCGTCACGTCCAACGGGCGATGGCGTTCCGTGGACTCCCTGGCAGCGGTGCAACCCAGTGTCGCGTTGCACTGGATAAGGTGAAGCTGAAGAGTACTCAAAATTTTTGTTGTAACGAAACTGTTCGCCTCGAACGTAGGGATTACAGTACAACAGGCTGGGTACACTTTTCGGGCGGTCGAGAGGATCCACGGACGGGTTTCCTTTTTCACTGTTTGTATGTTCAACTCGGGACTGTCTTATTTCGACTTCAGCCAATTTAGTGGCATAGGATAGCAAAATTTCGCCAAGTGGGACCTCCCCTGAGCTCCCGACTATGCAACATTGCTGCTCTGCGCTGGTAAATAGGAATAGGCAAAGCACTCTTGTTGTGTCTTCCTCGCTCGTCTTCCCCCGAGAGGCTCTGTATGTTGTTTCAAAACACAGTGCTTTTGGATATGCTATTGACCACGAACATGAAAATGTACGAGTGAACAGAATTGCAAATTCGTCAAATACATGCGGAGCTTAGGCCGTAATTATTAGCTGGCCACTTTAATGAACAAATGCAAGAAACAAAATATTTGCTTCGGTGATATGTAGGGAAAGAGGCGCAAGCCGTCAAAATTGAGCCAGTAATATGGGGGTCCACAAACAGCAAAAAATATGCGGCACAAGGATTTATTTCTGAGCTAGTTGGGGGTTCATGATCCAGGGAAGCTACAGCTGACAAATAAACGCCACACAATAGAGAATACACGTATGCAAGGCTGACTAACAACTGAGCTTTACGGATGCAAAAAGAGGCATATATATAGTGTAATGCGCGAGAAGACGGTAACAAATGGGGAACCTGTGGTGTTTAAAGGTGGATGATCAGAAGTAGTCGCGTCACAGGGTAAAATAGGAAAAAAGAATGGTAAAATCACTAAAATCTGGAGGCTTAAGGGGCCACTCTGGAAAACCAAGCCGAATTAAGCAAAAAAACTAAGAAACAAACAACGAGGTAAGTTGAAACAAGAGAACATTGAAAGAAAGTTACAAGCATGTGGTCACAGTTCAGGCATATTAATTGAAGGATGGCCTAGACCTAAAAATGATAAAATTGACCAAGATATTTGAATTCTTTATCGGAAAGCGCAACGGACGCAGTGCTAATGCAAGTCTACTTGAGGTCACCAATCGCCACTGCCTCTAAGAGGAGTAAGAAGAGACTGCATCCGCTTGGTTGACAGTGCATACAATGCTGAGGCAGGCTTCTCACCGAAGCATTATTTACTTACCTAGCAGGTTCCTTCCCGCGATCATTAAAACATCTACCGGTCTGTCCAATGTAAATCTTTGCGTACAACAAAGGAAACGTGTACACCTACCCCGCTGACCTGACACGTCGTGTACGGCTTTTAATGTCACGCGTCACATTTTGGCGCCTCTTCATCACTGTTCACTTTCGCACACATCAATATAGCTTTTCTAGGTGCGGAAAAGTGCACTGGCACGCCAAACCTTGTTGCAATCTTTTTGAGGTTGTGCGCAAGCCCAAGCCTGGTTTAGATTTCGTATGGCTCAGGCCCATGTGCTTTGCACTAACATTGAACAGTACGTAAGTGCAGGTATTATGAACTGAAGGGTTTAACGTTCGTGTAGGTGGAGCTCCAAGTGTGTTCTCACCTAGCAAGAAAGTGGATGGTGAAAAATTCTCCATAATGTTGATTTTTTTGTGGTGTACAAAAATGAAGAAACACAGCACTGCCACATCAAACAAAGCGAACTCGCTGAATAGTGGCACTGATGCAGAGAAAGGCCCTTGTGCAGCCGTTTCGCTACCGATAGTGGACCAAGCATATACAGGTGACCTTGAATGGGGCAAGTACACCAAAAGTCATCCTCTGATTGCCATTCGATGCTCATTTTATTACGTAATCTGGTCGTAACTGCCTCTTTTTTGGCAGCCTATAGTCGGGTATAAATCTAGAACGAGGCGGCAAATGCCCGTCAAAGCATGCCGTCCAACCAATGGCATCAATCGATTCTCACCATGTCCTGGTTTGGTTTGGTTTATTTGGGGTTTAACGTTCCAAAGCGACTGAGGCTATGAGAGACGGCGTAGTGAAGGGGTCCGGAAATTTCGACCACCTGGGGTTCTTTAACGTGCACTGACATCGCACAGCAGACGGGCCTCTAGAATTTCGCCTTCAAGAAATTCAGCCGCCGCGGCCGGGATCGAACCCGCGTCTTTCGGGTCAGCGGCCGAGCGCCGTAACGACTGAGCCACCGCGGCGGGGCCCATGTCCTGGTGAATCTCCTTAGACCTGCTAGTGTGACTCTGCCATGGGGTGGAGATGAAAGGGGAGAAAGCAGGGTTTAATCAGGTTTACCGTGACACCAGCAGAAGCAGTGAATGCCATTGGCTGAAGGGCCTTTTTTGAGCGGCATCTTTCGCGGTGTTTTGGATTTGTATCTGACTATAGCATGCTCTGATGGCAGTCATGTCATTTGTGCCTCTTCATGGCACGCATGCTCACGCAACATATTAATTACAATGCAGGGAGTCCCCGATTTAGCTGTCCTCTTAAATGATCAATTTAATTTATACGTAGCTGTAGCAAGGAGCTTCTGGTAAAGGGGCATCTGAAAAAGCTCTTCTCGAGGCAATGCCATTATTATGTTATGCAGCCCTAGTTAAGCTAATGGTGCACGCATTTAGCAGCCTCAGAGCATGTTCATCTACCTATAGCAGTTGATGTCATTGTATGATGGATCCTTAATTTGACAACATTTTGGCACAGCTACCTATCTGCATTACTTTTTCAGGAAAGTGGAATGGTGAGAACTGAATTTTTTTTGTGCCGGTTTATTTTTTCCTTGCTTCCATGTGCAAACTTCTATACTTGAACACAGGGGTCAAATATTGTATCATGAATTTTGTAACTGAAAAACTTCAGTCCTTTCACGTTACTGTATTACGAAATGTCTCGTCTTTCACACAACGTTATGTGTTGTCTAAACGTATTAAGAGTGTGTGTATTTTTTTGCTGCCCAGGTCTGTCCTGGTGTCTGGTCCTCCTGGATAAGGAAACGTTGGACTGACTTTTGAGCAGTTTCGCTGTAACCTTATTTAAAATAAAGGCCATGTGTGGTATGTTTTCTATTCAGTTGTGAAAGGTCTTGTTCTGTTCTTTCACTGTGCTTGAACCAAGACACCAAACTTCGACACATTACACATTCCTGTTTCTTGTGTACACATTGCACCACTACTTTGCATGTTCAGAAAAGACACCCATTGCATTCTTGAGAGAAATATTGACTCATAGTTGCCCCGAGGGGAGTACTATTATCCATACCATATTGATGGAGAACGAGGTTGCACTAAGGCAGCGTAATGCATATCTTGTTATTTGCCGCACAATGTTACGCTTTAAAAGAATACCTTTATGCTTACAAATGCAGCGTAACTTTATCTTATAGGAAGTCAACTATGCGCTGTTTGGCCAAGTGTAACGTTGTGCCCTTTAAAGAATAACAAATAGGCTTCTCGAAAAGCCGTAACATCCTTCTGAGCTGGCTTAAACTAGCACTGGTATTGAGAGCATACATTTACACTGGTGTCGAAGTAAGTTGCGCCCTCTGGACTAAAACTGAATCATTCTGAAAGGTATAATAATATCTTTAGGTAGCTGAACATTGGCCTCTGACTCAGGATATAACTTAATACTGCTGTGGAAGTAAGTTACGCTATCTGGACTAAAGCATACTCCTTTTCAAGCAGTGTATCAATACTCTTAGACAACCTAACGCCGCGCTGGTATTGAAGGCATAAATTTACTCTCCTGTGGAAGTAACAGTTAACCCCTTTGAGCTAAAGCATAGCCTTTCTAAAAAGGTGTAACTATAATGCCGCCGCGGTGGCTCAGTGGTTATGGTGCTCGGCTGCTGACCAGAAAGACGCGAGTTCGATCCCGGCCGCGGCGGCGAGAATTTCTTTGGATGAGAAATTCTAGAGGCCCGTGTGCTCTGCGATGTCAGTGCACGTTAAAGAACCCCAGGTGGTCGAAATTTCCAGAGCCCTCCACTACGGCGTCGCTCATAGCCTTAGTCGCTTTGCGACGTTAAACCCCATAAACTAAACTAAACTGTAACTATAATGTTGGGCAGCACAAACTTACACTGCCTTTCAAGAAGTAACTTTAGACTAGAGAGAGTGTAACGTTTATACTGTTTGTCACAGATTAAAACCTTAGTCTTCAGCAAATAGAGTAATATTACCCTCAAAAAGATGTCAGCTCAGCGACAAGGGATTTTCCCCCCAAAAAAGGCTAAGATCACACCCTTTTTTGAGAGTGCAGAAAGCGTATGAAAACTATGCAAAGAATTTCGAACTCACAAACTGAGTCTTCTAATTAATTAGAGAAATTTTGTGGCAGACACAAAGACAAAGAATGAAAGCAGAAAAATGGAGGTGAATTTATTTCATTGGACACTTTCTTTCTCCACGTCAGAGCCTAGACAACGCAAGGTACCAAATCGTAAGAACACTGATTTTACGACGGGTACCATGATCGGTTTTAAATACTATAGTTGCGCAGTAACTAAGACAGTATTTCTAAAATCTAACTCAGGATTACTTTTTTTTTCTTTGGAATATCGATGGCTAACTCCGCAACAACTTAAAAAGGGCCACCTGAACCTGATCAGGTGAAAAAAAAGCAATGAATTGAGAACACTCGAAGCGAGCACATGCACGCATGCATCACCGCTGAGCTTGAAACGATTTTATTCGACATGATGGCAAGGACTTGAAAACATGTTTTTGCGGAAGCATACGCGATATACATAGTTGCAAATGAACCAAGGAAAAAAGACTTCAAAGCAACAAATTTTCGAGCAGTCACATGAGCTCCACCTTAAGGATATCACGCGATGGCTTTAATGATATTAATGCACAAGGAATAGGTCATTCTCAACTTAACATTCATATGTCCATGGAAGTGGTCATACAGCTCGTTGCTCGAGCGTGCAGAAGTGCCCTGCGATGGCAGGTGTTGCTTCGAGTGGGTCTTGTGCGATCCAAGTAGCTCTTCCCACGCAACCTTTGAGATCAACTATTAATTTACCTGCCACCCAGCAGTGTGGTTACTTTTCTCACAAGCTGCTGGGTAGGTTGTGATGACCCCACAAGGTCACGTCACCGAGGTGCTTCTCCGGAGGTGGCTGCCTCGGCCACACTACGGCGCCCTATTTATCGCCCACAACACCGACAGCGCCGACGCCGGATTTTCTGCGCAACGGGGCCTTTAACGCTGTCGCGTTAAAAATGGTAAATACCGCAAAAAGGCGATAAGTTGATGCAACACGTTGACATGCAACGTGCTGTGATGTACGCTTTGTTGCCGCCCCTCAGGCAATCGTTTAAGCACAGCGGGTGGCTTGTCAGATAAGCATGGTGTTTCACTTCACATTTTACGCATTTCTTTTATTTTAAACAGCCTTTTTGAGTAAGGAGAGCGCTTTTTTTGGCATAGCGTTGTATGTGGTGTAGCACATCTGAATAGAGCTGGGACGTCCTAACTAGCAGGCTGGTTAACTAATATTGCTGTTAGGCTACTGTTAGGCTACTGAAATATTGACTGAAGTGTAGCCCACCTCAAGAGATACCCGTATCAGTTTTTAAAAATTCGGAAACGCGGTTATCCTCAGCGCTGTGGCCTAACAAATTTCTGCTACATCGCGCCAAAATACATGCGCTTTCTAAAGCCTGCAGGCAAGCGGCCTCTTCAGTGCACGTAACTCTTCGAAATAGCCAAAATTTGTTTCGCCACAGTGCTGAGGGTAACCACGTTTGTGAGATTCTAGAAACTGATATGGATGTAACTCACGTTCAGCTACACGTCTCTCAATAATTTAAGATCATAACAGCAATAGTTACGGTAACCATTCAATATTAGGTAACCAGCCTGCTAGTTACCACGTATTAGCTGTATTCTGATGTGATACACCGCTGACAATGCTATGTCGCAGAAAGCGCCCTTCTAACTAATAAAGCCTATTTTAAAAAAAATTGTGTGAAGTCTTAAGGGGAAACACCCTGTGTGATTTACCACACAACAACGGAATAGAATAGACAATCTCCCCGGCGCACTTCGCGAACATAGTCTATTGTTTCGTTTTCTATGCACCGCTTTGCCATTTGTCACCGTAGGTAGAGGGGCACAAAGTAGAAAGCTGCTAGTGGGAACAGAAAATACTGTCTTTACACCAAACTTTTGGGTCCCTTCTTTTTTAACTTTCCTAGTCTCCCAATGGGCTTGCAGGTTTGCAAAACAGTTTTTCAATTTTGTCGACAAGTATTCACGAACAGCTAGCCGAACACAGCCAGTAAATCTGGAATCTTTTAGTCCATTAGCCTGTCTAACTGATCGCCAAGGCTTCGCTGCATGACTTGCGGACACTTTTCCTGAGAGCTTTCGTACAACACAAGTTTACAATTCTGCGCTTAACATCGCATAAGCGGGGTAACAAGGTGAAAGGGCATTTTTACGCCCAGGGGCTTACCCAAGAACAAGGTACCGAGGTAGCTTGCACAAAATCTCATGCGTTTAAACATAGCTGCTCATGTTAAAGAGCCAGCGCTCTCCTTCAAATGCGCGGAAAAATCATGTCATAAGAAAACATGTCATGTCATAATAAAACAAACTGGACACAGTCGCGAGATTTAAGGCGGTAAAAGTTCTCAAACGCCTCGAATTTCAGTACCACACCAATGGAAAGGACGAAGAAAGAAGACACGGCAAGCGCAGACTACCGATACTATTTTTGGATGGCGCGCTTTGGGTCTTCTTCCTTAGTCTTTATTATGCATTTCTCGAGAGCGGTGGGGGTCCCTGCTCTTCAGTTCTGACATCAACTAACCGCTTAATCTGATCGAAGAGGTCGAGAAGACTGCAAGAGACAGTGGAGTCCTGGACTAAGGACTCAATCCTACTCTCCTTTTAAAACTTGTAGCGATTTCCAGCAAATGTTTTCAGTCAATCCTTCGTCTGCACCTCGAGTGCCGCGCTGAGTTGGAAGGTGGTAACGTACAGCAGGCCAAATCTTAAGCTGGCGCGCACGACGGCCCCTTTTTCTGCGCTTCTGCTCATTACCACGAAGCAAGCTTGCGGAAAACTCAATAAGCACGGGCTTAGTGAGCCTGTGCTTAGATGTGATATTTTCGCAAGTTTGTTCCGTCACAAGGTGCAGGAGCACATAAAATGCGATCGTCAGGCATGCCAGCTAAAGATTTCGCGGGCTGTACAACCAGGCCGAAATATTTGTCTTAATGCCCGAGAGCTGCAGTAGGTTGCTTTATGGGGTTTAACGTCACAAAGCGACTAAGGCTATGAGAGACGCCGTAGTGGAGGGCTTCGGAAATTTCGACCACCTGGGGTTCTTTAACGTGCACTGACATCGCACAGTACACGGGCCTCTAGAATTTCTCCTCCAAAGAAATTCTAGCCGCCGCGGCCGGGATCGAACCCGCGTCTTTTGGGTCAGCAGCCGAGCACCATAACCGCTGAGCCACCGCGGCGGCGAGAGCTTCAGTAAAAAAGAATACAGTAAAAAATCTTTGTTTGCAGCTACTTTTTAAGTTACTTTTTACTTTTCACTTTTTAATGGGAGCACCGGGTTTTGAAGGTTTTACGTTGACCTAGTTTTCCCCATATTACACGACAGAGTATTGCAAATATTAAATTGAAGTCAATTTATTAGCTGAAAAGCACAACACACAACTCAGATTTGTAAAACTGGCACAAGAGGTTGCTGAACTATCCCACGAGGCATGATTAAAATGTGCACACTCAGACTATAAAAAGATAAATCGCAAAAGAGCACAGTAAACAGCGGTGCACTTTCTCACTGAAAACAGGGCTGCCTTTTCGAACATATGGGGGCAGACATTTGCATTAATACGACAAAAAGCTACGCAGACAACCAAAACCATTCAATGAAACTATCATAGAATGAGGAAAGAAGGTACGGCAGAATAACGAAATACGAATAGTGAGCATGTATTCATAGGAAACATTCACGGAAGCAGTTCCTTCAAGTGATCACCCATACAGGTCTTAATCAAACAACTGCGGTGATTAAGGACTGTTTTGTTTCTCACGCGCAAATAAAAATAGCACCTGAGCGTTGACATTGGCAAACAAACAAGAGACCATGAGATGTGGAATAAAAATGTTTCGCTTGTTTACGATAATGAGGCAGTGTAAAAGGTCAGCATAACGACATCGATACTAAGGACAACTCGCTCTGTACAAAAACCAATCAGTTGCAGTTTCAAGAGCTCAGTAACATGTAAGTAGCGTAAAGGTTCAAGGCAGCATTCACTTCTCGTTCGCGAAATGTGTGACAAATGTATTTCTTGAATGCTTTTCACCACATTTAGAGATATTTTTCGCATATGTACTATCAGCGTCAATTGAAACGCGAACAAGCCAATTGAAACGCGAAAAGCACAACTCGCAGATATTATACTAGGGGGGCAAAAAACATGAGCAGTTGATTTTCCCATCGAAGCCGAAAAGACCGCTCTTCTGAAATGTTAATAGCCCACGCCTGTATTTCATCTCCAGCGCTAATATGCTTGATTTTTTTGTGCTGGCGTTCCAGTTCCTTTGTTCGCATTTCATTTGACGCTGATAGTACACTTCAAATCACCTAAAACACCTCGACATGCAAGAGCTGTGCGTCCTTCTTTGGCACTCTCGACAAGTTCTTGTGCAGTGACACACTTAGCAAATTCTGGCCAGTAGTATTGTTCCTGAATATTTGATTGTTCGGCAGGAACCAAGGAGACCAGCTGCAGGATTGTGGCGCCAGTCTTCGGCAATATCGCTGCGCAGGTCTTGCAGAAAAAAAACAGGTCTGGGTGCTGTCGAAGTTCTGCTTGTATAAGACACCATGCCTAATCCTGAACGTCGGTAGAATACACGGGAAAACACGGGGTACCGCATCGTCATGGCTTTCCAGGTGCGCCGTCAACTCACCAATCTCAGGATCATGGCGTTGCCTAGCAGCCATACCTGCTCAATGCCTCAAAGAATACCTGTTCAATACCTCAAGGAAGCCGTCCTCATCTTCATCTCCTAGCGCCGGCTGCACGGGGGACTCGAGATGCGCAGTCAGCATCGTGATGCTTGCTGCCGGATTTGTATTAATGGTGACATCGTACTCCTTTAGCCGAAGGCTCCCCCGAGCAAGTCTGTCTGCAGGATCTTTCAGATTGGCAAGGCAATTCTGCAAATGCTCGTCGATGACCACACGAAAAGGGCGATCGTGCAGATATGGCCGGAAATTGGTGAAGGCCGAGATAAGGGCGAGGAACTCATTTGTTCACTAATTGCCCTCCGCCTACGAAAGAGCTCGGCTAGAGTAAGTAATTACCCTCGCAGAGCCGTCCTGGATTTACACAAGTACTGCCGCTGGTCCTTTTCTTCTGGCGTCACTGCGGAGTTCTGTTTCGGCATCTTGATGAAAACTCTTTGGTGTGCGTGTTGCTTCAAGGCATGTTTCAGTTGGCGGAAAGGTGATTGTTGCCCCTCGGTCCACTCAAAGGCGACGCCATCTTTTGTAATGCGGAAAAGTGGCGGTCCAATCTGGGCAAAGTTCCGAAGAAAAACGTCTGAAATGTGCGCAGATACCGATCGAGCTTCTGACAGTCTTCTTGACCGACTCTGGTGAGAATGACGCTACAGCAGCCGTTTTCTCATGATCTGGCTTCACGCTCACCTGGATGATCACGTGCCCAAAGATCTTCAGCTCACTGTGTGCTTACCAGTACTTCGAAGATTTGAGCGTGAGTACGCCGTTCAGTACAGCTTTCAGAAACGCTCAAAGGTGCTCGAGTTGGTTGGCGAAAGTTCTTGAGAAGGTTACAATATCATCCAGGTACACAAAACACGTCTGGCACTTCGGTCTGGCAGGCACAGCATTCATGACCCATTAAAGTATCGGGGGCGCTCTATATTGCCCAAACGGCATCAGCTCAGAGGCCATCGGGTGTTATAAATGGAGTCTTCGCTCGGTCGAGCTCTTCCACTTTAGTCGGTCAGTTCGCACTGTTCACATCAACAGACGAAAAATAGCGGGCGTGAGTAAGCCGGTCGAGGGTGTCGTCAATACGATGTAGTGCTTAGCTTAGCTTAGGTGGATTAACGTCTCAAAGAGACTCAGGCTACGAGGGACGCCATAGTGGAGGGTGCGATAATTTTGACCATCTGGGGTTCTCTGAAGTGTACTGAAATTGCACAGCACACGGGCCTCTAGCATTTCGCCTCCATCGAAATGCGACCGCCGCGGCTGGGATCTAACCCGCGTCTTTGAGGTCAGCATCACAGCGCCTAACCACTGAGTCACCACGGGGGTTTGATGTATGGCAGCGGGTGCAAATCCTTTGTCACCGTATTCAGTTGCCTGTAGTCTACGCAGAACCGAATCGTCCCGTCTTTTTTTTTTTTCACCGGTATCAAGTTGCGGCTGAATGATGCCGTAGTTTATCATTTAACGCCCTTTTCCTGTTTCTTTTTGCCGGACAGTTTCCTTTTCGTTCAAGGAAACGCGGTACGGCGTTCTCGAATTGGGCGCGTTGCGCCGTCACCAGTAATTCTACAGGTATGATTGGCGACGTGCATCTGGGGAACCCGGGTGTCGTCGCAAAACAGCCAGGGTACCGACGTAAGACAGCGAGCAGTTCGCGCATTTGGGAAGACTCGAGGTTGGAATCGATGCTCAAGTGCAAAGTCGTAGTGTCTCGTGGCTAGGGCGTGGCATCCTTGTCAGGAAGCGCAGCAGCTGCGCGAACGTCGATAATTTCTTGCTTTTAGGCTATAACTGCCCCTTTCTTTATTCGCTGCGGTGGCTCCTAAAGTTGGTCGCAAAGACGATAGCACACCCTCGTTGAAGTTTTGCTGTCCCTCTCGCAACACCAATTCTTCTCGTAAGCAGCATCTGGAGACTTCCTTCCAAAACGCCTTCGCCTCGTGCAGTTGAGTGGGCCCCGAAAGGCAGGAAAACTACCGATAACGACGGCAAGTGCAAACGTTTGGCATCAACTCAGGGCAGCGCTGTTCGCCCGGGGGGGCGTGGCCTTGAGGCGGTCGAAGGGTCAACTTGTTCCGCCCTACGTCTATTGCTGCGCAAAATTCACGGCTACAGTCCACTTCAAGAATAATTGCCTTGAAGCAGTTCTCCCATATTGCATATTTTAAGGGACGAGTGTCAGCCTGACCCTCGACGCGGGCACAGCAGTTGCCGACAGGGTTTACCAGGTTGCCTCCCTCGATTTATTGGGCCGCGCACTGCTAAGGCGGCGAGAATTTTCCGCTTAAGGCCGAGTAAATGGCACCGCTGTCGACGAGCGCCGTTAAGTCGCGGCTTTCGATTACACCGTTTACTTTCCTAGAGTTCCCAATACCGCTTACGTTTCCAAGGGTGTCATCGAGCGTGCTGCGACATTCCAACGTGCGCGGAGGCTCGATGCTTCGTCTGACTCCACCAATTCCACCCTCGAGGCGTCGCCTAACTTAATTTTTCCTGACCAGGAAGTCGGGAAAGGCTCTCACGGCGAGATCCACGAGGAGGAGATGTTAGGTGGTTAGGTGACAATGACCGGGTTGCACAATGTGGAGTTGGCACCGGCTATAAAGAACGCCAAAGTAAACCTGCATCTCTTGGGGATGTTCACATGGCCGAATTTATCTGTACAGACACCAGCGATACATTTGGTCAGCCTGTCTCACAGCATTGAAAACACACGCCTCCTGTCTGCAGACCTCCAGATGTAGGTTTTTCTGCATCCTAGCGGCTCCGGGCGTGCATAATTCTGCGGTAGGAACTCGCAGTGTTGAGCATCGGAGTCGGGGCACGCTGGTACTGGCTTAGGACGGGAGGCGGAAAACTGGCGGTGGCGGCTTAGCTCACATCTGGTTGGTCAGCTGCAGCCAGAGTTGGGAGCACTTCTGGTGCAAGCGCGTGTCGCAGTTCTTCCCGAACAGCCATCCTATGGAGACAGATACAGGGTGCTCAGGAGCTGGGGCGAGCCTTTTCAGTTACTAAAAGACGACTTCAGATTATTTCGCCAACTTCGGCGACACCAACACCACCTACGCCAGACGAGGAGAGGCTTGAAACGATAGGAAAGGCGCTCAGTCGTTCAGAGTGCTTAGTTTTTGAGGCCGTTGTCTGCTCCACGTTAGTCGCTTCGGCGACCTATCCGGCCACAGTTGTCAAGTGATTGCTGATGAGGCCTCCAGCGATGTAATTCTGGGCACCTCTCATCAAGACCTGCATCTTTTCCTCTTCATTAGCCCTAGGGTCAGCGCGGGCACTCAGACGCAGCAAGTTTTCGACGAAGCTTTTGATGCCCTCGGCTGGGCCCTGGATGCGAGCCTGGAGCACATCTTCTCCATCCTGTTGCCGGTTCTTGTTCGCGAACGTGCATCCTAGTTGGCGTTTGCACGTATCCCGTGACGTCAGCGAAGCGTCACGATTATCCAACCAGTACTTCGCTGCTGCATCCAAGAGCAAATAGAGGATCTGCAAGGATTGGTCTTCTGTCCATCCGTTATGCCGAGCTACCCGTTCATAGTTCAGGAACCAGTCTTCCATAACGTAAAGGCGATCGCCACAGAACGCGCTGATAGTTCTTGGAGTGACAAGCACGTAGATGATCCTCGGCGCAGTCGTGGGGTCGGTTTATTGCGATTGGGAAACCATGGTTATGTTTGTCCTAGTTGTCCTCTTTCCCTCGGGAAAGAGTCCGAATTCATGCACTTGGTCTTGCTGACATCGGCTCGCGTGTATCTCAGTTTCTGCCGAGGGCTTTAAGAAAACCCTTTCCATGACTTCATACAAAGTTCGGATTACGAGGCGGGGTGCGCTACAAGAGCTTCGTTACCCAGCGCCAGCACCAAATGTTGCGGCTTCACGTAGAGGCGGGTGGCGAGAACAGATCAAAACAGGGGACACCAAATCAGACCAGTCTAACAGCAGTGACGTCGTCGGCACGCGGGCATCGCTCTTCGTCTTTGTATCTTTCAGTCTTTGCAATGTTTTCGACGTTAAAGCGCTGCCATGTGCCCACTGATTGTGACGTTGCTTCGAAATGAGCATAGCAACTTTGTCCCGTACAGTGAACAGCGCATAATCATTCATTGCTGCTGCAGGAAGGGAATGAACATAATTCCCAACCGAACACCCTCTTCTATACTAACTGCCTAGCCATTGTCCAAACGTCACTACTGAAACCTCCCACACAGACGTTATAAGAGCTTTCCGGCTTCTATATGCCCCCAGTGACAACGGCATACAAAAGTGACTATAATACCGTACCGTAGCAGTGCGATTCCAGCGGAACAGTCTGCACTTTGCCACTTTCCAATGGAGCATCAGTTGTTAGCATCATGTGCGCTCTTCGTCTCGAACCAGTCTTTCTATGGGCAGTAGCGACAAAACTTGGCTGGAACTGTGGCTTGTACAAGAAGACATCAACTTGAAATTGACGTTGATAAATGGCTAGCATTCGAACGCAACGAAGTTAAGAGATAACTAGACCAACTGCATTATACCTAAACCAGCAGCTTTGCTCAAGGTGGGCGCCATCAGTGCCGCTGAGTGCTGATGTGCGAACGTGAGCAACAATTTTTCATAAGAGGAGCTTCTTTTCAACAAAATGTGCGCAAGCAAAAATTCTAAAACCAGTGACTAGAATGGTGTTCTTAATGGTTATAAACAACTCATATATAAGCATATATTTTTCTGGTGTTTTTGTTTTTCCACCCATCTGAATCTGGCACTTCAATTCCACTACCATCGCTGATATCTCTGGCTTTTTTCTGGGCAGCATTCCTGCTCCTCCATCGCGATTCAAAGCAGACCAATTTTAAACGTACTTCCAACACTCGTGTCTGTCAGGTAACAACCTCAGTTATAAATTGAGGACTTTAGTGGTCCCGCCAGAAGGTATATATCTTTGTTGCAAACCACTTTTTTCTAACATCTTTTAAAAACAACTAAATTCTTAACAGCCACAGGAGTAAGCTGGTCAATTCCAGGTTGTTCTGGAAGGCGATCACATCGTTCATGATGGCTTACCGCGTCTTCAAGTTACCTTTATCACCACAACACAGCGGTAAACAAGAGACACGAATAGTCTTGGTACATGCGAAGATTCGTCCAGGTGCATCCACTTCTCCATGAAGTGGAGTCAGGGCACGAAAAGCAACTTCCGTAAGGGATGCTTTAGTAGAAGGCTCCTCAGCCGCTTGTTTGGTGGAAGCTTCATTTATGGCAGCACCTCCCACTTTATCCGAAGCCGGTCCTCGCATACGTAGCCGTCACGCGTAAGATCGCCGAGATTAAATGAAGAAGTAGCAAAAAACGTCGGTTGGTTACTTGCTTCTAAGGGCTTTTGGAACCAACCAAATCTGCGCAGTGGCTTCACTTCAATGTGACAATTTCCGTTCATTTCTGGATGTATGACGCTTAGTCTAATTTTGTGCTCGAATGGCCATGGAACAACGTGGTCCGTGTCGCCGCAGTGAAGACGGAGCCGCACATACATTGCCACAGATTCATTGTGTCGCTCAAAATGACAACCAGGTGTCATGCAATAGCCACAGAGATATACCTTCTCGCTGGAATACTGAGCCCAGCCTCGCTCGAGCGCTATTTGCTGCAGCGAGTTTATTCCTTCTACATAGAAGACCACGTGTGCTGGGCGGCATTCATCACGTCGAAGGACTAAGTTAATCCGGTCTAATGTCTTCTCCCAATTTGCTTCGCTGGCTGCTTTAACTTCATAGACAGATCCAAGTATAGACAAACAATTTTCAGAGCTCTGTTTCCTTGTGTTTTCCAACTCATCTTTGACAGTTCTTTCAAGTGCGTTTATGTTCCTCGTAAGGTTATCAATGGCTTCACTCCTCGTTAACGAACTTTCTTTCAACTGCTCGTTAGATGCTGAAATTTCTTGCACAGTTTTTATGAAACACTTCTTAATTTCTACCGTTGCTTGGGTGAGGTGGTGTCTCTGCGTTTCTTTGACAGTGTTTACGGTCTGAGAAATTTCATGCAGTCTATCAGAATGTCTATCAACGTCAGCAACCAGTCGCTGAAGATATGACGTTATATCGCTCGCCTGCTGCTCTATGGGTTCTCTAAATAATGATACTGACACCGTGTCTTCCCTTAAGCTAGGTTCGCGGTCGCATATCTGTGCGCCAGATGTAGCGTGGTTTGTACAGCCTGACCTCAGGTGCGTGCACACGTCGCTGCAAAGAACAGAGGTAGAGCACTTGGGGCAATGAGTTGAGTGCTGTCCACATTCACGCCAGAAATGCTGGGAGATCTCCGAGACAGCCATTACAGCGGTGCAGCCATTTTCTTTGTTCCAGCACATGACCTGCAATTGATAAAAAAGAGAGGTGTATTATATTACCACAAATAGCCTCGTAATCACTCGCTGGTCATTGTGTATCGACCATACGTATACTTGTGGTCATAGACGGCCGTAACTCTCTAGCCCCAGTGAATTGAATTTAGAATATTGTGCTCCGGACACCAATGATTATGCTAACAATCAGGAATCAGGAGTTAACAATCAGGAATTTTATTTCGATGCCCAGAAGGCATTAAAGAATGGCTACAAAATTAAAATATGCACAATAAAATGCTGAAAAAAAAATAAATGCGAGACAAGGAATAGGTGAAGAGGAGTGGAGGACTCCTCTCATCCACTCACTGGGCTTGTTTTTAAGGCGGAAGCCTTTAATGCCTCATCGTTGTAAGCAGGAGCTGTCGACAAGAAATGTCAGGCTTTTCAGTTGGTCGAAACGGTCGTAACGTCACAGTGCGCGAATTTCAAACGGGGCCAATTGTACTTTGGCTACTAACCATGCAACCAATTAAAGGGATCGTATAGTGATGCTCCAAGTAAGTTTGAGTTGAGTTAATTGCTTACTTAACCAATTATTCCAATTAACCTTTCTAGTCAGACCAGATAAATAAAACCGAGTAAGAAATTGGCCGAGCTTGGGAATCGAACCCCGGTCTCCGGAGTGTGAGTCGAGCGCGCTACCACTCCGCTATGCCAGCTCGATGGTTTGGAATCAACAAAGGTGCGTCTAGTGAATACGGTGTCTTCGTTCACTCCCATCTTCCTGCCTTCCCGTTACGGCGAGGTTCAGGTGTCCAGCGAGATATGAGAGACAGATACATTTCCTTTCCTCAAAAAACAATTTACTGACGAGCAAGGTGTATTTGTCCGCGTTCCAGATTGGTCCAAATTGTCGTCATGTCACCACGCGCGAATTTTGACGGGTGTCCACCGAAATATGTGAGACAGTCACTGGGCAACTTTCTTTCGTCAAATACAATTTTCGACTAGTGCTACTGAGATATGCGAGACAGTTAATGCGTAATTTCCTTTCCTCAAATACAATTTTCATTTTCTTCATTACGGCCCCTCTTTCTTCTTTCACCCCACTTCCTCCCTTCCTGTACAGTGCGGCTCAGGTGTCCACCGAGACGACAGAGAATTACTGCGCCATTTACTTTCCTCAAAACACGTTGCGTTCAAAGGGCAAGGCATCGCGCCGAACGGGTGGTGGCGTTCAATGGACTCCGTGGCAGCGCTACAACACGCTGTCGCGTTCCACTCCTAAAGGCGAAGCTTAAGCGTCATTAATTGGCATTTAATTCAGGCACCAACAAAATGTGAAGTGAACAATCGTGTAGCAGAATGCAGCACTCAAGGCTTTCGCCTTTCAGCACTTTAGCCGCTAAAGTTCCTCGTAATTTTTTGTCATGTTACGTAACGTGACGAAAGCAAGCCCAGTAGAGATTACGACTCATAATAGAAGCTCAGACTCATAAGCTTCAAAGACGTTAGAGAAAAAAAAGGCACCGAGAACAGGTTGGATGAAATTTCAGCATCAAATGTCAGTGTCACGCCCGTGACACATGCGGACCAATCCATGAAAGCAAGGAGATAAACTCTTCGCAAGTCTTAATAACGATATCTTTCTTCCATGCAGTAACTATGTTAACTATGGCGAAAACATTACGTTCACGTTCCTTGTGTTTAAAATTGGCATTCGAAGCACTCCTGGAAGTCTGGGCCTCCTTGTAGTGCCTGCTTTTTAACATTTAAACCCCGGGTGCAAAAACCTCTCCTACTGGAGGATATTTTTCATTTTAAGGCGTGGGAACTTCAACTGATCGGGACTGTTTAAATCCTGAGGTTGGATAACTTTGCTTCGCGGTTTAGATTAAAAGCGTTTTACAATCCAAGATCTGTGCCCTGCTCGGCAGTGTACACCTTGTGTTTGTCCGTACTTTGCGGCTGGCCAAGTCTGCAATGTGTTGTGTGGGGTTTAATGGCACATAAGCAACTAAGGTCATCATGCGCCAGGCACAAGGTATAGGAAAATTTCTGCGCGATTTAATAAAACTGTGAATATTGATCAGTGGTGTAAAGGGCCTAAATGTTAACCTACCTACTAATAACAGAGAAAAAAACATTTAGGAATGGCTAAAGATAAAAACTTTAAAAAGGACAGATAGCCTCAGCGTCCATCCTTGGCTGGGCGAGGATGTCGAGGGTCCCAACCAATCAAATAAAAACCTCAGCCTTTTTCTCAAGAATGAGAAACTGGCTGAGGGACATCACGTGAATCACTGGGTCATGATTTATAGCTTGCTGAGACAACCTGCTTCTGTTAGAAATCTAAAAACAAAGAACATGTCAACAATTGCATCATCACCTATGAGTAACGCGGGATGAAAAGAAATGGATTGATTATAAAACAGGGAAAAGCACGTTTCACTCAGCTTTTCGAGTCTAAAGCATTGAAATAAAATATGATTTACCGTCAGTTCATCTACACATCTACAAACTGGTTTCTCTTGTTTAGTCAGCAGAAAGTTATGTGATGTGTGCATGGCCTATATGGAGATGACATATAATGATTTCCTTAAAACGTTCCTGGTGCACACTTGACTTCCATTCTCCTAAGACTGGCTTTACTGAGTAATTTATTATTTATTTCGTTGTTCCAAACGGACTGCCATTTTTTCCGTGCTTTAAGATGTACTAAGTTTACGCAATCTTTATACGGCATATTTACATTTTTAATTTGCTTGCCACGAGCTTGGGCAGCACAGAAATCTGCTCTTTCGTTGCCTTTTATGCCGACATGACTTGGTACCCAGCATAGCCTTAAGTTTTGCCCTTGAGCAATGGCTGTTGTTATGTTGTGTATGATGTCGCCAAACAGCAGAGTGGTTGCATTTCTATAGTTAAAGGCTTTAAGGACACTTAGCGAGTCAGTGTAACTAATACTGTTTGCAAGCGTCTTGTTTACTATTTTTTCTACGGCTACACA
This sequence comes from Amblyomma mixtum, assembly GCF_055824585.1. Lineage (NCBI taxonomy): Eukaryota > Metazoa > Arthropoda > Arachnida > Ixodida > Ixodidae > Amblyomma > Amblyomma mixtum. Next base: position 318,185,674 of record NC_143014.1, read on the forward strand.
GATTGCGTAACATACGGCAGTGAAGACGGATGCACACAGTGGAAGCCTTATTATTTTATTCCAATTACCTTGCACTACTTCGCTTCCGATGTAAACATCAGTTTTTGAACCCTCTGTATCAAAAGCAGTGAAAGTACTGTGCTCTTGCTGGAGTGTAAGGAATTGTTGTATTATATGTTCTTGTGGAATTTGTTTTTAATGGAACTGTGTAAGACTGAGATCGCAGATTGCAGGGAAGTTGTACCATGGCGGCAGTGGATCTGGCCTTCTAGCCATGCTTGGCAGTCACTTTAGTGCACCGAAATTTTGGCACATCTCTTCAAATCGCAAAAGTAGTGGCCGGGTAGCTTGCGGTTTTTTATTAAACAGTGTTCTAGATGGGCACTTTGTGGCGACTGGATAACGTATATGGTTCTGCAGTGAATCTCGGTGCTTTAATCATGAAATGCTTATAGCTGTCGTTGTCAGCGCGCCACCGGTGAAGATGGCGATATACTGGATGAAAAACATGACGCCGAACCGAGGCGAGAACTTGGAGCCGGACCTATGGGAAGTTCGTCGAAACTTTCCGCCTCCTCCTGGTAACTAAGTACAGCGCTGCCAACGGAGCAGCGCATGCGTCAACAACAGCGTGCTCATAGTCCTGTGGTGAACGAAGCCAGCGTGCGGCGCGAAGCAGCCTACGTTCTGTCCAGCAGCCCTAGAGGCCCACGCGTAGTCCTGGTGACACTTGAGAGAGACGACCGGTACGCGCAACTCGCCGTTATTTTGCGATAACTTAAGGAGGTCGTTGGTCCATTTGGTGTTCACTTTTGGTTTATGGTTTATGGGGGTTTAACGTCCTGAAGCGACTCAGGCTATGAGGGACGCCGTGGTGCAAGACTTCGGATGCGGTTCTTTAACGCGCACTGACATAGTAAAGAACATGGGCCTCCAGCATTCCGCCTACATCTGAATTCGACCGCCGCGGCCAGGATCAAACCCGTCTCTTTTGGGACAGTAAGCAAGCAGAAAAATTCTTAGGGCACTTAAGTCTAGTAACGTGGAGAAATGAGAAAGCATGTGTTTGATCTTGACTTCTTCTCTGACTCATAGCGCGGTTTGCGGCATTTCGACATTTTCGGTTACGACATATGGCACTTCGACATTTCCGGTTGTAACAAACTACACCATTCCGGCATTCCAGTTATGACATACTACATAACTTCGTCATTTCCGGTTACGTCGTAATTTGAATACAAGAATAGAAGGAGGTAAAGTGTGAGAAAACATGCCATTGAACATGCATATGTCATCGGTCCGAACCCCTGTCACAAGCTGGCCTCCAACTTAATTAAAACATGTGATCTATACACAAAGAGAAATGATATGACACCACCCGCAACGCTGCACGACAGGCGGTTGCTGAAAATTTTGGAGGGAATTGGCCCGAAAATGCCGCCACCAAAATGAGTTCAGCTAGTTATTCCTCCGCTGGGATTTCATCTACAGCATCAACTTTGAGTCTTATTGAGTCAATGAAATCTGACTTACTTATGAGGCGATTTGAGCTACGCTGGTGGACAATAAGCGTCGTAAACCACTTAACCCACATCGGCCGACTTATTTGTTCCCAGCGCCAACAGACGCTGAAATGGGGGCAGTTATGGAAGCAGAATCAAAGCACTGCAGTCTAGGGAGCTAAGAGCGCTCGCTCTACGCACGCGGGTTAGAGCCGCTGCTGCCAGTGTAGCCGCGCTGCGAAAATATGGATCGCTAAGATAGTATGAATGTGGCGCTGCAGTGGCAAAGCGAGAAAACGCACGTCACAGGAACGAGGCAAAACTATCTCCAACGGGGACGCGCATAGTTTCGAAATATTGTCTACAGGGAAAGCTGGCGCCACTTTCTATGCGGATTTCTTACAGAGCCCTTCATCCACTGCAGTATGGTGTCTATAGTGAGAGGGAAGCCAACGTCCGCATGCCAGCTGTGAAAGTGCACTCCGCCAATTCATGCCAACACCGCAGTGCCTGCTGCGGCGGTGCAGTCAGCACTTCGATGCCCCTCCACGCTTCTCGCGCGGGCGCATGTGTGCCTACGATCTTCTCGGCACGACGTTGTGAGTATGTTTGGTTTGGTTTGGTTTATGGGTTTAACGCCCAAAGCGACTAAGGCTATAAGAGACGCCGTAGCGGAGGGCTCCGAAAATTTCGACCACCTGGGGTTCTTTATCGAGCACTGACATCGTACAGTACACGGGCCTCTAGAATTTCTCCTGCAAAGAAATTCAACCGCCGCGGCCGGGATTGAACCCGCGTCTTTCAGGTCAGCAGCCGAGCACCATAACCACTTAGCCATCGCGGCGGCCGTTATGCGTATGTGTTTTCGCGGTGCTTCCTTCGTGGTAGATGGGTCCTCATCTTTCGCGTTGTATAGCCAAAATAGAAATGCTTCCTGCCTTTCTGTGAAACGGTAAAAGGAATGTTTATTTGCATATGGATGAAACGTCAAATACTTTTCGCTAGGTGCCACGTCATATAATTTGACCGCCGAAGCGTGGTCAATATTTTGTCCGCGGCTGTACGCATTGCTGCGTGTTATCAAGGAAGCTGGGCCGGCGTTCCAATCTATTTTTTGTTCCCAAGTACCCCGAACGTTTCGAAAAGTGGACGATCCGTCCCACGGCCTGAAAAACCTTTAAACGAGAAATCAGTCCGCAGTGAACTTCACTGAGCGACGCCGTTGCAAAATCTACGGTAATGCTCCGTCGCACCTCTCCCAGATAAAGAGCACTAGGAAAGGCAACTCGAGAACATATTAGATGTTTGCGGCCATTACATGCAACTCGAGTGTTGCGAATTAGTGCCTCTTCCTTCTCATGATGATCGTGTGACGGATGTGTGGTCATAAAGAGTGTTTCCAGCCGCTATGTCTCTTGCGTCTGAATTTTCTTTTGTGCCTGGTATTCAAAGATGCGAATTGCCAAGCGTGTACTGGTTAGGACAATGAATCGCCGGGTCTGATAGCATCCCAGCTTTCACTCTGTGCGTTAAGGGACCAGAATATCTGCAATTAAAATCTAGTCGTTAAAGCGTCAAGCAGCCACGCGATTGAAGGCACAATTTTGTGCAAGCAACCCTGTTAAAATTATCCAAGACATTTGGGAGGTAGACTCTTGCTCATGCAAAGACTGGAAATAAAGCACTGTGCGAAGTCGACAGAAAACATTCAAAGAAAACCGGAAGCGTGGAAAGCTTCAGTGCTTGCCGTAGAGGTATAGTCGAGGCACACACAACAGCGAACCTACATTGTAGGTACCTAAGGTACTAATTAATCAGGTGTCATGCGAAAGAAGAGCTGCGAAAACATGTGCTGTAACACTTTCCTACAAGCTCAAGCTACGGACAGCACAAGTGAAGCGAAGCAGGCGATCCTTGAGGTGAGGTGCGAGTTTAAAAGTTTGGAAAAGCAAAAATAGAAATCTAATCATCAATGCTTTAGGTGGTGGTGAAAAATCTAACTGCACACTAAAGGTAGATGCACACTAAAGCAGCCTCCCAGTCCTCCCCTGTAGACTGAGGCTGTCTGTTGGGCTAGTTGGTTGTCGTTATCACACATATTCATTAGCGCTTATACTCAGTCCCGGACAGAAAGAGGTGGGTCATTACGCACGCTAGACCTGAGCTTCAAACAGAAAATGACAAATCCAGGAATTGGCACCTGCTATCAATGGAAAGCTCATACGTGAGCTTCAACCCCGGAGTCTCTTCGCGGAACACGTTGAGAACTCGCTCCGCTACTTGCACTTCAGTTTCTTCTCTTGTCGAGTTATACATTATTAGAAAATCAACGTATCTGCACAGGTTGATGAAATAAATCTTTGTTCCGTTTCAACTCCGCTCAGTTCGAGCGTGCGTCCTGTCCCACCACTCTCAGATTGTGTCTGTGTATAAGCGCTGTTGAACATGTGTGCTCTAGTGTAGGGTTCGGGTTGGGGTTAAGGCTGAATTCTGCTGGCAGGTCCATATCATGTGGTAGGTATTTGCTACCTCGACACAGTGCTGGCACCTGCCGGTGACCATAGGGTGAAAGTGTGTCACAACAGGCGAGCATAACATCGTGTTTGAGAAAAGTCTCAGCAGCACGCGTTCTTTCGCCATCTCGATCCTCTTAGCTGGCGCAGTGTATCGTAGATGACTATCTTTATAGTAATCTAGGATTTCTCTAAATCTGGTGAGGAGTTGGCCCTCATGCTGATCCATGGAGTCTGCGGGAGGTAGCCGGTAGGTGAGTGCTCGGGCACCCGAATTCGCGGCCTCATTTCCTCCTAGACCCTGATGGACAGGAGTGCAGACGATGTTTTGTCGGAGGATATTATTTCCGCAGGCTCCAGCGCAATATTCTTTCTGCCAGCGCCCAGACGGCCTCATCGTTACTGCACGAACCTCGCGAGTCCGTAATTGTATGTTTGGAAGAAGGGTTGGAAGCTGTCAGGGCACTTGCTATTTCCTCCGCCTGTGCTGGACCAGGAGCTCTGATGGTGAGCACGTCAACCAGTCGTTCTTGAGCTACTGCAGCAGTGTACCACACCGTGTGGTTTGTGCCAGCAGTGTCCACGTAGTATGCGCTTTCTTTTCTGCCATAATGGCGCTCGAGAGCATGCGTCCACGCCACTCTTCAACCCTCTATTCATTTTTGTGGGGAGACGGTGGACTAATGTGGCGCGGCGGCATAGTTCGGGTGCTCGCTCTCTTTCCTGTATACATGTACATGCAGCCCAAGGGGTTTGCTTCTTAGCTGTTTAGCGGGGCTCCCTAGCACATCTAGTAATCCAAAGCTTGGGAGGATTGAGGACGCGAAGCCATTCCTCTTTCGAGAGATTACGGTCGCTTAGCATGCATAACAAGGCATACAGCACGCCTGACAAGCAAATCCCTTGGGCTGTATATTTCTTACGGGGGGTGTACGTCGTGCTGTATATCTAGCCTGCCAAGCAGTGCCTGACGAGAGCGTGTTTGGGCTAATCGTGTGTACTGATTTGTGAGGTGCGCTTCCTGGAGTTCCCGGTAAGTGTTCACTACTCCTAGTGCCGTAAGCAGGCTGTTCAAGATAGGTATTAGATGAAGTGCTCTCGTCTGATGAAGTCTCTTGTCGCTTTCGTGTTACCGCAGGTCGAGGTAGGGTGCCGAGTAGAGTATTCTACTGATGACGAAAGCAGATGCCAATCGTAAGGCATCATTGCTCCGTAAGCATCAGTCAAACGTTTGGCCAACCTACCAGACGGTGTATGCATAGACCTCCTCGAATGCTTGAAGACGCAATGCCCTACCACTGAAGCAGAAACAGCAGATCAGAGGATTTTTTGCTGCTTCAGAATGCTCGGACCTTAAACGAGAGTCACGAGATTTCTTCCAAACGGTTTTGTACGCTAATTTATCGCTCTTGCGAGCTAAAATTGTAGACCTTTAATAACTGTACACACAATAATGCAGACGTCCGCTTATAACTAATCGGCGCTCAAATCTGCAAAAGGAACTCAAATAAATTCAAGTTTTTAGCACGCGCGGCGAGAGCAGAATCTGCGAGCGCGTCTAGCCAAGCCCAGCGTTGAGCGCGCTCAGCGTATCGCAATAAAGCACTACAGTCAATAGCATCGGCCACGCGAGGCATGAAACGCAGGTGCAGCGTTCGCCTCCCGTTCGCGCCGCCTACCCCGTCCAGCCATCCAACTGCGGGAATGCCAGGAACACGAGGTTTCTCGCTCTGTCTTGGCTAGGTTAAGCCCTACATCATAACTTCGAATGCAGAAATTTCAATCGGAAAGAAATGTACCACACGGAAACGTTGTTTCACAATCTAAATTTCCTAGAGTAACGGACTAAACACTAATGACGGAAAGCGAGGCTCGGGCTGCCGCCAGCACCGCGAAACGATAGAGATCGGGTGCGAGATAATGCTGTCGGTATATCTACGGCGGCTGGTGATAGCTGGTATGCAGCTCGCTTTGCTTTCTCGCCCGTATCTGATCGCCGCGTACAGAGCGCGCTGTTTACCTGGCCGTTTCTCCGCGTTTTGCTTTCAGGCGTGCTTTCTTAACGCGGAAACCCGAAATTGCCCGCTAAGCCGCCTCAGCTCGGGCGCCTTGCTAGCTTAGTATGAAGGCTGCTGATCTAACAAAATAGATGTTTTGAGCAGTGTGGAGCACTTACAAGTTCACATGTATATGCCGAATCTTCAGCAATAATAGCAGTTGTTTCCTTAGATGGGCAGCCTTCAGACCAAACTAACAAGGCGCGCGAGCTTAGGCAGCTTAGCGGGCAATTTCGGGTTCCCGCGATAAGAAACCTGCAACGCGTTGCCTGGGCTTGCAAGGCTGCATCCGCGCGCGAAAAGCGGAGAAACGCCCACGTAACGAGCGCGCTGTCTACGAGGCAATCAGGCACAGGTGAAAAAGTAGCGAAAGAGGTGCGCTCCGGCTATCGTCAGCCGCCGCAAATATACCGAGAGCATTATCGCACTCGATGACTATCGCCTCGTGGCGCTCGCGGCGCTCCAAGCCACGCTTTGGTTTATTGGGGTTCAACGTTCCAAAGTAACTCAGGCTAGGAGCGACGCCGGAGTTAAGGGCTACGGAAATTTCGACCACCTGGGATTCTTTAACGTGCACTGCCATCGTACAGTACACGGGCCTCTAGAATTTTGCCTTCATCAAAATCAGCCGCCGCGACCGGGATCGAGCCCACGTCTTTCGGGACAGCAGCCGGGCGCGCCGTAACGACTGAGCCATCGCGGTGGGAGACAGTCTGCAATATTCAGCTAATGACATTGCAATGTATTGGCAGAAAAGCATGTAGGTATAAACGAGCAGTGGATTCGCACACGCTGAGAGGGCGTTTTCGTCAGGTGGCCAAATATAGCTAACTGTCGAAACCATTTTTTTTTTAATAGGAACACTTTCCAGAGCGTGTTTTCTCCAGGATGCTCAAATTCAAGTCAAGCTGCTGACGATTCGTCTTAAGCGTGCTGATCACGATGCGTGCGCTTCCTTTACGGTGACCATATTTGATGCAGAGCAGTTATTGCACCCTGGGGACGCTACGGATCTCGAATGATAACCACACACCAGAAAGCGCGCAAAACATCAAACAAAACGAAGCTAAGAAACGAGCAATCTAATCCCCACAGCGGCCTACATGACATCAGACGGCAATTCTACGCAGTGCCCTCCCGGCACGCCTAGGGCATCTATGATTATGGGGTGTAATGTCCTAAAGCGACTCAGGCGATCAGTGACGCCGTAGTGATGGCCTCCGGAAATTTCGAACACCCAGGGTTCTTTAACGTGCACTGACATCGCACAGCACACGTGCCTCTAGAATTTCGCCTCTATCGGAATGCGACCGTGGCGCCCGGCATTGTACCCGTGTCGTTCGGGTCAGTAGCCGAGTGCAATAACCCTGAACCACCACGGCGGCTACCCTAGCGCATCTTTGGTGGATTAAGTCCAGCGCCGCCAGCCTTCACTCTAGTTAATATTGATACATGCCTTCGAAGACAAAGAAGTAGTGCATGCACTAGGAAAGGAAAATCATCGGTGGTCTCTTCGGTATTGATTGGGCTAGGCGCGCGCGAGAGACAATCAATACCGAAGAGACCACCGATGATTTTCCTTTCCTAGTGCATCCACTACTTCTTTCTCTTCGAAGGCATGTATCAAAATGCAGGAACTCCCACAGGATGTCCGCGCTTATATATGAGATGATAGGCAGAGAGCGTGAACTGGACCTTTGGCCACACGCTACGCGCTGCGCATTTCATTTGACACCAGTACTTAGAAACAAAAAGTTGGGAGTGAGATACAGTCTACTGAAACGACAATGTCCGTTTCTCTGATTAATATCTGGAAAAATTCTCCCAACAACATTTTCGTCTACTCATCGCTTACCTGTCTGTTCAGCAACTCGGAGGCCTGTAATTCTTTCCAGTCAATGTCTTCCTCCGGGAAATGTTGGCCGTCCAGAGGACAGGAGCGAGATTCTTTCTCTCCGCTGTGGTTGTAGCAAAACTCGCACAGCAGGTGCATGCATGGAAGCAGTGCGACCATTCTTCGCACCAGTCCACAGGCACTGCATATCCTATTCGTTGGCATCGGTTTCACGAAGTGCAGAGGCCTCCAGTCCAGTTCGGCAGCAAAGCCGACCAACGTGTAAGGCATGCTTGAAGGAGGCGAACCGCGCTGCATCCGCTTGCTACTAAGCTCAGAACGAAGTGCTCTGGTCCTCCGCTGAGCCACGCCCTGCTTGACTACCTTTGTCCCGTTCCCACGGTTACAATCACGTTGATATTAGTACGCGGCAGAGACGGCCGTCAGGCAGCAAGAAGGCAGCAGAGGCTATTCGAAGGAGACTGTTTGACTGGGTAAACCAGTGCCCTAAAAATAACTTAACTCGGTGGCGGCGTTATCAGCGAATGCGCGCGCCGCTCGCCGAAGATAAGACAAATGATCGTGGTATTAGGCTGCGCTAAATTTAAAGGTGACGTCTAACTTCCGCAGTTGGACAGCCAAAGCATCAGTCAAAATCCTGAACATCGCAGGAACACTTTCGTTCCCCTACTGTCGTTCACGATAATTCTTTTCTCTTTCAGGAACAAAGTGATCAAGCATTGTGGGGCGCCTTCAAGCAAAGAACATGGAGCGCGAAGCTACGCGACAATATCTTCCGAAAGCCGTTGTTTGATGGCGAAAGTTGGCGCGAACGGGCAAGTGTGTCAGCCTGGTGTTTGGTGGCATGCAGTCAAGGCCGACCCACAACAGCTCCATGCAAGGTCAAGGTAAAGGGCGCCTTGTCAGTGCTACTCACAAGGTATGTCACCTAAGTGAGACTTTACGCAATTTTTGAAAATAGGTTTTTTTAGCTAGAAAAGCCCCTTTTCGCGCACAACATTGTCGGCGGTGTAGTACATCAGAATTCAGCCAAGACGCGCTAACTAGTAGGCTGGTTAAATAACAGTGAATAGTTCATTTTTAACTGTTACATTTAGCTCCCTAATTGTTGTTAAGCCTGTCGTCATCATTATCACTATCACCAACCACTCAACGAGCACTGCAAGACAGAGCCCTCTCCCAAGTCTCTTCAATTATTCCCTGTCCTTTGCCAGCTGTACACCAAATGCCCGCAAACTTCTTAATCTGATCCGCGCCGCTAACCGTCTGCCGCCCCCTGCTACGTTTGCCTTTTCTTGGAATCCACTTCGTCACCCTTAAGGACCAGCGGCTATCTTGCCTTCGCATTACAAGCCCTGCCCAAGCCCACTTCTTCCCCTTGATTTCGACTATAATGTCATTACCCGCGTTTGTTTACTCACCCACTTCACCCGCTTCCGATCTCTTAACGTTACACCTGTCCTTTTTCTTTCCATAGCTCGCTGCGTTGTCCTTAGCTTAAGCTGAACCCTCTTTGTTAGCCTCCACGCTTCTGCCCCATAGGTGAGATACAGCTGTTGTACACTTTCCTCTTGATAAATATTGGTAAACTGGCATTCATAATCCGAGAGTACCTGCAATATGCGCTCCACCCCATTCTAATTATTATAGTTATTTCCCTCCCAAGATCTGGATCAGCGCCCACTACCGGCGCTAAGTAGACATATTCACTTACCACTTCTAGCACCTGGCTACGAATTGTGAACTGCTGTTTCCTTGCGCGACTGTTGAACATTACTTTGGTTTTCTGCATGTTAATTTACGACCTACCGGCATTGATCATTATCTGTAACTCATCTCCTCATCGGCTCAGCGAGGCAATGTGAACAGCGAATCGCAAATTACTTAGCTACTATCCATTCAGTCTTATCCCCAACTGTGCCCAATCCAGGCCTCGGAATGCCTCCTGTAAACATGTGGTGAATAGCATTTGCGTGATCGTGTCTCCCTGACTCACAGCCTTCCTTATTGGAATTTTATTGCTGACTTTATGAAGAACAATGCTAGCTGTGGAGTCGTTGTGAATATCTTTCAGTAGTTTCACATAGGACTGCCTGTAACCTTATTCCTCAACTCCTGCATGACTAGTGAGGTTTCCACATAGTCGAACGCTTTCTCGTAATTAATGAACGCTATAAATAGGGGTTCTTTATATCCTGCGCATCTATCTATCACCTGATTGATAGTGTGAATATGGTGTAGCCTGTAGCCCCCGTAAGTACTATCAAAATAAGTTTTCAACTTTCGAAAACGCGGTTACCGTCGGCGCTGTGGCGGAACAAATCTCGGCTATTTCGACAAGTTACGTGCCTTGGAGAGGATGCTTTGCCTGCAAGCTTTTCGGAAGGGCATGTGTTTTGGCGCCATGCAGGCAGAATTTGTTGGTCCACTTGGCCTAGTGTAACCGCGTTTTCGAAGTTCTAAAAACTGATAAGGATATTACTTACGTAGTGCACTTTGAAGGGCTAGTTGGTTGATGTTTGGATTTGGTAGTCGTTAGAGTTGGTAGTCGGCGCTGGTCTCGTCTTGCGCGTTCCTTCCGTCTGTGTCCCTTTCGGTGCACGATAACTTCGGCTACACGCCTACCAAAAATTAAGGAGCCTAACACTAACAGTTAAACAATTAAACATCCACTGTCTTAGTCGGCACGGCTTAGCTGAATTCTGATGTACTACACCGCTGACAATTAACTATTCAGTATTAGTTAACCATCCTGTTAGCCAGCACGTCTTAGCTGAATTCTGCTGTACTACACCACTAACAATTCTATGCAGAAAAAACTTTCTTCGAACTGAGAAAGCCTGTTTTTAAAAATTACTCAGACTTAGATGAAACCCACTGCATAGACGCAACCATTAAAAGCAAACATGAGTCATCACATGTCACATTTGGTCGCAAACGCTGCGGCGGCGCCGTTTCGCGGCCGGTATCGAAGTGCGTTAGTCTTTTTGTAGAGGGTTACCATTCCCCCGAGAATCTTACTACAATCTTGAACTTGTCTTATGTGCAAAAACAAAGTAACTAGTCAGGGCCACAAATATACTTATTGTCGCTCATAATGGTGACAATAAAGTATTTAGATACTGAGAAACAGTGCAAGGTCAACTAAATTTTGAGGAGCGAATGTTAATTTCTGTGACCTGTTAGAGTTTGGCTCACTCCTAAAAAGTTTAGTCCAGTTATTCAATGTGCCGGCTATTCAACCGCAGAATGTACTGCTAATTTTTTGGGGTGGCTGGAACATTATGGACATTGCAGCCCATTTACATAGCTAATAGATGTGACATATGCATGTTTACACACATTATCTAATTGTGATTTCCTAAAATGCCACAGAGCGTTGGGTTTTTAAGTTGCCAAATGTTCCGCAAAAGTTAACGAGAATAATCATATTTCAAATGGATTTTTTTTCTTTTAGAATGTCTGAAATACCTCATGATGTCTGCGACGACATCATTGGCTGGTCTATTCAGAGTAAGAACTTCAAGTAAAAAAATTCTTAAAATATGCTGTCAGGCCATTCTTCTTCCCATATTATTGACATTCTTAATTACTTTTTACAAACAAGAAAAATGGCATGAGAATTGGGTGAGGTAGTTTCGTTTTATTTTGGCGGGTGTTTGCAGCATCTAAGATTTCTGGCACGCGTAGTAGACGAATCGTAAGCATTTTATGTGCGGAATCAGATGTTTTATTCTCCTCAATCAGAATAAAGCTTTGTGAGCCTAATACGGTGGCTGGCGGTCAAGTTAACAAGACTAGTAATATAAAATATCGTTCCAGTGTTTATTATGCAGACGTATCAGGAAAATCTGTCCAGCCGTTTTTATCAATGCTTTCTACTACAATGAAATCAAGAACTGCGAAGAAGTATACAGTTACCCAAGTTACTTTCGCAAAAGTAACTGCTTTTCCTCAAGATGCTGGAGAAGGAAAGAATAACGGACGTGACATTGTGGCCTGTAAGTGTGGTAGTAATGCAATGCACATGAAGAGGAAATAAAATTGCGTCAGCTCGCGGATTCGCGTAACTTACATAGCAAGAAATCAAATTTCATGCCTCCTCCAGCAGTCCTCTCCAATATAAGGCACATATCCCTGGTAATTTGGTGTCGACCATATTTTGAGCTGTAGAAGGACGGCAGATTGGGCGAGTTGATGTTCCATGGTGACAAGAAAATTCAAACAGCGCTAAACAACAGCACCAGAAAGAAGAGGAGGCAAACCCGGCGCTGAACTTAGAACTGATTTATTTGAAGAAAGATGTCAATATGTACCCTCAAAAAGGGCACACGTGCGCAAAGTCATACATCGAAGTTCAGCTAAAACTACAAAATAGCACAATAATCGCGCGTGTTGTACCTGCCTTCTAAGCTACAATTTGTGCAGCAATGTCATTTTTTTTTCGCTGGCAAAAGTGAAGAAGTTTTGCTAACGCAACCATTAGATTTTATTATGATGTGGAATGCTTCGGCGACCTCTCTGGTAGTGTTGTCACTACGAAAAAAATAACAATTCTGTGTCGACAAAGAATGGTACGCATTTACACACACTCCAATGACTTGCCAGGTTCGTGTCTTTTTTATCCAATGAATCGGCATGCTTCATAAGTCTAATATTGATCAACGGCCTCTTTGGCCTATGTAATTACGACCACATGATAATGAAATTTGGTTCACAACGCCCTTCTTGCAATTAACGAAAGTGTTTACATGGTTCACTTTGTAGACAGTCTTCCGTTTGACGCCTTCCCATTTTCTCTGAACTGCTGCCCCAAACTTACCCAGCTTATTGGGAGCAGAAAAAGTAACCTTCACGCTACACGTGGCCCCTACTCTCCTAATATGATGCGACAACGCATGCACATAAGGCATGAGAGGTTTACACATGAGATCCCTCAGAGGAACGTCTTGCAGTTCTTAGAATAGAATTTGTCGTTCTTGTCAAATCATGTATGCTGGCGATACGCTCCCAGGAGTAAAAAACATCTTGTAAACTACGCTTCTTGTCATTCCAAGTTGTGAAATTCGGAATTGTAACAGGATGTATTGGCATGGCCTTCAAAAAGTTTTGTATTCATCGAATGTTTAGTAGTCTTGCAGTCCAAGCCCAGAGAAACTGGGAGGCCGGTTATTCCGATTTCGTACCTGTGGCTGGTGCACAGAAGATTATTAGAGCACTGGAATGTTCGGGACAACCAAAAGAAAATGCTGACAGGAATAAAAATTGTCATGCCTGATGTGCACGCGTTTTCGCATCGTTTTAAGAGGGTAGGGGCCAAGTATGTCCTGAAGGTTATTGTTTCTGCTCCTAATCAGCTCGCCCGCCGTGGTGGCTCAGTGGTTATGGCGCTCGGCTGCTGACCTGAACAACGCAGGTTCGATCCCGGCCGCGGCGGCCGAATTTCGATGAAGGCGAAATTATAGAGGCCCGAGTACTGTGCGATGTCAGTGCACGTTAAAGAACCCCAGGTGGTCGAAATTTCCGGAGCCCTCCACTACGGCGTCTCTCATAGCCTTAGTCGCTTTGGGACGTTAAACCCCATCAACCAACCAACCTTTCACTACCGCATCCCTCATAGACCGATTTGCTTTGGGTCGTTAAACCCTAGCAAACCAAACCAAACCTAACAGGCTAGGTAATTAAGGGGCAGCAGTTCAGAGAAAGCAGGAAGGCGTCAAACGGACGACTGTCTGCAAGGTGAACCATGTGAATAAGTTCGTTAATTGCTAGATGGGCGTTGTGAACCAAATTTCATTATCATGTTGTCGTACTTACATAGGCCAGAGAGGCCGTTGCATCAATATTAGACTTGTGAAGCGTGTCAATTTATTGGATAAAATACACGAACCTGGCAAGTCATTGCAGTGTGTGTAAATGCGTACCACACTTTGACGACACAGAATTGTTATTTTTTCATAGTGACAAGACTACCAGAGAAATCGCTGAAGCATTCCGCATCATCAGAAAGTATAATGGTTGCGTTAGCAAAGTTTCTTTACTTTTGTCAGCGAAACAAATGATATTGCTGCACAAATCATAGCTTAGAAGGCAGTTACAACGCCTGCGATTATTGTTGTAGTTCGCAGTTTTTATCTTAACTTCGATGTATAACTGTGCGCAGATGTGCCCATTTTTTGTAGGTATATATTTACATCTTTCTTGAAATCAATAAGTTGTAAGTTCAGCGCCGTGTTTGTCTCCTCCTCTTTCTGGTACAGTTGATAAGCACTGTTTGAATTTTCTTGTCGCCGTGTCTTGAGCGCCACGATCTAAGATGGCTGTGCCTATTATGGCTGTCATTGGGAACACATGTGTGAACTGCTACAGGCATCGTTTCGGCTTTCCACAACGAAGAAAAGCTTGTGTTTTTTTTTCTTTTCCGCGTGCAATACTCTTTTCAGGTGAATACAAAACATTTTAGGTCATCTCGTCGCCAAGAGTAGGTGTAGGGAGAAAATAATTTCTAGGACCGACACAGCATACCCTAGGATTGGACAGAGTACTCTCAACGCCATACTGCGGTTCACAGCAATTCTTGCAGCATAAAATGTGGACTTCTGAGAAGCGTAATAGACAAATTTGGAGCAGTCTGGAGCAGCTGTTCACAATATCGGCCGATGAAGCAGCCAGTCTTGAGGGATAATTAAACTGCAAACGAATAAAATTATGGCAAACATCTTGCCGCTGGCATCTCTTATGATAATTTGAAGCTGTTCTGCACGAAAAAACGAGTACAAAATCATTTCTGTTTGTACTGGTGATTCTGAAGTATTCATCCATTAACAATAGAATCAGACCCGGTAAATACCATGAAGCACTTCGTTAGCAACAACAGCAAAAGGCCCAGCCCTTATATTTTACTTCCTCACGGAACACAGTGCTTATTGTGATGGTTAAGCGAAATGATGTGTACAGCCTTCGCAGGTTTTCCAGCTGTCGGTACACAATTGCAAGCTTTTAAATGTTGTCCGCATGGCTTGTGTATGCTTCAACCGAATATATGTGGCCGCATTAAATGTCGTTCGTAATTTTTTTCAGCCACTCCTGCTTTGATGAAGCTCCGGGATCACTCCAGAATTAGTTTGGATGAATCCAGGCGATTTTCTAAGCATGGTTTTTTTCTCCCAGTTTCATTTTCTTCTCTGCAGCTGCACTGCCCCACATAGTTAGCTTCCGCTTCCGTATCTCATTGGCCGCTGCCTCCTGTCGTTGACGATCGAGATAATCCGTGTGCGAGCTCTTTGCTGCCTTTAGCCAGTCCCCTGTCAAAGGTACTTCGCATGGAATCTTGATCAGGTGCTTCATGCATGTTTTCATTGGCGAAGGCAGTTGTTGGCCAGAATTCTAAGACTTGAATGATTTCCCACGATGCTTTTCGTTTCCCTGAAATCACGATCAGAGTCAGCATTCCAGTGTGGGAGGGACAGTAATTCATGGACAAGCAGAGAGAACAGGGGGTGCACTGCGAAACAATTCCGTAAATATAACGTAGACTTTCTACGCTTTTTAAAAAATAGAACCATTTATATTTTAGACGAAACGTAGGCATTGATTGTACTTCAATCTAGTAATGAAGGAAACGTTCGTGTTCCACCGCAGTCGATGCAGGGGAAAACTCTAAACATTCTATTTTAGGCAACACAACTTAACACAACACGACGGTTGACCCCATCGGCGTTGTGTACCACCAAATGCACTAACTTTAATAAAGAAAGCAAAAACAGAGCAAAGATGCTGATGATGTGACGCCACTTTTACACGACGAACTGCTGGGCCCCTGCACTAGGCTTCACATGACGTCCCATTTCTCATCCGTCTTGTTTAATGTTGGCCAAGAATGTCCGCACACTAGGATGGCGAATGAGCGCGAGCATGAATAATGAGCTTAACGCCATGTGCAAAGGTGAAGATCCGAGCAAGGGTGATAATCGAATTAGACCCAAGTGACACATAATGATGCTTTAACGTTAAGCGATTGCTGCAAATTGTGAGCAACGTTAAATAACAGAGGGCTTATTTTGCTATAATTTCAAAAAAATAACGTTGACTTAATAAAAATGCGCGCTTAATAATAAAAATAAAGCTCTTAATAAAAATGTTACTGCAACATTTGCTTTTTGTGAGAAATGCAGCGTAATGGATAAACAGCTAAAAAAACATTTAGACACAGACAACGGTTAGACAACTTCTCCAAATTGAAATTGAACACCAACTGAAAATACATCGCAAACATGATCAAAGAACACAAGTTAACAGCCGAAATTCCATCTGCGTTTGGTAAGGAAACATACCACTGAGAAAACGAAAAGCATAGGCAGACAAATCTATGAATGCAGTGCAATGTAGCAGTCACATCATTGCTACAAAACCGTCAATCAAAAACACTAACTCCTTCATGAATAACAAAAGCACATGTACAACATATTATTGTTCATTGCGATGTTTAATTGCAATGTTTGCCGGCCATTCATGCCTGCTTTTCCTGCAGATAAACGAAACGCTGCCAAAAAGCAGCGCGCAGCCATAATTGCTGAAGTGATAAGGAGGTTGTGCACCATTCGGCTGCTCCCTCATCCTGAGTTGAAAATAATAGCCATTTTTTTCTGGAAAGTACTCAGGGAGGATGAATTTCCTATCAACCTTTTATTTAGCTTGCACAGACCCGACCCATTATGTACTCAGCAGCTTTGGAAAACATGTGAGCCAGTCTACAGCCACAGAAGTCTAGAACCCTGCTAACTTGCAAAAGTCCAGTGCTCAGAAAGAAAAAGCTGACAAAAAAATGAGGTGTTGCGTACTTGCACTATATTTTATGTGGTAGTAAGAATGTGTCTAAGACAAGGCATGAATATTGTTTTTTTCTGCTCAGTTACAAACTTTCTAGCCTCTGGTAAAATATTACTGCGATGTAAATAATGAAACATGCCAGCACTGTACAACATACTGTAAGGCTTACAAAATACTCCTCCTACAAGGCCATCACAAGCCTCTTACATGCGGTAATGTTTATATCTATCAAACTATCTACTCTGCAAGATGACGCCAAGAGGACATATGGAGGTGTGCACCTCCCATGTAGTTAGAGTGATTGGAGATGCTCCTTTTTGATGACATATCAGTTGCTATAGGTGTGGAAGGGCCAGATATGAAGGGGAACAACTAGACACCAACTTTTTAAGCAACGTCAGGATGAGCAATATGCCTTGGCTTTTCTTCTGTACAGAAGGGAGTTTTATTTTCCATGCTCTGTGTTCACGTAACTGCTTGCATGTGCTCATTTTGGATTGATGGGATGTGCTTTTCTCTGAGTTTTAACTCTGGCCTCAGTCCTCTGCACCTTCCTAATTGTTTGCTAGTGTCCAACTTAAGTCGTGTGCAAACTCACGCAGATCGCTACATTTCTATGTTTCCAACTCTCATGTCTCCGCCTTCGTCGTGTCCATCACTAACGCCTTCAAGTATGCTGTGTATGATCATCTCAACTAATCTGTCTATTATACATATATTGTTGTTAGTAATCCACTACTCTCTGTGACGACGATCGGATCTGAGAGTAAATAAATGAAATGTAGTCTAAGCTAAGTGTCAGCAAGTACGCATTATGTTTAGTTTATTTTACCATGTTGATTAGTATAAAGGGGAGGGAAAAAAAGCGGCCAAGTGGAGCTTGACATGCCTCTCACCCCTACACTGGAAAACAGCAGGTACCGAGGAATGCGTAACGACTAACGCCGACAGAACATGCCAAGTGTGAAGTAATTCAATAACGCTCCTCGCATTTATCACAGTGCATACTCGCTGCTCAGTAATTTATTACCCCATTGGACATTCTGCAAAGAGAGTGTACAGTGATATGTTTTGTTTGAACATGGCACCACAGTACAATGACAATTATTAACCCTGTGCTCATACAACAGCAAATAAATTTCTGCCCAATAAATGCATCGCTTACAGTGCAACAAGAGGCGATAATGGGCCACCATGGCACATATTTAGAAAGTAAGCTCAAAATAATAAAGAATGACATTTGAGTAGCCGCTCATTCTAACCGACCCCCTCCCTTGAAAAAAATATGAAAAATGGTGTTCTTCAGACAGCACCTTTGAACGATGGGGCTATAATGTTTGTGACAGTTCAACTACGTGTTTGGTGTGGTTTGGTTTATTGGGGTTTAACGTGCCAATACAGCTCAGGCAGTGAGGGACACCGTAGCGAAGGGCTCCGGAAATTTCGACCACCTGGGGTTTTTTAACGTGCACTGACGACGTGCAGTACACGGGCCTCAAGAATTCCGTCTTCATGGAAATTTGGCCGCCGCGGCCGGGATCGAACCCGCGTCTTTCGGATCAGCAGCCGAGCGCCGTAACTACTGAGCCACCGCGGCGGGTAGCTCAACTACGTGTGAAATTCAGATATAATTAAAGACCACGCAAGCGATTCGATGCGAGGCGCCAGGGCGCCGGCAAACAGTAATCGTCTTCAGGTATCGACTGGTTCCACCTCCTGAGGGCCGCTTCTCGACGAATACCACTATGGCCGCGTTCACATCCAATAAGCTTGCAAAAACATTACACAGGTATTTATCATGACGCATCAGCAGCTTATCAGTGCTGTTTGCCAATGCTGAATATTTTGGATTGATAAACGGAATGATCCATCGAGACGCTCGTCGACTGCTCCTCGCCAGATCTTTTAGTCCCACGAGGGTCAGCAGCCTTTCCGTCGGATTCAAGTCTCCTCTTTCGTGCAGGGCCACTGGCATTGTAACGCACATTCTGCATGATCGTTTTACTATGCATCGATGCCGCATGGGACAGCGAGTGGTTGTACACTCTAATACGGCGAACGGGCCGCACACATACACACACACTAAAGAGAATACAACGCGCAGGACGCACGGCAGCGAACGCGGAAAAACAAAAGCCGTTCCAAAGCAACTGTTCACGCAACTCCACACACACAGCGCACACGGTTCAGACGGCGGGCTCGGCTAGCGCTTCGACTTCGCCATGCCTTGCTGCACTGCAGCCATGGTGATAACAACGCTAGCAATGAAAACTTTTAATATATCAAACCATTGAGGTTGTCAGCTACAAATGCTACCGTAAAATTAAATACTTCTTATTAGTTTTTGACGGCGCCTTTGCGACGTCAGCCGTGTGAGCATGGATGCAAATACGCGAATGGCGCTATGAATTTCCCGAGCAGCTCTGTAAATGGCTGCTTGCGCGGCGTTCTGCGCGGCTGACTTGCACACACGCTTGGTGAGGTGAACAGGTGAGCGGTGGTTGTTGGGAACAGTTTGAAGCTTAATCGACTGAAAATTGGTCGAGGAAAGTCAGCGGCATTGCATTTTGATTGTTTCTGTGCATCGCGAGTGACTTTGGCGGCAGCCACACAGCAAGGTCTCCGACTTGGCGAACTTGAGAGAAGGTGAGAATTTTGTTCAGAAATTTTGAACGCGGTTTTTTGTTTGTATTGTAACCCTCTGTCTCGTCGCATGTTATGTTCACGATAACATCAGTACAACGTGCATGCGCTTTCTGTCTCTGTTTGAAGTATCATTAGTCGATCAGCGTAAACTTTTGGATTCGGTTGAGCACAAACTGTCCATGTTGGTGCTGCGTGTCGAATGTGCTTTGACATGATTCCGCGCACGAGATAGTCTTCTGATAATTTGCTTATTACCGGATATAGCGTAGAGATTTGAAACCGTCCATCCTACCGCCACAGTGCTGTAAAGCAGTTTTGTGTTCATGCATCTGCTGTCCTTAACCCAGTAGGGACCAAGAAAAATCTAACAGAGGGATTTTCTTCATTTTTAGCACATAATACACTCATATAAAGAAAAAGAGATTGCTGAAATTTCGTCACGATTGCTTTGTTCCTTACAGAGGTTACACAGGTGTACTTTTTATAGTACACTGGGTCTTCCCCATAGCACATGTGGCTACTTCACTGCATTCCTATTGGTGGCGTGAATTTTGTTATTATGTCTGCGATTTTTACGCAGGGTGATATAACACTTCTTGCAGGCCCTCATGAATATTTTCTGGCTATACTGGCACTGCAGTTATCCTACTTTGCACGGAAAGCTTTCTCCTTTTCAAAGAAGCATCAGATACGATTGAGCCAGAGTGTCTGCAAACCGCTGGTTACTGCATGTCAAGGTGTAGATAATAATAAGTAACGTTCTTACCAAAGCAAAAATAGTCAGCAGGCTCGTCTCTAGCATTTTGGCAGATTGTTCTGGCTTTCACAATTGCAAAGTTGAGCTTTGGTGTCAACAACCACTATCACTTTTTGTCCCTGATGCTGATATACTGGCAGTAGATGGCTTGATGCGAAAGGTCAACACCTGCCATACCACTGTTGTAAAAGGAAAGGAGTTTTGGGTTTAAAAAATTCTGTTTTTCTTGTGCTATAGGCAACCACCACTCTACAAAACACGTAGGCTCACTGCTGTTATAGTTGAAAGCCTTAGTTACTATACTGTTGATCGTAGACTTCAATAAAAGCGTGTAACCTATACTACTGAAGCAAGAATCGATGTTTCATGGCTGCTTCTATTTCATCGCTTTCTTTGGCCCGAGTGGACACTTCCTAAACCCGTTTTGGCAAACGGTTCCTCTAGCCCTAAATTCCTCCTAGTGGAGCGTTACAAGAATGTCTTGAGAGGCAAAAAAATTACAAAAAAATATGAAATGGTCACTAAGCGTTAAAATCACCTCAGGTGACGACAGGACAGCACTCGCTTCCAAAAGTTTCATTTCTGAGCTCAAGTACTTTCCGCAGAGGGTGTGAATGGCATAACAGTAACTGTCTGCTCTGCAGAACCTTCAGTTCTTATAACCAAACTTTATTACAACCAATTAAAGTCATACCATCATCATACTCAAGACCGCTAGCGGCAAGTACAGCAGCCTCCGACGCCTTGCTGAGCAGACAAAGTGATTTTTTCCGAAAAATTGGAAGGAACCATAAGATCTATGAACTGGAATAAATAGGCGCCGTTCTGCACACAGGAAGACCCAGTGTACTATAGAAAGTACAGCAGTATATAAATCATCACAGAGCGAAAAACGCCAAAGGTGCGGGGCATTCAAAGCATCCGTTGTTTACTTTCGTCTTTCGTGCTGCTCTATACTTGAAACTAGCGTAATATGTGCATAAATGCGGTCGTGAGCAAATTATAAGCAAGCAACTACCGGTGCAGTTCGTGGGAAACAAACATCCTGAAGTTTCACCACGGAAAGCTGACATACTGAGCAGAGGAAGTGCGCCAAATTAGTTAAGGGTTGTTGGCCAATCCCCTGTGTACCAAAGCATGCCCTACTTGAAAATAAAATTCCAGTCTTTGGTGGTGAAATTATAAAAAAATTAACTGTAGTTTTAAAAGTACGCTGGGCGCTAATGGGTTAAACTTAACTTTCCAGTAATCATTCGCATGGTTACTTTTTAATCTGAACAATTGGCTACAGCTGCTAGGGGCGCTGGCAGCAGAGCCCCTGGGGACGCCCAGTGGGTCAGCTGTTTGTCCACGGGCCAAGTTACCAAAGCTACCATTCCAGACTTTGTTTCAGTTCATCAACCTCATATTCCTTGCAAATATTACAGTATGTAATCAGGTAGCAAAAAAATTAGTAACTTATACATATTTAACAACAGTTCAGAGAAATGAAATGAAATAAAAATTGGTTTTTGAGGAAAGGAAAGGGTGCAGTAACTGTCTCACTTATCTCGGTGGGCACCCGAACGGCCCTGTAAGAGAAGGGATAAAAGAGGCAGTCTGGAGAGAAATGCTCATGCAGCATCAGTATTCTCTCTGTAGCCTTTTTGTGACCTGTATTCATTCCGTCTAGGACAGTGGCAAGCAGTAGGTAGACTGCACACAAATTTATTTTCCTCTGGTGCAAAGTAAAGACTGAAAACATAAGACAAGGTCTAGTCTGTTTCATTCCCGATGCATTTGCTAAAAGCATAATATGAAATGCTGTGTTTCTTATAAACTAGTTTCCCCTACTTTGAGGAGTAGATATTGACAATATACAGCAAGGCAACTCCACTCGCTTGCGATTTTGCCTTCGGCAGCAAAACAGGGAATACCTTACCCCATGCGTTGCGACGTGTGCGACTGTAGAGTGCGTCTTACCGCTACTACTTGAGATACATAATACAGCTTGGTTTTTGACGTACATTCAAATTTCAAAAACTTTGAGAGATACATCGGTGCTCTTTAGCCGGATTATACAGAAAGGCTGGCTTTACGTACTTGATAATCTGAGCGAATAGATGATTAATTTACTAACATTAACTGAAGAACTTCTTACTTGTGATTTTAAACGGCAATATTATATTGGAAATTTAAAGCCGTACTCTCGGAATGCGAACCAAGTTTTTAATTTTTTTACATCGGTAAAGCGGTTTGAAATACCAAGCGTCCGAGTTTACGCATTTCAAAGCTCGATGAGTTAGCTCTTTCGTATTGATAATTTGTTAAACTATGTCGCTCACTTTTTTATGCATCAAACACGCACGCCGTTTCTCTATTTTATGATGCAGAAGAACTTGCCTTGACTTCGGCGACGGTCCAGGCGCAGCGGTCCCAGTTTATGAATACGCGAAGCAGAAAAGGCAACTCACCGAGATAGCAAGTGCGTATCCTTGATGTTAAATTTTGCGAACTACACTGACGGTTAGGATAATTTAAAAACTGTGGTCACCTACTTCATATACGGCCTTCAGTTTCGCGATAAAACCGTGCACCCTAAAATGAAAAGTATAAAAGCAGATTAGTTAACTTCAAATAATCAATTTTATAATTAATGAGCTCTATTAGGTACACAATGCTCATCTTGCAGTACGGTCCGTCTGCACTGACATATCTCTTGCAGCTTTTAGAAAAAAATCTGTAAACGTTCAAAAAAACGCCGATGATAACACTACATCCTAATGCGAAATTTGAGCGCAGCTGACCAGCTTTTTCAGCTTTTTGACAGATTGAGGCAAAGAATTCCAGCAAGGCATGCATGTGCAATTACACACAACTTGTTATTTTTCACATATTTTGCTTCTTCAAGATACACATTACTAAGGGTTCTTGATTGTCATGAAGGAAGCTTTGTGGTCGGAGAAATAGATCGATATATGCGCTACTTGCCGCGCAAATGCTTAGTTCTCAAAGACGTGGTCTATGCAAGTATTTCTCGAGGTTGACACAGCCGTGGGAGGCTTTACGAGCGAGAGGACCGGGATGTTCTCCCGCATAAGTGGTAAGAAATTTCTGTTTGTCTTTATATCTAGAGAAAAGTCCCCTCCCGCCCTGCCACCCTGGCAGGTGTCAGGTAATGATTGATCGCGAGAGTTCGCTCTTCGTTCTCAGCGCTAACTCATACGGCTAGCACACACCTCTCTCTCATCCCCCCACGCACCTATAAATGCGATTCAGGCGTCCACTGACCCAAGGAGCCAGTTATGCACACTTCCTTCCCTTAAAATGGCACAACTTTGTCAATGCCAACGCGTGCAGCGCAAATCTGTCCCTACTGCCACGTAACAAAGCACGAATGTGGTGTCCACTGTTCCAAAATGGCAGTTATGAGCCTTTCCTTTTCTTTCCGCCGCCGCGGTGGCTCAGCGGTTATGGTGCTCGGCTGCTGACCCAAAAGACGCGGGTTCGATCCCGGCCGCGGCGGCTAGAATTTCTTTGGAGGAGAAATTCTAGAGGCCCGTGTACTGTGCGATGCCAGTGCACGTTAAAGAACCCCAGGTGGTCGAAATTTCCGGAGCCCTCCACTACGGCGTCTCTCATAGCCTTAGTCGCTTTGGGACGTTAAACCCCATAAGCCAAGCCAGCCTTTTCTTTCCAAGCTCCCACTCCATTGGTCTCGCAGCTTAAAGAGCGACTAAGGTGTCCAATGATGGTTGCAGTGGACAACGCGACGGCGACGCCGCGAAACGCAGAAACGGGCGCCAAAGAGCTTCTCTCTAAAATGTCACGTAATATATCTCTAAGTATTGCTCTGAGTTGAAAAACCTCTCGATTTTATGCTGCTCTCAAGCTCCTGGAAGTCCTGTTACATAGGTATATACCTCTCCTCAAAATAACACAATTACCGCACCACACAGAAATTCGATTTTATTGTAGCCCATTTCAATGTTCCTGTGCTTCTGGAGCTCTGAATGTTTCTGCTCTTGGATGCTGCTCCACCTCACTCGCCATTCCGCTTAGTTTGGTACCCATGGTAAGCAGCAGCAGTTTTTCAGAGTACTCTCCCGCCTTCTTGCTCTCCAGGGCTCTTGTGTAGGCTGTCTGGGAGATAGAGTGATCAGGATATAAACCTGCAAGAAATTGTGCACATGTGGCCACATTAGCACAGGTCGAAGAACTATGCACAGCATCGAGCATCAGACTGCAAAATGCATTCTCGCATATGAGAAACTTCATTTCAAGCTTCTCCGGGCTTTACCTTAATAGTTGCCCGACCTAACCACGAATGGAAACAGGTGTACGCCAATGTTTCTGAAACACGTTCATTCGCACTAACAACCCGAATATAAAACGCGCACCTGCTAGTTCATATTTTAAAACTGTGCGAACAAAAACAAGGAGCGAGCAAGAACACAGTAACACACACAATCGCAGGAAATATAGTTCAAAAGTATCTTCCGGCGGGCTAGTTGGTCTGAATCGTTCATTCAGACCAACTGAATCGGGGCAGTGGAAGTAACCTGCTGTTACTTCCACTGCTTCTGTTTCGCTGTTGAACGCAAGCCTTGTGGCAACTGTAATGGGTCATTGTATCTTAATTAGGTAACCAGAATTCCGCATGCTTATCCGGTGGTAAAACCGAATTGGCGCCGTTATTTACGGCAATGAAAATGTTCCAGTTCCTCATTCGTGCATATGTCACAATTCATGGCAGCTTGTTGACAAATCTCTATGCAGCTCAAGTAAGAAGCCATCTCAAAAGCATTGAACATGTATGCAGATATGTTTACAGCTCTACATCATCAATTAATGGCGCAGAATTTACATCATTTTGAATCGAAGCAAGAACTAGAGAGGTAGGGATGCAGTCATAACGTACAGATGCAATAACTTACGCAGGATCGCCATTACAGCTGGAGGGTGTGGTGAGGGCCGCTGCTCGACAGGTCGATGGAGGCCTTTGGCTCGCTTCCCTTTTATGGAGCAGGTCACAAGTGCCTCTCGCGAAAACTTGGCCGCTATTTGCGCGCGGGTCGTTGCAGTTGATGTTTTGCAGCCAGCCTCTACACTGCAAATGGCTCACTTATGGGCGAAAACTCCAGACCCCCCCTCGAGCTCGATAACCTGCAGAAAATATAAGTGGTTTTGGTCTTTTTACTTAGTTCCACGGCAAGCAATGGAGTTAACTTCACTGTTTTTGAACTTCAGAAACAGGCGACCGCGGGCAGTCAGAGTTACATACTTGCTTATTTATCTTAGCACGGATAAACTGCGCAATTTAACATCAAGAAGATTCGAATCACGTTGAAAATGTAATGCTGCTTTCCGTTTAAGAGCTTCTATCGAAGCTGCAATGTGATGAGGTCCTCTGTGTTGTATACCACGCTTTAATTCACGAATATATAAGAGCATATGCACAATACTTACATCAGCATCGTTCCAGCGGTAGATCAGCTGCGTTGAAGGTGGCAGGTCTCCCATGCTCGGTTCTGGACTTCCTCTCCTGGAGGCCGGCAAGCTGTGCGCACTTTGATCGTTATTTTCAGGATCATCTGGGATAATTTTCGGGCGCGTGTTCACTGGGGCTGGCTCCAATTGAAGCAATGCGTCTTCGTCTTCAGTTCAGGCTTCGCAGTGAGCTTTGATGACACCAGCCATGACACGCTTGTTACTGAAAGTATGACACTGCATACTATTGACAATGTTCTCCGCATAATTCAGGTATTCATCCAGCTCTAAATTGCAGCAAAGAATAGAGGGCGTTCAAACACCATAAGCGCATAGTAACATTTAAAATCGTGCAGGGACAAGAGGCGAATAAATAACGCAGACTGATCACATACCTCCAAGTTCTTTACTGTGAAGCTCTCCTTGGCTTCTGGGTTTTGAGTAAATTAAGGTTAGTGTCTTGGCATTGAAATGTAATTTAATGTGTAAAATTTTAATGTAAAACAAGATCAAAAGTGCATTGAGTGGCCGTGAATATAAAAACCGACCTCTAAAGTTTGTGTACTATCACGCACGCAACAGAAACAGTGTTTATTTATAAAGTTTTTTGATTATGATTGCATCGTCTGCGCACGAAATTATTCTTGTACTAAACGTTTTCAGTTTACCATGAATCACGGTACTCAAGCAACACTAAGTTGCTACATCGCCTAGTAAATAACTTGCCGGTCAGTGAGAGACATCGGCTCAGAAGAAGAGAAATTGCTGCTTGAAATGTAATCTTTTATTACTAAAACGGCATGGGTTCCCTATTGAAAAAACTCTGCGTGAGTTTGCACGAGAACAGTGATTTTTGTATGATCACGTTCATTTTGCACACGAATGCGCAGAAATTGTGCGTTGATTGTACGCATTCTGTGCGGCCTGTGTGTCATGTGCGCGTACTGTACGCTGATAGACGTCCACGCACACTCTTTACGTGGAAAAAATCGTGGACTCTCGTGGACAACTCTCTGTGCGTGGACATCTGCGTGCTGAGAGGGGGCTTGCCGAAGCTGTGCGTGCTTATGTGCATACTGAACAAGCTCAGTGAGGCTGCGTGTGGCCATGTGTGCGTTTGCTTGCTTAGTAGCAACTTGTCGAGACTGTAAAGGCCCATTTAGTGTGAAAGCAAACAAAGTTCGAGCATTCAGTTAATGATTACTTCTCAATAATGAGCAATAAGCTCACGTTTTGCTGTTTTATAATTTTCGTATTGGCGTAAGTACCCATTAATCATTTTCAACTTCAGCAAACAAATAACCAAAAAATTATTTTTTAGTGAAAAATGGTTGTTCCCTTCGATGTTGCAGGGACCTGTACATGACAACATGCACACTGAGGGTGAAATTGTCAACATTGCAAGTTCATTGTAAAATAATGTAAAAAACAAGCTGCTAATGACTCTTGCAGCATCCTTCAGTTCTTCCTTTAACCAATTCTGAAAGTTACAGATATCTTATAGATGCATAATGAAAGCCATCCAGAGCACTTATGTTGTTGCCCGTCATGCAGGCAGCCATATTTCGAAATCAGAAGCAACACAACCATTTGTTGCTTGCACTCGAAAGGAGTCGATCAATGAAGTAACTCTGAAAGGGCAACAGTGTTTGTTAGGTGCAACAAACAAGCTTGGGGATATAATCAGGTTCAATCAAACATGACGTGCAGAAAGCGAATTGTGAGCTGTAACAGGAATGTTACGAGGCAATTTCCAAAACTTAAAGTCATTAGCATAAATTTACATACACGTTAAAAAGGTCATGTAAGCCTACATGAAAAGACAGTTTTGAATTCACAGTTGGTGTCAAAAGTTCAGAAATTAGTGCCTTCTCTCAATTTCAGTGACAAATCACATGATTAGTTAATTAACCAGCAGCACAAAGAGCAGCACCACAGCAAAGTATGTTAGGCTACTTTTATTTTAGAGAATGGCAAATTGCCCAGTATACTACAATTATGTCCACTGTGATTCACCTGTTTGTCTTGGCACTCTGAAACCATACCTCACCATTAATGAAACCTATATTTGACTATCTTGATTCCAGTTTTGCAAATTCTGATCGGAGTGCATTACTTGCGTGATGCCTTGCACAACCACAGCTTGACAAGTTACCGATGAGAAAGTGCTCAAAGGGTCCTTTCACTCCCTGAGGATTTTGTGGGAGAAGAATCATGCTTACACTAGCATACCGTTTTATTTGCAGCGGAAGCAAGCCAACCCGCTACATCGAAGGCAATTACACATCTGTAAAAAGCTCCACAGATCTGTAAGAAGATCAAGCATATATTTCAGTTGACAGTTAAATCGTAATATAAACGCGTCCGTTTCGTGGTTTAAAGCTTTTAATTTTGTTTGTGTTCCGGATGAAAATGACAGATCTCGAGTTCATTTTCCACACTTACAGGAAATGTTGTATCACGAAATACCTCTTCAATCTTTTCGGAAAAAAACATAATGAGCAGCCCTTTTTAACTGGAATTGATCATGTCGCAATGCTGTCAACAATATATTGGCTGTATAGTGCATGCGAAATTCGGTGATGAGAACTCTGAGTACTTCGCATAGCTTATTGAGGGGGCGGTCGTATGGCACAGCTTCTATAGGATTTCACAACTACACTGAGTGAAATTCAGTGGTAGCAACACGGAACAGCGGCAATGAAGATGCTCGAGATGGGAGATTAGTTTTCTTTGCGTATGTTGCTCACAGACGATCTTAAAAAGAGAAGTACTTAAACATATCTCTCCTTTACACTCTCTAGGCTTTGAAAAAGAAGTTCTTAAAAAGCTTGCAGATGTCCTCGTGACAGTGAGTTACCTGCGCAAAGAGCAGCGGAGCAGAGCAAGTCAAGCTGCTGTAAGGCTGCCAGCAGACTGCCCGGTTTGCCTGTAGTGCGGCTGAAGACACTCATTTCTTCTGCGCTCATCTGCAAGATGAGCAGCACATGCAGACTTTGGTGTGTAGATAGTCCTTCAGCGTAATTTGCTTCAGAGATCTGACGTATATATATTCATGCAGGAATCAAACTTTGCAACTTTTGTGCCTGAGGCAATGTGAGCAGTAATTGAATTTCAGCTAAAAAATTGAAGCTAAGGAAACTTTGTTTGTGGCTGTAGACACTTTATTATACAGACCTCAGCTATTTGTTTCAAGTATTGTTAAAAGACTATAGCCACCTAATTTCAGTTGCGTTTTCTTCTCTCAAATGCGTTGTCTTCTTTCAGAGCTGTCCCCGAAGATAAACTAAACATGCATGCATTTCAACAGTGTGAACATAGAAAATCGGTGCACATAACCCTTTCTGTGGTTGAGGCACTTGGCAGGGACCACACGTCCACATGAGCATGTGCTTGAACTTCAGTGCAGCCTTCTTTCGTTTTTTACCAGGTCGCTTATTTTGCGTTAAAAGGGGGCACGAATGCCAGCGATGTTGTGCGGCGAATTTTGCAGGCGACAGTGAGCAAACCTCTTGCCCTGCAGTGCAACTGGGCAGGTTCGAGGGGCCTAAAGAATAATTTTAAGAGCCTCAGCAACATACTGAGCCTGCTTCTTGGTAAGTGATGCCGTCCATAAACTGGAATATTGTGCAGTGGTAGAAGTGTAGAGTCTAACTACTACTATGTACTACTACCCTAAGAACTATGTGCAACATTCCTTAGTCTGTCCTAGCCAGTCATCCACGCGGAGCGTAGGTAACGGATAGGCACGCAGGAAGGCGTTGAGAGTGGGTCAGGCATGTGCAAGTTTGAGCCTTTCACTCTCTAGCTTTGAAAAACCCTGCAGTGACTACTTAAGGCTCCATGCAGGCACAGGGCTCTCTAGACTATATGGGCCTCTCGGTGACGAAAAGGTCGCAAATGAAAGTGCTTATTTCGCGAAGACATAGCTCGTCACGTCGCAGAAACTTGAATCGCGCGAAATATCACTCCCAGGCAGCAATGCATGCAGTAGGGAGGAAGTGTAGTGCTTGGGACGCGGCACGTCAATGTGAGGCCAGAGCCAGCTACTGTGTGGCGGGGGTATGGATGATAAATGCGTTTGGAACAAGAACATAACCCTTGATCGAACTGTATATGTTGAAAAGTGCAGAGAAAAAACGACACGTCTCAAACATTCATCACTGCATGCTGCCGAAGCTATTGCTGCATTTTGCATTGAAGCTGAACCTTGTAATGTTCGACGCAACAGCTAAATCTGGAAATAACGTAAATTTCTTGCATGCTCTTATGATATTTCTCAGAAAAATTTGAAAATGAGTGCAATGAATATTATTTTTATTGCTAATTTTCACGGTAGGTGCATAAATATGCTGTACTTCGACATATTGCTGACAGAACAATGAAGTGAAAAACTGCTCTGAAGATGTAGCGCTTCTGTGTTCAGGCTTTTCCAACTCTTCTTTAATTTCAATTTCTGCAACATCCTGGCTAACCTACATCAGATATCAGTTTCAGTGTTGTGGCATCAAGGGTATCTCGATGGTGAAATTCCTGCTTAGTTGTTTAGCGGTACTAATTAGTAAATGACAAATTATTGTGTATGTAGAGCCTGCTAGCTTTACAAAAAATGTCCAAGTGCATGGTTGGGCATAGATTTAGAGCGTGCATTGACAGCAAATTTTTCACAAAGTACAGCACATGCACTCATCAATTGTGGTAACGGCTGCAATGGTAGTGGTAAAAGCACGGTGTGTATATATGGCAGTAGCAAAACCAACCCCATGGAATTCTAATTACCGTATAATAACGTGTAAGGCGACAGCCATAAATGGGGTGCACCTTATTCTGAACTAGATAATTGAGAAAAACATTGTTATCCGTTGTTTTCTTTTAATTGATGTATCGACCACGACATCGAAATTCGCACCCCAAATTACAAAAAAAGTGCGTCTCTTGCATGAATTTATACTATATCGGACCTAAATTTTAAACACAGGTCTGTCACTGACTTGCTGATTTTTGTTTCAGTGCTTTACATGAACAATAACTGTTCAGCTTGTCCTGCAGCCACAGTGTGTGTTCTTAGCTTTTTTCTTTAGTTAATCATTTCATACAGTTTGCAGTGTGTCAGTTTCTTCTCAAAGTTCATTTAGTACTGATTGGTTTTGGTGTGTGTATTTGTTCATTTTAAGGCATTGATCCGCATGTACTCTGTTTTGGCACGTCGAACACGCAGGCTTTTCGACACCACAGAAGCATGCGTGTCGCAGAAGCCACCAAGAGGTAGCTCGTTTTCGCAGGGGACCAGGAAGGGGGCCGGACAGCAAGACGTCATGCAGCCTTAATGGCCGCATCCAGCAGATGAGATGGCGCTGTTCTGTATAGAAAAATAAATGCATGAAGTAAATGTACTACCTGAATGTTGCTGAGTGTTTTGTAGTGCTCATCTGTTGTGTATAGAGTAAAAAGCAATATTCGTGATGGATGTGCAGAACATAAAGTATGGGAACATTATTGGAGCTATAGAAGCTAATGAATTTCAAAACTAGGAGTAGTTAGTTGTGCCTCACTCGTTTATGCAGAATTGCTGCAAGTCTGATTGGTTCTGGAACGTCAATATCTACTGCCTGTGTACAGCGCTGTTCAATGCACAATGTTTTTTTTCTGCCTTTTGCTGTTGTTAGTCCCTTTTGCTTTTTGTACCCAAGGTTTGTCAATTGTATATGGCAGGAACTTTGTTTGCAGGCATCTTTTTAGAACTCATCTCTTAAGCCCCAACTCCTAATACACTTGCGCCGCGCGTCACCGCCCGCCAGGCGTCACAGGCGTCAGCCAGAATCAGTCTGCGCATGCGCCCGGCGTCAGACGCAAGCAGCGCGAGCGCTGACGCTCCAATCTGTCCCTGTCAGATATTTGAGTATTTGGCGAGCGCGCTGCACACGTAGTTTCCGGCGCACCGACGGGCCGTCCGACTTCCTGAACGAGATCAAGCACACTTGGCAACCCGGCCGCTCATTCGGCTTCTTCTTTGGCAGCATGGAAAAAGAAAGTGCTCGCGCAAGTGCAGAAAATGTGGAGGTCACGTTCGATACACAACTGTTAATTTCGGAGATCGAAAAGCGGCCGTCGTTATGGCTGGCGAGTCATAGGCTGCATAAAAACAAGCACGTTAAGGCTGCACTATGGAAGGAAGTTGCAGCAGAAGTCCTGCCGGGAGTGCCGCTTGAAGGTAAGCCGACCTCATTCATTCATTACCTGTATCAACATGAATAGTAACTTGCCAATCATTGTTTTAATCGCGCAGCGAGCACCAGCTGCATCCAGAAGCGGTGGAAGTCTCTACGCGACAAATTCCGCCGTTTTTTCACGGCTGAAAAAACTTCGAAGCGCAGTGGCGCTAGCGTTTAGGAAGTGGAGGGCATCGAGATCGCATGGCCGTATTATATACAGCTGATGTTCCTGAGAGACACAAAGTGAAGTCCAGGCCGTAAGTGCACAATTGTTCTTGTTGCGGAGAAAGGTGTTGATAAAAAGGAAAGCATGCAGTGCCGTGCCACTGCATAATAGCCAGCGGTGGCTATGCTGGCGGTTTTTTGACAGTGGTGGCTATGCTGGCGCGAAACGCGCCCTTCGACGCTGGCCGTTTGCAAAGCGAGTACAGAGATGAACAAAGGTGTCTTGGACGTTTGGGTGATGTGCAGCGGAAGAAATGGAGTGAAATTAAAGCGCATTAGAGGATATGCGAAATTTCGCAAGTGCGCTTTTCCACATCTGATCACAATATTATGCGGGAAAGCACACTTCCGTAATTTTGCATATCATCCGCTTTTGCCATGTTCAGGAGCGGGAGAGACTAAACCGTGTCATGCCCTACTAAAGTTTTAAAATTGTACATTACAGCTGTCATTCGGGTGTTTCCATTAACTGATAATGATCTCACTGATCCCTTCACAGCACTACATGCATCTCTATAGGAGTAACTTGGAATTTTGCCGCATTATCCATAGTTTATCGGCGGCCAGTGATGTAATGATTAGGCAGCTTGTAATGCAGAAAAGACAACTTAAGGAGTTATGATGGGGGTTCATTGGTACCGTACTCGTCCCTTCCTTGTTGCTTGTATGTTTATGCTGCTTCTCTGGATCGCAAGCATTGTGTGTAAAACCCACTGCATTTTGAAATTTCACCACTTCAGCGCTCTACACAAGCCTGGTCAAGCGTGTACATTCCATTTCGATATGACCGTATTACTATTACACGTGTGTGCATGCTTAAAATAGGTTCTCCCCTCTGGATTGCAGTCAGCATTTTTAATACAATTAGCTACGTGTTACCTGTTCACATTCTTCACAGAAATTCACTTTCCTTTTGAGTCTGCCCCTGCCAGGTGGATTAGTGCTACGCACTCACTTTGGAATTTTCCCTGTGCGATACTGCACAAAGTGGTTACGCTACGTTGCTGTTGAATAGAAGCGGCCGATGCCCTATCATTTGCCATGCATTTTGTGTCCTGT
Organism: Amblyomma mixtum; assembly: GCF_055824585.1. Lineage (NCBI taxonomy): Eukaryota > Metazoa > Arthropoda > Arachnida > Ixodida > Ixodidae > Amblyomma > Amblyomma mixtum. The sequence continues at coordinate 318,218,798 of NC_143014.1, forward strand.
AACCATTTTTTTCCTGCTAGGTGCGATTTAGTAGTTAGATGCTTGGTTTTCTGCTTTAAGTGTGTTCTCCTAGGAATTCAGTGGAACACTTTCAAGGTTCTCTTGTGGAGCTAGTTGCTTTTGAGTGCAAGAGTGTCTGATGTGTACATGCTTTTCCAACTCTATTAGAAAATTTGGTGTGCAGCTCCATGTATGCATTATTTCAATATGCGTAAGAGCATGAATGCAGTCGCAAGTGGTCAGACGTCAGCTTCCAAACCTGTACATTTACGAAAGAAGGGTTAATGAAGATTTCCTTGATCACTTGAAAACCCTTTATTTTGAAGAGGAAAGCACAAGGCCCCCTGCAGGGGAAATTGGGGTACTATGTCAATCACAACCTTGAAAACTTGCTACAGCACATTTGAATCACCCGCACAGTTTTGAGTGTTTCATACAAAGTACTATTGTGAGTAAAAATAAAAGACTGAGACCTCCCACCAAGTTTTGAATCTTGCTCCACTGCATGCAGATGCCACGGTGCCCTCCTAGTGTAAAGACTTGAAAAAGGTACAGCGCCTTAAAAAAAAAAATTCAAGGATCTTCAAGGACTTGCTATGGAGCTGTATTTCAAATTTCTGTGACAAAATAATTTTCACAAAATCAAATTCAAGGGTTTCAAGGGTTTGTGTGCACCATAATAATAATGTATACAGAAGTGTACACGATGCATACATGAAAAGCGAAGGACATACAAGGCAATAGACACATGGGAAACAGTATACAAGAGGTAATACTATGTAATCGTCTGTGATACTGGTTTTTGATGACAGATGCAAGTAATGACGTGTTTTGAGAGTATATCCCATCAGTGCTGCTCAAACTCCATAATGCATATACGTATTTCTTATATGCAGGACGTTTAAGGGAGGCGTAGCGCGAACTGGCCCAGAACACCACTATGCTCAAGTTCTATATGCAGGACGTCAGGCAATTACAGGCCTGCCGGAAGTCGGCTGGCCGGCGAACCAGGCCACATCAATGTGGCGGGACCAAGCAGGCTGCAACATGGAGTAGCCCTTGATGTTATTTTAGAAAATAGCGTGCAGTGAGACTATTTTCCAGAGGAATTTGAAACCATAGCAAGCGTAGAATCTACATCACTGCCAAGTAAATTGTCGCCACGCTCAATGGAGTCGCAACTGTCGACCGAGACGCCACTGCCGACCGGGAGGCCACTGTCGACCGGGACGCCACTGTCGACCTTGGCGTCACTCTCGACCAGGGCGCCACTGTCGACCGGGACGCCACTGTCGACCGAGACACCACCTGTCGACTCCCAGTCGGCGACGTCTGCTAGCAGCAGAAAGAGAAGGAAAACCGTGCCATGTGAAGATGCCTTGGAAAAACAAGTGGGCAGGCTCACTGACACCCTGAACGCAAGCGCGGGGCATGACGAGTATGATTTGTTCACCTCTCATTGGGGCAGATGATAAAGAAGGTCCCGAAAAAACAGCAACTTGGATTGCGCATCAAGATATTGCAAGTGTTCGAAGAATATACTACTGTGTAAATCCCTGTTGTGTGACATCATACTTTTCCCTTCAAAATGCCTTGGAAGGTGGCACAAAAGTGTCAAATTGTGCCAAATTGAGGCCTTAAAATGTGCAGTCTAGCACGACCCTCTTGCATGGAACAGTTACATATGCTTGAAGCATGGCAGCCTCATGTTTGCTGTCCTGCTCGCAAATAGCACAGCGGCGATATGCTGCTGAGCCTTTGCGTGTCAGTATAGAGATTCCAGGGTTTTATGGTCGTTCCCAGGGTTTTATGTACTATCTGAGTTACGGCTGTAACCTGGGGATACATGAATACTGAATGTTGCAGCTTCCTGAGCCAGAGTTGGTGTAACAAACTGTTGCTGTATGTTCTTGTTACATAGTGCTGTACCCTCACTGACATCGATGGTGCTGCTGCTGTTGTGCGCGCCTGGAGACTTCCTCCTTTGAAATGCCTGGCTGTTGCCACTGCCAGAAAACCTCACCAACTGTGCTGCAAAGCTGCAAAAATACGCCGTGAACATCTCCCTGGCAGCGGCGGCATCGGCGTGATGGTTCCTGGCATGCGTTGGGGCTAGCTGGAAGTAGAGAGGCTCGGAAGTTTCCCTATGTGCTCCCTGAATGTCTTGCCGCCAGCGTCCTGGCACAACATTCCCAAAAGTGTCCTGTCTGTCAATGAAATTTTGAGATCTTGTGTTCTGGATGATAAGGAAGTTGTGGAGGACGCAGGCAGCATTCACAACATAATCAACATTATCGGGAAGCAGGTGGATGGTACGCAGCAAAATTCGCCACCTGGCTGCAGTTATACCGAAGGCGTTTTCAGCACATCGTCTGGAAAAGAAATACAAAACAAGAAGCATCAGCTAAGAAAGGTTCTGCTTTACGCAAATAATTTATTATGCAACACCAGCTGGGAGCTGCAGACAGCAAGCTCACTGTCAATAAAATGTCAAAATGACATGTCAGGTGTAATTAGTGCTTCTGAGACCTTATCAAGGTTTGTAAAAAAGCACCAGATCGTACCTTGCTCTGCTTAATCTGTAGTTGAAGACCCTTTTCTCATCCTCTAGGGCGCCTTGAGGGGTACGGGAGCATGAAATATTTTCTCAATTGAAATGCCTCGTCCCCCACGAAGGCAAATGGGGCGGTCACACTCGTCCCGGGCAGTGTCCCAAGTTGAGGGATGTCTAGACTTCCGTCCGTGAAGGCACGGCCAAAATCGCACTTCTTGAAGGTGCCTTCATCACTTAGACGGCCCTCGGCACCCACGTATACAAGTACATACTTGCATTCGCTGTAGACAATAGCCATGAGGACAATTGAGTATGGTCCCTGAAATTAAAGGTATAGCAGTGACAGTTAGTACAGGCAGTGTCACATAAATCTCAAATGCTCCTAGCTCACAATGGCCAGGGCACCAGTGCATTGTATATGAATGGTAGCACCACTTGTCCGCTTAACCCAAAATTGAACTTGTTGCCAAAAAGGCAAGGAGGTGAAGCTGTATCTAGCCTGCACAGGACTGACACCTGCGATATTCAGGCAATCTAAGGTTTAATGAGACATACTAACATGGTATAGACTCGGGGTTGAAGTTGAAGTTTATTTCTCGCTCTTAGTGGTACAGGTATCACTGGAAGCGAAAGGACGCAGGGAAGAAAGCTGCTTGAATGCAGCTTGCTTGAGAGGTGCCCTACGCCCACATTGCGGAGGCAACGTATTGCCTCAGTTGTGTACAAGACTGCTCCAGGTGAGGCAGTCGAAAAAAAAACTAAAGAACCAACTAGCCAATTACTATGTTTAAAGTATCAACGTGAATGAAATATTTACAGTGGCATTTAAAATTGGCATAACAATCACAATAAAAAGCGACATAAATACTCAAAACCAAAAGCATCATATCATCTAAGTGTACTAGATAAGTAGAATTCACCCGCCTCATAGTTTAAGTCACAGTTCAGAGGAAGTTCTCGCTAAAACGTCTTCAAAACGGTACAAAATTGTTTTTAGGCTCTTCACTGTGATGACTCTGCTGACCCTAGAAATTAAAGCCTTTTTCTGAAAGCACGCGTTAACTTCACTACCAGATGTGCCTAACTAAATTCAACCCTGTCTCATCCTCACACGGCACATTTTCGGTTTTTTGGGCACATTATAAGGGCGTATCAGTGTGCCAAATGGCACTTGGCGGTCGCCTGCTCTAACATGCATTTTACTCTTGCGACACCTGTTCCAATATTTTCTGCAGGTCTCGTGCTATTAAGGACAGCGGTCTGTAGCAGTGAAAGTACACTGTTGGAATGTTGTTGTCGAGGCTTCACTAAAGCGAAAATTTGATGACAAGAGGTGCTTTTAGCTGCAATGCAACAGTCGTCTATCTTCACTGAATCGCAGAGCAAGGTAAAATCTTTAATCTGCCGTCAGACTGCCTGTGCCGAAGAAGTACATGAGAACAATGCATGATGCCACTTCATGTCCTGTCACCATGACATGTACCGTGCACTCATTTTAAAGATCAGTGCCAAACTGGTTCAACTGAAGGTGTTTCTCCGCTAACAGCTGGACTTTTTCGAAAAGTGTGACAAAACTGTGCAAGAAGCTGTGCCAGCAAGCTTCATTATTTCCCCATCAGATTGTAATATTCTGGAAGCCTTTCACGGACAGGTTATTTATGAAAACTGCTTGTTTGAAGATGCAGGCACTATAGATATCAGCATGAACATGGAATTTGAAAAGTAAGCCTCTCACACAGTACTTCTGTGCCTGAAGAAATACCAAAGGCTAGCTTGTGACACAATACCAGAATTATCACTGTCTGCGGTGTGCTGTGCCTCTGTGCTTACAGGTGTACACCTCTGTACCCCATCAAGCATGCATAACGTAGTAACCTACTTCACAAAGATGCAGTTACTTCTGCAGCCCCCAGACCGACTTGTCTAGTCCCCTCAGCTTCCACACACATAATCACTTAGTGTCAGTTATTTACACTTGTCGCTTTACTTTATCATATAAATTAGCCTTTATGGGCAGAGCCTGTCTCAAGTAAGAAATATTACCTTGTAATTGAAGTATCTGCTTCCAGAATTGGGAGGGCAGACAATGGCGACTTGCTTTCCATCAACTGCCCTCAAGCAGTTGGGGAGCTGCCATCGCAACCTGAAACCTTCTGCAATTGCCTTCAGTCTGCACTTGTAGGTGTCTGGAAGCAGTGATCAGTACTTTTGTGAGGCAAACAGTACCCGTCTTACAAAAAAGTCGCATGCCAGGAAGCCAATGTGCAATGTGGTATATGTGGTTTTGATTGTTTTAGAACTCAGCCTGTGCATGACCTACTACTTTCACACGTAGAGTAATGAACAAGATGGTTGTTCAACTTTTTCGTATATGAAAACATTAGAATATTAAAATATGATACTGCTATTTCAGTGCATTTGGATACGATAATTCTCCCTCAGACAGGAGTTTATGGGGGACACAACCTCCTGGTCTCAATTCATCTGGGAAATACCAGCAACTCTGACTAAATTTACACATTGGGTTCTCACCAATGTGTGAGATCCGCAGCAGTTGCTTTCGGATCAAGCTGCTTGAAAGCAATGTTGCACAGGCAACAGATTTAGCTGCAAAGGGTCACCCACCTTCATGAAGTGGTCTTTGAGTTGTCTCCACATGGCTCGACATGAAGCATGGATGCATCGCCTTGCAGTCTCAATGCCTACGCGAAAGGTAAGTGCAACATTACAGATCTCTTCCCCGAAGCCAGGTAGCTACAAGACAGAACAAGACAATCAATTCAAGATCCCTGAACGTTTTCTTTTATTTGAGCACGGCGTCAGCACTCGTCTCATTTCTATCTTGTGTGCAAAATACTGCACGTGGGGCATGTCATGACGTGATGCATCTAGGTTTGATGTATGCAAGGTTACAGGTTTTAAAAAATATTCACATACTGATGTACTCTCCTGAGGACTAAAATTGCAGCAATGTGTTAATTCATCCATTGCATCTGTTCCAAACGAAGCACTCTTATCAGCATGTAGGCAATGTGGGGAAAACAGAATGGGAGCTGACATGCACATGAAAAGTAGTACCTAAAGAAAGGGAGCATTTATTAAGCACAATGGAAGGCGTCGTCAAAAACACGTGCAAGCATCGGCAGTTATCAATTCTTTTACAATCTTGCAACTATTTGTAGTAATGCGTCTCACACAGGAACACAAGTACCTAGTGCATGCTGGTGAAAACACAACCTCCAGGAAAAATGGCGACCTCAAATCATATGATGTGCGAAATTACATGTCAGGCGTGGAAGGCGACTCGCAACAATGCTACTGAAACAGCACACTACAAGAACACATCCATGTAAGAAATGCTTTAATGACACAAGGCAACTCAGTACACTGTGACTGAAACCGCACACTGGTAAGACACGCCAATGTACGAACATTTTGTGCTTTTGTGGTGGAAGAGCTTGAACTAACATATGTGCACGAGCTGGGATGGCTTGCACTGAACAGAATTTATTTATATATTGCATGCTTGAAAAACTGAACAGTGAAGAACCTCAGAAGGATTGCATTGCACAACAGGAGTCACTACTCCTTCAAAGCTAACCAAAAAACTAGGGTGTGATGCAATAAGACTATTTATGTAACTTCGTTTGAACAGCTCTGGCAGGTACTAGACAGTTACATATTGCAAAATGTTACTTCATAGAAGTAAGTCCAATCAATACAGTGGTCTCGCAAGTTACAGAAACTGTTAGCTGCATATGCATCTTGCCGATGGATACCATACTAACACAAGCTCGCTACATGCCAAAATGTCAGTACTTTCAAAGCAGAACTTCATCTCTACAAACTTCAGTGCTATTGCCAGTCGCTCCTTTGGCTCCAGGGGCTCTATGTCAACATGCTGCCGAGTCATGTCATCTTTCATAAACCCCAACACTTCATCAAAGAGATGTGGCGGCAGGCGGAAGAACTTGAAAAAGAATTCGTGATCACCTTCACGCATGCGACGCATCTGTTGAGGCAAAATATAGATAATACTCAGTCTGTTCATCTTGGAAGCAAACAAATCGAGCCTAGCAGAATGCTTTTCCGCCAGTATTCCAAGCCAGTGGTCTTCCTGCCTGCTGGCACAAGTATCAGTGGAGTGAAATTCTCCCAGCACTCATCTCTCATTGGGTGCTTTGAGCGATACAACAGCAATCTGTTGTTCATGGCTTCATTTTGCTGGCATTGTTTCGTAACATTAAAAGATGAGGTGCTATGAAATATGACTGAAGCTAAGCCAGCAAGCAGTGGATCATAGTTGCGGCCCAAGTGCAACAAATGGTTTCGCGAATAAAGCTCCAAAGCGGTCCGCAGCCTGCGCGCGCGAGGAGGGTCTCGATACAGGGGATACAGCTTCTGATCACTTGTATACGCAGCGAAAAGAATGCTGTCATGTCGCAAGCGTCAGCCTAGAGAATTTCAACCCCGTTGTTTTCTCGACATAAGCACAACCAAAAAAAAATTCTACACCGAATGACACTGCAGCACGCTACAGTAGCTTTGCACTCTGGAGTGAAGGGAGCTACTTACAGCTGTATGATACAGGCCTTCTTCTTTCTGTGCCATAGAAACAGGCCGGACCCACCACCTTGGCGGCTGTCTCCGCTGGCGCCGCTCCTGCTTTCTTTTTAGGATCACTGAGAGCATCATTCTTAACAGTAGCAGTAACTCTGGCCTGCGCACCGCCGATATGATCAGAAGCAGATGCGCACTAGGTCGAATTGACCATTTGCAGAAACGTTTGTGCGCATGCGCGGTGAAGCCACAGCTAGCGCCCCCTACAGGCGATTTGGTTTTGGTTGGAAAACATTAGCCGGCCGTGCATTCCTGCGCCGTAGTGCGGCGACCGATGTGAGCTCCTTGCCTTGCTTTTGCCACGTGTATCAAAATTTCAGCTCACTACGTGGCCTACGGGTGCACGAATTAGTTTATTGAGAAGGGAAGCACGAAGTTTTACAGGTTCCCGTCCGCGAGGCTACGTGGCGAAAAAAGAGCGGCATGGATAGCGGCTGTGAGAAGGCAGAATGCAGACGGCTCGCCATGGGAGCCGAACGAACATTCTCACATCTACAGCTCGCATTTTATAACAGGTACGGCACATTTAACCACTTATATGTAGGTTTGTACGATTAGAAACCGCGTTCAATGCAGGACAGCCGTCAAAATTCGAGAACCATCCTGACTTCGTCCAAGTGTGTTCAACTACGTTAGGAGTCCCGGTGATGCTGCTGTGCGTCTTCATAGCCGATGGCTTAAACGACAGAAAGGTAAACGCTACTTTTTCTGTTGATTTCTTGCGGGGACCAGAAATACCAACGCAGAACTGAGGAGCACATGTAATGTGTCGTTCGTGTCTCATAATTTGTGATCGCTTTCATCATCAGTAAGATGAGCCTGTAAGCGCTTGTCGTTCTTTGCAGCGGCTAGCGAAGTGCGGCCGGCAGCGGTTGCGTGGTTTACAGAACTCGCACGGCGAAAGCCGTGCTACGGTAGCATAGGGCATGAGCAACTTCGGCGTGTTGATTTATTACCCAGTCGATAAATAGTGGCAACGCTACTCGCGTTTATAAAGTGCTTTTAGATTACAAAGTTGGGCATTTTTCAGAATTGTGAACGCCGCATCCAATGCCTTTATTGAAAATATTTTCACTGTATTTCTTTGACCTACAATATGTGGCTGCTGTGGATGTCTCAGCCTCGTTTCTTGTATTGAGAATATGTTCACTGCATAACCGCTGTTTCATGGTTACAGGCAAACTTCAAGCGCCAGCGCGTGCAGCAGAAATATGTGTAGCTGCTCCTGATGATATGGCAGAGTTTCAGCAGCCAGCTAATGGTGAGCTTGCATGTACTTTCCAGACTGCAACGCTCTCCTGAGTTTTCGCCCATACCGTGTTGTGAACACTGCAGATGCTCGTTGCACCTGGCCTTGCTACTGGTGCAATATGCTCACAGAGCAAAATTAGTGTTATGCACTAAGGGTTTCTCCAGCTTCTGAGTACCAGATGTTGTTGCTTTCAGGGAATCCTGACATGGACGCAATTGCGGCGCAGGATAACAGAGCAGACGAGGACTCAGTAGCGCTACAGTTGCGTGCAAATCGTGAGTTTTCACATGACTGGTCAGTCGTTGCTGTTCTTGTGTGTCTGTGCTCAACCGAGAAGCTTCCCAGGTTTTTCCAGGTTCTGAGTGCTATCCGTTGTCTTGCTCGCAGAAAATCTTGATATGGCCACAAGTTCTGCTCAGGACGTCAAAATGGCTGAGGAGGACACAAGAGAGTTGCAGAAGCTTGAAAATGGTTAGTTTGCACGTGCTTTGCACAGTGAAATGCTCTTCTGAGCTTTTGCTCACATTATGGTACGAATGCTGCGGCTGCTTGTTGCAGCTGGCCTGCTTCTGCCGTGAGGAACTCAACTAGAGATGAATTATACAGTTCTTTTGCTAGAGAGTACGAGTAGTTTGTGTTGCAGTATGCTTGCAGAGGGAGCTCTAATGTGCGCTTTTTTTTTCTGTGCAGCTGAACGGCCGCCGAGCCGCTGCAGAAAGCGCTGACACACTGTCAGGCTGCTGCTAAGAGCGGCGGCCGTTCACTTCGCCATGGTCAGCGGGCACTCTCTGTTTGCTCGAGGCACCGTTGAGAGCGCTGAAATTTGGTAGCGCACGAGCGTAGTCACGTGGCATTATTTCATATTTCGCGGGCTTTGTTTAGATGCAGGAAAAAAGGACCCCGTAGGAGACACGATGCTGCAATAAACTGGATCGGTTCTTTATAAACCTGCTCTACAGCTTGACGTAACGGTCTTGGCACCGAAATGAATATTTTAAAAGTTGCATAATTCATCTTAGTTAATGAGCTAATTAACCGCAATTAAAAATATTCTGAGGAGCGCCACATAATGGCAAACACTGTAGCGTTGGTTTCAGCGGGCTGCTGTTTACCAATTTTTTTAAATGCTTGGTTCAGTTACGTGAAACACCCTGTATGCAGTTTTCAGGTGACATCGCAGGCGCATTCTTTGGGCGAATCACAGACTAGGCAGGAAGCTGGGCTTGGTGAGCTCCCCATACCTTGGGAAGTTTCCATCCCAGACAGAGCCACGCAGAAAATTCTAAATGGCGCTGCCTCAGCACTAGCGACCCCGAACCTTCAGCCCGACCGTGGGACAAAGAGGTATCCCATTTCCTGTCTAGCCCCTGCTCATCAGGAAAGGCTAGGAAAGGGAAGGTACAGAAAGCCAGGCTTTCGCCGCGCTTTCTGGACCCAAAGATGGCGGCTGCTGTGACTTCGTTGGAAACTACCCTTACAAAAATTTTTAGTAACATTCTTTAGAAAGTCTTTCGACAATTGTTAATAGAACCTATCAACATTGAATAGAAAGTCTTTTAAACGTATTTGTACATTGTAGTAACAACCTATCAACCGTCTTCCGACAATTGGCCACCGATATCCAAAAGACTCAAGTACAGAGGAAGTCTTTATACTTCCTATCATCCCCTTATCGAGTTTCTATACACTTCCTACTGACCCCTTACCGACAATGTCTACCAACACCCTATTAACGGTCTTCCGACAATTGGCCACCGTTATCCAAAAGACTCAAGTACATAGAAAGTCTTTACACTTCCTATCAACCACATACCGACAATGTCTACCAACACCCTATTAACGGTCTTCCGACAATTGGCCACCGTTATCCAAAAGACTGAAATACATAGAAAGTCTTTACACTTCTTATCAACCACATACTGACAATGTCTACCAACACCCTATCAACGGTCTTCCGACAATTGGCCACCGTTATTCAAAAGACTCAAGTACGAAGAAAGTATAATTCCTACATCAACTTTTGGAAAAGTGTGTGTTAACTACAAAGTACAACACTTTTACTAACATAGTTTTATCACTTCAAAATCATTTTGTGAACACTATCCTGGAGTGCCTAAAGAATAATAGAAGCGAAATGCAAATTATTACATTTATTGTGCACAAGTGTACATACGCGCTACAACACATGCATGATGCATCAAAATATTTTATGGAGAACAATAGAGGAACAGAATATTGCCTTCGGCACACTTCCCCTCAGTTCCCTCTTAGTAACAATGACTGACACACAGCAATTGAAAAACATAACAGGTTTTAATTCACGATGTTTCAGCTGGAGGACCAGCCTTTTTCGAGTATAGTATAGCATTCGAAACAAAAGCTGTGTGCTTCAAATGCAGTAGTACACTTGAAAACGGCTGGCCCTCCAACCAAAACGTCGTCAATGAAATCCCGTTAGGTTTTTCTTACATATATAAGAGGTGTTTCAGGGAAGACTAAGTAATCTTCAAAAAACAAGTATTTTGAGATGAATGTATGGCTTTTTCAGCATAGTATTACCAGTGTTGGCAGGCACCAGAAAACTTGTGAAGAGTCTTACGTAATAAGCTGGTTAGCTAATTTTTATTAATGAACCTTTTCACTATCACAAACTTCGTTAAAACATTAAGTTGGGCTAGTTGCTAACTGCTTGAAGGAATCATATTCTTAGCGGTAAGAACACACACACACAGGACACCCGCTAGACTTCAACTATCTTTACTGGACACTTGTACGACATAAATATGTATCACTGAGCACACGCAGGTGCCTCGTCATCCGCAACAGGTCTAACTACGCCCTGCCCTCTCCTGCAAGGCATACGGTTGCGCCGATAAACAATCTCTTTTTCTGCCAATGCCAGGGAGGGAGTGCTTACACACATGCCCGCCTCTTGAACATGAAAGGCCTGGGAGCCGAGAAAAAAGAAAGAGAAATTATCGAAGTCTTTCGTATTCAAGAGGCGTGTGACGTGTGTAAGCACTCCCTCCCTGGCATTGGCAGAAAAAGAGATTGTTTATCGGCGCAACCGTATGCCTTGCAGGAGAGGGCAGGGCGTAGTTAGACCTGTTGCGGATGACGAGGCACCTGTGTGTGCTCAGTGATACATATTTATGTCGTACAAGTGTCCAGTATAGATAGTTGAAGTCTAGCGGGTGTCCTGTGTGTGTGTGTCTTGGTGTTATGTGTGTTTCTTACTGCTAAGAATATGATTCCTTCACTATCAGAGTTAGGCGTCTAGTTGCCATTAGAGACTTGTAGCAGTTACATGCACTGGAGGGGATTTCTTTCCCTGTGTGCTTTCATAAGCACATGTATTTTCGCACGATGCAGCCAAATTTTGTCGCGCCACAGCGGCGAAAGTAATCATGTTTTGTACATTCTAAAAACTGATATGGCTACTACGAACAACTGGCTAGAAGTCTCTAACGGCAACCAGTTGCAAACCTGTGTTAGTTAAAAAGTTAATTATCAGAAATTAGTTAACCAGCTTACTAAATACACCTCACCGGCTTTCTGGTGTCTGCTAACACTGGTAATATTATGCAGCAAAAGCCATATTTTTGAAATACTTATTCTTCCCTGAAACACCTGGTGCATATAAATACTGCTCACTTTCCTGTACAACACAGAAATGAAATAATTTCTTCTGTAACATGAAGATTCCATGAGCCACATAACAAACCCGTGGAAAAAAACTGCATGCATACACACACATCTCTCCAAAACAGCTAAAAAATCCCACACAGTGAAACAATGCTTACACTGTCTTAAGACCAACATTAAAGGATGCAAACACTAGCGAATTAAAACTCAAACAGATGCCAAACATATGCTAAATGTCCACATGGATGTAGATATCAAGCTATGAGCTGATTTTAATAAACATACATCAGCACAGAAATGCTTAAGTGACTTTGTTGGTGCACTATCCTGACACTTGTCCTCAATATCAGGCAGCCTGCTTGTTGTTCATCATCATCATCAGCCTGACTATGCCCACTGCAGGGCAAAGGCCTCTCCCATGCCTCTCCAATTAACCCTGTCGTTACTTGTCTGCATCACCAGCGGAAGAGGTAGCGTCCTAGTGATGAGACGTGTGCACGAACAGGTAGCCTCCTCCATGGCAGAATGCAGCAGCAAGAGAACTGCACAAGAAAGCATTCAAAGTATAGTTATAGTAACTTCTAATAGAATCAAACACGGAGAAGCAACAATCAGTTAAATGTGCTCTAAAATGCAGCACTCCGAGTGAGTTTGATAAGGCTGCTGAGTAATAGCATCAGCAGCAGTCACAAGACTAGAACTAAATGTAATGCGTCCTTGAACAAGAAAAAGCTATAACATGCTGTTGTGTTCAATTCTGCCCCCCCATTCGAACACTGAATGATATTCACAGGAACTGAAATTAACGTGTTACACCTAATTAGGCTACCACAAAGAGATATTTAGCCATTCCAGTCATATGAACATAACATGCAGGCCATCAAATATGAAAATTATTTTGTGTTTCTGATTTGTTTGCACAAAAATTCAGGAAACTTTTGTTTTCAAAAGTGATGGCACAGACACACTGCAATATAATGTACATGTTGCTGTAGATAATGTATCATTTGGAGCTATACCATGTGTTAGGGGAAAATGTATGAACAAAGAGTACAAAGGTGAGCAAGTTCGTCAGGGCAAGAGTGGCAAACTCTAAAGCAAATGAATCAAAATATTAAGGCACACACTGCGTCAGATACAATACTTGTAAGTAAAGCTGCATAGAACTACAAGCGATAAAAGCCTCAGAAACGTGCCCCTAAGGGAGCAGCTGAACTGGTAGTTTTTTATTTGTCCCGCAGCACATCCCTCCAGTGCTGAGGCCTGCTCATCTGTTTAAGTTAAGGATACAAGGAAAACAAGCAAACAAGTGTTCCAAAGAAGATAAAAATGTGCACTTAGGTTGTTCTTTAGGAAATTACCTGTGACTAATTGCAGCAATAAATACCTCGAGAAAGTAAATTAAGTTATTTACACGGCTTATTACAAACCTTGATGGCACGGGAGAAAGGCAACATCAAATGCATCGGTTCAAGTAAAGCCAGGGGTCTTGTTAAGGTCACAGCAATATTTGTTGACTTAGGCTCAGCTAGTGTAATGCAATCAGTAACTGAACGTCGGCATGAATAAAAATAACAATGCACCAATACTCAATTCCAAATGCATTTCACCTGTACAGTGCAATCAGTTGTGACAAAGGGAGTGTGAAAGAAAACCTCAGCAATGCTCATGACATCGAATAAGCACCTTTCTTCTGTACAGCTAAAATATAAGCTTTACAGGGTTTCATGTAATGCAAGGATAACCTGGTAAGGTATCAATTATTGATGCTAGCAACACCTATGCTTCTAAAGGTGAGTGCTCCACTTGAACGCTAATATTCAATTATGCATTGCCCGTTAGGCCATGCCTATCACATCACTGGTTCACTTCAAACATGCCATACCTTGTAAGAGGTAGGTACTGCTGAAGTAAACCTATAAAATTTATTTGCTGCTTTTAGACTGCTGTATAAAGGTCATGAAGCAGATAATTGTTTTAATTTGGTCTATACTGTGGTCAAGATTTCCAAGCACAAGAGGCATGAGGGAAAAAACTATAAAAAGCATTTCACACTATAACACAATGCACTTGACTCGGGGAAGGCTTTCATGATGCCCGCAATATCTTTTCCCTTTCTCTTGCTCCTCTTTTAAAAGAAAAAAAACGAAAGAGAGAGGGAGCCTGGACCAGAAGATTTTTGGCAGGCTAAAAAAGACAAGGAAAAAATACCCACTCGTCTACCTATCCTTTTACAAGTGGCACATGCTTGATATCCAGTGTCAATGGCTGATAGGCTGAACCAGCAGGCCTTGATGTCATCTGCCTCTGGTTGAGGTAGCATTGGCTCGATGACAGATGAAAGCTGGTGCAAAAGTAGCGTGATGAGACCGGTGGAGCAGCTGTACAGGGCTTGACTGCGGGTGCATTTGAAGAAAGGTTGCATTAGAGCCATGCTTTCATAAACATCATCACAGAAGCCACATCCCATTACAACCTCTAGCTGTTCAGTCCAATGTGTTCATGAGTGGAGGCTAATGATTAATTACCTATGTCTCCAATAGTTAGCAAAAAATGGTTTACAACGCTTGTCATACTTTTCTTAAAGCTATTATTCGCGAATCACGTTATACTTTTATCGCTTCAGACTGAAAATGGGGGAATGACATAAATGTAGTGAACGTAAAAAAATTAAATGACAACAGACCTGTGCGATTACCTCAGCTGCACTGCAATGGAATGGTTCTGCTATTTTTAATCGCCGTTTCGTTGACCAGAACTATCAAGAAACACAGCATTTGATGTGACTGCGACGTAGAACGGGCAATGCTCCTTATCCAGTAAACACTCAGGCAGCAGAATCAAAAGACGCACGCCGCTACAAGCACTTTTCGTTCTTATGGTCTCCTTTTCACGCGCTGCTCCTGTTCAGTCGGAATAACGAATCAAGCAGCACCCCATAGTTCTCGGCGTGCAACCAAATTCTATCACATAACTCCTGCGCCGAGGAGCTGACGCAAAGAGCGTGAGGCGGCGGGTTAAAAGTTGCATAGTTGGCAAGCGAGCGTGTCAGAACACCTTCTCTCTGCAAACGATCGCGTGGTGCCCGCATTTTGCACCTCACTGCGAACAAGACGTGAAGACCAACCCAAATGCATTCGCAGCCCTCAATCATACCCCCGACACATCGGAGAAGTCACTTTGCAGTTCTGTACTTACATTTGTCAACGTTCACGGCAAGCCGTTTCTTCTATCGGGCATCGGGCGCCGGCCGCTCTCGGCGTGGTTGCGTGCAGTACGTCAGAGCAGTTTTTGAGCACTGCGTGCGCGTAAGAACGTCTTCCGCAGCACTGGAGCCATCTGTCACCTTCCGAGTTCCGTCACACTACCACAACACTAACGAGGCCGCACATTTAACACAAACAAACTGAAGAAAATCACCCACAACTTCACAACCGTCGCACCCCGCCAACAAAGAGTCGTTTCAGCGTCCTAAAATAGGTAGTGTAGCGCGCGGCCAACATGAGACTCGCAATCCGCCGCCAGCGAACGGAAAGATGGCGTTAACGTCGCTTAACTTTACACGCGTTAAAAAAAAGAATTGATAAAGCCCTTTTTGCCATAAACTTGTTGCATTAAACGACAAAATATTTTGTTTCAATTACAAGTCAGCAAGTTGGAATGATTGAAGTGAAAAAATGCGACTACTCACAAACATCTGTTTCTGGCGGCGCTGCGAACGAAAGCTTGTAAAACCGGGCAGCTACAGGCGACGCATCTGGGGCCAGGAAAGCCGCAGCCGCTGCACGGCTGCACTGTCTGCCTAGTCCTAAGGCTATCACTCAGCTCCCCGTAACTGCGTCGCAGAATAAGGAATGATGATGATGTTGCCAAACGCTACTGGTTTCGGTTTTTATTTTCGCATATTGTGTGGCTTAGCGTACTCTGCACAGCTTGGCTCATGCGATTTAGTGTACGTGTGTGTACCTAGGGAACACGAGCTTTCGCACGCCGCTCTAGAGTGATGCGCGAAACTTTCAAGGCCGCGCTGCAGCATCGCCTCTGTTTTGTGGTTGTGTGTGTTTATATCACTTCATTGGACACCTTGCACGCTCTTTGCTGGAGCGAGCCGCGCCGACAGTCGCGCTGTAGTCTTTTTGTGTGCTTCCTTGATTGATTTTTGCCTCTGCCTTACGCGGTCCTCGGCTCGGCCTCACGTCCGCTGATGGCAGTAAGAAACGGCGAAGAATGAACACGTGCTTTCGCGCGTCTACTCCGTATGACTACGTTAAAACCCAACACTTTATTCCAGGATTCCTTAGTCATTGCATTACGGGAAGATAGAAAATACAGCTATCACCACGTTTTCCCTCGCCACAGCTTCGTACCGTGTTTGCGTTGAAGGAGGTGCAAGTGAAGATGCGGAAGAGGCACTGGGCCGGTGCTGTAGCGGTGCTCAAAGCGGGGGCTGCTCTCACCCTAGCTTTTTCCATACTGGAAGCTCCTCTGTGGCTCAGTACTAGTGAAAAATGTAACAAGTCAAGAATGAGGGCTTAAAGTGCTCCAATTGCCGTGCACCTTCCTCATGCAAAGCCCTTGTTACCGCAGTTGAGTACAGCGGGCCGCTGTTACCTGTTTTGTTTCTCTATACTTCTCTTTATAGTATCGGCCGCCGAACATGAATAAAAATTAATATTGCCTTGCCTGAAATTTCGCATGTACAGTCGCTGAGGAACGAAGCAACTTGAGTTCTCGAAGCTGTAAGCCTGCACACGTTACACAGAATTTACTCAGAGCGCGAAGCGGTGCGGCCCTTTTCGCGCGGGGTTTTCAGTCCCGTGCGATCAGCTATTGCTGGTCGCTCGAGGAGGAGGGTAGTGCGAGGGTTTAAATTGGGCGCTACCACGTGGAGTGGCATAAAGTGTACCGGGCACTTTTACATGGCGGGCAGTGTGCAGGGAAAGTGTGCTTGCGGTGGAGGTTCAGGAAGCTGGTGATATAATTTGGGCGCCTTTTGAGCTAGCGAGAACATGTCATTCAATGAGTGTGGAAACACATCGGTGCAATGCTAAACTTGAATTTTTTTGTAGCTCGTAACAATAATCCCTCTGAAACCTCAGAGCGAAACGTTCTTAACGCTAGTGTGTTTTAGCACCGTCGTACGGTACATCACTGTTCAACTGCACGTTAAAATATGACCTATCAAGAATTACAGCAATAGCAACACCAACGTGTTTCGAATTGGCAGAGTTGTTGAACAGCTCTGCTGAAATTCTTTGTTAGTTCTGAAATGTTAAATCTGTTTAATGACTGCCTGAGTACAGAATTTAAGGCCGAATACGCAGCAGAAAGCATTGTTTTCGTGTAAAATGAGCCATTAGTGAAACTGATTCGCTGTAACGAAGTCATCATTGCGCTTATGTAACACAATATGTCCCTAACTCCTATTTTTTCTTAGAAAGTTCTTTTAATTTCCTTGAAGTGCGAGGCAATAATACTTGAGTATTCTATGAATTCATTCACTTTGTACCAAAATTATTTCGTTTGCTAGTAACTTTTTTCGTACACTTCATACAATCAAAAATTGTCACTAAATGTCTTCAATTCAAGGCACGTTTCTGAATTTCGGGATAAATGTTCTGTTATGAACTTTGCCCTTTTCCCCGCACTCGAAAATGCGAAAGCAGTAAAGCTAGTATTGAGAAAATTGAACTGAAATTAAAAAAAAAACACTGTGCTCGGCTATGGGAATGTGGTTGCAAATTTTTGTTTCGTCTTAAAGGTTAGTTAAGTTACCGCTTTAAAGTTGTCAGCTACAGTACTTGATTATTTTAGACTTTTATTTGTTTATTCGCATCACCAAAATGATTTCTCGGTTCGTAGTATATTTCTATTGACAGCAGTATATAACCAGTAAGAAAATTGTATGAACTTTCTATCAACAAATGTTGATAAAATATGCCCTAAGAAAATGTGACTACAAATGTTTGTTTCGTGTTCAAGGTTGCTTTAGTTGCATTGACGTGTTAGGCTAGAGTACTTAATTAATTTAGGCATTTATTCTCATTATAAAACCCTCTGTCGGTGTCTAGTATGTTTCTACTGACAGCAGTACATAGAAAGCAGTAAGGAAATTGTATGAACTTCCTATCAACGAATGTTAATAGAATATGTTCGGCTAAGAGAATGTGAGTGTAATGTTTTTTTCGTGTTCAAGGTTGTTTTAATAGCTTTGAAGTGTTCGCCTACAGTACATGATTTGAGGCATCTATTCGCATGACCAAAAATGTTTTGTCACTTTCTAGAGTATTTCTGCTCACAACAGTACGTAAAGTACATAAAGTATTAAAATGGAATATATCTTCTGTTTTAAAACGTTTTCCCATATCCAGATTACATTCCAAACGCATTTGCTGCGAATAATGTTGGTCGCTTTTGATATAGTGAAGTTGTTGACTAGCTGCAACAGATTCCACCATGCAATCAGGTAAGATGTCGTCACGATTATGCGAACAAGATAGTGTTAATCACCTCGAACACCATGCAGTTTGTTCATTTATTTGTCTCAACGTGTCAAACTGCACCCAGATTTTCTAGTAACTTTCTATTGACAGGAGTAAATACAAAGAAGTAACAGTCTACCAACTTTGTATTGACAAAGGTGCATAGAATGTAAAAATTATTTTCTAGTAACTTTCTATTGACAGAAGTACAGTCTTTGTCAAAAGTTTAGAGCCCAGGGGGTTTGCTTCTAAGCCTCGCGGTGGGTCTCCTGTAGCATTCGTGGTAGTCCTACCCATTGGAGGAGGCAGAACCAGAAATCTTCTTACCTTCGGCAAATTTAGAGCGCTGGAGATGCATTACGAACCAGACAGTGTGCTTCAGAAGCAAACCCCCTGGGCTCCAAACTTTTGACAAAGGCTGTACATACAAAGAAGTAACTTCTACCAACGTTGTATGAACAATTGTTGATAAAATGTAAAAGTTACTACAAGGTTACTAGAGTCAATAGAATGTTAATACAAATTCTAAAGAAAGTTGATATCCATTTTTGTAAGGGTATGCACCTTACATGTCTGTAGTGGTGCCTAGTTAAAATGGACACTTTGGTCCTCGAGCAAAAGTGTCCATAAAGCGAGTCGTCCGTAATAACAAATCATGAAGAAAAACAAGAAATATGAAAAAAGACGTTTTATGATTACGGACAGTTTTTCTACATAGAGGCCGGCAATAAAGTGGAAATAAGGGAATCTTGGAAGCGCATGGTAATACTTCGGGTAGGTATCTTTAGCGTAATGTGGCGTAGACGTTTGGAGCGCCTTGTGACCTATGAGACACGTGATTGTGCCTCTTGGTGCGATGAGGTATCTTCTACTTCGACTTTCCGCACCCAACTCTACTCGCTCGTCTGACAGCTGTTGAATGTGGTTTTCAATGTAGCACACAGAAAGAGCTTTTCCCACGAATTATGCAGTGCGGCAAATGGTAAGGTACATTATTCGGGACCTTGCCACTGTGAAGAATGAAATCAAGCACACACAAAGGCTATTACTACGGCGTTTGCGCTGCACTACATTTCTCTGGTGTTCTGCACTCAACATACAAGGCGCAGAAGATCTGGCAGGGGCAGTGGAGATTTTGTTCTCATAGTTGTCCATATTAACGGGAGAAAAATACATTGGTCTCAGGGGCATCGCAGATTTTCACCTGTCCATGGTCCAGACAGCGATATTCCATATTAACGAGGCACAAATTAATTAAAAAAGTTTTGTCCCCAGAAAAATTGTCCATAATTGGAGCCGTCCATATAATTGGGGGTGGTAGTAACGAGGCACGAATTTTCTTCACATGTCCCTGCTGACATGTTTTTGCGGGTAAACGCAGCTTTACTCAAACCACGTGTGTGGCTAAACCACGCTTAAGGCTTTCGAAGTGACTCATGCTGTTACGGTCTTGTTTTTTTTGTTTGTTTTGTTTGTCTGTTAAGGATGAGTGTGTGCGTGCTGTGCGCCTGAAAAAAGTAAAAACGCTTGCTCGCAAGCCCCTTCTAGCGCAGATTTTTTTCCCTTTCAAACACTTCCAAACACTGGCACCGAGGATGCTCCGAAAGAAAAGCTTGCACTTCAGCTGTGCGACACCCACAAGGCAAGAATAGGCAATCCGCAATTGTTTTGCGATACAAGCGGTGGCCTAGTCCTGAGAGAAATTTCAGCCTAAGGCGCACGTGGCTGCGTATGTGGATGCGCCTCAAACACGGCTATCAGATGGGTCCAAGGACTAAACCCCAAAGAGAGTAAAAAATTTGCCCAAATGTAGCCAAATGTGAAAATTACATGTATCCCGAAAATAGCGCAAAAAAAAATTTAATGAGCGCAGAAAAAGCATCATGAACAGGAGGACTGTCCGTAAGTGGAGGTTCCTAGCGCTTCTCCCGCTCACTCTGTATTACCATTTCCTTCTCAACATCTCCGTCCCCGTCATTCTCTCCATTTTGGTGCAGAAAGTGGATCATTTCGGTCCTAGTGTTTCGCCCCTCCGAGGGTGTTACCTCCTTTATTAATTAATCACTCTTCCCCCGACTCCTACTTTTCTTTCCTCCGAACTTTGCCTCTATGCAGTGGTGCGCTGCTTATGTTGTTTTCAAACGAGTCAGCGGCGCTGGTGGTTTCATACTTCTATAGGAAAGCGCCTGTTCTCTGTAATATCAGAAATTGCAGTCGAAGAAAATTTCAGCGGTTTATATGGGACAATTCTATTCTTAAGGTAAACAGCGCGCATAATTCCCACTCCACACACGCACACATTTACAGAACATACGTACACAAAAGGAACGTGCACCATAAAAGGAGGAACACAGGTAAAACGCGATTGAAACAAGTGAAGTTCAATTCCGGTAGGGACCCCGATGTTCTAAAGCACAAAATCAGGGGGCACTTGACCTAAAGTGCCGTGAGGCGAAAGCCTTAAACGCGGTGTTGCTGCTTGTGTCACTGATGCGTAGTTAAGATGGTAGTTGTACAAACCTGTTTCTGAATCTTAAATGCTGCAGACACTGGAGGGCATTTGGAAGGCATCCGTATGATTCGACGTCTTTCCGCAAACGCTCTCCAGCGTCCTACACAAGGAGCACTACATATGCTTTGACAGGAAGTAGCGTACCGATTAGCACTCTCGGCTGCGGAACGGAAGGATGGTAGTTCGAATTCGACGATTTTTTTTTTCTAAATAGAAAAGCATCACACCTCTGCTGACAACCTTCTGTCGACAACGATGAGGCATTAAAGGCTTTCGTCTTAATAACGCCACGCTCATATGCGGTGATCAGAGGGCGAGTGCAACTGTGTGGAAGCTAACTAGATTGTAAGTCTATTCTAACTAGCTCGAGTCTAACCTAAATTAATTTTTCAGTTTATTTCGAATGTTAGCCTACCGTAATCGTCAATAATTTTATATAGCTTTGACTATCTGCAACCCTTCTGCCGTTCGTGCAAAAATAGCAACTAGATTTATTTAGAATAGTTGTGATCGTTTCAGTAAATGAAGTTCGGTTCAATATCCGAATTCTATGACATATATGTCATGATAAAACGATGTTCAATGTATACTTCCGTAATTTAATGAGACCGAAAAGCCACAGTCGGATCTTGTTTTTAACGTTCCACCACGGGAAATCTACAAATCTGGGCTATTAACAGCTTCAGCCTTGCACCACTATTAACCTAGTGGTAACTGAGATAATTGCTCCTAAGCGGAGATGTTGAAACTAACACAGGCCCGGATCTAGCCCAAATTGCCAAACAACTCAAAGACATCGCTAGCGACATAAAAGATGTTAAAGAAGTACGCCTCGTTGGCGGGGGCTTAGCTTTGGTTAAGCCTGGTAGGTTGCAAAAGCAAAAGCGCAGCGCCTCCAACTGAAGGAACGCAGTGCGCCGCGTCTACAGGTACGCGTGGCTACCGGCTGCCGCTGCGCGACGACTCAAAGCGTCTTCGGTCAAAGCGCCGTGGCAGCTCCGCCGCGCCCATGCTAACCGCGCGAGATGGGGCCCTGTCTCTTTGTCTGGCGCGACGTCACCGCAGGGGTCAGCTAAAGGTCAATGGTGGAAGCGCCCCGATCATGCTAATGGCTCGAAAGTGAGAGCAGTATTGCTTTCGCATTCAAAAATCCTGAAGACCACCTTATGCTAAGCAGCTCTCTTAACACAATTGTTGAATTGTATAACACTTGACAGATTATATTAAACAATAAAAAATCTGTTTGCCTGAAAGTCACCAGGAAAAAATAGCCATATAACTATGCCTACAGTATCAATGCATCAACGCTTTCAACGGTCTCTGAACATAAATACCTAAGATAACTTCAACTTGCGACCTAAGATCTTATTTGCATATCGGCAATGTTATCTCTGCTGCCTTGCGAAAGCTGCTCTGCCTTAGAAGATGCGTACGTTTGGCCCCTCAAAATACCAAGCTTTCTGCCTACACTACCCTCGTAAGGCCAAGCACACGCAAGCAGTGTGTGGTTCCCGCAATCAATCACGAACATCACTCGGCTTGAGAGAGTGCAACGAAAAGCTGCAAGGTTCATTCATAACAAACACAAACCCTCTGACTCCCCTACCGACCTTGCCGAATCATCTTGCCTTCCATCACTATTATCTAAGACAAAAGAATCCCGCCTGAAGTTTATATAAATTACTACACAACAACTACAGTATACAAGTGTCTAAATATGCATCTTTCTCAGTCCCGGCAATTCCGGCACAAGCGTGAGCACACGCTGACTGAATATTCATGCTGAATGAAAACACTCAAGCATTCTTCCTTTCCTTTAGCTATCAGCGAATGGAATCAACTCGATCGTTTGATTGCTATGTCGGACTCACTATCTTCCTTTTCCTCAAGATTAGAAGAATGTAATAAGAATCAGTAAAGTGCCAATTGTCCTACATTTTACCAGATGACTGCCCAACAATGACTTATTGTCATCTCTTGATGTGTTATTTTTATTTATTTATTTATTTATTTATTGTACCCTCAGGGCCCGAAGGCATTACAGAGTGGAGTGGGAATACATAAGAAATTCAATCTAAACAGCAACAACAAGAGAAAACAAGAATAAACCAGGAATACATGACAAATTGAAAACACAGGAAGGCAATGAGATTAGAATGCAGTGGGGATATATTAAAACAGTGTGTAGACAGTGAAAGGCAATTTTTATACAGTAATAAACGACACATACTCAGAAAGAAACATTAAGGACTTGACGAAATGCATTGTTATCAGAAATACCTGCGATGTCGTGGGGAAGGTGATTAAAGCTGGCACAAGTTCGGGTATGAATGAGTCATGAAAACATTTGGTGTGACAAGATGGGATTCCAACTTTATGACGGTGATCAATGCGTGCTGATATGAACATGGTCTTGACAGTAACTTAGGATGGAGAAAGCTGTTGTAGTAAATTTTATGAAAAAGACACAATGAGGCTATTGATCTGCGGTGGGAAAGAAGTGGTAGGGACAAACTTGATTTCATGGCGGTTACACTGCTTGTTCGGTGATAATTAGAAAGAATGAAACGGCATGCGCGGTTCTGCACAGCTTCCAAATCTGAAACGAGTGAATCGATGCCAGGGCTCCAAACAGATGCAGCATATTCTAACTTGGACCGTACCAATGTTTTATAAAGTAATAATTTTATTGAAGTAAATGAACGTGAGCAATTTCTGCGAAGGTACCCAAGCATGCGATCAGCGTTATTTATTATGTATTCAACGTGAGTTTTCCAAGACAGGTTACGAGAAACGTAAACACCCAGATCTTTATAACATGACGCGGTTTCGAGAGACACGTTGTTAATGTGATAAGAGGAAGGGGCATTAGAGAGACGAGAAATGCGTACATGTTTACACTTATTAATGTTTAGTTGCATGTTTCAAATAAAACACCAGTTAAGAATCTTGTTAATATCGGATTGAAGACAAGAGACATCATTATCATCTTTAAGTTCGCGGTAAATAACACAATCATCGGCAAAAAGGTTAATTGAAGAAATGTTAGCCGGTAAGTCATTTATATAGATGAGAAAGAGGAGGGGACCAAGAACTGACCCCTGAGGCACTCCGGAACGGACAGGCAAAGAATGTGAGTTTATATTGTTCGCTGTTACGAATTGTGAACGGTTAGAAAGAAAGCACTGTAGCCATGCAAGGACATTAGGGTCTATGTTAAGATTGCTTAATTTAAGAAAGAGAAGCTCATGCGAAACAGTGTCAAACGCTTTCGAGAAGTCCAAAAATATGCAGTCTGCCTGAGACCCGTGGTCAAGGATGCAATGACGGTCTTGTGCGAAACATATTAGCTGAATTTCGCATGAAAAAGACTTACGAAAACCATGCTGGGCAATGCTGAAAAAGGAGTTAGATTCTAAAAAAGAGATGAGATGAGAATATATGACGTGTTCCATGATCATGCACGGAATACTAGTGAGCGATATAGGTCTAAAGTTATCAGGAGAATGTTTATTTCCGGACTTATGCAGTGGAATCATCGTCCCAATTTTAAAATCATTGGGAATACAACCTGTTGCAAGAGACTGTTCAAACAATTTAGTAAGAATTATGGAACAATAGAACTTTGTATTAATTAAAAACTTCGAATTAATGTTGTCAGCTCCAGAGGAAGAGGAAACCTTAAGATTTTCTATGATGCACTGGATGCCTGATGCGTCGAATATAACTGGATCCATAGGAAGAACATCAAAAACAGGGCACACGCGATGAACAAGAGAAACATTGCTAGAAAATGCCGCAGCAAATGTATTGTTTAGAACAGAAGCACGTTCGTATGGAGGAAAGGCAACACCATCAGAAGAAGTAAGTAGAATTGTGGAAGCGTCTTTCTTGTTAACTGCATTCCAAAATTGTTTAGGATTATTGACCAGCGTAGCAGGCAGGGTGTGGTTTAAAAATGTGTCCTTTGCGTTTTTTAGCGCGCCTTTGTAGTCTGCAGCTGCTGAAAAGTAGGCCTCCCATCGTTGTTTAGAATTCAACAACTTCGCAGAGCGGAACAAGCGCTTCTTTTTATTGGAGAGTCTTTTTAAAACATTATTAAACCAGGGTGATTCCCGATCGCACTTCAGAGATCTTAATGGTACAAAAGTGTTAATGAGATGTTCAACGATATCCTTGAACAAATCCCAGTTAGTGTAAAGAGAACGCTGTGAAAAGCCTAGTAAGTAATCGTCAAAAAAACGAGCTAGTTCGCAGTTAATAGCGTTAAAGTCAGCGCGTTTATAATCTCTAATTTGTTTAGTCTGACTAACTCGGATACACACAGTAATTTGTACATCAAAATGGAGTAAAGAATGATCACTGAGACCAGGTAGGTAAAAAATCGAAGGGATAAGATCAGGCACGTTAGTTAGAACAAGATCTAAAACATTCGATGAGGATAAAGTAGTTCGAGTAGGTTTAGAGACTAACTGCGAAAGATTGAAATCCATACAAGTTGAAAAAAACTTTTTACACTCTGTGGAAAAAGAGCTGAGATAAGGTGATGTATTAGTCCACACGATACTAGGGTAGTTAAAGTCGCCAGCTAAGACAGTAGGTGTACTCGGAAATCGTACAGTGATCATGTTAAGGGAATCATGCAATTCATCAACGAATGTTGGGCTCGAAGACGGGGGACGGTAACATATACCCAAAATCATTCTCTTAAAACGTACACTAAGTTCCACCCACACCAGTTCCAGGCTAGTTGGAATATTAATAGGCGATGCTACAAAGTTATCCGCGACAGCTATTAAAACACCTCCTCCAGATCTCTCACTTCTGTCAGATCTAAACACGTTATAGCGTTTTTTTTACAGTCAAATAGTTCAATATCCGCTATCTTGGAAGAAAGCCATGTTTCGTTTAGTAAGACGACATCAGCATCACACGAATCAATGATAGGATTAAGTTCATCCCGCTTGGGTAGTAAGCTTCGTATGTTGGAAAAAAGAAAAGAAAGCGAGTTGCCAGTATCGGACACCGGCCCACTGCCCCTCACGCAGCCCTACGGCGCGTAGGTCGAGCCAGAGGTACCGTGATTTGACTACTGATTGTGGACTGGCGAAGGAGACAATCGATCAGTCTGCTCAGCATGTGACGAAGCAGCGATACCGTGACTTGAGTTACTATCAAGAAAAGTTGCTGATGCCCGAAGATTAGCCTCCATAAAAACGCACTCGCGAGCAGGGTTATAACTGTAGCATTTGTTCTTAATGTACAGTTTGTTGTACCTAAGCTTGTAAAATGAGTCCTGACCCTTAGAGAACTGAAGCAGCTTTTTCCTGGCCTGACGCGTTTCTAACGAGTAATCTTCACTTACGGTGATACCTTCATCTTTAAGTTTGGCTGACTGGGATAGAATTTGTTGCTTTGCTTTAAAGGAGCAGAACTTCACGATGCCCGGGCGACATTTATCATCCGTAAATGCACCAATCCTATGAGTACGTTCAAAAACATCCTTCGTAAGCGCCGGACTGAAGCAGTTAGAGATAACGCTCAAAAGCTTGTCTTCCGTTCCTTCCCATGTTTCCGTTGGACTGTCACGTAAGCCAAAAAACAATAGATTGTCTCTTCGCTGCCTGTCTTCAAGCTGTGACTGACTAAGCCGTAATTTGGCATTCTCGCTAATCAGGTTATCAACGAGTTCGCGCAGGGTCAGCAGCTCTTGTTGAGCCTCGTCAGAAGCAGACGCTTGAAGTTCAACTGCCGACAGCCTCGCATCGGTATCGGAGATATTCTTTTTCATAGATTCCCGATTTTCTTTTATTTCAGATATGGAAGCAATTAATCGTGACTGTTCGGTTTCCATTCTAGCAGTACGTGAGTTAACGTTCTGTAATATAGTTAACACGTCATTAAGCTTTTCCTTTACAGAGTCATCCGTTTCACTGTTCTTAGAACGCGTACCAGGGCCAGGGTTAAGTTCGACATCACCCGATTGCAGAACCAGCTGAGCACACACATCAAATGACTGCACAAGCAAGCCTAATAGCACTTCTGGGCGTGAAAACAGCACAAGACAAACATTGCTAGATTTCTTTGCAAACATAGGAACGTCATTACTAACCTGCATGAACGAACGCATGCTGTCAAGCAACCGTGCCACGATGCTGTTCACACGCCCATTGGAAGGCGCGGGCCTTGCGTTCGTTTATATCCAGAGGAAATGGTGATGTTGTTGGCGATGAGCTGAACTTCTGCGAAGGAGCCACGGTCCAAGAGGGTTGCCAGGACGGGTCATATGAAGCCAGGTCAGCATAACAGCAATAAGGTGCAGGTGCAATCCAAGTGGTGTCTGTTGGAGCGGTAGATGCCACGTAGATCTGAAGATATCCCGCTATCTGCATGAACAAACGCATGCTGTCAAGCAACCGTGCCACGATGCTGTTCACAAGCCCACTCTTTTTAAGCATCGTTGCATGTCTATTGCCACCCGTTACCGTCTTTTTCAGAATACTTCAAATGCTAGCATGCCTGCTGGCATGAAGGACTGCTGCGGTACTTGTTTTCTTATTTGTTACAGCTCTGAACCTTCAGGGTATTCTTTGGTAACCTGCCCACTAGTAGTTATCGAACACTTATAGTAAGAGTTCTCTTTTTTTGTTGATCTGCTTGTAATTTCTCTGTATTGTTTTGAAGTTTATGTTGTACTGATTGCACACCTGCTACGGTTTCTTACTAAGGCTGGCAGTATTGTAAAGAACTAAATAAATAAACATACGATTGCAGCGTCTGAAAAATGGCCTTAATGGGGCCATTTTCAGACATTAGTATACAGCTGCAAAATAAAACAGCTGACAAAAAGTGCGAATAATTTATAAGTACCGTGATATATACGCTTTGAAGTGGTACAGCGTAATGACCTGGCTCATCATTGCAAAAAAGTGTTTCCAGTTTATTTTTAAGTGAAACTTTTTATCGCGCTGCATATTGCAGTTGGTGCCTGGAAGCTGGTGGCGTAAGCCCAAATTAGGAGAGATGCTGCGGTGTAAAATTAATGTCATGATATTTGATGATTTATGCTTCATCTGGAAGAATGCATGTGAAGGTTCGCAACATGGTGTTCTAAATACAAAACTCCCGCAGGGGTCATCTGCAGCATGCAGACGTTGGTGAGTAGCGACACCACGGGTTCCAGAGCATCCGCAGGGACATCCCCGCAGGGGGATGATGGTGAGCAATGCGTCACCACTGACCCGAGCATCCGCGCTTAGCCGTGCGTGGCACCGCCGTGTCCGGGGAAAAGGGTTTCCTGGTGGTTGAGCCGATACTGAGCGTTTGGACCTTTAAGGCCCCTCGGCGAAGGCAACACACAACTTTGGCCCCAGCTTCCTGCAGACGGCACCTCCGGCCTGACCCGACCGGGGGAAATCGGCAGACGCCTTTTCCTGTCCTCCCCTCCATCTTCCACTTTCCTATCCCTTTCTTACAACTTTCCTCTATCCTCCTACCTTCTTCGCTTTTCCTTTTTTCCTGGCGGCGAGGGTTAACCTTGTGTGACCAACTACCCTGAGTTGAGGCATATTGGGTTATTGTTGTGGTGTACAGCTGACGTGGGCAGGACTTGCTTGCAAGTTCCTGTCCCGTCCCCTTGTTGGGCTCCGTGGTGGGTGGCTGGCACCTTGACCGAAAAACCTATATTTTTTAGGACTCCCACCCTTTCTAAACATGATCGCCCTCTCAAGAGAGGGCGGAACGAAGGTGATGACTTTTTTCAAAAAAGAAAAGTATCTTTTCCAAAATTTCATGTTATTCATAGCAAAGCAGAAAAAACACAAGCAAGACTCATATCCCCAATCCAGGTCTCAAAATGCTTGACGGATGCCTTAGGCCTTAGCTACAAGGTATCAAAAATGGCCAGTGGAGACTTACTTTTTGAAATGCGCGACAGCATACAACACTCAAAAGTTGCAACCATTGTATCCATTGTAGCTTCTAGAGCAGTTACCGGAGCCATACGTGGTAGTTAGAGATTTTAATGCACACTCTTGTTTTTGGGGCCGCGAGAAAACAGATAACAGGGGTCATGTCATTGAGGATTTATACTATTTAATAATATTTGCTTGCTGAACACCGGTAAACCTTCTTATTGCTCTTCTAGCTCTAGAAAAATGACTGTTTTAGATTTGTATTTTAGTTGTCCATCCGTTTTTAGCGATTTTAAACGGGATATGTTTTAGACAACACTAATGGAAGTGATCATCCTGTTGAAATCAGTCTGTCCTCTCCACCATCAGTCACTCCGATAAAACCACGCCGTTGGAAGCTTCATTTAGCCGAGTGGCAACTTTTTTAGAACAGAAGCCACTTTGAAAAAAATTGTTTTAGAAAATCTTAATGCCAACGAAATAAATGAACAGTTCACAACTAGTATCCTGGCTGCCGCACACTTGGCTATTCCGCAATCATCAGGAGTAGTACGACAGAATCAAAGTATGGTGGACTCGAGATTGCAAAGAAGCCAAAAAAACTGCAAAACTAAGCTTGGGGCATATTTGGCAGCTACAATATACAAGAGAACCTTATTAACTTTAAAAAAGCAAGAGCTCGGGCTCGGTACGTACACCGGAATGCCGAAAAAGCATCATCGCAGAGCTTCGTTTCATCAATAAACAGCCAAATCACATAAAAATGTGGAAGTACACAAGCTAGATGGTCGCCACACCCCATTCAC
Source organism: Amblyomma mixtum (assembly GCF_055824585.1). NCBI lineage: Eukaryota > Metazoa > Arthropoda > Arachnida > Ixodida > Ixodidae > Amblyomma > Amblyomma mixtum. The sequence goes on from NC_143014.1 coordinate 318,248,582, forward strand.
AGTTCCTCTTCTGACAGCCCCTGGTGTACAGACAAATATAAAACAGCAAGCAGATATATTAGGTGAATATTTTTGTTATGTATCTAGGTCCTGTCACCATACAGATACATTTTTACAATATAAAAACACGGCTGAAAGACAAACACTGCCGCCAACGGGCAATGCTCACAAAGCATATAACAGTCCAATTACAATCCAAGAAATTAAAAGCGTACTTTCTTCCCGTAAACAGAAAGCACAACGACCACATCATACCTATTACGAAATGCTCGGCCATCTGTCCGAACCCGCTGTAGATTCACTTCTGAAAATTTTTAATAAAATATGGGTATCAGGACAAATACCGGAGGATTGGAAGAAATTATAGTACCACTGTTGAAGCCAGGAAAGGAGCCTACCTCCCCAAGCAATTACAGGCCCGTAGCCCTGACAAGCATACTTTCCAAATCCTTTGAAAGCGTTCTGAACATAAGGTTAATGTTTGTACTAGAATCCCGTAAAGTTCTTGACATTCATGAGTGTGGGTTTAAAAAAGCATACTCTACAACAGACCATCTAGTCCGCCTTGAGAACACAGTCTGAGAAGCATTTATACACAGACAACACTGCCTTGCGGTATTTTTTGACTTGGAGAAAGCCTCTGACACCACATGGAGGCATTCTGCGGGACCTTGGAGACTTCGGCATCCACGGTAGGATGCTGAACTGCTTGAGTGACATTTTGTCCAATCGCTCATTTAAAGTACGTCTCGGTGCCAGCTATTCTAAGAACTTCACTCAAGAGAACAGTGTAGCTCAAGGATGCATTTTAAGCACTACGCTCTTAATAGTAAAAATGAATTCCCTAGCAAAAATAATTCCAAAGTCCATCATGTATTCACTCTATGTCGACGATCTCCAGACTGCTGGCACATCCTCTAGGGTTACATCGTGTGAGAGGCAAATACAGCTGACAGTAAACAGACATGGGCAGGAAAAAATGGTTTCAAGTTTTCCTCCCAAAAGTCCGTAGCTGATCGGTTCTCGCTTAGAAGAGGACTGCACACTGATCCCACCCTTTTAATTAATGAGGTCACATTACCAGTAAAAGACGAACACAAATGTTTAGGAATAACTTTTGACAAGAAACTCACATTCCTGCCACACATAAACACGCTGAAAAAGAAAGCTTTTCGCTCCCTGAATATACTAAACGTACTGTCACGAAAACACTGGGGTTCCGATAGAACATGTCTTCTACAAATTTACCGCTGTGTAGTACGCTCTACCTTGGACTATGGATGCATAATTTATGGGTCAGCGAGACCATCACACCTTAAACATCGGGATCCAGTGCGTAAACTAGGTTTGCGTATTTCCACCGGTGCATAGAGAACGTGACCCATAACCCGTCTGTATGCAGAAACTAACGAACAATCACTTGCAGATAGGAGAGCCATGATCACATGTGCCTACATTCTAAAGATCCGTTCACTGGAGAAGCATATATGTTACCCAATCGCTACAAAGTGTCCATCTAGAACACTTTTTAATAACAAACCACAAGCTACCCGGCCACTACTCTTGCGATTTGAAGAGATGTGCCAAAACCTGGGCGTACTAGAAACTTTACCACGCATTGCTCAAGACGACATCCACTGCCACCATGGTACAATTTCCCTGCAGTCTGCGATTTCACCCTTACACAGTTCCGTAAAATAGAAATGCCACAACAACATTCAATACAGGAATTTCTTAAACTCGAAGTACAGTACTTTTACAGCTTTTTACACAAATGGTTCAAAAACAGATACTTACGCTGGAAGCGTGGTGGTACAAGGAAATTGGAATGAAATGGTAAGGCTTCCACACTTTGCATCCATCTTCATTGCCGAATGTTACGCGATCTGTGTAGCCGTAAAAAAATAGTAAACAAGAACCTCGCAAACAGTATTATTTCCACTGACTTGCTAAGTGTCCTTAAAGCCTTTAACTATAGAAATGCAACAACTCCGCTGCTTGGCGACATCATACACAACATAACAATAGCCATCGCTCAAGGACAAAACAAAAGGCTATGCTGGGTACCAAGTCATGTTGGCATAAAAGGCAACGAAAGAGCAGTTTTCTGCGCTGTCCAAGCTCATGGCATGCAAATTAAAAATGTAAATATGGCGTATAAAGATTGCGTAAACTTAGTACATCTCAAAGCGCGACAAAAACGGCAGTCCGTTTGAAATAAATAATAAACTGCAGTCGTTAAAGCCAGTGTTAAGAGAATGGAAGTCATGTGGGCACCAGGAACGTTTTAAGGAAGTCGTTATATGTCGTCTCCGTAGAGGCCATGCACGTCTCACACACAACTTTTTCCTGACTAAACAAGACAAACCAGTTTAAACATGTGGAGATGAACCGACGGTAAATCATATTTTATTTTAGTGGTATAGATTCCAAAAGCTAAGGAAAAAGTGCTTTTCGCTGTTTTATAATCAATCCATTCCTTTTCACCCAGAGCCGCCGCGGTGGCTCAGTGGCTATGGTGCTCGGCTGCTGTCCCGACAGACGCGGGTTCGATCCCGGCCGCGGCGGTTGAACTTCTTTGGAGGAGAAATTCGAGGCCCGTGTTCTGTGCGATGTCAGTGCACATTAAAGAACCCCAGGTGGTCGAAATTTCCGGAGCCCTTCACTACGGCGTCTCTCATAGCCTTAGTCGCTTTGGGACGTTAAACCCCATAAACCAACCAACCAACCAACCTTTTCACCCAGCGTTGCTCATAGGTGATAATGCAATCATTGCCATGTCCTGTGTTTTTAGATTTTAACAGAAGCAGGTTTTCTCAGCAAAATATAAATCATGACCCAGTGGTTCACGTTATGTCCCTCAGCCACTTTCTCATACTTCAGAAAAATGGCTGAGGTTTTTATTTGATTGGTTAGGATCCTCGACATCCTTGCCCAGCCAAGGATGGACGGTGAGGCTGCCTGTCATTTTTAAAGCTTTTACCATTAGCCATTCCTAAATCTCTTTTTCTCTGTTATTAGTAGGTAAGTAAACAATTAAGCACCTTACACCACTGATCACTTTTCACATTTTTATTAAATCATGCAGAAAACATTTCCTATACCTTGTGCTTGGCGCATGATGGCCTTAGCTGCCTATGTGCCATTAAACCCAACACTACACAGCACTAAATACAAAACAGCATCCCGAAATTTTACGCAGTTAAAAAACGCACCCGCGAGCTTGCAGGTGCAATTCCCGTCTAGTTGATAATAAGTTTTCTCCTCAACTAGTTTTACTCCCAACCTTCTGTTCTGAGTGCGTATACAGGTGTTTAAATGTGTGTCCTTCCTCCGCAGACCATCAGTTAAGTCCTCAGGAAATCGAAGGCTACGAAGCGATCTCGACTGAACTTTATCCCCTGCTCTTATCCCAGTCCATCGCTTTCAACGCATATCGCAAACACGATAAACAGCAACGAAAAAATACTGTCACGTCGCTGAGCATTTAATTCGAGTTTCACCACTTATAGTAAGATAAAGCAATTTCTGTGTTCCGCATATCACATAGCAGCAAGGTCCAGCATTGTTGAACTACGTCTCAAAATTTTTTATACGCTTGAGCAGCGTCTCAATGAGTTGATGGGGCATTGGGATGTATTTCCTTGCAAAGTGGGCTCCACTGACATCAGCTGGAATGCGATAATGAAAAGCAAGGAAATATGCTTGAATATTAGAAGAAATAATCATTACAAGAGAACAGGTGGTAAGGAGAGGGAAAGCATTCACTTACATGTGAAAAAAGAGCCTATATTTTTTTTTTCTCAGAAGACGTGGCGTCATGGGAGCCATCTTTGGTCGCACAGGCTAGCTTTCCGCAGTGTGCGCGGAGAAAGGTTGGTGACAAGCGGATTACGGACCCGTCTAGTCTTTCACCGCTGTCTTCTAGACCCAGTGATTGCGGCCGCTACGATGTTGGTGAAAACTATGTATTGTGAAGAATGCTACACGAGTAAGAATTGCGAGATAATGAAAGAGGCAGCGAGACACGGGACAAAGCCACCAAGCAAGTACCAACTCGTCTGATAGCCCCGCAGAGGGGAGTGCACAGCGTGAAGAGATCGGGGGAGGAGTTTCCATAAGAGCAGCCCACCCCAAAAGGGCTGCATTCCAAAGGCGTTGCAAGCCAGCATGTCAGCAAGAGGAGAGGTGTTCTTCGAAATCAAGGAAGGCTGCACTTCTTATTCCCCTTTCCCTTCGTTCTCTTTTCTTTCTAGCTATGCACATTTCTATGCCACCATAACGTTTACAAACTGATTGGCGCCATATTGCTGGCTGGACTGCTTTTTTCACCAGCCGCTAAAATTCATCGCAACCGCAACGCGAATAATGAACAACCCACACACCACGGAACGCCGAAGAAGGCCTCCCTCCATCCTTTTCGTGCCTAGCCTCTGCGGCAGGCAGCGCGGGACCATCCGAAAGTTTTATTCCCCGAAGAATGTGAGTCCGTCGATTGGGTTCGAGAGTTTTTAGCTGGAAAACAAGCTTTCCGGAGAAGATGACTTACTTGTGTCCGCAAATAGTCAGTAGACAACTTGCAGAGTATTTAGCATCCTCTGCAATAGAGCTGCGGATATTTTCCAAACGAAAACCTTTATTAACAGAGGACATTTCCGCATTCTTGTTCAAAATAGAAGAGGGGGAGCTTTGATCGGTACGGGGTGAAGTTGGTGAAAGGACGCAGTAAGTAGCCCAGACAGTTCCAGTGAATCCAAAATTTCTGCTCACTCTGTACGGCACCAGTGTCGCCTCCTGACTTACAAGAAGATGATTTCAAGAAACACCCTCATTCACAGATTGCGTTTTCACTTCCTGCAATACCCATAACAGGGGTTAGCTTGAGGGGAGATGAGTCAGTCGCCCGCCATTGTAATATTTTGAGAAATAGAGAGGGTTATTCACCTTAATCTGCGTAAACCTTCTGAAGACGGTTGCCATCAGTTTTCGAAATCGGTTGTAAAAGGCACATGTCGAAAGGGCACAATGGTGCCTTCCCCTGGAGGGAACCGGTCTCAACTTACTCCTCGTGTTCGCACTGCGTTCTCACCCCTGCTTAGTGACTATTGTATGCTTCCAGCAACTTCCTTCTAAGGCTAATTAAGGGAAATCTCCCTCCTTCCTTTCAATAAAACAGAAATAAATTAAAATGGTGTCCGTGAACGAGGGTTCTTGGTTGGAAAACGTGGTCCTGTAAGTCGGTTTTCTTGCCCTTTTGAAAGTCGTTCGGCGCGTGCGGATGTGACAGGAAAGAGGTCCATTACAGTAAAGCTGTTTTCCTCCTTATCATGCACAGCCCTAATTAGTACCAGTATTATGCATTAAGGACAGCAACAGCTTCGCGATCCTTTAAAATAAGATTATAACTTTTGATGATTTTGAAAATACGCGATCGCTTACTCGCGTAGATTTTTTATCCACCTGTTATGTATTTTACTCTGAAATGCTGCATTTTTTAGCGCATCTTCCTGGTTCTGTGGGGTCCAAATCCGTCTCTACAATAGGCGCTGCTGGAAAGTAGCGCTGAAATGAAGTATAAACGAAGCGCTGATTTTATACGCCACTTTTCCTCTGGCAGGTGTACGTTGGCGAAATATTAAGGAGGCACTTGACAGCATTCCCTGGAAACTACGTCCTCATCTTGCTGAAAACCTTTCTTACGGTCATGTTATTGCGTGCATCATTACCCGTAGTCATACCAGTCGCCATCTTTGGGTCCAAAATCGCGGCGAAAGCTTAGCTATTTTCCTAATCCGCTTATCGCCAAACTTGTACTTTTTATGGCAGTGCAGGAGAGATTAGGCACATAAGCGCAAATAGTCCTTTGTCGCCCATGCTAGGTGTGTGGGCTGTTCATTATTTTTAGCGTTTAGTGGTGCACAAGGGTGAATCATAGTGAAAGGGGGACCATTTCATGCCTATAGTAGGATACAACTTAAAAAAACAGCAGTTGCTGACACTGGGTCAAGGTACGCGGCATCATCTACTACTTCGCTGGAAAATCGCAACAGTACACTAAATTAGCGTTTTAATGTTCGACTATATCAAACAATCCAGGTATCAAAATTCTAGAGCTCATATTTTTTCTTGTGATAAGCTTCTTGTTTAGGTAACAAGAAACGTTTACGCAGCTTACTACTTTTTCTTCATGGAAGAATTCTGTGCGCGGAGGCTGAATGTGGCCGGAGCTTCGCTGCTGGCTTAAGTTGTATCCGACTACAGACTCTGCTGCACCCAAACGTGGTGCCCAGTTTCGTTCGGACCTTAGAAGAGAGCAGACGCGTGTAGCGCGCTCTCCCTTCGCCCGTCTCCCCGCCGCCTCGCGTGAATGGCCCCGCAGCCGTCAGCGTGGCCGGTCGCGTGCGCCACTCGCTTCGTCGAGCATGCGTCTGTCGCCTACGCCGCGCGCCGGCCTTCCTCCCGCAGCTGCTCCCGCGATCGCTGCCTCTCGTGTGTGTTGCGCGCGCCCATGTGCGCGCGCCCTGGTGCTCGTCATACCTCCTGCCTCGGCGGCATCCCATGGCCCACCAGGGATCTAGCTGATCCCAGCGCTCCTGTAGGCACAGCCATCACACCACCTGCTGCAGCACTCCAGCTGCCCTCGCGGCCCATCAGATATCCTGTGAGTTCGCTCCCGTCGCCACGCGTGCCACCCGCAGCTGCCGCTTCGCCTGGACCCTTTCGCGAATCCTGTGCGTTTCCCCGGCGGCCGAGGTACGTCCATGGTCAACTCAAGAGGGCACAACGAAACTGCAGGCCAAAAGGATCCACTTCTCAGGCCCCTATCCATCAATCCTAATCTAGATACCTTGCCTGTTGTGCCTTCTCGTTCTGTGTCTTCGTTTTTGCGCAGTTTTCAGTATGAATTCCTACCAACTAGCCCAGTTTACCGTTCTTATTAACTAGATACCAGGCCGTCCACACACTAGAAGCGCCCGCCCAAAAGTCTTCAGCCCTGAAGGCACTGCTCTAGGCTGCCTGCGCAGCGCCCCTCCTAGAAGGGTCCTCTGCCAACAACCCGCCGGCACCTGCTGGTGCACCTGCCCTGCCTGGAACCCTTGGCGAGCCCACGAAGCCTACCATCGATGCCCCACCAGCTCACAGCCAGCCCCTCACCCTGGAGGACGAGTCCATCGCCTCCAGGCAGAAAGTACCAGCCCCCCAGGGTCCCCACCGCAAGGTACTCCCCTCGCCCCCACCTCCCGAGCTGGACGACCTCACAGGGTGCATTCCGGTCCGCCAAAAGAGCCGGCGCCCAGCCACCCGCAATACCCGCCTCGCCACCATCCTCTTCTGTCCCGGACCGCCAGCTACACTCCAGGCCGCAGAGAAGGAATATTGGAGTGCACTCCTGTGCTCCATGCCAGGCGTCTGTGAGGTTCGCATTAACCAGCGCTGCAACCTCAACTCCGCAGACGTCCTGACGGTGGTGGCCTGAATGCACCTTCTCGGCCTGGAGTCCCTCCTCTCCATCCCTGTGGTGGCCTACAGGGTACCCCCAGCTGACGGCTACATTGGTGTTATCATGGTGTCAGCAGGGAGGGGAACGCCCCCACCATTGCCGACTCCATCGAGTCATCTGCCAAGGGAATCAAGCGTAGTCCCCATGCAGTGGTCGTTAGCTTCACAGCCTCACCCCGAGACCAGGTCCTCAATGTGGGCATGAGGTGTCGCGTCCAGCCTCTCACAACCCGCCCTCTGCCGTGCCGTCTATGCGGGGGTACGACCACGCTACAGCAACCTGCACACGCCATCCCCGCTGTGTCACCTGCAGCAGGTTCCACCACCACTTAGTCCGCACGACCGAGGCGCCCACCTGCCTCCAGTGTGGAGGTGAACGCAGGGCCATGCACCCGGCTTGTCCAACCAGACGGCTGCATATCCGCCGAACGACAGCGCTGCGGTAGACCGCCGTGGCCCCCCTAGTCTCCTGGCACCCCCAGGCCCACGTACGCAGAGGCTGTCCAGTCTCGCAGGACCCCGTCCCGCACCCCATCACTTCCACCAGCTGATAATGCCGTGACAGCTGCCCTTCGCCTGGCTGTCCAGGCCATCCTCCCTCAGCTTCCAGCCAACTCAGAGGCAAAGAAGCTCTGCATGGCCGCTCTGGCTGCGCACCCCCCCTCCCCAGGTGACCATCATGGGCAGGCGCACTATAAACGCCTCAAGGTCCCACGTCCTACAATGGAATATGAGGTCACTCCGAGCCAGACACGCCGATCTGGCCTACCTATTCACGGATGGCCGCCTGCCCTTCGATGTCCTGGCGCTCCAAGAGACCCAGCTGGAGCCTTCCCTCCTCGGTCTCCCTAGGTACCTAAGCTACGCAGGAGCCACCCGCTGCACCACGACGGGCTGCTGGAGCTCCCCCTGCCTAGATAATGGCCACCAGCAACAGGGCCCATGGAGTGCCATCTACGTGTGAACTGACCTTCCCCACGCCGTCGTAACCCTGTATGATGCACTCTCAGGTCCCTTGGAGGCCTGCGCTGTCACGGTGAGGATCGGTGCCACAGACACCACCGTGGAATCCGCCTACATTTACCCACGAGAGCGCTGGGATCCCTACATGATGGCACCAGTCATCGCCCGCCTCGGTCCCAAGACCCCGGTATGCAGTGATTTCAATACCAAATACAGGGAATGGGGCCACCGCACCACCACCCGCTCGGGAAGGGTCCTCCTGCAGACCATGCTACAGGCACGCTTTTAGCTCTTGAGGCCACCTCCCCCACCTTCATTACACTCTGGCCCTCCTCAACTCTGGACCTGGCCTTTACCTCTCAGAGGTCCGGTACGCCTATCAGAAGGCAGATGACACCAGTGGGTTGAAGCACTTTCACATCTCCCTCAAGCCGACCTCCAGGATGTCCCCACAGCACAAGTCTTATGAAGTGGTCCGATGGCAGGACTTCTGCATCCTCTGCAAGGAGATCCCTGCCGGCAGGGGCTTCCTGTACCATGTGGCGGCCTGTGCCCGGCAGGCTATGACCGTCACCAAGGGTCCCGGCCGGCTCTCCTTTCCCAGACATCCGCCTCCTGAACCTCAGGGCAAACTTGAGGCGTCAAGAGCGCATTGTACTGAGATCTTCCTGCCTGCTGATTAGACCGCCTGCCACCGCATCGACGCTGCCTGCCGGCGGCATGCCAGGTGCTGTCGCTGCGAGAGCTGGACAGCAGTCTGCTCAGCAATCGAGAGGACCAGCCACTCGGGTAGTGCTTGGCGCCTTCTCAAATCTCTGGTCAACCCACGGATCCCCGAGCATCCCATTCTGGCCATTGCAATCTCCAGGGCCATCAGTTCCGAAGCCCTGGCGGAGCTGATGGCTGACCAGTTTTCGCCCCCCAGCTCTCCTGCCCCAATTTCAACAGGAAGCCCTTCCACCCAGCCCAGCCCTCCCGTCCCTGCAGCCCCCTCAGAGATCCAGGTCCTCATCACTGCCCAGTGTAATGCCAGAATCTCTGCCCATGAGCTCCAGACTGTCCCCGACCGACCACGGAGGCGGACTGCTCCAGGGGTCCACGGGATCACGCACCAGATACTTCGCAACCTTGACGCCCCGGGAAATGGGCTGTCTACTCGCGACCCTCAACGCCATCTGGAACTCCGCTACCCTCCCTGAGGACTTGGTGGCGCCACATTGGTGGCGCCCATCCTGAAGCCCAAAAAGCCCTCCCGCTGCCATCCTCCTACCGGCCGGTCTCCCTGACCTCCTCAGCCTGCAAGTCCATGGAAGCAGTCCCCCTGGCCTACCTCACCTGGGTCATCCGCGTGACCAGCTTCCTCCCTGAGCAGCAGACAGGCTTCTGACGGGGCAAGTGCAGGGCGAACTCCATCGCCGACCTCGTCTCCACCCTGGAGGACTCCCGGCACGACGGGGACGCTGTCATGCTGGTCCTTCTGGACGTCCAGGCAGCGTTCGACATCCTGGCACACAGTGTCATCGATGAAGCCTCGTGCCGCCTGGGCGTCACCGGTCTACTCATGGAGTTTGTCCAGTCCTTCCTTCGGGGCCACACCTTGCGGGCCGAGTTGGTGGCCAGCTGAGTTCTCCCCGACCTGTCCTGAATAGGGTCCCCCAGGGTTCAGTCCTGAGTCCACTTCTCTTCAACCTGGCCGTGGCTGGGCTGTGAGATGTCCACCAGACCAGGTCCTCCCACCATGTGCCGAGCTACATCTACGCAAACGACATGGCCCTCTGCCTGAGAGGTGCACCCCAGAGGATCCGTTCGGAGCGCACCGCCCTCCAAAGGGCCATAGGCTCTTCACAGTAATTCCTGGCATCCATCGGCCTCGCCTTGTCCCCAACCAAGACCGAGGCCCTGATGCACCATCCGAAGAGGCTCCAGGCACGCATCAGCACCCTACCGCTTGATGGGACCAGGCTCTCGTGGAAGGACCAGGTGAGATACCTCGTCCTACAGATCGACAGCCGCCTCTCCTGTATCCCTGTAACAAAGGCCCTCCTGCCCTGCCTGCGGCTGTTTGGCAAGGCGGTCCAGCAGCTCCTGGCCAGGGGTCATGGCTTGCCCCCTTCCTGGGCCATCTGCCTCTATCACGCGGCCGCCGCTTCCCTGATGTCATGGCTCTCCCATCGGTGACACTGCCACCAGCCCGCTTGAGGTCCCTGGATCTGGTCCACCGCTCTGTCGTGAGGCAGTGTGTGGGCCTTCCTCCAGACTCCCCCATTGCTGCTACCCACTCAGAGGCTGGGACTCCAGTACCTGGACCGCCTACACCACTCGTCAGATGGGGGGGCCCACCTGCTCCGTTTCCGCCAGGCCCCATCTTCCCGCATGGGGCTCCTATGGAGCACTTTCGACCATCTCTTTGACCCTCCTACAGCCCAGGAACCAGCCCCACACCAACTACCAGGCCTCCACTCCCCATCTCTGTGGGCATCAGGGACTGCAGCAAGACAGGAACTCCGGCCGCTGCCCTTCAACAGAGCATCGCCACTCTGCTGCACAAGACTGTGGAGGGCCACCTCCAGATCTTCACAGACGGCTCGGTCCTCCCGTCCACTGGACAGACCGCGGCAGCCTGCGTCGCCCTGACTAGGGTTCCTGGCCGACTCCACAGCGGCCGAACTGGCCGGCCTCCACCTGGCTACAGACCTCCTGAGTCTGATTCCCGGGCAGGACGCAGCCGTCATGCTGACGGATTCCAGGGTTGCCTTCCTGCTCCTGCGGCCGGGACAGACAAGGCAGGATACTGTCGCCCGCCCGATGGCGATCGAGGACTCTGGCCGCCCGGTTTCCCTGCAGTGGGTCCCTTCCCACGTAGGCATCGCTGGCAATAATCCGGCGGACCAGTTGGCTGGGGCTGCCCACAGCAGCGGCTCCCCCACCAATCCAGCTGTGGCCCAGCTGGACTTTGCCCGCCCCGCCTTTCGGCACGCTATCCAAGCCCTCCACCCAGATGCCCGACTGGCCGCAGGAGAGCGCTTCCTGATGGTCCCCGATGGCTTGCCTCGAAGAGAGAGATCGCTTCTCCTGTGGCTCTGTACGGGCTCCTCCTGGACAAAGGCCCGTCTCCACCACCATGACATCGCCTCCTCCAAAGCCTGTTCCTCCTGCGGGACCGACGACTCTCTGGATCACCTCCTCTGCACCTGCCCGACCCTCGACGCAGCGCGCATCATCGTGGTCCAAGGCTACCATGGCCTGGGCCTCCCTGCCACTACATCCCAGGTCCTGCTTCAACCTGCTCGCAGCCCCATCGCTGCCTTCAGGCTACTCCTGGGGTTCCTCAAGGCGACAGGCCTAGACTATCGGCTCTAAGCCGCACCCCCGTCCTAGCTGCCCAGCTGTCTGCCTCTCCAGGGCCCCAGTCTCCGTGCACCATTCCCAATGCATAGGAGCTCTCCCCTCTTCGGTGCGAGCTGCCTCATACGTTAGAGCACACCTGTCTTAGTGGCGACCACCACGCGCGTGCCACCTGCGACTCCCCCCCCCCCATTCCCAAATTCCCTCCCCGCTCCAAGCAGTGATCCCAATCAGAGGGAGGCAGAAGAGCGATCGCATTCCCCCCGTAGCCACAAGAAGTAGTAGTGGTGCCTGCGACGTTCAACGAGAAAGCACAACCGTTGCCATCTAATATCGAAGAGATGCTTGTGGTGTGCGGATGAATTCGCCGCGTCGTCCAGAAAGAATTGTGCGAAATCTGCATGACCGAACCGAAAAAGTGTGCAGTGAAAAGAAGAAAGAACTATGGTATTCCATAACGTGGTTCAATCTGGCTCACACAACGTCAAAAGATAACACAGAAAGCAGCTTTGTTAACAACTGCATGACTTTTGGCTTAAGTCAACTTGTTACCATCCTTACACGCGTTAGTAACCACTCTTATAATATTTTTGATCTCTTGTTAACTTCCCATCCTGATAACGTTTCATCTCTTGTGCACATTCTCGGCCCCGGTGACCACGCAGTATTACACGCAACGTTTCAGTCCCAACTACGGCGAACAAAAAAACATAAAAAAGACAATATCCCACTATGAAAAATGTGACTATACAAGTATCAACAATGAGCTTGTCGCTTTTAGTTCCTTCTTCCTTAAGGACTTCTCGCGGCGTTCGCTCGTATTGAACTGGTTACTCTTTAAAAACAAAATGCAGCAACTCACCGAAAAATACGTTCCTACAATCAAAGTAACTGAAAACTGTTCATCGCCATGGTTCAACACATCTCTGAAACGCCTTCGTAACAAAAAGAAACGTTTATTTAGAATAGCTTAACCGACTACTCGCGCTAGCGCCTGGACCAAATACTTCGAGTCTGAAAAAACATTTGTATCACTATCCGTGAAGGCAAAACCTATGTTCTACGCATCCACTTTGCCGACAACGCTCCGTTCTAACCCAAAAAAGTTCTGGAATGTTATTAACCCGAAGGTTTCGAAGCCTTTATCCTTGTTGGGCGCACACAACTGCCCAGTTTCTGGGGGTGAAGCCGCAGAATTGTTAAACCGCAATTTTTCTGCTGTATACACTAACGAACCGAATGACAATGTACCTGAAATGAGTTATCCTGACCACCCAACCATACTTGAGATCACGTTCGAACGGCACGGCATTATGAAGCTTATCGAGTAACTAAAGCCCAAGTCATCAGCTGTTATTGATGGAATCAATTCTAAATACTAAAAACGTCGCGAGCGTGCTCTTATCTCTCATATTGCAGCAATCTCTGTCATCCGGAGTGGTGTCGGCCGACTGGAAAGTAGGTAAGATTATTCCAGTTCCAAAAACAGGTCCATCTTCATGCTGAAATTTCCGTCCTGTCTCGCTCACCAGTGTTGTTTCCAAATTAATGGAGCATATCATTTACTCTCGTTCAATTCAGTTCTTAACCTCGATCATTTTTTTCCATCCTAGCCAAGAGCCGCCGCGGTGGCTCAGTGGCTATGGTGCTCGGCTGCTGTCCCGAAAGACGCGGGTTCGATCCCGGCCGCGGCGGCTGAATTTCTTTGGAGGAGAAATTCGAGGCCCGTGTACTGTGCGATGTCAGTGCACGTTAAAGAACCCCAGGTGGTCGAAATTTCCGGAGCCCTCCACTACGGCGTCTCTCATAGCCTTAGTCGCTTTGGGACGTTAAACCCCATAAACCAAACCAAACCAAACCATCCTAGCCAAGATGGCTACGATGGACTTAAAGGACTCTCTTGCGAAACCTAACTAGCATTGTTTGTTCATAACTTAAGTTCATCCATTGACAGTAACATTACCGTAGACGCAATATTCATTGACTTCGAAAAAGCATTTGGTAAGGTTCCTGTCCAACGCCTCTTCACAAAACTTTCATGGTAACATATTAACCGTTAAGTTTTGAATTGGATTCATTCCTTCCTTACTAACAGACAGCAATTCGTCTATGCGGACAAATGCTCATCCTAAACTGGCCGTGTCATCTCCGGAGTGCCTCAAGGTACTGTTCTCGGCCCTTTACTCTTCCTCATTTACATGAATGACTTATCGAATAACATATCTTCTAACATTCGTTTGTTCGAAAATGTCTGTGTAATTTATCGCCCCATCCGCTGTACCACCGACGTAACCGCATTACAGAATGGTTTGGTTTGGTTTGGTTGTGTGGGGTTTAACGTCCCAAAGCGACTAAGGCCATGAGAGACGCCGTAGTGAAGGGCTCCGGAAATTTCGACCACCTGGGGTTCTTTAACGTGCACTGACATCGCACAGTACACGGGCCTCTAGAATTTCTCCTCCAAAGAAATTCTAGCCGCCGCGGCCGGGATCGAACCCGCGCCTTTTGGGTCAGCAGCCGAGCACCATAGCCACTGAGCCACCGCGGCGGCGCATTACAGAATGATCTAAACCTTAATTAAGCTTGGTGTAATAAATGGTGAATGACTATAAATACTAATAAAACATCTCTCATATCATTTCATCAAAAGCGCTCCTACCCATCACCCAGTTACATCATTTTTGATTCGGCAATCAAATACAAATACAAATACAATATACCTTTATTTCAACATCTGAGATGTTAGGGGTACACCCAAAAAGCCTATGACTGGCTTGACAGAGAGGCGCACCCCCCGTACATAAAAACCGGCAGCAACAGAACACGGACAGAACAATAAAAAAGAACACGGACAGAATACAGAACACGGACAGAACATGGACAACAGAACACGGACAGAATAATAAAAATCACCTGTGTCCCTTCTTACAAGTACTTAGGTATTAACATAACCAACGATCTATCCTGGTCCGATCACATATCAGCAGTCACTAACGATTCCAACCGATGTCTTGGTTTCCTCCGCTGTCACCTAAGGCTCGCCTCGCCGTCTGTAAAACTTAAGGCCTATCTAACCCTTATTCGACCAAAATTAGAATACGCATGCGCTATTTGGGACCCACATCAAGCATGTCTTATTAACACTCTCGAATCAGTGCAGAATCGAGTTGTTCGCTTCATCTATTCTAATTACAGCTATTTTACTAGTGTCTCTAATCAAAAGTTTCTACCTAACCTGCCAGCTCTCGTTACCGGCGTAAAATTTCTCGCCTTTGCCTCTTCCGCAAATTTTTATCATTCACAGCCATCCAACTCCGCCATCCAGCCTTCTCACAGGACCTCGCAACGTGTCAGCCCCACCAAAAGTATTCACCCACCATCTGCCCATACTTCTGCCCATACTTCTGCCCATACTTCTGCCCATACTTCTGCCCATACTTCTGCCCATTCTTCGTCCAGACAGCAAAAGGCTGGAATGATGTTCCCCTTGACGCCGTGCGCCGCTCCAAGCCACAATATTTCAAGCCATCTATCGAAACATTATTTTCTTCTTGTAATAAGTGATGTATCTCTTTTTTGTTGTTTTCTTCATGTAACAACTTTACCTCTCATATAACACCCCGCGTCTGGGGCCTTTGAGGTGTATTTTAAATAAATCATAAATAAGTAAAAAAGAGTAAACCTTCGTACCCTTCAAAAATTACGAGGAACTTTAGCGGCTAAAGTGATGAAAGGCGAAAGCCTGAGTGCTGCATTCTGATACGCGATTGTTCACTGCACATTTTGTTGGTGCAATATTTAACTGCTGACCAAATATTTAGGGGAATCCCCCAAGGTGGAGAAGATTTGTAATAAGGGAGTAATTACTCATTGACGTCCACCCGAGCGCAGCCATACGGCCACAAAGGAAAGCTATACAGCTTTCACAGAAACTTCGTAGTTAAAGAAAAATTCGTCCTGGTCCGGGGACCAGGACGCTTTCCTTTGTGGCCGTATGGCTGCGCTCGGGTGGACGTCAATGAGTAATTACTCCCTTATTAATATTTAACTGCCAATTAATGACGCTTAAACTTCGCCTTTAGGAGTGGAACGCGACAGCGTGTTGTAGCGCTTCCACGGAGTCCAAGGAACCCCGCTTTTTGAGGAAAGGAAATGGGGCTGTAATTCTTTGTTATCTCGGTGGACACCTGTGCCGCACCGTACAGGAAGAAAGAGGCGCCGTAAGATGAAAGAGGGGCCGTGAAAGTGAAAGTGAAAGAAGAAAGAGGGGCCGTAATGAAGAAAATGAAAATTGTATTTGAGGAAAGGAAATTGCGCATTAACTGTCTCACACATCTCAGTAGACACTAGTCGAAAATTGTAATTTAGGAAAGGAAGTTGCGCAGTAACTGTCTCACATATTTCGGTGGACACCCGTCAAAATTTGCGCGCGGTCACGTCCCCACAATTTGGACCAATCTGAAACGCGGACAAACACGCCTTGCTCGTTGGTAAATTGGTTTTTGAGGAAAGGAAATGTATCTGTCTCTCATATCTCGGTGGACACCTAAACCTCGCCGGAAGGGAAGGGAGGAAGATGGGAGTGAGCGAAGACACCGTATTCACTAGACGCACCTTTGTTCATCCCAAACCATCCAGCTGGCATGGCGGATTGGTAGCGTGCTCGACTCGCACTGCGGAGACCGGGGTTCGATTCCCAAGCTCGGCCAATTTCTTACTCGGGTTTATTTATTTACCTGGTCTGACTAGAAAGGTTAATTTCACTAATTGGTTAAGTAAGCAACTAACTAAACTCAGTCAAACTTACTGGAGCATCACTATGCGATCCCTTTAATTGGTTGCATGGTTAGAGCCAAAGTACAATTGGCCCCGTTTGAAATTCGCCCACTGCGGCGTCACGACCATTTCGACCAATTGAAAAGCGTTACATTTTGTCGACAGCTCCTGCTTACAACGATGAGGCATTAAAGGCTTCCGCCTTTAAAACCTGGCAATAATGGGAACGACACCTGGACATGCAGACACCTTCAAAGACTCAACTGTTTTCTAGATGTCACAACTATCAATAACAATTGCATCCATAGGCAAATAATTGTAGGAGGGTGGATTCGGTAGAAATTATCCGTCGTAAAAGACAAAATCCTCGAAAAATATATTATTCAAAATATTTGGACATTTAGGGTCAGCGATAGAACCTCTGCTAGAGTCAGTTATTGTTACTGAGGTCTTTCACGAAGGGTTAATAACGCGCCAGATTTTTTTAGGGTTATCACGGAGGATGCGTGGTAGTGTGGTCTGCGTGAAATAACGTTTTCCTTGTTTCAGTGCCAGTATATGTACGAGATCATTAGTGTTAAAGTAGTTTTAAAGATTGTTGTAACCTAGGGTTAATTTCATGCCCTACGCGGTGAAATAATTTGTTGAATTCAGAAAACGAGAACGAGAACTGCAATTTTTGTTTCTTATTAGGTGAAACTTCTAAGCGTACAGTGGAGTAAAAGAAAAGTACCCCAAAGTCTTCTATCTGACTTCTAATAATGGTGCTGAGAATTTATTTGTAAAATTCACAATTGTTTGATGAACTTTAGCCAAGTTACGTAAAACGTCCTTTATGTACAGCCTTTGTCCAAAGTTTGGAGCCCAGGGGGTTTGTTTCTGAAGCAGACTGTCTGGTTCGTAATTCATCTACAGTGCTCCAAATTTGCTGAAGGTAAGCTGATTTCTGGTCCTGCCTCCTCCAATAGGTAGGACTACCACGGATCTTACAGGAGTCCCACTGCGAGGCTTAGAAGCAAACCCCCTGGGCTCTAAACTTTTGACAAAGACTGTACCTTCATAAAACAGATGCCTGCTAACAAGCTATCATTCATACAGCAGTCTTTCACTGCCTACAGACGCTCAGGGAAATGTATTATTTTCATCAATTGCTTAACTCTCTTCATAATGACAGAAGCCTTCTAAAGGAAACAAACTTCCGTTGACGGTTGGGTGAAATTTGAAAATAAAAAGCTCATTAGACTCGCGCTAAGTTAAGCATTGTGACGACAAATAATTCAGAAACCTCTCCAAACCTTGTGTTCTCTTTTCCGTCATAAAAGTTTGCTACGCAGTGTACATGCAATCAAGGACTATTCTGTTTGGTGTTTTCTTTTTCTCCTTTAGTGGCATGCTACTTAGCTGGAAAAATCGGGGCCTCAAATGCACTTTATTTCAATCACGCATATGTGATCTGTTACATGTTCCATTAGAAAGAATCCAGAAGTTAAGGACTACAGTTGGAGAAATAAAGGGGGTATTTTATCATTTCGGTAAATTGTTTTATCGCTGCTTGCGAAAATATTTTATTAGGTCAAACATTCATGGGCTAAAGCAATTTAAGGGGCTCATATTTGTTGGGACCATTTTTTCCTGAGCTTACTGAAAGGAATATGGTCTAGTTTTCAGGCATCACGTGCCCCATTAATGCACCTTAATGTCATAGGGAGCAGCAAAGGGGCTAAAACTATTATCTATTATTAGCCAAGCTTCTCAGCAAGTATTAGTATAAATCTCTAAAACTGAGGATCAATTTTTCTTCAATGTGTAAATGACGGAACCCAACAGTCACCGAAACCAAGGAGCACGAAGCATTTTTTTTAGTTTCGTAGTTTTATCAGTGGGAAATTAATAAAAATACAAGAAAAATAACCCCATGCCGGCGGTGGTATCCAAACCCACAACCTCCGAATTTCGCGTTTCTGCTCTAAAAACTGAGCTACGGCGGCGTCGTCCAATCCTCTGCCTTCGGGGGTATTTATGAGTAGTGTAAGCGAACCTTGAGAGAGTGTTCACCAGCGTCATCCTCATCCATTGTGGCGGATTAAGTACGTCCTGTATTACCGCAAGTTCTACGCAGGAACTTGGTCGAACGGTGAGGGCAAGCTGTGCGAGCACCCTCTTATTCTACCTACGGCATCAAGACTGCCAGAATCAAGGCCTTCATTAGCTAGTGAGCAGACACGGGAACGAAAAAGAGGGACTCGTTATGACATAACTCACGGAAGCCAGCACTTACTGAAACCAGGCTATAGGGGACGACCTTTTTACTTTTGTAGTTTATCAATAGGAGATTAATAAAAGCACAAGAAAAAACAAGCACATGCCGCATAACATAAATGACGGACATCAACGCTCACCGACACCAAAGGGCAGAGGGGATGTTTTTTTTTTTTAATTTCTGTAGTTTTATCAATAGAATAATGCATACAAAATAAAAAAACAACCACGTGCCGCTCGTGGGATCTGAACCTACGATCTCCGAATTTCGCGTCCGGTGCTCTACCGACTGATCTAGGGCGGCGGCTACCCTTTGGGCTACGCAATGACTCTCATACTTTGCAAAAAGCTCTCGACTCGTTGAGTTCCAGCTGTAATTGCCTACGGGGGGGATCCGACTGTGCGGTCTGCTCGTGCCCCCCCCCCCCCTGCCAACGGATATGGGCCGGTGTAGTTTTAGCTACTAGGCTTTGTTTCGGGGCAATGCCAGGTGTGGGGATGGGTATGGCCGGGACCCACCCTCTGGGGATGCGAACCACATGGGAGTGGCAGTGACTCCCAGGTGACTGTGAGGGCCAGTCGCGCTCGTGAGGTCCGATGCCTGAGCGGAGGCAGGCCTGGGTTCGTACTCAGGTTGCATCCACGAAATCCGGCACGGAAGGCATGTCCAAAACAAAAAGATTTTCGAATACATGCTGCTTCCCTTAGCACGCTGGGGCGTTGCAAGTCTGGCTACCGACGCACCGGTTTCTGGTTCCGGAGAAACCAGGTCCACGCGCGGGTTCACAGTGGCCAGGCTCTATAACGACACCTCGGGGAAGCGGCCTCACGGTAGGCCGCGGGGCTGTAATGGTCATTGCGGGATGCCGAGGTAGAGGGGGCGGACTACGACCTTGAAACGTCCCCTGAAAACCGTCACTGAAAACCGTCGATGTTTTGGAGTACCGGCACAGTGAGCCCGGGTCATCTCGCCCTAAGCCACGTTCTTGGTTTGTGGCCCGGTCAGCCCGGCCTTGAACACTCACTCCTCACTAGGAGAGGAGCAAGCTAGGGGTGGTGGTGGTGGTGTGACACTTTTATTAGAACATCCCTTCTATGGGGATTCCGCTAGGTGGCGGCGCCCTGGTTAGCTGGCTGCCTACCGTGCTCTGCTTTAACCTGCCCCTGGCCTGGTCGAGGGCCTCGCCCGCCCCTGGATTTACACTCCATCGCTTCAGGAAGGCTCCCGAAGCACGTGGAAACCATCGGCATCACGGCCCGCTGCCGAACTGGCCCTCCAAGCGTCTCCAAAACTGTGAAGCGGCGCGGCGCCTCGCTAACCCTAACGCGCCGCGCCTGCACCGCCGCAATGCAGCGTCTGACCAAGCCCCTGCAGCCCAGACCCACCGATGCCGCCACCGCGGGGCCTGCTCCAACCACGTCGACAGCTGTCTCTCAAACGGGTACGTTCAATGCCGCCCACGCAACCGAGCACATTCCTGCCGCACTGCACGCCTTGAGCGACGCTGGGAGCACCGGATCGACGGCCGCGGCGCAGCCGGCAGCGTTCGTCGTCGGCGCAGCGTCCACACCTAGCCAACTCCACGCTCTAAGGGACGCCAAGAGCTTCGGGGCCATAGACGCGCCGCAGCCGGCTGCGTTCGTCGCCGCCGAGCCGCTGCACCTACTCCAGCCAAAGGTCCCACTGACACCAAGACCTCCAGCCCGGCACCCGCGTCGCACATTGAGACTCCGGCTGAGGACTCAGACATGGACCTTACGACGACTCCCGGCAGACGACACTCCATCCCAGGAAATCGGCTGGAGCACCATCGGTGCCAACCGTAAGCCTGCAACCGCAGCCCGACCCCGCGCCGAGCTCATCACAGTTGCCATCCAGCTTCCCCCTGGAACCCTCACCCCCATGCTACCTCTCTACGACGTACTCGTCGCAGTCGCCTCCGCTGCGCAACTTTCCTCCAAGACCAGTGCCGACACCATCCTTCAGGCCAAGCCAGCCCAAAGCCTTGTGTTTCTAAAAACTCATTCTCCCCTCACCGCCCACCTCCTACTCTCTGTCACGCATCTTCAGCTTCATGGTAAGCCTGTCACCATCAAAACTTACACCCCCATCCTCCCATCTCATGCCTCGGCGTCATCCATAACGTCGGGGGCCACTTCACTCCTGATGACCTCATGCATGATCTGGAATCTTTCAAAACAGATATTCTCGCTGCTCGCATGATGGGATCCACTCAATCAGTGCTCATAACGTTCGCTGGCACCGTCATCCCCCACTTTGTATATTTCAAACGCGTTGCCTTCCGGTGCCGTCCTCATAAACCTAAGCCTCCCACCTGCACCCGTTGTCTCACTCTAGGCCACCGCGCCCACCAATGCCCCCAGCACAGCGTTCTGGCCAAGTGTCGTCGCTGTGCTGCTCCTCTACCCGCTGACCCTTCCGCTCATGTGTGTGCCCAGGCCTGGTGCGTTCATTGCCAGGTGAACACCCACCCCTCCCTCGACCCCACTTGCCCCTTCCTCCTTTCTAAACAACGCGAGTGTGCTAAAGCTGCATACCTCCGACGCCTAGCTTTGCGCCGGGCCACTCAACCCACCACCCCCTCCTCCTCCTCCTCCTCCACCTGTAATCATGAATCTCCATCAGCTCCAATAACGTCACCACCAGGCTCCTACGCCGCCATAGTTAAAGGATCCTCGGTGCCAGCGTCCCTCTCTTCTACTACACCACCCTCTCCATCCTTGACTGACGAGAGCCGCTCCTTCGACCTCCGGCTCCAAATGCTGGAACGCCAGCACCAAGAGCAGCAGCGCATTTCCCACGATCTACAACAACAGATACATGGCTTGACTCAAACCCTCCAGACAACCACCTCCTCTCTTACCTCCCAGCTTAGCAAGCTAAATGAGCACCTTGCCAGGTTCACCACTCCCTCCTCCAGCGCCCAGGTCGCCCCTTTGGCTGACCTTGTCGAAACCACCACACAAGCACATCACACTCGCTTAGTTCAGCTGGAAACTCCAGTACTCCAAATTCTTACCACCCTCCAAGCACAATCAAAGCAATTGGAATTCTTCACATCTATGCGCCAATCCGTCCATGAGTCACTGCCCCCGGCAAAAAAAGAAGGAACGCGTACCATCGCGTTCCTCTCCACTATCATAATGGCGTTTGGCGAGGACCTCGAGATTGTGCAGTGGAACTGCCGAAATCTTTTCCACAATAAGACCCCCCTTCACCAGTATCTACTCACCCGCACCTCTCTGCCTCATTTTCTCCTTCTCCAGGAGACCCGGACGGCCCGCAATGTCCCAGGCTACCGCGCCTACCATGCCACTACGGCCACACCACTTGCGTCTATTTATGTACGCAGTGACGTGCTCGTAGAGCAAATTGACATCCCCTCCACCCTCCTTAAATATTTAGTTGGTGTGATTTATTACCACCCTTCTTCCCGCATCTCACTCGTCATTTTGTCTTTTTACAACCCCCCTGTCACTTCCTCTTTATTCTCTGCTCTGGGCAAATTCCTTCACTCTCTTCCTTCAACCTCCCATCTCCTCTTTGGTGGTGACTTTAATGCCCCTCACACACTCTGGGGCTACCCACAAACCCTCAAACCCGGCCGCCTCCTCCATTATCTGGCCCAGGAACGCCACCTCACCCTTCATAATACTCCTGGCTCTCCTACTCGAGCGGGCACTGCCTCACAACGCCCAACGACACCCGACCTCACTTTCTCTCGGGGTTCACTTTCCTTTCACTGGCAGGTGACAGCCGAAACTCTTCTAAGTGCCACTTTCTCATCCATATCAGCACCTCTCTTTCCCACATCCCTCGCTGTCATCCGGTTATTCACACTGACTGGCATGCTTTTCTCACTAATCTCGCCTCCGACTCCTTTCAATCCTACGACGACTGGACGTCGCGCATCTCTGCAGCGCTCACGTCCAGTAGCCGTCGCGTTCGCTCTCGTTACCCAATCCAAGACCCAGATCCTCACCTTCTCCGTTTATGGCGTCGCCGTAAACGTCTTCAACGCTCCTTTCACTCCCAACCACACAATGCCCAACTTTCCTCCCGGGTCACTGCTCTGCGGGCCGAGATCGTCGCCCACTGCGCCTCCCTCGAGCACTCTCGTTGGAGTGCTCTTTGTGATGGCCTTGATTCTGCATTGCACTCGCGATCCGCATGGTCTCTCTTTAAATCCCTCCTTGGAACTAAGCCTGCCCTTGCTCCCACTCTAGCTAAAGCCCAGACTCAGGGGACTCCCTCCGAAGTTTTTGATCAACTCGCCTCTACCTCCCGCCCCCTCTGGCACCCTCATACCCGGTGTACTCAGGTGACCTAACCCCGATCTGGACCAATGCTTCACTCTCCGGGAGCTCGAATCTGCTCTGGCTGCTAATGCTACACGCTCGGCTCGAGGTGAGGATGCCATTACATACACCACACTTCGTAACCGTCCTGACTGCGCCAAAGTATTCCTCCTTCAAACCTACAATGAGGCCTGGGAGAGTGGCTGCTTGCCGAGCTCCTGGACATCCTCCCTTATTTCTAAGATTCCAAAGCCGGGCAAACCTCCCTCTCTCTCTAACCTCCGCCCAATCTCCCTGACGTCGTGAGTTGGTAAGACCCTTCAGCGAATGGATCTGACTCGCCTCTCTGATTTTCTTGAGACACGGGAGTTCTTCCCCCATTCTCTCATTGGCTTTCGACGCCGCGTCTGTGCACAGGACATGCTGATTCTCCAGCAAACGTTCCTGTCCCCTACACCCACTCAAATTTACGCACTTGTGACTGTCGATGTTCGCAAGGCCTTTGACGGTGTTTCCCACGATCACATCCTTTCTCAACTCGCCTCTTTGGATTGTGGCTCCCGCATGTACTCCTATATCCGCTCATTCCTCTCTAAACGTGTGGCTCGCTTTCGAGTAGGTACCCACTTGTCTAACCCACACCACCTCACCCGTGGCACTCATCAAGGTGCTGTTCTCTCTCCTACCCTTTTCAATCTCGCTATGGCCCCTCTCGCCTCCTAGCTAGCTGAAATTCCCGACCTGCATCATATATTTTAAGCCGATGACATCACTCTCTGGTGTTCATCTGGCTCTCCCGGTCACGTACAGGACACCCTGCAACGTGGCCTAGATCTCATCGACTCCTTTCTCACCACCGCTGGCCTCTCTCCTGCTCCTGAGAAATCCGAGCTTCTCCTTCTCAACCATTCCTCCTACCAGCGCTCACACAACCACTTCGTCTCTCTCCACCTTTCTGGCTCTCCCATTCCTGTCGTCACACCGAGCAAAGTTCTTGGCTTCCCTTTGCATGCGGCTAAGAATGTGCAAGCCCTCCACCGCGCTGTCACCACCTGCCACTCTGTAACTCACCTCCTGCGGCGCGTGGTCACTCGACGCTCAGGTCTCCACGAGGCTCACGCGTGCTGAGTTGCCCACGCGCTGGCCCTCAACAAGGTCTTGTACTTTGAACCCTATGCTTCATTCACTCCGACTCAACTTAACGCTCTCGAGACTGCCCTTGTGGGCCTCTACAAGGCAGCTCTCAACCTCCCTATCACTACCTCTACCACTAAGCTCTTTGCCACAAGCCTCTTCCATCCTCTTCGTTCTCTTCTCAGTCTCCATCGTGCCTCGCAGCTTGCCCGGCTTTCCCTTACCCGTCAGGGTCAGTGGTTATTGACTCAAGCGGGTATCTCGCCCAGTCCAATCTCCCCGTTTACCTCTCCTATTCCCACCCCCGCGCCCAATCTTCGTATCCTTCCCCTCCCGACCAACATGTCTCCCGTCCTGCACGCCGGACGTCGTCATGCAGCCGCACAGCACCATTCCCCTCTCTTTGATACCCAGGGCGTAGCTTACATGGATGCCTCCTTCGTGGCTCCTCGAGGTTCCTGCGGCTAAGCCCTGTACTATCCACACCTCCCTGCTCCTGAAGCCCACACCAGCGGGCCGTATCTACACCCTCCAGACGCATTGTCCCTCGAGGTCCTCGCCATTGCGCATGCCCTCCAGTCATTTGCCCTCCTTCCCTCTCTCCAAGAGTACACAGTCTATTCAGACTCACAAGCCGCTATACACCACATACCGAAACGCACCCTGACCCCTTCTCTCCAACAGGAGGTCGAACGAGTGGTCTCCTCACAGCAGCCTTCCATCGTTTTCCTCCGCTGGGTCCCTGGGCATTCAGGGACTGACGGCAATGAGCTGGCCCATCCGCTCGCCCGCGACACACTCTTCCGGGCACCGTTGATCCCCTGGCCCAAGCCCTCGGAGGACGGTGGGAGACTCACCCTTCGCCGCACCATAAAAGAGGTCTACCTTGAGCTCCGCCTCGCCAAACGCCTTTACCCTCCCCCTCTTTTCACAGAGCTCTTTTCACAGAGCCATTTCACAGAGCTCTCGCAAGGCCAAGCTGCGCATGCGCGAGGAGCGGCTGACGTCACACGGCGCACAGCTGGCGCGCCGGGGCCGCCACCGGAGCCGCCGCCGCGCGCCCTCCATCGCCTCGCCGACAGTCTCTCTCTCCCTCCCTCTGTGATGCGCAGTAGCGATTGCGCATCGCCATCTGCGTGGTTTGTGGTGTATATCAAACTAGCAGTGGCTAAGCTCTGCTGTGCCAGGATATACGTAGCGTGAGGTAAGGGCGAGGAGTCCACATCTCGGTGGACAGCTGAACCATAGGGAAGGCGCATAACTGCCTTCTTGGAAGAGTGGACACGTCAACCATACTTTAAGCTAAGTGGCGGTAGTGACAGGTGCGCGCTGCATGCGTTGGCATTGACAACGTTGAGTCAAAAACGCGCAGTTGAAGCCATGACTGTCGCCGTTCGTTGTGTTCATTGGCGTTGGCGTTGACCACGTTTCACATTCCGATAATTTTAAGGAAAGGAAGAGCGCATAATGACTGCCTGAGTCAGTGGACGCCTGAATCTTGCTTATAGGTTCGTGGGGTGATGAGAGAAAGACGCGAGGTCAACGCGTTGGCAAGGTTCTTCCAGAAACGCCGCGCTGAAGCCAAAGGCCATCGGCGTTGATTTTTTTCATTGGCGTTGTCGTTTTACACTCCGATATTTTTAAGCAAAGGTAGGTGAGCGCGCGCGGTGAGGCACGCCAGCTGCGCGTAGTGACGTCATTTGCTCCTCGCGCATGCGTAGTATAGTCGTGCAAGATCGCGCGAAACAGCGAGACTGTGGGCGATGTAGCTCACGCAACAATATATGGCTACGCGCAGATGTTGCTTTCGCAATCCTCCAGGTTTAACCAGAGCTAAGCCACAGCCAATTTTTTAATCGCAGATATCTTCGGTGCTAATGAGGCTGCACATCAAATTTTTACGGTGAGGACGTGTGGTGGAATACGGTGCGCTTTTCGTAACCTCGGTATTTAGCTTTTCACGGCTTCTTGAAGCGTGCGCGCTGACCCTGTCCAAGTGACAAGCCCCCGCTTTCAGCACAGGCCTCAAAGCGAGTTAGCACTTTTCTCTGCAACATGAATAACGCGCACGGCTGCACTGATACGTGATAGCCAGGGTGCCGAAGCCACAATGAGCCGACCCTCTTATTGTCTTTTATTGTTGTTTGTTGTGAATAAAGGTGAGCAGTTGACCGGAATTGAGGGGTCCTTGCCAATACACATGGGGCACATTTCAAATAATCCGGCACCAACAGTAATGTTGGTCACCAATATCACACCGGCTGTAGCCGTTCATAGCATGGCTTCGGTATTCTGGCTGCTAACTTCTGAGACCTTCGCCTTGAAGGCTTCTGGTGTTTCTGTCCATGTGTCATATGAACAATACTTGATGCAACCTAATCAAAAATTTCAAAAGTTAGTTGTGGGGATCAGGCATACCAAGCCACAAGCCCACGGAGGCCAATCCACCAGTCCGCAAAGGCACAATCAATCCTTGGTCTGGCATGGTGGAACTAGAGGAGCGCCGTCAAGTTACAACCAGAAACCAGAAGTTTAGCTGCCAGGCAGGACCGATGATCCACTGATCCTTCTGGATCCACAAAAAATACACGGCTAATTTTAGCGGCGCTGTCTTTTCACAAACAAAATCGTATTGTACTAGAATCCCCAAAACTCCGACATTAGGATGTCTATGAGCACATTCCAATAAAATGCGATGAACTGAAAGCAGGCGCGCTATGCCAGTGTACCCTCGAGGGCCACCCGCACGTGGTAGGCGCCCCGTAGAAAGCTGTTGCCTGAACCCTACTTGCGCTGTGGCTCGAATAACAGCTGTTTTCATGCGCAAGGTATGCCTTACCCTCCAGTGATACTGGCCTTTGCTACTACAAGGAGTTAGGCGGTGTATGAGCGTGGGTCGATCAAGATGAACGCTATTAACTACAGTTTAGCGCGACACACGACTACGGCTAGCGATGTCACCCGCTTCTTCCACCGCTTGTAGAAAACAATGCGATTGAGGTGCACAGAGTTTTTTTCGAACAAAGAACACTGGCCTGAAAAAAAAATAAGCAGGCATCAAGCGAGCAGAGCTATCGCCCGGATCTGACCGCATGGTTCCAGTTGTCCAAAGCTAAGAGCGTGCGCCCCTCTTGGCTGAGCCACACCCCTGTGTTTCCGAGCAGCTTCACATTCGTGGGTGAGCCGTAATGAGCAAGTGTAAAAATTGAAAATGACTTTTGCATCAACGCTAGAGTCAGTTCAAGGAATGGCACAGCCGACATGATGCGATTTATTTCCCAAAAAAGCACCCATTGTAAAAGCAGACATAAGAGCTTCCAAGCGGAATGCACATCAGCTGAGCTGAACTGATATGCTGGCAACGCAATGAATGCAAGTGCTACGTGGCTGCTCCTCGATGATTCAGCGCTTCAGTTGCTCTTTCCAAGCAACTATATGCGTAGAGGGCAAATGAAACATATAAATGTTTTCACACTACCACGATTCAGTTAAGGCCATCGCGATTCACTCCGCTGCAATAGCCTTGATTCCAATTGTACAATAAAAATAATACCATAAACTGCACAGTGTGCTACGTCACGGAAAAGGTAAAATAGTTATAAACATCCTAAATGAATTCAATAAGACCACTCGGCATATAAGCAGTGGTGCGGGCTCGAGCAAATCATTCGGAAATGTGGCAAGATTAGTCAGAACTAATATGCAAAAATGAGTAATGAGGAGCAATATTTGCTCATACTCACACTCGTGTCATTAAAATTTCTGGTCAGCGTACTTGGAAATACGAGAGTGAGGAGAAGATAAATTTACAAGTCTTTAGACCACAAAACAAGTATTGAAGAATGATGAAAAACTAAAAATCCCTTTTGAAGACACATTTTGAACACGATGCAAGAAAAAATCAGATTGTGGCTATTACACACCTCGAAACATGCTTGAGAAGCATGATCAGTGAAAAATCCACAAATAAAGATACCAGATGGGCTTATCGTTAAGATAAGCCTGCTCTTTATAGAACAATCAAAGTTCGCGAAATAGGTCAGTGAATAGATGAGACGAGTGAAGGTGCTCTCAGGAAGGCGTATTTGGTCAATGATTTGTTATGATTAACTGCGCTGCAATGAGGTTCTCGCATTGTCAGTTTGGCATCACACTGTGAAATCGTCAAGCCTTACTGTCCACCGCAGTGTGCATGTTCCCTTGAGATAAGGTGGTCCCTTAGATGACCATGACGTCAGTGAGGCTGAGGTAAGAGCAGATGTGAGCCTGCACATCCTTGCCCAGCTTGTCGAGCCTGGGTTTTCCCCTCGGAGGCGCGTAGCAGACTATCCTGGCCTTGACAATGCCTGCGAAGATGAAGTAGTTGAGTGCCAGCCGCCTGCGGGCCCCATCGATCTGCCCTTCGGCACTAGCCTGGGCACGCTCATCGTCGCCCGCACATAGGTCCCTCAGAACAGTCCAAGAGTACTGGTGGGTCTCGAAGGCGAGGGCGTCCTTTTTGTCGTTGCTGCCTTTGACGAAGTGCACGGCCTGATTCACAAGCATCTGCGTTGTAGAGAACGTGTAGTTAGACCGTACGCGTTTAAAAGGAGCGCGACAGTCTCGCTGCGAATGCACAGCGAAATTCCGCCAGAGAAGCGGACAGGCGCTTTGTTATTATAACATGCGCACTCAACACAATTAGCGAAAAAGGAGAAAACCCTTAAACTTTATGCGTTCTCTTTCGCGCCGATAGTGAGTAAATGAACAGTACATAATATGCCTACGCGTAGTGCAGTATATTATTAAATACTGATTTAAGTCGTTATTTATTCTCTGTCACCTAAACGTCAATCTTGTGTTTAGCCCGTCACTTTAAAACGCCTCTAGTTCACGTTAAGGCATTGTATAGCTACATCAGGTGCCAACTGCATGAGTGCTCTAATGAATGATTGAATGCGGAGAAGAGTGATCACTGGTGAGAGTTATAGGCAGTTTAGAGGAATGGCTTTTTGCTCCGGCGACACCGCAGTCATTCTCTAAAGTATTTGCGGTTTGAAAGGGCGTAGCAAAGACATAGCGGCGTCCTCTAGGTGAGGAATTCGTTGTACAAAATGTAGCTGCCGCTACCGTGCCACATTTGTTCACTTCTTTAGGCAGGAAAAGGTCGCCTAAAACGCGCGATCGCTCGGCAAAGAACGAGTTCTGCATTCACGTGCCCATCTAGGCTCTTGATTTTCAGCAAATTACAGCCTTACCGGCATTACCATTTGCCAATTCAAATTAAATTATCCAGCTCAACGAAACTTGTTGATCTTGCAAAAGACGACGAAGGCTAGAGCAGCGCCGTCCGCTTTCGACATCGCGGCCTTTCGGCTGGCCGTGTAAGCCGGCACTACTTTACCCCCTGTCAGTAGTTCTGATTCACTTGGTTATTTCGGGCTTGAAACCTTCTCACGCATTTGTTGCTGTGCGAGAGAGAGGGGGAGGGAGAGGGGTTCGGACACTCAGTGCAACTCTATGTACAGCGGGAGCCTCACAGAATAATGTCTATGCCTTGTTGCAAGAAGGCAGACTTCGGCTTCGATTGGCGAAAAAGATCTAAACATCTTAAGCAGCACGACTATAACGAAATTCTTATAGGCCGGCTGAGGAGTTCTGCCTATGTCTGTTGATGGTCACAAGACTAAGCAAGAAAATATTCTGAGATTCATACAGGAGGCTTCTCATTTCAGCGTCTTTCAAAAATACCGTTTTGAGCTGCAGACACTCGACCCGGTTGTCTCCCTCGCCCTACAGTTATCCGCTTGAGGAAGAAGGTTCTCAGCTCTCAGATGATGCCGAGAGCGCCGGATATCAGTGAGGGAGCTCGTGACAGGTGTGACGGCGGCCTTGACAGCAGTCTTCCCCTCCACGATGCCATGACATAAACCTAAAGAAACTTTTAACTGCTTCACGCAGACGCTTCCTAGGCGTTCACTCGAGCGCGGCCCTCCTAGCGCAAACCTACTCCGAGACGGCCGTTCTTGATGCTCAAGGTTCGCCATCAACGCTGTGTCCCCGGCATCGCTCTCGATGTAGCGAGGTCTTCGTCGCCCGCCACTCCTTGGTCTGGCGGCGCCATCGATCTGCTTCTCGTTCGGAGGCGGGCACGACTGAGTCTCGTCGACGGTAAGCCTCGCGAGCACGAGCGCGACGAGCGTCTTTATCATTAATTTTGATTGGGATTTCAGGCCGGCTATGCTCTGCTGGTCCGGGCTCCTCTTTCATTATATTTTTTCATCTTTTTTTGAAAAGGCTAATAAAAGGCCAGCTCCTGCGACATCCGTGCGCGCTGGATTTTGGTTTGTTTTGATTCCCCGGCGGCCGCAGAGAATCTTGGCTTAGCTCCCTCTCACTGTGCACTTTGCCTTCGAGCTGCAACTGCTCGGGAGAGAAAGGTGGTTTGGTTTGGTTCATGGGGTTTAACGTCCCAAAGCGACTAAGGCTATGAGAGACGCCGTAGTAGAGGGCTCCGGAAATTTCGACCACCTGGGGTTCTTTAACGTGCACTGACATCGCACAGTACACGGGCATCTAGAATTTCTCCTCCAAAGAAATTCAACCGCCACGGCCGGGATCGAACCCGCGTCTTTCGGGTCAGCAGCCTAGCGCCATAACCACTGAGCCACCGAGGCGGCGCGGGAGAGAAAGGTAGCTACGATAACGCAGCTTAGATACTGAACGTTATAAATATCAGATCATTCTATTTCTAGTTCCGCTATAGCGTCTCTTCACTTTATTCTCGTTGTTTTCTTCCCCTTTCGCCGCGTCTCTTGCTTTGCTCTTTATCACGCATTTTATTGTGTTCAGTGCTTTATTATCTGCTCCTTCAATCTGTTAGCAAGTGTCCCTCTATTTTTTCTTACTTGTCTTTATCCCAGCGCCGCACCTCTATCCGTTATCTCATCTTTGTCTCCTGGCCGCTCCGATTGATGATCTCGGACGGGCTTGATCCACACAATGGATCGAGGTACTTTCCATAAAGCTGCTAACGCCATTAAACTGATTTAGTGGACATTAGGACTCAAGTGAAGTCCTTCTGCGTGCGACGAGCCGCGTCAGCTAGGGCACAGTGTCTGTTGCTTGCAATTGAATGGCACCTTCCGCACGTTTCTGCGTGACAGTTACCTAGAATGCAGTGCACAGCTCCTTCATTCTATGACAGGCACATAAAAAAACCTATTGCCTTACAGAACACCAGTGTGCAATGCGAGCGTTGGTGCATGCAACAAGACGTGACTTCTGGCAGTGTATTGCTTGAACGCATGCGGCATGATACATGAGCGGCATAGCTAATAGCACTTTGCACCAAAATTTTCATTATCGTTGAACTACCTGCGCCTTGACAGCCACCATAGCGCTGTCGTACGGCTACAATGGAAAGTATTCCCAGCTTTCACTGTCCAGGTCCCGGAATGATGCCGCCTGAGGCTGGCCATCAAGTCGATGGTAATGAGTAATTACTGCCTACTTTAGATACTACTTGAAATGTTGGCTAAAATAATACTTAAAATGCATTCAGCGGGTGTAATGCATTGGACTGTCGCTCTTTCTCTTGTGCCTAGCCTTCCTTGTAGTTCAATTTCTCTACTCCGGAATTCGGCGAAAGCAAATCTCTCGTTACAGGAAGCATCCTAGGCATTCAAAAACATATATTACTGAGGAAAAATAAAATGAGACGGTGCGCGGCGAAATGAAACAGCTGCTCACACTATTGCTCCTAAGGGTGTTTCTGACGACGAAATCTGAGGCGTAGTTGCCATCTTCCAGGTTGACCTCCACGGTTGTCAGGAAGCGATTACGAGGCACAGCCTCCTTGAGCTCTCGGCAGATGGTCCTAAGCTGCGGGCATCCGCCGAAGGCTTTCTCTTCCAGGTCCACGAAAATCTGATTTAGAGTGTGGTTCTGTTCAATCACTCGGGCAAGAGCTTTGGCGCACCTCTTCTTGAAGGTGACGTTGCGGATTTCGAGGACAAAGATGCTGCGGTTCTGTTCCAATGACCGCAGTACATTGACGATTCTGGCTTCTGCCCATTTGAGCTGCAGGGTCAATTTTCTGCATGAACAAAATGAAAGGGACGATGAAAAATTATGCTTATTGGCACAACGGTGTGCAGGGCGAAAGATCGCCAAGAGCAGACATGCAGTAAGCTCAGTACTAAGCAGAAGTCTATGGTAGCTGATGGGAAGTACGTTACCGCCGCTAAGCTTGACAAAATAATGAAAAGGAGATGCGTATGACTGCACAATGAATGACAGAAATAGTGCAGAAAGATAGCATATCGCAAAGGATGGCAAAAAACAAAAAAAAATATCCCGACTCATTTCGAGTGTTCACCAAAATGAGAGTCATTGTGAGAAACCAATTTTCTTCGGTGCAGTTTTTGGCTACAGAATCAATTATTGGTCTGCCAGAAAGTTAAGCTTAGTTGAGATGTATTCTTTTGTATACTGCAGGAGAACACGCTCTCCAGTAGTTCTCCTGTCAGCTGCACATCGCACGACCAAAACTGCGTACCGTAACACCGCGCTGTGTGCAACAACTACGAGGACATTCCAAGTTGATCATAACGCTCAATACATGTTCTTCATCCGGCTGACTAATGATCTTGTCCACATGGCAGTGACGGATCAATAGCGGCATGTGGTGGGAAATTAAAGCCTTTTAGTGCAGATATAAGATAGCTTAACGAACAATGGTCATATCAAACATTACAACAGTTTGTGGCTCAATATTACGTGGGTTACAACAGTCGCTGAAACCTCTCGTTGAAATTTGTCTCACACAGGGGTAAGCAGACCCTGAGTTTTTCTCAAGAGCATGAGACTGTGCTCCATTATCCTTGAGTGTTGAGAGGTTTTACGCAGCGCATTGTAAAAACCTTCGCTGCAGCGTCATTTCCCCAGGAAGGCTCGCCCCAAACTCATATCAAATTCCTGGAAGCTGAGACTCTATAAATTGAGGAGTTTGCCCAGGCGGCTTCCAGGTGCACTTTTACGGTCGGTATTCTTCTAAGTTGCAGATAGGTGTCGCTACCAGTGCTGCCTATTCAGGAGCATCTTGGCACCCATTGGCACTTTTGAGGAATTCACGGTATTGACGGATTGAGAGGAGGCACGTTTCCGCTGTCCGAAGTTTTTCTTGGAAAACCAGGCTGTGCTCGTTTTACAGCAACAGCGGTTAAAGGCAGCAACTTGGAATTTCGCGGTGTCCGCTCAGCACAGCGCAGCAGAGCCACCTATGTTAGGAGATGGTGAACGGTGGCGAAAAGTTTCACTAGGGGAGGGAAATTCAGATGGCGGGCCACAGCGTAAAATAGTGAAAAAGAAAAAAAACTGCATTAACGTGACAGCTATAGAGCGTTCCTCTGTAGGGAAAGTACTGCGTGGAGAGGAAGGGGACAGAAAGCTGGAAATAGAAATCAGCATCAGCCCACACGCCGCTGAGCAAGATGAGGGAGAAACCATGGCGCGGAAAGGACGAGTTCAGCAACAGCAGAGAAAAAGTATCGTTTACGCCGTGTTAGGTAACACTCGAAGTCCATGTAGCAGTTAGGCGGTGCTACGCACATGTCACGTACTGTCGCGATGACGTTACTGCGGGCCGTGGGAAAAGCGCGGTAAAACTGTTCTCCGACACCTAACAGCGCAATCCCGCTCCTTCTTTCTTCGCAGGCAACTCTGTGCCCTCAATCCTACCTTTCGGACGGCGGACATAGATCGAAACCGTCGCCAGGTGCCGCTTCGACATCCGGCTAGCGCCTGCCCCAACCGTTGAGAAGGGCGGAATAGATAGTTGTCGCCTTTCACGAAGCAACGAATTTGTTTAGAAGGGAGGGGACCCGCAGTGATGTGTTCTTTGTTTTACTGCGTTAGCGCTATGAGCGACAATTCCCCAAAACGGGGACTTGTGAAGCCTCCGTCCCCTCCGCAGATTAGCTACAACCAGTAAGCACCGTCGACGCTAAGTTCACGGGGCATTAGCTTCGCAGTGTGCTGGATATGCGGAACACACCTGAGGGAATTGTTGCCGAGCACTGTTATACATTTACTTTTTCTGTTTCGTGTGACAGCATTTTTCTCGGAGGGCTCGGTATAGCAACGCTCTTCGCGGCCCTAAGCAGTTGGTAATCCCGGACTTCGGAGCCTTGTGGCCGGTTCGTTCAGCGCATGGGCATTGAAAAATTATGTTCACGCCTGCGAGGAGCCCGAGAATAAACAAAACATGATTGCACGCTCCCTCTCATTTAACAAGAGTCGCTGCGCCGCGGAAGGGGACACGCGATCTCCTTCACCCGTCAGCAGTTCAGTCAGATGCTTGCCAGATGTCAATGCGGCACCTGGCGCCAGTTCTGAGCTACGCACGGCGAGCGTAAGGTAGGAGTGACGGTACTGAGATGCCTGCATAGGGCGAAAGAGTGCATTTGTGCCGTTAGGTGGCGCAGAACGCAGTTTTGGCACACTTTCCTATTCCCATATATATTCTGATATTCTGATATTCGTATTCTGATATATATTCTGATCGCGACAGTACGTTCCTTTGTTCCCATTGCCTCGATGTATACCTATGTATTCAGCCTAGAGGAAGCTTCGTGCTCGAGGCACTCCACATCAGCGGAAGGTCACAGCCCTGCAACGCATACGGCTGGTGAAACAGTGGATGAACGCGCTGGAAACGATGGTTTCTATCACCCCGTTTTCTTTTTTCTTCGTCTTTCGCGCAGTAGAAATACAGAATCGAACCAACTCGGCAAACTTTTTGTCCTCCAGAAGTTCATGGAATATATTGTGTAGTTTGAACCTCCCCTTCGCAATCGGCTTCTTAAAAGTTTTCCACAAATCCGCACCTGCCAGTGGTGAAGTTATATCTCTCTCGCTCTGCTATATCGTTCCAGTGGCGTCCGGGAATAACAAAGCTAGTCCCACCGGACCAGCTACAACGCACTTCGCCCACCAGGTTATCTTCCGTTGCTTCTCTGCGTACTAAGGAAGTGAAAGCCTGATGCTAACGTGCATTTGACGGAGGAGTTACGGCGCTGCTGTCAGTCGAAATGCGACAACACTGATCAAGGACTGAAAAAAAAAGTAAAGAGTACCGACCTCAGGTACTTGGTTTTGCCGAGTGCATCCACCAGCTCTTTAAGGACAGCGTCTTCCACCGGGTAGGAAGACCTAATGCACGCTGAATGCACGTTCAAGGCCAGTGGTTCCAGAATGGCGGCTACCTCTTCGGCACTGCGCTTGTCCAGATCCGCAAGGAGTTTAGAGATTCTGCAGAAGCGCCAACCTTGCGCGACGTGCAACGGACGCGGCTTGTACCAGTTGACGTGGATGCGCGAGGAGGCATCCATCTCTCGAATGGTAGCAAACAGTTCGAATAGGCTGAGCTCCGGCAGCCCCCTGTGCAGGTCGATCGCCATGCATTCCAGCGCCGAGTTTACCTGTTTAGACAAGGCGGTAATCACTGCACCACTCTGACAACAATGCGC
The DNA here is from genome assembly GCF_055824585.1 of Amblyomma mixtum. Classification (NCBI taxonomy): domain Eukaryota; kingdom Metazoa; phylum Arthropoda; class Arachnida; order Ixodida; family Ixodidae; genus Amblyomma; species Amblyomma mixtum. The sequence continues at coordinate 318,284,389 of NC_143014.1, forward strand.
TGTCGCGCAAACCAAAAGGTGTGTTGTGGTTGCAGAAGTAATTAGCCACGGCTGCTCATAGAAACATCCCCATGAGCACATAAATGTTGCTCAAGATTTTTGGTGACCTCAGGATAAAGCACGTCAGGTTCTTTAATTCCGGCAGTCATTCGAAGATTCCTCATGCTCATGGTTGCTGCTTCCATAAGACTGTGATTACATGTTAGCCTGCGTCGGCATTGTCTTCTGTTGCGTTCAATGTTTCCAAGCATTACGAAAATGTACACAGTAAATCTTGCCTGCTGTACTGATGAACATATCGTTTATGGTTTATAAGGGTTTAACGTCCCAAACCAACTAAGGCTATGGCGACGCCGTAGTGAAGGGCTCCTGAAATTTTGACCACCTGGGGTCCTTTAACATGCACCGACATCGCACAGTACACGAGCCTCTAGAGTTTCGCCTTAATCGAAATTCGGCCGCCGCAGCAGGGATCGAACCCGCGTCTTTCGGGTCAGCAGCCGAGCGCCGTAACCACTGAGCCACCGCGGCGGTGCAATGATGAACATATCAGTATTCATCAGAACAATAATGCGCTGTTTCACCAACACAGGTAGTTTGCACTGCTGCAGACACTCCGCGCCATTGCACTCACATTACCCACTTGTTTTGAGTTGTTTGGTTGAAAAGATGGCCATACACACGGCAAACGTTCAACTATGCTTTGATGAGATTTTGCAAAAAAGGAAATCGCAGCACCGAGAGGTTAATTCTTCAAAAAAGTTTGTAATATCTGGTAAGATTTAATGTCCCGAAACGACATAGGGCTATGGAGGACGCCATTGTGGAGCGTTCTAGATTAATTTAGTCAACACAAGATTCTTGAATGCCCACTGGCATCGCACAGCTAACGGGCGTTTGTGTATTTCACTTGCATTTAAATGGGGTCGCCGCGGCCGGGATTCGAGCCCACAGCCCAGGGATCAGTAGCACACGGCCATAACCACTGAGCCACTGCGGCGGGCTTCAATAAATTTGAAGGAGGACTGACTACATTTCGTAACCAGATGGTGCAGAGATAGCTTGCAATCACCCGCACAAAAATGCTACCTTGTATCGCACCACCCAGTACTCCCCACTTAATGTAGCAGTGTTAAATAGCCGTAATGTTTTAGCTTTTAGCACGACGCTAGAGATTCCGAGCTAGGACAAACGTTCATATTTTTGTCCGCTTAACCGTTGTAAATGTCAAAAACTTGTCGAACGTACGAGCAGCCACATTTCTATTAACACTTTCGTTTCCACATACCAGCAAGAAGCCACAGCCGCTGAGTAACCCAGCCTCGTTGGGTTCTTAATGATTGGGCAACTGCTCCTAATGCAGCCATATCGACATCAGGAACAGCTGGGGCCTGACAACTGTATTCCTTTCCAAAGAGCGCTCCATGGTAACCGCTATTTCCTCAGTGTACAGTTGCATGTACTTCGCGCACGCACGGTGGCAGTCGCAGCGTAAGCTTATTGCACTAGTTCGCCAGAGTCCAACACAGAGATAATTTGATATCTCCATGTATATAATTAAAGGTCTACATAGGTGCGCGAACCTCAGAGTGGCTGCAGCACAAGCTGGATGCTAGGTAACGTCTCACATGAAAGCAAAGAGAACGGTGAGCTGGCCCTGGAAAGGAGCATCAGCTATTTCCGATGTTACGCTATTGTTTTAGGCAATATCAAAAGGATTCATTGGAGATATTATGCGCGGCTGAAGCATGCTTAAACGAACTCCAAATACAAGTTTACGCAATATTACCCCTTCCTAAATTTTGTTCACTTGGCTAAAACGCCCTCGATCAGTTACAACCGCAATTCATAAGGGAAATGTCGAGGTCCGTCCTGGAAGTCCCATGCGTTTGGTTTGGATTCTTTTACGATTTTGATTTATAGAGTCTAACGTCGAAAAGCAACTAAGGCTATGAAGGGCGCTGTATTGAACGGCTTCGGATAATTTCGGCCCCCTGGGGTCCTTTAATATGTACTGACATCGCACATTACACGTGCAACCGGCATTTCTCTTCCTTCGAAATGCGACCGCCGCGGCCAGGATCGAACTCGCGTCTTTCGGGTTAGCAGCCGAACGCCAAAACCACTGACCCACCTCGGCGGCTTCCTAGGCGTTTAAATTAAAATTTTCTCAACTACTCACCCCGAACGCACGGACCATGAAGCAGATGGAGTGGAGTGAAAGCCCGCTACGCTGAAGGTCAAGCACACGCAGCCGAGAGTCTCTGCGCAGTTGAGAGGCAGCATTGATCGCGAACACTGGGCCCAGGGAGCACTGGTTAATCGTCAGCTGCTCCAGGCCACCTGCGCGAGAACGGAGACACAGGTGCCCGTGTAAGGTGACGGCTTCTGGCACCCATCCGCAGTGTGCATAATATAGTTGCGCAAATAAATCCTGGTGCCATGAACGTGTCTCCCTGATTTTTATTAATATAGATCTTAACTCTATAACAGTTTTAGCAGAGCGAGAGTTAGTTAGTTAGTTATATTGATTTTTATGGCGCAAAAGCAACTGAGGCTATGCTGCGCCAAACACAAGATTAGAGTTTTTGTTAATGGTGAAGCTTTTTAAAAATACTTAGAGTTTGTTTAAAACGTTGGCTTCCTTGAGAAACCTAAAAATACATTAAATGTCAACCAGTGCTCGATCACCTAAGAGTAGCATGGGGTGTAATGGGATGCTTTCCCTGTAAAATGTTGTGAAATATTTCTTTCTTATTTCTTCTAGTTTTATGCATGAAATTAAAATGTGGTTCACTGTGAGTTCATCACCACACATTTCACAGAGAGGTTTGTTTTGTTTGGCTAGCAGAAAGTTGTGCGTGAGGTGGGTGTGTCCAATGCGGAGCCGACATAAAATAACTTCGGTAAAACGTTCTTGATGCCTACATGATAGCCATTCCCCTAAAATTGGTTTCACAGAATGTAACTTGTTGTTTACGTGATCTTGCCATGCGGCCTGCCACTTATTTCTGAGTTTACTGTTGATAAACTTTAAGCAATCCCTGTGCGGTATGCTCACTTGTTTTATTTGGCCATTCCGGGCTTGTGCAGCGCATACATCTGCTTTTTCATTCCCTATGATTCCAACATGGCTAGGAACCCAGCAGAATTTAATGTTATGTTTTTGTTTTGTGATTTTATCAATGTTATGTATGATGTTACCTATTATGGGTTCAGCAGCATTTCTGGAGTGCAGTGCTTTGAGCATACTCAGGGAATCGGTGTAAATGATGCTATTTTTGATATTCTCTCTTACTATTTTTTCCACAGCTACAAAGATGGCATAACACTCAGCAGTAAAAACCGATGCGAATTCTGGTAGTCGCATTATCTGTTTGTTTTTTCCTTGGATTACTGCACTTCCAACGTGACTTTGTTTTTGAGCCATCGGTATAAAATTCAATGTAAGTGTCATACTTTTCTTGTAGTGCAAAGAATTCCTGTAATATGTACTCATTTGGCGTTTGCTTTTTATCTAAATGTGTCATTGTGAGGTCACATACTGAAGGCAGGCTGTACCATGGTGGTAAATATTCATTCCTTTGTGCAATATTCGGTAGGGCATCTAGTACTGTTAGCTCTTCACATTTATCTTCAAAGCGCAGCAGTAATGGTCTGATAGAATGTGGTTTGTTGATGAATAATCTTTTAGATGGGCACTTGGTGACAACTGGATGGCAGAGATGTTTCGGAAGAGAACGGATTTTTAAGACATATGAGCATGTAAGGGCGATTCTTCGATCCTCAAGAGCGGCTTCATTAGTTTCAACGTAAAGGCTAACTACTGGTGATGTTCTGTATGCTCCAGATGATAGGCGCAGACCAAGATTATGAATGGGCTCTAATCTTTTTAAGTAGGATGCTCTTGCCGAACCATATACTATGCACCCGTAGTCCAGCTTGGAGCGCACCAGAGAGCGATATATTTGTAAAAGGCTTGCTCTATCGGACCCCCACCGCTTCCGTGAGAGAACTTTTAAGATATTGAGGACTTGAGAAGCTTTCTTTTTAAGGTTGTTAATGTGTGGTAGAAATGTGAGTTTCTTGTCGAAAGTTAGCCCTAAAAATTTGTGTTCTTGTTTAATTGGTAGCGCAGTGTGATTAAGGTATAGACTGGGATCGACCTGTAGGCCTCGTCGCAATGAGAAAAGAACAGCTACTGTTTTTTGAGGAGAAAATTTAAACCCATTTATGTCTGCCCAAGCACCTAGTTTATTTAGTGTGATTTGTATTTGTCTCTCACAGGTTGATATGCTAGAGGACGTGCATGCTATTTGTAGGTCATCTACATAGACTGAATACATTATGGACTTGGGTATTACTTTAGCTAAGGAATTCATTTTTACTATGAAGAGTGTCGTGCTTAGAATGCACCCCTGGGGTACGCCGTTCTCTTGGGTGAAAGTCATGGAGAGAGTTGCTCCTAGGCGGACTCGGAATGTGCGGTTAGCCAGGAAGTCGTTCAAGCAGTTCAACATCCTGCCGCGGATACCTAGCTCTGCTAGGTCACGGAGGATGCCGAACTTCCACGTAGTATCGTAGGCCTTCTCCAGGTCGAAGAAGACCCCAATACAGTGCTGCTTGTGGATGAACGCCTCCCGGATGGTGTTTTCTAGACGGACAAGGTGATCTGTGGTCGAGCATGCTTTTTTGAACCCACATTGGTGTGTATCTAATAGTTGCCGAGATTCAAGTATGAAGGTCAATCTAATGTTTATTACACTTTCGAAAGATTTAGCAATGCAGCTGGAGAGGGCTATTGGTCTGTAACTGCTAGGACTTGGTGGTTTTCCGGGTTTGAGAAAAGGTATTATGACTGCTTTTTTCCACTCGTCAGGTATATTTCCAGTTATCCAGATTTTATTAAAGAATTTTAACAGTGCCTCTACAGCAGCCTCGGAGAGATGTGCAAGCATAGCGTAATGCACGTTGTCTGGTCCTGGTGCTGTCTTTTTGCCAGAAGATAGTACCTTATTTAATTCTTGTAGTGTGAGAGGCTGGTTATAATCCTCATGAACACCTGCTCCAGATGGAAATTTTTGTTTTTCAGCTATTGCTTTGTGTTTCTGAAATGTGTTTGTGTAGTTGGATGAGCTTGAGATCTCAGCAAAATACTCGCCCAGTAAGTTGGCCTGTTCTTCTAAAGATGTTTGTGTCCCGGGTGCTGTCAAGAGAGGAAGTGTGAAAGGGGTATGGTCACCAGTAAATTTACGCACTTTTTCCCACATTTTTTGATGTTATTGAACTATTTATTGAGGAGACATATTTCTGCCAAGAGGTTTTCTCTGCATTTCTTCGCACATACCGCGCTCTGGCTTTTGCCTTCTTAAAGGTGAGTAGGTTCTCTGCAGTGGGATATCGACGCAGAGCGCTCCAGGCTTTCTTTTGTTGTTTTTTTGCTAATGTGCATTCTTTTGTCCACCACACTTTGTGTTTCTTTTGTGCAAGTCCTGTTGTTTGTGGTATAGCGAGTGTTGCGGCCGATATGATGCATTCAGTAAACTTATTATTAATTTCATCTGTGCTGAGGTGGTCACAAAATTCCTTTTCCAGAGTGGCACTTTTTGTAAAAAGTGACCAGTCGGCGAGCTGAATTTTCCAGCGCCGTGGCCTTGTGGGGATGATTGGAGTGGACGATGAGAGCCTGATGGCGGTAGGTAAGTGATCGCTGCCCATGGGGTCATTTAAAACATCCCATTTAAAATCGTTAAAAAGTAATGGTGATGCGAAAGCTAAATCGAGAGAGCTCATTTTTGCTGTGCTTGGACAGCAATATGTGGCTTTTCCCGTATTTAAAAGACAGATATTATTCGAAAGTATAAAATCTTCGATTGTTTGGCCTCTAGAGTCACAGCGTTCGCTTCCCCAAAACGGAGAGTGAGCGTTAAAATCGCCAACTACCAGAAATGGCTCCGGCAGTTCATCGATCAGGCCTTCTAGATCTTGGCATGTTAATGTGATGTGTGGGGGAAGATATACAGAACATATTGTTATGGTTTTGTAGCTGATGACGCTAACCGCAACCGCCTCAAGTTTTGTTTTCAGTTTGATTTCTTGAGCCGGGACGCCGCTTTGGATGATGATTGCGACGCCTCCCGAGAGTCTATTTGCATGTTCGCGATCACGCCTAAAAGTTGTATAATGTTTTAAGATATTTGAATGTTGTGGACCAAGATTGGTCTCCTGGAGACATAGGGCTAGAGGCATCACTGACCCTAGAATATGAGTTATATCATTGTAGTTCCTCAACATTCCTCTACAGTTCCATTGTATTATGAAAGCCATCTTAGTTTTGTGTTTGTACTGATTGAAAAGCTAGATCAAGTTGTTTATGGCCCCGTGACTCGGGGCCTGTCTCTTTTTGACCGATCCAGGGAGCTCCGCCGACCATCCGACGTGGACGGCGAGGGGCTGCCCGGGGTCGTGTCCATCGCCTCTGCGGAGGCACTGGACGACCGTGCAGGAGGCACATTGATTTTCGAATTTGACCTCGACCTGTGGGAAGAGGTCTTTGGGCCCGCCGACCCGGGGGTCTGCGTCCCCTCCTTTGGGGTAGGCGGAGTAGCATGAGCTACTCCACCAGACGGCGCGGATGGCCCCGCCACAGGCTCACTACGTGTGGCCTGGACAGGTGCCGAAGCCTGGTGTGGTGCGCCGCGCCCACGCACCACATCGGCGAAGTTTGTTTTTGCAGTGAAGGTGAATTTGTTTGTTTGAGAGTATTGCTTTCTTGCTTCTTTGAAAGAAATGTTTTGCGTAGTCTTGAGAGTAATGATTTCTTTCTCTTTTTTCCAGGACGGACAAGCCCTGGAGTAGGCAGCATGGTCGCCATCACAGTTTGCACACCGTAGGTTAGCAACACATTCTTCGGATTGGTGGTCCTTCGAAGAGCATTTTGCGCAAGTTTTGCGGCCGCGACAACTCTGGGAGCCGTGGCCAAATCTCTGGCAGTTGAAACATCTGCGTGGGTTGGGAATATACGGTCTTACATTTATTTTCAGGTAGCCTACTTCAATGGATTCGGGTAATGTGCTCATGTTGAATGTCAAGATCAGGTGTTTGGTGTCCACTTCTTTGCCATCCTTCCGGATCTTGATCCGGTGGACATCTATAACTTCTTGGTCAGTAAGTCCTTCGAGCATTTCCTTTTCAGAAAGGTGGACAAAATCTATTTCAGAAATGACGCCTCGTACAGTATTCAGAGACCGATGTGGGGTCACAGAGACAGGGATGTCCCCAATGGATACAATTGTTGCAACTTTTGAGTGTTGTATGCTGTCGCGCAGTTCAAGAAGTAAGTCGCCACTGGCCATTTTTGACACCTTGTAGCCAAGGCCTAAGGCATCCGTCAAGCGTTTTGAGACTTGGAATGGGGATATTATCCTTGCTTGTGTTTCTTCTGCTTTACTGTGAATGACATGAAATTTTGGAAAGGATACTTTTCTTTTCTGGAAAAAGTCATCTGCTTCGGTCCGCCCTCTCTTGAGAGAGCGATCAAGTTTTGAAAGGGGGGGAGCCATAAAAAAATGTAGTTTTTCGGTCATGGTGCCAGCCACCCACCATGGAGTCCAACAAGGGGACGCGACAGGTACTTGAAAGAAAGTCCTGCCCACGCCAGCTGTACACCTTAACTATAACCTAATATGACTCAACTCAGGGTAGTTGGTCACACACGGTTAACCCTCGCCGCCAGGAAAAAGGAAAAAAACAAAGAAGAGAGGAGGATACAGGAAAGTTGTAAGAAAGGAAATAGGAAAGTGAAAGGTAGAGGGGAGGACAGGAAAAGGCGACTGCCGATTTCCCCCGGTCGGGTCAGGCCGGAGGTGCCGTCTACAGGAAGCTGGGGCCAAAGTGGTGTGTTGCCTCCGCCGAGGGGCCTTAAGGGTCCAAACGCTCGGCATCGGCTCAACCACCAGGATCCCCTTTTCCCCGGACACGGCGATGCCACGCACGGCTAAGCGCGGATGCTCGGGTCCGTGGTGACGCATTGTTCACCATCATCCCCCTGAGGGGATGTCCCTGCGGATGCTCGGGTTAACCCCGTGGTGTCGCCACTCACCAACGTCTGCATGCTGCAGACGCCTCCCTGCAGGGATAGCAGAGCGAGAGTTCACGCAGATAAAAACAAAGAAATAAATTACGAAGGAGTTGATGCCAAGAAAAATGCAGACGAAATAACACGAAATAAAACACTTCAATAGAACGCGAAACTGGCGACAATAGCGCTATCGTCAAAAACTAGGACACAGATTAGTAGGTACAAATGAAGAACCAGAAGGAAAAAAAGAACAATAGGAAACAACCCTGCTAAAAAGGTATCAAAGAAAATATAAGCAAGTGCCCAAAATAAAAACACAAAAACTCGAAAAAGCAACGTCAAGATTTAGTTCCTGCAGGCTCCAGGTGTCACCAACATGCACAAGCTTCCACGCAAATAGCTACACAAGGTTCCCGGAAGCATTATCATCGGCCACAGTGGAAAACCCAAGAAGCACAGCAACAGCCGAGGTCCAATGATCGTGCACGCCGCTCGAGCCCAGAACATGCACACTGGTGTTTGGTTCAAGGCAGATCTGCACTTTTTTTTTCAGCAAGCTTTTGGGCTGAGTAATATCGTTCATTTTAATCTGTGGCCTCCCGGTCCTGATTTAGCTCACGGATCGCGACGTATGTTCCCCAGTTCTTGAACTCCTTCTCATGGGGGCAAACTCTGGGTAAGCCTGTGCTCTGCGAAGAGGCTGCTTCAGGGCGAAACGAACAGGACGATGGGCAAAAGAAGAGTGTACGCAGCAAGCACATAACGCCTCATATGCCTGTACACTGCTCGTCCATTGTTTCTTTTCAACTGCATTCTCAGGAACCGTGTTATGAGGGAAACACTATGTCCTTGCCTCCGATGAGAGTCGCGTAGGCTCGGTGCTGGCGCGGTGTGCACGTAGGGCAGCCGATGAATGAAAGACTTTCCAGGCGGCTGGTCGGCGCCAAGGGTGGATTCGCTGCGGCGCCGGTGACGCTCGCGTACAAAGGCGGATGGCGCGTCAAGGCGGCAGCCATGGCCTCGATGTCCTCAGCGTGGATGGTGAAACAACGCACAGTGAGAGACTTGAGGCTGGAGCTCAGCACCGCAGCCCGAAGCACGGCCGAGGGAGAGCACTCACTCGTGCCGCTGATCTGTCGTCGAAAAACACGCATGGAGGAGGTGAGGTTAGTTGTGAAAGTCTCCCATTATATTTACCGCGAACGAGAGAGAACAGCAGGCAACGCTAAGGCGCGGGTCCTGCTCGTTACTACCCATAGTACAGGGTTGCCCTGCACGACATCGTTTTCGCGCCCGGCAACCGGACAAACGGATGGAAAGCTCCCCGCCCTTTGCAGTAGAGTTCATGGCTCCAAAGATATTTCAAATGGCAACGGTGGCTGCTGTAGGTTTTGCGGCAATTTACATTAGTGGTGACAGAGGACTGCTAGGTCACCGAACTGTGCCCTTTTCGTCATTCCTATTATTTATTATATAAAAATCGCTACGTTGGAATAATCACCGATACCAAGGCTACCAAAGTACCAAAGGCTAGTTCAGCCTGTAACGTAAAACAACCCTAATCTCAATCTCGACGGGAACTAGAGAGAGAAATATTTATATTCAGGAAGTACCTTAACGAACCGTGTTTCATTTATTTATTTACTTATTTACGCAATACTACCGACCTTTTGTTTGCTTCACGCAGGGGGGCACGCGCTTAGAAAAACATCAACAATCAATGCAGGAACAAAGAGAAGCTAAACTACACAAGATTAACATAAATTACTAACACAATGTTGCGGTATATTCTTGTGAAATATCTAGCGGTATCTCATACCACAAAGGCGTCGTATTATCACTCTGTTATCCAGTTTTTAATCAACCTCAACTTTTACTTGCTTCCCCGATTTCACTGACGCAGACGACAGTTCAATTGCTCACACGTTAGCAGAGCATTCTCAGTGCACTTTCAGAGAGTCATGTCAAATTTCCTTGCTAATATGTTCGAGCCTCTTGTGAAATCGTGCATTCAACGCTTCATTCCTGTCTATACTAAATAAAAAGAAATATCATTTCTTGGATTACTCCCGATATCTCGCATATATCACGACGCGCTCAGACGTTCCCATAACGTAATAATTCTGTAACCTTACACATATCTCAATGTCAAGAACAAGCTCAATATTATTGTGCGATCAGCGAAATATTTCACTTTTCCCGTTAATCTGCATGATCTGCTAAACTAGCCAAACAAAATTTTGGTCCAGTTCTCCCTAACCTCTGTTCAATCACATCGATTAAAATAAGAAATGACACCGATAGCATCCCAGCAATAGTCTTAAGCGCTTTTAATATATATTTTCAGTCTATATTTTTTTATAACCTCATCCAGCTTGTCACCGATACAGCTTCTGAAGAGACCAGCGATCTCGAGATAACTAGTGCTGGGATTTTAAATATTATCCTAAACTTGAATACAAAAAAATGCACTGGTCCGGATGGTATCTATAACGCGTTCCTGGTTTACATCTCATTGTAGCCATCGAGTTATAATCAAAAAGTTCTTAGCACTTGCTACAGTTGCTCATTGAATGGAATGAACCAAAGTTCTTCCTCTTTATAAATCTGATGATAAAGATCTTTTGTCGAATTACAGGATGGTTTTATGGACCGCACTGTCATGCAGAATGATGGCACACATCATCCATAAGAACGTCATGTTTTTGTTGGAATGTAATAATTTGCTGTAACATTCAACACGAGTTTAAGCGCAGTTTTAGCATAGTAACGCAGTCGGCGGAATTCACGGATGACATTTTACATTTACCTTTTTCTTAGTCAATAGGTTGATACCATTTTATTCACCTCTCAAAGTAATTTGGCATTGTATTGCACTGTAAAGTTCTTGGTAAACTTAATGCAGTACTAAATTTTATTCACCTGGTAAACTGGATTTCCAGCTTCCTGTCACATCGCTCCCAATTCGCCTCTTACAGCTCTACTCACTTCTTCAATTAATGTGACATTAGGGATTCCCCAAGGCTCTGCCCTCGAGGCGTTACTTTTTCAATATACATAAACGTTTTACCTGATGACTACGTTTTATACGAAGTGAGTTATTGCTCTCATGATAATCTCAGCCCACAAGTCGTGTGCTATGTTTTCTACTTGACGCAACGTACGGCAGATGAACTTCAAGTTTGATAAAAGCGTCCTGGTGGCATTTTCTAATGAATCCTCTCCTTCGATTATTAGTTACTCATTCGAAGACCGCAGCTTAAGCAGTGAGCTTCTTAATTGATTTTCGTGCTATTTACTGTTGTGTTGTGTTTAGTGGCGCATAAGCATCTCACGCAATCATGCGCCAAACACAAGGTATTGAATATTGTTTTGTGCAGCATATTATAAACAGTAAAAAACAACGGTGGTGTAAAGGACCTGAACAGTTATTTCGTGCCACCTAGTGAGCATAGAGGAAAAAAATTGAAATGAATAATGGCAAAAGTTTTAAAAGAAGAAATTCGGCGGTCATCCTTGGCTGGGCAAGGATTTCTAGGCTACCAACCAATGAAATAGGCACCTCGGCCTTTTTCTCGGCAATGAGAAAGTGGCGATATGTATCAAAGATAAGTGAGCCGCGGGGCTATAATTTACAGCTTATCAAGAGAACCAGTTTTTCTTAAGAAAGCAAGAAAGGTAAATTATGACAACGATTGCGTTCCTCCTAGAGCAGCTATGGATGAAAAGGGATGTGTCGAATAAACAATTAAGTAAAACATTTTTGCTTAGTTTTTCGAGTTTGAAGCATGACTGTAAAACATGGTGTAGTGGGAGCTCATCTCCACGTCTTTCACAAAGAGAAATGCCTTCATTCGTCAGTAAGAAGTTTTGTCTCATATGTGTATGTCCTATGCGGAGACGACATAAAATTACTTCTATAAAACATTCCTGGTGCATACAGGTCTTCCATTCCCCGAGGAGAGGCTTTACAAAATGCAGCTTGTTGCTTTTTCACTATCCCAAGTTGTTGTCATTTAGCTTTAACATTGCTATGTATTAATTTCATGTGGTCTCTATGGGGCATGCTAACATGATTTCATGACTGCGAGCGTGTGCAACAGGTAATTCGGCTCTTTCATTTCCATCTATTGCGGTATGGCTCGGCACCAAGCAGAATCTTATATGTCCCTGTCTTATGGCTTTTTCTACGTTGTGTATTATGTTTCCAACTAACGGTTCGACTGCATTTCTACAGTTTAGTGCCGTGAGAACACTATTTGAATCTTTGTAGATGATGATGTTTTCAATATTGTTATTTATTATTCTACTCACAGCTACGGAGACAGCATAACATTTGGCAGTAAAAATGGATGCACTGTTTGGCAGCCTTACTATTTGTTGAGAGTTTACTTGTTTACCACGCTTCCAGCATTATCTGGTTTTTTCAGCCATCAGTGTAAAATGCTGTGTAGTTTAAAATTTTTTCTTCTAGAGTGAAGTATTTCTGTAATATGTGTGCTTGTGATTTCCTTTTTCGAAAGTGTGTTAATGTAAAGTCACATACAGTGGGGAGGCTGTACCATGGGGGTAGTCAGTCGTGCCTTGAAGTGACATCAGGAAGGGAATCCAATATTTCCAAGTTTTGGCAAGTATCTTCACAGCGGAGAATCAGAGGTCTGGTTGACTGGGGGTGCACTTTGTAACTATGGGCTAACACAGGTGTTTCGGCAGGGAACGAATTTTCAGGGCGTATGTGCATGTGATCATAGTTCTTCTGTCTGTAAGGGAGGGTTCATTGATTTCGACCTAGAGACTGTTTATGAGGGATATTCTGTACGCGCCAGTAGAAAGACGTAAACTAAGGCTAAGTACGAGGTCCAGTCGTTTGAGGTATAATAGCCTCGCAGACGCATACATGATGCTCCCGTAATCTAGGCTGGATCGTACTAGAACGCGATAAATGTGCAAAAAGGCATGTTCTATGGGATCCCCACCATTTTCGTGAAAGCGCCTCTATGACATTTAAGGATCGTAAAGTTATCTTTTTGAAATAGTTTATGCATGGAAGGGATGTTAGCTTTTTATGAAAAATTGTACCAAGAAATCTGTGCTTGTTTATTGGTAATTTGGTTTCCCTTAGGTGGAGGGGTGGGATTGTTCTGTATGTCTCGTTTGAGAGAGAACATGAGAGCCACTGTTTTCTGAGGAGAGAACTGGTATCCCTTTCTGTGTTGCTATGTCGCTAGTTTATATATTTTCCGTTGTACTTGTCTCACGCATACTGATATGTTTGCTGATGCGCAGGCTACTTGAAGATCGTCAACATAAATTGAGTACATAATTGATTTTCGTATTATTTTGGCTAAGCAATTGATTTTCACGACATAGAGTTTTCTACTTAAAACACACCTCTGTTTGAGGTACCCCATACTCCTGGACAAAGGTCTTTGCAAACATTGAACCCAGGTGTACTATCAGCGTCAATTGAAACGCGAACAAGCCAATTGAAACGCGAACAGGACAACTCGCAGATCTTATACTAGGCAGGCAAAATACATGAGCAGTTGATTTTCCCATCGAAGCCGAAAAGACCGCTCTTCTGAAATGTTAATAGGCCACGCTTGTATTTCGCGTTTCAGGTGTTTTCTTCGCGTTTCATTTGACGCTGATAGTACATGAAAGGAAAGGGTTAGATAAGAAGTGTTTTAGGCAGTTCAACATCCTCCGCGGATGCCAAGTTCTGCTATGTCGCAGTGTCCCGAACCTCCAAGTTGTGTCATGCGCATTTTCGAGATCGAGTGCTGTTTATGTATGAAAACAACTCGGGCAATATTTTGCGAGGCGAACTCAAAGGCCTGCTGTCGAGCATGCCTTCTTAAACCCACAGTGATGAATGTAATGGAGTTCACGAGATACAAGCACGAATGTTATCAGGGGTATTACTTGCTTTCCAGGCTTCAGAAATGGCACTATAATGGCTTTTTGTCAAGCTTCCAGAATTTTTCCTCGTGTCCATATTTCCTTAAAACATTTGGAAAGTGCTTCTGCAGAAGGAAAGGAGAAAGATATGCTAGCATCTCATAATATGTTTTAATATGTTTGATCAGGGCCGGGTGCAGTCTGTTTCTCGGCAGATAAAACTATTTCTCGGAGTGTAATTAATCCATTAAATGGTTACTTTTTGGAAGTTTGCCTCTCAGCTGTGTTTTTTACTTCAAAAATGATTCTTTGCAGTTTGAAGACTTGATGCACTTGAAAAATGTTCACCTAGGGTGTGTGCTTGTTCTTCTATGTTTGTGCACTAGGGCCTGTAAGAAAAGGAATCGTAGAGAGGGAGAAGTTGCCGCTTAATTTACGAAGTTGCTCCCACATTTTTTGTATGTAACTGAACTGTTTGTAGACGACATATAGTTTTCCCAGGATGCTTTCTCAGCATTCCGACAGATAAGCCGTGGATTAGCTTTGGCCTTTTTAAAGTTAATAAGGTTCTTATGTGCTCAGGACCTGCGAAACATTCTTCAGACTTTACTATGCGGCTTCTTCGTTTTTCTACATTCTTTGCCATACCACACCTTGTGGTTCTGTCGAACCAGTCCTGAGGGTTGAGGAATAGCAAGACGTGCCGCAGCAATGATACAAGATGTAAACGTCTCATTCAGTATATGAATACTGAGAAGATCTGCAAACAGATTTCCAAGTCAGGTCTTTTCCCGAAATAGCTCCCAGTCCACTACGTGAAGCTTCCAACGACGCGGTTTACAAGGAATGATTGATGGTGGTAATGAGAAGTTAATTAAAACGTGAAGTTTATCACTTCCTAGGGGATTCTTAAAGGTGCACTGACGAGGAATCTGAACTCGTTTTTTTTTTTTTTGCCGCGGGAACTCGACCTACACGTTTCGAGCATTTTAGAAACTTCGAATTATTGCCCTGCGGGCCTGATTTTCCTAATTTAAACCGGATTAACGTCCGGCTCCCGCCTTTTTTTTTAATTCCCCGCAGACGGTGGGAGGATTCGACCAACGCATGGGGCGCCTTTCAGGCAGTCGCGTAACTGCATTGCTTTCGTTTTTATTTTGTTTTTTACGTTTCCCTGAATAAATAGATCTAGTCAAAGACTACATAGCTGCAAACTAGGGCCACGGAAATAAAAATACGCATGCACTCTTTGGTTTCGCCATCACTACGTATCACTCCACCGATGCAACAGCGGCAAGCCGCCACGGGACAGGTTGAAAGGTTGGTCGACTCTTCCCGCCGTCTGCAGGGAATTAAAAGGCGGGAGCCGGGACGTTTAATCGGATTTAAGTTAGGGAATTCAGCCGCACAGGGCAAATTTGAAGTTTCTAAGAGCGCTCGGAACGTGTAGGTCCGAGTTCCGGCGGTAAAAATACGAGTTCATATTCCTCTTCTGTGCAACTTTAAGAACGTCCCATTTAAAATTGATAAAAACAGACTGTGATTTAAAAAAATGGTCTAAGTAGCTTATTTTTCCAGAGCATGGAGAGCAGTACGTAGGTTTTCCTGTATTTAGCAGCCAGCCACTCTTAGAATAAAGTGCTCTTAAATATGACCTCTAGTGTTGTGTGTTCATTTCCCCAAAAACCAGAATGGGCATTGAAATCTCCAACTAGGTATGGCTCTGGTAGCTGTTTAAAAGGGCTTCTAGATCATGTAGTGACACTTAAGTGTGGCTCGAGGTATATAAAACATACTGTAATTGTTTTTAATTGTAGAACAGTCACTGCATCAGCGTCATATCTAGTTTTAAGTTCTACTTCGCGAGTTGCAACACGACTGTATTATAATAGCTACACCTCCAGAGAGCCTACTTGAGTGCTCTCTCACAGCAGAAGGCTTCATATTTCTTCAAAATATTACTATTTTGAGGTCCTATGTTCGTTTCCAGTAAGCATAAAACTACAGGAGAAAGTGAGTTTCAGAGGTCCTTTACATTGTGTAGTGTTCAACAGTCTCGGCAGTTCCAGTGAATTAGGAATGCCATTTTTACTCTTTTGGGGGATAGTCAAAAGCCTAGTCTCCCGGTGCATTGGGGCATGTAATTTGAGTTTTTGGTTCCCTCGCCCGTTCAAGTGAGCTGTGCCGCCCCTGCGTTGTGGACGTTATGAGCGATGTGTCCATTGCCTCGCCGGAGGCGCTGTAGTGCCGCGAAGAAGCCGCGGCTGAGCGAGATGAGCGAGAGTGGTGGATAGTTTTGAATTTTGGGCACTGTTTGTAAGCTTGAGTTGAAGGTCACCACTGGGCATTTTTTTAGCTTGTAACCCATGCCCAAGGCATCGGTCAGGCTTTGTGCAACCAAGAATGGGAATATTGTTCGGACAGTTATTTCTCTCTCTTCGATGTGCCGGACATTAAATTTTTGGAAGTGCTGAGAAGTCGCATCAGTCCTCTCTCTTTTTTGAGGGCGATCATTTTGTTGCAAAGGGGGAGCCATAAAAAATGTGTATTGTTCGGCCACGGTGCCAGCCGTCCACCACGGAGCCCAACGAAGGGACGAGAGAAGAAATTTCAAGCAAGCCCTGCCCCCGCCAGCTGTACATCCCAACTGTAACCAAATATGACAACTCAGGGTGGGTGGCCGCACAAGGTTAGCCGTAGCCATCTATGAAAAGTAAAAAAAAACTAGAAAAGAGGAGGAGACAGGAGAGTTTTAAGAAAGAGATAGGAAAGTTAAAGATAGAGGGGAGGATAGGAAAAGGCGACTGCCAATTTATCCCTGTCGGGTGAGGCTGGAGGTGGTGTCTGCAGGAAGCTGGGGCCAAAGTGGTGTGTTGCCTCCGCCGAGCAGCCTTAAAGGTACAAACGCTGGGCATCGGCTCAACCACTAGGATCCCCTTTTCCCCGGACACGGCTATGCCACGCACGGCTAAGCGGGCATGCTCGGGTCCGTAGTGGCGCGCTGCTCAGCATCGTCCCCCGGGAACCCGTGTGGTCGCAACTCACCAACACTTGCATGTTGCAGAAACCCCTGCGGAGACTGCAATGAATGCGTAGATCTGATAGGTTGCGGAGTATATCCTTATTCTCCATATTAAAGATGATGGCAAGGGCGTGCTGTTTGTGTAAAATGCTTCTTAGAGTTTATTTTTAAGGAGAATGAGATGGTGAGTTATTTCGCATGCTTCTTAAATCCACACTGATGAGAGTGGAGTTTACGGTACTCTAGGGCCAATGTTAGTCTGAAATTCAAAACACTTTAAAAAGATTTGGCAATACAGCTGGCAAAGTTGGGCTTCCAGATTTCAAGAATTGTACAATACTGTCTTTTCTTCAAGGCTTCGGTATTTTCTCTAGTACCCATATTTTGTTCAAACTTTTCAATAGTGCTTCTACAAAGGACAGATAGACACGCCAGCATTTTTCAATGTATTTAATCAGTGCCAAATGCCGTCTGTTTTCTGGCAGACAGAACTATATAGGTTTCCTGAAATGTAATTATGTTTTTTTAAGGCTCGCTTTTGCTGTCATTTGCCGGAAGTTTGTTTTTAGGCTGTGCTCTTGTAAGTATTTTGTGGCGTGTGGAGAAATGTTCATCTAGCTTTTATAGAGAAGAACAGTAAATGCGGAGTAACTGCCATTTACTTCACTAATCTACTTCTACGTTTTTGGATGTGATTCAGATATTTTAGAGGACACATAAATTTGCTATTGCGTAATTTCGGCATCGCGATGGATATGCTGGGCTTTAGCTTTAGTTTTTTTTTCGAATTAAAAGGTTCTCTTATGTTGGGCAGCTAAGAAATGCGCCCCGAGCTTTGATTTATTTTTTATTTCCCCGGCCACCACAGTGTGGTTTCCTCAAATCCCTCCGGCAAACTGAGAAATAACTAGCAACGCAGCAGTAAGGCCCAAGCCATAAACTTTTCTTTGAACTCATAGACAAAAAATTTTATGACACTGTATCCATACTGTCTTCTACTCTGAAGCGTGCGAAGTCAAATAAATTAAGCTTCGAACGGCGTGGCTTGGTCGCGATGACTGGTGGGGCGGATGACAAGCCGATAATACCTGGCAGGTGATCATTTTGCCGTGGGTTGCCTAAACCAATACAATTAAAATCTTTAACAAGAAGACGAACAACACGAGTAATATATAGAACTCATTTTCTCTCTGCTATGAGAGCAGTACGCGTGTTTGCCTGTATTCAGCAAGCAGACAGTATTGCACAGAACAGAATCCTCTAAATTGTGGCCTCTAATGTTAGTTTTTTCGCTTCCCTGATAACAAGAGTATGAATTAATCTCAGTCTGCGGGGTACAGTTTCAGAAATTGCTCTGAAAGGTGATGTAACTCATGAAGCATTGCCTTCAGGTTTGGCACAAGATGTACGTACAGCCTTTGTCAAAAGTTTGCAGCCCAGGGTGTTTGCTTCTGAAGCACACTGTCTGGTTCATAATGCATCTCCAGCGCTCCAAATTTGCTGAAGGTAAGAAGATTTCTGGTCCTGCCTCCTCGAATGGGTAGGGCTAGCACGAGTGTTACAGGAGTCCCACTGCGAGGCTTAGAAGCAAACCCCTTGGGCCCTAAACTTTTGACAAAGACTGTACATATAAGAATAATGGTCTCAATTTTAAGTAGGGTGGCTGCTACAGCGTCTAATCTGTAAGTTTCAGTTCACGAGCAGCGACGCGAACTCTGCGAGTCATGGCCTATCTCTGGCGATTGAAACATCACCTTGGATAGGGTATATGCACTCGGACATTGTGTGCCCCACTGCCGCCGAGTCGGGGAGTGCTGGCGCTGAATATGAGAACCATTTGTTATGTGGGTGTCTGTTATGCTTTCAGATTTTGATTGAAACGTCACTGAAGGCGTTTTGGTCTGCCAGTCTTAACATTTATTCTTCGGTTGGACACAAAAAGTAGCTTTCGGGGGTTGTACCGCGGTCAGTAATCAAGGACCACTGGGAAGTGATAGAGACGGGGGTGTTCCCGAATAACAATGCTTGTGAGGTTAGAGTACTGAACTTTGTTTCGGACTTTAACAGGAAGCTCCCCGTTGGCCGGTTTTGTTGCTTTGTACGGAGACCCAGGACATCTGCAGAACATTTTGACACTACAAATAGGATTATTACGAGGGCTGGTTTTTCGGTTCTTTTATTGTATCACACGGTGTCTGGGATATCTATTTTTTGGAAGAACTGGCGAGGTACTTCGCTCATGCTCTTATGAGGGCAAACATGTGATGAAGAGTGGTTTGGTTTAACTTGGTTTGTTTATAGGTTTTCACATCTCAAAGTGACTCAGGCTATGAGGGACGCCGTAGTAGAGGGCTCCGGTTGATTTCGACCACCTTGCTTTCTTTAACGTGCACTAAAATCGCAGAGTACACGGCTCTAGTTTTCCGCCTCCACCGAAATACGACCGGCGCGGCCAGGATCGAACCTGCGTCTTCCGAGTCAGCAGCCGAGCATCCTAACCTCGAGCCACTGCAGCGGCTATTTGCAGAAGAGTGGGAAGATATCAAACGTGTGTTGTTCGGCTATGGAAATGCCGCCAACATTATGAAACTGATGTCACAAAAATTAAATATTTTACACCTGGCAAATGAATAACACAATAATACACATTACTTGTTGAGGTGGCTATCTATCTAGCGAAGTACTGACGGCAAAATCGGGCCACGAGGATGAAGTTAACATACGATTATAAATTGTTTGAAATGCACTCAAATACAATTCCATGTAGTGTACAGCAGATTGCAGATATTACTGACAGGAAGTATAGTAGTGGCACCCTATTTTTCCTTAACTGCCTATGGGCCAGAGTTTGGATGTTAATGAGAAAGCCGTTTAACAGAAGACAGCTTATAGCTAGCGGTGAAAAGGAAAATGCTACGGCTAATGTCAAGTGATATAAAAATTAACGGCGAACCGTGTATTTGATAAGGGTCACCAGTAATGACGTAGCTGAAAGGAAGAGGAGAAATGCAGTCCTAGCGAGCAATTCATGCACAGTAGGGATTTTCGATAGTTTGTTAGAGTAACCGAGTGGATACCAAGGAAGAGGAAACGAAGTCAGAGCTCGAACTTTGAAGTGATGATAAGTTTAGAAGTTTCTTGTATTTGGGATGGCTTCGGCTGGCACAAATCATACCTGTGTAGAGGGCAACGGGCAAGGTCCATCGTGCTACGCATACCTGTATAGCGATGACTCCAAATGGCATATACTTTGCCTTTTCAAGTGTTTCAACGATGCTTGAGAAAATATGAAGTTTAAGACAAATAATTGCTTCCTTTCGTCATACCCATAATGACCTCATGAGAACTATTCCAAACCATCTCCTTTTTCGCAGAAGAGTTTACCACAGCGCTATGGATGGCACATTCATAGCCATTACCCAGAAGTGGTATTCAAGCAGACAGGATTGGGCATGAAACAAAACAGGAAAGTGAAAAAGTTGAAAATATCACTCATAATGCACATACAATTTTCCAGTGCCGCCAGTTTCTAAAGCTTAGGCTTATAGCATGATCAACAATGACAAATTTCACCAGAATTGCATCAGCGTATGCATCAGTTGCTAATTGGAAGGTGGCATACCTATTACCCATCAGTGTCCAATGAAATAAATAATACTTGCACGAGAATAGATTATAGCACGCCCCTTACCTGCAGGCTTTCAAGGGCGACGTTGTTTCTCACGACGCTTGCAAGAGCATCGCCATCCCGTGCCATCACGAAGTGCTCTTGGAGCAAAAGGTTCGTAACTGTATTATTACTGGCCAGATAGTCAAGGAACACAGCAGCGTCTTCCTCTTCAGCCTGCGCGATCAAAATCCAAGTCAGCAAATCCTAAATACTATCTTCGCCGGCAGTGGACGAGAAAGAAGCACATGAAAATTCTCGCTGCCAGCACATCGATAGTTTACATATGTAACCTCGCGTCGCCTGCAGAGAGGAAAGCCTCAATCCAAGGCCTCAATAAGCCTTCCAACAACTCCACCACCTGAGGTTTTGCAGGTTTAAGGAGCGCTGGTTTTTAAGGGTAACGGAGTGGATTCCAAGAGAAGGCAAGCGTAGCAGGAGGCGGCAGAAAGTTTGGTTTTGTTTGCGGGGGTTTAACGTCCCAAAACGATTCGGGCTATGAGGAATGTCGTAGAGAAGGGCTCCGGAAATTCCGACCACCATGGGTTCTTTGACGTTTACTTACATCGCACAGTACACACGCCTCTAGAATTTGGCCTCTACCGAAATTCAACCACCGCGGCCGTGATCGAACCTGCATCTTTCGAGTCAGCAGGCGAGCACCATAACCTCGAGTCACTGCGGCGGCTATTTGCTGAAAAATGGGAAGATACAAAACCTGTATTGTTCGGCTATGGAACATGCCAAACAACATTTCTTAAGTACCGGTCACCAAGCTTTCTCTAGGGAATAAGCTGCACCTGGCAATATTGCAACGAAACAATAACCAAGCCGGAAATATTCAAGGCCCAGCACCGCCGGAGCACTGGTCGCGGGCCCATCAGTTTACTTTCTCACCTTCTCAGCGGAATAAATTGCGATAAATTTACTGAATCCTCCTCCCCGAAAGAGGGCGCTTATTTGGAGGTGCCCCAGAATCACGTCAAAACATCTGGGTTTGTATCGACAGAGCCCATGCCCCGATACACTGCAAAAGTGTCAGCAGTATAGAGAAATGAGGGAATGGGTGCTCGTTGAGCGTGATGTTTGAGCTCAACAGTGAGACAAGGGAGGAGCTCAAAAGGACAAGAACAGGAGAGGGAAGAAACAGGGCCGACAGGGCCGCGCTGGAAAATCATGCTGAACTACTGCCAACACGCCGAATGTTTTGCATTACTGCTTATTTCTAGTTGTTTTTCCCTTCAGCGTAACTTTTCAACTTGTGCGCCCGTGGCGTTCCTTGTCCCCTGTGCATTGCTCGAACCTCATGCTGAACTGAAGTGCCGACATACAAGGCATCGTGAATCATGTTTAACCGCGAAAAGACTTCCCTAAAACATCTGATTCTGGCGTTTGTATATATCATTACGAACGGACAAAAAGGGAGTGGGTCATTAAGGCCACAAACACGACGCCAAGCTATGTATAATTTCCAGAAAGGGTAACTTATGCAAGAATAAAGTCATTTTTTGCAAGGGTAAAGTCATTTTTGTAACACTCTCGCACTTATGCAGAACGCAACTCTCAACAGTTGGATGCCTTACCTGGACTTTGTGAAAGACGATGGACTTGAGAGTGGTGGTCCGCACCAGATAGTCGCCCAGCGTGTATGCCATGTCCACGTCACACAGGACGTAGGATACATGCAGAGAGTGGAGGACTGGAAGGCAGACGACCGACATGGGCCACTGGTCCATGTAGCACCACTGTGGCTGGAGGAAGCGTGGACACGAGTGAGCGAAAGAGAAAGAAAGGTATAAAGCAGGGGTCAGTCAGTTAGCCATCATTAAAAAACGCTCTCTTCGAGCATGTGTCGTTTGTAATCTTTCTCCTGTTTTCTAGTACCCAGAAGGGCATATTATATCTAAGAAAATAATTTTCCTTCTTTGAGAAAGAACTATAAAAAAGTTTCAGGGGACAAGCTCCCCTTTACGGATAGGATGAGATAGCGCAATGGGTTAATTCCTATATATGCAGAAGTTCATTCTCTACCTTGCATTGACAGATCCCTGGGAGACCACAACGCGCATGCGTAGAAGGGCCCTACGCGGCAGCTCGCCCTACGCAGTAAGCGCTACGCTAAATTTCTGCTAGGGGCACACTAGGGCTTACCGCGGCGAATTCAGCGATGTGAGAACCAGTGAACTCCACGTAGTTCACTCCCGCGCCGCCATTCTGCAGAGAATTCCAGAACATGGCCATCTCGACGCGCGTGATATTTTGGTTCATCAGGACGCGAGTCACGCACCTGCAGTAGCGGCCATAAAAACAACAAAAAGGAAGCATTACCCTTGAAACACAATTTGCTGTTGAACGGATTGCTTGTTATTAATACTTTAAATCCTGGCAGCATTTAACCAAAACTACACCTCTGTCTCCGCACTCCTTTGCAACGGCTGAGGTGTCAAATTTCGTTCACATTGCCACGTCGCAAACGTCAGTGGACTGGTGCTTTGGAACCCCCTGAATAATCTTGCCTCCTAATGATGAAGGTACAAAAGCACCCTAAGCGCACATCCTACCATCAGGAGGTGCTGGGTTCGATCCCCAGTACCGCCGGGTACCTACAAGCTTTCCAATGGGCACAATATTTCTCTCGACCTGGTGCTCGGCTCTGCTGGGATGAAATGTGAGTTCGTTTTTGTTCGCTGGACTACATCTGTTTACGCCCTGCGCATCGCCTAATCTCGCCAGGGTTATGACATCATGGCTTTTGATGAGAATGACAAGCTTAGAAGCCCTCGGAAGATAGTGGCTCTCTTTCCATTGGTGTATCCAAGTCGTGCTTACACCTCATTTCAATTGTACGGATGTTTAGTTTCGATGTGCACCTTGTGTAAGCCATGCGTAAGCGACGCTACGGTTTCTGACTTATCTCAACACGCCATTCTCAATTCTCCACTAGTGCGTCCCAATATAGCGATTCTAGTTTACTGCATTTGCTGTTTAAAATTTTCTTGAAAAATACTGTCCGCACCAAATCGAGAGACGCTTAGAAGTGAGTTTAGAAACGGTAATGGCCTTCCCTACTAATATGCTGTTTTTGTTTTCTACCCCACATCACTTGAGGTTAATTCCGAAGCAACACTACGAGTTCTGTTGTGTTTAATCGACCATAATCAGCTATAACTATCATGTGCGATACACCAAATTGAGTATGTAAGTTTGTTCTAAAAAATGAAAAGATCATAAAAATTATTGCCTTTAAATGCTTTCTTTCCCTTAGGAATGTACGCGCGCATGAGAGGTATACAGGGTGTTTCACCTAACACTTTCTGCAATTTTTAAAAATAAGCTATTTTAATTAGATGAGCGCTTTTTCTGGCATAGCTTTGTCAGTGTCGTAGTACATCATAATGCAGCTAAGACGTGCTAACTAGCAGGCTGGTTAACCAATATTTAATAGTTAAGTTTTAAACTATTACCGTTGGGCTCCTTAATTATTGAGAGGCATGTAGCACACCGTAAGTAATGTCCATATCCGTTTTTAGAATTTGGAGAACGCGATTATTCTTGGCGCTGTGGCCCAACAAATTTTGGCTATTTTGACGAATTAGGTTCACTGGAGAGCTTGCTGTGCCTGCAAGCTTCTCAAACCACATGTATTTTGGCGCGATGTAGGCGAAATTTGTTGGGCCACAGCGCCGAGGATAATCGCGTTCTCGAAATTCTAAAAACGGATATGGACATTACTTACGGTGGGCTACATGCCTCTCAATAATTAAGGAGCCCAACGGTAATAGTTTAAAAGTTAACTATTAAATATTATTTAACAAGCCTGCTAGTTAGCACGTCTAAGCTGAATTATGATGTACTACACCACTGACAATGTTATGCCAGAAAAAGCGCGAATCTAATTCAAATAGCTTATTTTTAAAAATTGCAGAAAGTCTTAGGTGAAACACCCTGTATAATAGCGTTTTCTCGTAAGAATAAGCCGAGTTTGAAAGGAAGGTGTTCCTAAAATTTAATAAATTGCTTTTTTGCTGCAGCCGCAAGTATTTTTAGGGCGTGCTCACTTTTTCGACTTTTTTTTTGAGCTCGCGCTGGACGCACCTAAACTCTTTCATTCCCCTGCATTCCGATGTGACTCGGGTCGCAGCACAATTTAATAGCTTTACACATCAAATGATTTTGGTTTCTGGTGTCGGCGCCCCGCGTGTGCCCTTGGCGTCAGAACGAAGGGACAACACGGCGCCGAACCGGAGCCCACGCGATGAGAGAACACGGAGGCGAACCTAAAGGATCTTTGGAAGGCTCCTCCGTCTGCTTCCTAGTGTCTACGCGCTGCGCTGCCGCTGGAGCAGCGCATGCGTCAACAACAGCGCCTTTCCAGTCCTATAGTGGGCGGAACCATCGCGCTGCGAGGAGAACCCTACGCTCTGTCGGGTAGCCTGAGCGCTAAACGAGCAGTCCTAGCGACATGTGAGCTAATCACGGAACGAACCGAGAGCGCCCCGCGCCTGGAGCAATCAACGCACCGAAGGTCTGGCGTGCAGTAATGGCGCCATCACTCTGCGCAGCGCAAAACCCGTTGTAAAGAGTGAGGGCACTGCACTCTACCTCCCGAACCTCCCGACTGACTCTGCGGGCGAATGGTGGCGTTTGACCAAGACGAGACCTTGCCTTGCAACTAGTTTCTGTTTATAGAATAGGCTACGCCGCTACAGCAAAGCATTTCTGTTGACATCCACTCTCGAGAAAGAATGTTTTTTTTTCTGTTCTGGCTGTTATACTATCAATAACATGGGATGGACTGGATTTCTTAGTGGCAGTGCTGTAGTATATCAAGTGAGTGAGTGTAAATAGTTAAATTTCCAAAATCCTCGTGTAATACTTCCTCGGTAGCTACACCGACAGCATACCATTAGCACATGAAAATTGAGGCACACTGCGATAACCACGTTATTAATGCGAAATCATTAGATGGTTCTCCGACAAGAGAACCAGGCGTCGTTCAGAAAGTGGCGGCGTTGCAAAACTAGCGCTTGGTCGAAACTGCGATACCTCACCAAAGGGGGAGGGGGGGTGGGGAGGGAGTGCAAAATGTTAACCTCTAATAGTGAGTACTAGTACTTACAGCTACACCAGCAACGAAAGAAAAGAAATTTCATAAAACCGCAGTATAATTGAAGAAGAATTGGAATAGTTACAATAGAAATAGAATGCAATTGAAATATTTTAATCGCGCATTGAATTCCCCTCTGACGATACCGGGGAAACTAGGAATTTCCAGTGACGCATCAAGCTCACGTCGGGAACAACCGCTCATCAAAGACTGCGACCGCGAAACGTGTGCTGACCACCAGGCTACGAGGTAGGCTGGGATGAGGCGGCAATCGTGGCAACAGAAACACTGTTACAAGACTGCATGTAAAGTCCTTAATCATCAAGACGACGCCGGACACATTGAAGAAGAGTGAAGGCACACTACATGATGTCAATGGGAAAAGATTACGAGGAATCCTGAACGTTATATTACCCAACCGTTTTTCAGAGACAGCCTTATTGTGTACAAAAAGTCCCGTATGAAGCGTCATTTTTGCTTCTTTTTTATTTTGTCACTGGCCGAATCTTCGCCTCGTTATAATGCTTCATCCTGAGCAGACAGTATTTCGTGCAACATTAGGCTACATATGTTAAACATCTGGTCTTGCAAACGCTTGACGAATGCTAGTAATGAATTTGTTTAGAGTTTTTGAGAATCCTGCACATTTTAACTTTAACTTTAGCCGTTCCACACCTGGTTTAGAACCTGCCAAATAGCGCCAGAATTTTTCAGGAGATTCCTTCATGAAAACTGCGAAAGTTTGCCCTCAAAATGTACACCGCGCAGCCTTCAACTTAGTAAGCAATTGGTCAATAAGAGGTGTTAATTATAATGCAAACTTGCCCTCTCATTTCCATTTAATACGCCGCTTTAGACCGATTATGTCTTGACTAAGCTGTGGGTTCCGACGCTTTGAAATCTTTCTATGCTAAAGAACAACTCTAATTGCATGAAAACAGTGATTTCTTGAACTGGCTTAAAAGATTGGAAACGTCTCCGCCAAACTCAAATTGCGAAAGGCGTATTCTGTCGAGAATAGATTCGTAATATGCAGCAGAAAGGCTCACGAAAATCGCGACAGGGCCATGAAAACGTCTGCCTGAGGTGAAGCATGTCCACCTCAAATTCCATATCATGAATAACGAATCGCGTTATGCGACGACCCTGTCTGCAACCGCCGCTTCAGAGACGAGGCACCTGCAGACACGTTGTGCCCGATACCGATTAGTTCCAGTCCCTCGGGCTGAATGGTAAAAACTCTTTTGAACTGGTCTCACGGAAAGACCCTGGCAGAGAGGGAATGTATAGTTCTGGGCGCCGGAGTCCACTCGCAGCAGGGCATGATGATGGCGACGGATTTTTATGGCGCATTGGCATCTGTGGCCAAAGAGAGCCATGGCACAAGGTATTTTCTTCTACTCAAGGCGGGGTCAAAGACCCACTTCCCAACCATTTCAACCAAGAGAGGCCGAGCACCAGGCAGGAGAAGGATTGTACCCATTCTATCACCGGTGGGTAACCGGTGGCACTCGGGATCGAACCCCGCACCTCCCGCATAAGAGGCGGATGTTCAAACGTCAAGGCCACCGCTGCGGTGGCACAGTTGCAGCAGAGCAGTTACCGCGCCTTTCCTTTCCACGTAGACTCCTGATCTTCTTGACCGATTCCCGTGCTCATGCATGAACTTTGTATGGTGGGCTGCAGTAGAAGCTCACGTGATCCAAATCATTTCTTTCGCCATCAATCCTACTCTCATGAAGAGCTGCACGACATAAGTGTTCGCCTGCGGCAGCCCAAGTCGAGCTTGTTCCACTCGCCTGTGCTGCCGCAAAAGCAAGTGCATGAGCACGGAGGCCTGGAGGACGTCCCGGATTTCCGGAGGGCTGCTCATGGGCCATCTCAATCCCCGGAGGGTCAGCTCGCCCCACGAGTGCTCGCGTAGTTCGATGCAGTTCCGAGACAGCTCGCGGTTCCACGGCTCCAGCTCCGACGCGAGCCAGCACTGCTTTTCGGCCGGCTGCCACGTGCAGCGCCGATCGAAGTTCTCCTGGTGGCCGCTGCCAGTTTGAAGAGCTACGTTCGGTTTAGTAAACATGGGAAAATATATTACTCTGGTTTAAGGGGCATCTCTGATGCGCCGGTTACCCTTATCGGGATATTACTACACACCAGCGCCGTGTAGTCAAGGGAATGGCATAACTGATTACACAGCAGCGCGTGGACACGGCACAAAAAACGAGGCTTAGCACGCCCTATTGTGCGAGTTGGCTAAACATTGCTTTACGAAAAGGTGCCAAAAAGGCAACTGCAGACGGACGTGCGTCGATATGTGTGTGTGTTACATTTTGCGTGGAGTTTTGTGGTGCACACGACGATAACGCTATCATGCTCAAACCCAAGGTTGATTTTGTCTACTTTGTGATGAAGCTTCATGATTTAAGGGGGTTTAACGTCCCAAAGCCACTCAGGCTGTGAGAGACACTGTACTGAAGGGCTCCAAAAATTTCGACCACCTGCGGTTCTTTAACGTGCTCTAGCATCACACAATACACGGACCTCTAGCATTTCACCTCCATCGAAATGCGACCGCAGAGGCCGGGATCGAAGCTGCGTCTTTCGGGTCAGCAGCCATGCGCCATAATCACTGAGCCACCACGGCGGCTATTTGTGATAAAGAGCTAAAACATTTCAATGTCAGCTTCTTATGAAGATTCCTTTTTTTTAAATCTAAAAGAACAGGAAACGTCTATAAGCGCATTTTCTTGCACTAGTAGGTCAAGATCATCAGTGTGAATGCAGGAAATAATGTCTCTTCAATAGTTTATCAAGCATTGCGCTCGAGAAAAAGCTGAATATAATAGTAGGTGTTGTGGCATGAACATAGATTCATTAACCTCGGCTAATTAACAGCGCTCATTAATGCGGTTTTGGACTGCAATGGCTTTTGAAGTGTCATCATAGAGCGAACACGAACACAGATAATTGATGTTTTCATCACCTATTCTGAGGGTGCACATGTTCAAACAGGAGCAATTTCAGTTGAAGTGAGTAATCGTTCCCCATTTTTTCCTTTCGCTGACTGTCCAAAACAGCGTCAAGAGACAAACCGATGATTAAAACATATCGAACAATAAATGCGAATACGTTGGAAATATTTCGATCCATACTTAATGCTGTGCCCTGGGACGGCGTGTATGCAAAGAAGGATCCAGATAGAGCGTATGCAACATTCATACTAGTCATTAAAGTAATATATGTCTAGCGCTATCCTGAAAAACCTGCCAAGAGACCGAAAAAAGCTCGCAAATCATGGATCAACAAAGACTACCTCGCAATGTAAAAATTCAAGGATGCACTTAAGGCAACTTACGTGCGGTAATGCGAAAGCGCTTAGGCTTGTATAATGGCGCCATATGCTGGGACAGCGTCGAACATTGCGAAGAGAGTTTTTTCAGTGGGTGCAGGATGATGGCGCAATGACACACCAAGCAATAAGTAAATTTCCCGAGACTCACCTTTTTATTGGCTAAACTGCGGCCTCTGTAATTTATGTGCTCATAATAGCTCATGTACGCCTGCAACCCACGTGTTAACAAGAAGAGGCTCGGTGCATAATTTGTAGCGAAACGTTCTGGTGTAAGGAGGGATTGGCGTCTTGTGTTATCCATGATCTTTGAGGCCAAAATACACAGAACGGTGCAATGGCGGCGGAAAGAGCATCTTTATCAAATCCCTGTACCGACTGTTTTAAATTCCTACAGTGTTCGTTACCTTGCGGCTACTCAACCTGATCGCGAACCATGCGAAATGTTTCACCTCATTGGACTTCACAGCCTTCGGAAAACTTTGCATGCTGGACCGCAACGCTCAACCTCTTATTGCAGCCAGAAGCCATTTCAGTCGAATGGTGGTCATCCTCAGGGACAATTATGATGAAAGGGACTTTCAACCGGACTAGTTCCCGCTCTTGATGTAGTGTCTATCGTTTACACCTTTTTAGATGTGTTTTATGTCAAGCGAGTACACTGCAGTCAATAGCTGCGTGCTTTGTAAATAATTTTTTTCATATCCCCTTTCCGTACATACATAACCTCGTGTAGTAAATCCTATGTTGGAAGAAAAAACGACCATCATGGCGCAATGAATTCGTGTCTCGCACGCCGCAGGTCCAGGTTCGATTCCGGCCCAGACCCAACTTTTCTTATTTTTCTTCATTGACAGTTCGTGACTTTCTGAATTATGTATTGGATTGTGGAATACAGTTTGGCTTGTTGAATTACGAATTTCAATGTGGATTGTATGGATTGGCTAGTTCGATGGCTATCAGTTTGATTTTTTGTTGACTATTGACTGGTGAAGGCCTGACACTTCCTGTCCATGCCATACATGAGCCATTGGAGGCGGAAGCAAAACAAGCTGTACCACCGGTTTCGGTCTTCTCGAGCTCACCATTATCTCGCGGCTTTTAAACACGTACAGAAATCAGGTAACATCAATCCTGCGCCAAGTCAAGAACTACATGAATTAAATATTTAATAGCAATACAATAAAAAGTAACGACCCCTGTGGAAGGAAATTAATGCTTTAAAGCCTCCAAGAGACGCCAAAACTATACTGTGGCCACTGGGTAATTCAAAATTTTCTAAAAAAAAACTGGTTAACTGTATTAAGGAATACTTTGTATCTATGGGGAGCCGCACTCATGACCATCGTTGCTTCAAATTCTTCGATTTTCATACCTTCAAAGTGTTTTGTGTCGTCGAGAGAAGTACGAATTTTAAAGTTACTTTCGAACCCTTAAAAACAGCAAGACTCGTATTGGAGATCATTTGCAGTTACAACCTCTCAAAAAAATTGGCAGTGACTTAGCTCTGGTCAAGCCTGAATATGCAAGCGAAAAGCTGCAGTTATGCTTTGTTTGACGTCATGGCTGTCGCAGTTCGCGCACAATGCACTGGGAGCACCACGGTAGCGGTGTAGATTTTTAGCCAACCCCCTCGCTACCACTTCTGGGTCTTCTTTTCTTCCATGGCGAATGTCTGCGCCTCTTCTACGGCCGCCGCCGCCGCTCACACGTGCGTTTTCGCAACGCCTTGAGAAAGAACCTTCTCTTGGGACGGAGACCACCGTCCCAACCGTCCCAAGCGCTTAACCGATGGCGAAGAGGAGAAGCAACGACGGAGCGCGCGCCGCGGCGCGCGGCCCCTTATGTCCGCCGCCGCCGCTCTGGCGTTATCGCAACGCCTTGCGATAACGCGATAAGAACCGCTAGCAGCGGCGAAGGGTAAACCGGTGGCCAGGAGGAGAACGGAGGGGGTGGCGAGGAGGAGGAAGGACGCGCCGCGGCGGCGCCAAGAGGTGGCTCACGCGAAGCGCTTTGTTGACGAGCCTAGTGAAGCTTTTCGCTTCAATATCTAATTCATCTCATCAGCCCAGTACTGTATTGGGTATTCAATATTCGCCTACAAAAAGGAGTATTTTCCAAGCGCATGCGAGTCGGGAGTCTCCATTATCCACAAAATAGGCGACAGAAATGACTTTACAAATCATTGACCCATATCTATTCTTCCAGTCTTTGAAAATGCAGAGAAAATGTAAAATTTAAACGAATCTGTTTCCTCGAACCAACCTTAACAACGTCACGCCAGCAGGATTTCAGGAAAGGTAAACACACCTTTACAGAACGAATTTTAAAATCGTTTGAAGACTGCTTATTCCCGTTGTAATTTTGTTTGATGTTTAACTTAAATTTGTTTATTTCTAATATAATTTATTTACCTTCGATTTAATTGAAATGTAATTCAACGATGCTTTTATTTTTAACTTATTTTATGCAATAAAGCTTTGTTTTAATTCCGTTCCAAGTTAATGTTTAGTTGTAATTAAATTAAATCAGGTTTAATGTTTATTAAATTTGAAGGAAGTTGTACTTAGCTGTGATCAGTTGTAATTATATTCACTTCAAATTTACAAAAAATTACTTGTGAACTACTTGTAACTACTAATTACTTCTTACTTAGAAGTAACTTCCTGGCAATCACTTGTAATTAAGTTGTAATTTAGTTTTAAGTATTTGTAATTCCTTCCAATCATTGAGTAACTAGTTTTTGAATTAATTTACTGTTTTGGGAGTTATATTAGGTCTAGCGTATTATAATTTAGTTTAAATTTACTTTTGATATAGCTTTATTTACTTCCAATTTACTTTTTTGTTTTATTTCATTTCCAGTTTATTCATAATCTCCTTTTCATTAACTTCCATGTAGGTTATCTACTTCTGATATAGTTTTAATTCAGCTGCACTCTATTTTGAGTTTACCATTAATTTAAGTGTAGTTCATGTTTTATTTAGTTGCAATTACGTTTTATTAACTTTTCATCCATTTTTATTTAGCCTTAGTTTATTTTCAATTTATTTTAAATTTACTTTAAATTTGCATTAAACTAACTTTAAAATTTGCTTTCAATTTATTTTCAATTCAATTTGTTTCCTTAAAATTTACCCTTAATTTATTTATAGATTAGTTTTATTTCCTTGTCATTTAGTTCTAATTGCAATTAAGTTGTCATTCAGTTTCATTTAGCGATTATTTATTCTTAGTTTTTTCATTTAGCTTTGATTCATGTGGTTTATTTTTATTCAGTTTTATTTATTATTAGTTACATTTTATTTACTTGCAATTACTTATAATATAGAAGTGATTGCTTCTAAATTACTTATAATTTAGTTCTAATATCTTTCAGTTGTCTGCAATTACTTGTAATACTTCTAAATTATAAACAATTACTTGTAATTTACATGCAATCTAGCTGAGATTTATTTTTAGTTTTCTTGTGATTTAGTTGTGCCTTTATTACAATTCAATTGTAACTTAGTTTTAACTTAGTTTGAATTCAGTGGTAGTTTAGATTTAGTTAACTTTCACTTCACTTTCGGTTTAGTTTGTTCTAGTTTGATTTTGGTTTACTTTCTAGTTCAGTTTTAGAAGGTTTAACGTCCCAAAACGGCTCGGGCTATGAGGGATACTATTGAAGGGCTCCGTCAGTTTCGACCACCTGGGGTACTTTAACTGCACTGATATCACACAGTAGACGTTCCTTTGGAATTTCGACTCTATCGAAATTCGATCGCCGCGTCCGGGATCTAACCCGGGGTCCGCAGCCGAGCACCATAACTGAGACATAGGGGCGGCACAGTGTGTGTGTGTGTGTGTGTGTATTGTCACGCGCATCGACGTGGCTGGCGCATTTCTCCTCTGAAATTTCATTTTTGGTGTCTTTTCCTAAGAAACGAAAGAAGCGACGGGACACCACGCGACAGTGACGCGTCGTCTCTTTTTCAATCATCTGTGTGCTCTTGTCTAATCGTAATCTCCAGCCATCAACTAGCCCAACTACACACTGCAGTAATTGCCTCTGGACCACAGAACTTACGGGGGAGATTATGCGTTTCATATATATAGGGTACATGAATGTTCTTGTTCAGGTAAGCTGGCAGTACGCAGAGTAAAAAGGAGCATGCAAAACAGAACAAGATAACAGTGTGACTGCATTGTTTTTAGAAATGAGGCACAAAAAAATATGACGTGTCCGCCGTTTTGATCTTTTCAACGTTTAAACATGCGTCAAAGAAGCCTAACGTGCATCCAGCCTCCAGAATTTACTTTACCAAAGGCCGCATACATTGTAACTGATTTTATTTTTGGCTGAAATGAAAGTAGAGAACCTACATTCCCTAAATCTTCAAATACTGGAAAGCTTAGTCTTGTAGCACTCTGCTGCACAGAAGCTCGTTCAAGGAGGCATCTCAATCATTGCTTGTCATTTCCCTTGTCTTCGCGACTCGAAGGTATGGCAAGAAGACAATGAAATACAGGAACAAAACCGCACCCTGGTTATCCTACCTTCAGTACCACTAGCATGTACCATTGGGCGAGCAGGTTAAACTTTTTACGAAAACTGGTCAAACAATAAATGAGGAGGGCACTTCAGACTGCTTACGTGCTGTGAAGGAAAAAGTGTTAGTCATCGTGAGCGTTCGACCTCGATTAGGTTGCGCTATGAGAAATGAGAGTAAGATGCGCCTCCGAACGTTGATTCCGCAAACGCTGAATCCACAGAGCCAACACTCGAACACTTTGTTCGAATGCCTGTCTCGGGCAACCGTCAAACCTGAATAAGACAATGCTATATGGAACAAGACATCGCAAGACACGACCCGCAACGGTGTACGATTAATGGCCGCGTCACAATTTTGGAATGAAAATTGGGTTTTGAGGAAAGGATATGGCGCAGCAACTGTCTCGCGTCTCGTTGGACTCCTCAACCGCGCCTTAAGGGAAGAGGCAGAGTCTGCGACGACATACAATTGAACCCTTCTTGTAAACCTCCGCAAACGGCTCGAAGCCAAAGAAGGAAGGGACAAAACACAACGCTGATTTGTTTGCGTTGTTTGGCTTCGAGCCGCTGCGCGGGTTTACAAGAACCATGTTTGGCCAACTCGCCCACCAATTCATGTTATATAATTGAAGGCGCATATGCAGTCTCTTAGAATACCTGTCGCAAGCTGGCCTGAATTTTACAAGCACATGGAAGCTATACTCGACGGGAAATCGTTAGTCACCAGCATAACGTTGCACGAGAAGCGGTTACTCAGAGTTTTGCTACGAATGTAGTCGGGAGAACTGGCGCCACATTGAGGCCAGCCAGTGGGCAGTACACATGAGGACGAAACGACATATGTATTGATTGTCTGAAATGGAGGTGGTTGACGCCCGCTTGATGATGTCACTATATTTCTTCCCATCGCTGGAATTTTCTGTGCCACTTGTCAGTAGACACGCACTAAGACTAACTCGCGCCATTAGCTTTTCTTGTAATGGAGCTAGAAAGGGTTTCGCTATAAATTGATAGCAGACGGAGCAGAGACGCTCAGGCAACCCGTCAGCGCACTAAAGAGTTATTTTATGTTTACGCAGAGTAACTTACTGCGGCTAAATGACGAACCTTCAGAAAATCTAACGTCACTGCAACACGGAACCAAACAAAGCAACTTCCCTTTTATTTCTTTTCTTCCTTGTTTGCTTAGCCACCGAGCAAAAAGAATTCCATATCTCCTACCGATGAAACACTGAGGGAATATGCAAGGCATCTAGCATATGTCTCATTTTAATGAGAGAACATTAGATGGCTCATCGACACGAAAACCCGGCCTCCCTCAAAAAGTGGGGACGTTACAAAACTCGCGATTAGACCAAATGGCAAGACGTCATCAGAGGCGGAAAAATACGAAATGTTAATCAGTATTCACTACTAGTACAATCCTGTCGGATTGTAAAAAAGACCCACCTCCGGGTGACCTAGTTACTGCTCCTTCCCTCGAGCGGTGGGAGACCGAGCTGGCTAGCTCTGAGCCCATAACACAAGTTCTCGCGGTGCAGTAGGCTCACGAAGTCGTCGAGGTCTGCGTACTCTCCAACACTTAGCGGGACCTCTTACAAGCTTTTTACAGCCAATAAAATGTTTTACAACCAATAGTATTTACTGCACCAAAAGCAAATGAAAAGAATAAAATGGCATTGGAATATAGTTGGAAATAATTAAGATTAGAAAAACTGGCAAAAATTGAAAAATGAATTTGGAATCAAATCGAAATAAATTGCAAGGAAATTGGGGTAGAATTGAAAAGAAATTGGAAGATGTTCGAATACAAATTGGAATATCTTCGAAAAAAAATTAGAATATCTTCAAAAGAAATGGGAATATCTTCGAAAAGAAATGGGAATATCTTCGAAAAGAAATGGGAGTATCTTCGAAAAGAAATTGGAATATCTTCGAAAAGAAATTGGAATATCTTCGAAAAGAAATTGGAATATCTTCGAAAAGAAATTGGAATATCTTCGAAAAGAAATTGGAATATCTTCGAAAAGAAACTGGAATATCTTCGAAAAAAATTGGAATATCTTCGAAAAAAATTGGAATATCTTCGAAAAAAACTGAAATATCTTTGGAAAAAAATTGGAATATCTTCAAAAAAAATTGGAATATCTTCAAAAAAATGGAATATCTTCAAAAAAATTGGAATATCTTCGAAAAAAAATTGGAATATCTTCGAAAAAAAATTGGAATATCTTCGAAAAGAAATTGGAATATCTTCGAAAAGAAATTGCAATATCTTCGAAAAGAAATTGGAATACCTTCGAAAAGAAATTGAAATATCTTCGAAAAGAAATTGAAATATCTTCCAAAAAAAATTGAAATATCTTCGAAAAGAAATTGGAATATAATCGAAATCGAATTGGAATAAACGCTAAATAAAATTAGAATAGAACTGAAATGAAATCGGAACATAATGACAATGTACTTAGAATAGACTTACAATGTAGGTGTAATAGACGGAATAGAATAGCAAAGCTTTCGCATTACTCGCACGTAAGTTCCTCAATCCTTTCAGGCCCAGTGATTCCAATTGGAATCATCAAGCTTAGAGTTCATCAGTCTTGAACTGAGCAAAAAACTCCCACTGGTTTAGTAGCAGTTCTGAAATTTTTCAATTCATAAATATATGTCAACGACTTGACCGATATATGCTAGTAGGTAGGAAAGGGAAAGAGAAACTGCGTTCGCTTTGCCGTCGCCATCGGCCGACATCACTTCCTCCCTTGCACCATGCACAAGAAAGAAAACAAATTTTATTTTTTTATAATCACGCAGGAGGGCGCAGTATTCTTCACGCTACTCCTTCAAAATAAATTATTTCGGGAAAAGATATTTGCAAGTGCTAAAATATTTCTCAAATGTCAATGAGTCCAAATGGAATCATAGGGACCTCAAAAGTTAAAGATGACAACAGTCTTCAGAGAGACCGTGCTTAGTCATTTCACTTCATTGTGGGACCCAAGAAGCCATGTGTGTCCAAGTGCCTCCAATTATCCCAAGCAACTCTACTGTATCGCATACGCACGGGCTCTGCTTGTACTCCTGCGTAGATGCATAAGACGGGTCTGGTGTAGCCTCCATCATGTTTAACGTGGGGTGTGTGCATGATATAGGACAGTACTTAATGAGCTGTACTCTTTACATTGCTGAAAAGAGCGCGTCATTCGGTTGTCTCAAGAAGGTAGGACTCCCTCACAGCTCCCTTCAGGACATTGTTTTCCAGCGCGGGAACCAAATCTGTAGAAAGGAGGCTCCATGTCTTCTCTTGAAGTACTTACTGGACACGGATCAAGCCTCCACATGATGACAGCAGGAGTGACTATTTGTACTTATGACTTTGCTGCCGCATTATATGATTTAGTTATTGTAGGTGCCGCTACGGTAGAGCAATTACTGGCAGAAACCACAAGGCAAATCCCACCTGTAGCTTACAGAAATTCAAGTCAACTGGATCGAGGCCCTACTGTCAGTAGGCAGCGTGGTCGTTCTTGAGTTACCTGTGGCTTCTTGAGTCGTTCAATTATTGCTTCTCCGGAACTGTAAGTACAATAAACATTCTTTCCTACGAAAAAAATTTATGTTCAGTGCAAGAACGTTTCATGTTGAAAGGAAGACGTGTCGACAGGGGCCCGCCAAACTTGCGAGGTGTCAATTCACCCGATGAAGAAAAAAACATTGATCGCACGAACCCAACGAAAATATTACACGAAATCAGTAAAACCTCTATAAAATATCGCCCATGGTAGCCAACTGAACTGCAGGACAATATAAAAATTAGGTGTGGTGCTACTACACTGGAGGCACAAAGATGGATAGCTTTCAACCTTCGAAACATCAACCAACTCGCTGAACAAGTCGTGCTGGGAGCTCAAAAGAAGTCATAACAGCAAAATATTTTGCGGACGCAGCATACCACTAATGTTGAATAACGCACAATTCAAAAATATTAACCCCCATGGCAAGTAGCACCTTCACGGCACGAATGCTTCAAAAGCTTTTGCAGTAAACCATTCTTTGAGCATTTCACATTAAAAATTTTTCATGCGGAGGGGTAGGATGCTGTAAATCTGCATAGAGAGAGCGCGGTCGCCCAGCTTCTTGTATTCCAGCTCTCAAAAGAACCAGTGCTTGCCTTAAGTCAACCCAAGCTTCCGCGCACTGACCCGCACTCAATTAAAAAGAAAGCGCGAGCTGTCTGTTATGTCATTCTCAAAAATTCTTGTTAAGAACAGTGGCACAAACCTACTTGAGCAAACACAAGCGACAAATAAATATTCAAAGTAATCACCCGGCTAAGCATTTTGCAACAAACTAAGTCCCACTGATTCCATTGGGAATATGCTAAAAAAATGAGAAAGAACAGAAGGAACTTTGCTTATTACCTTTTTATTATCCTGCTCCTACGCATGCTAGTCTCTGAAAATCA
Source organism: Amblyomma mixtum (assembly GCF_055824585.1). Lineage (NCBI taxonomy): Eukaryota > Metazoa > Arthropoda > Arachnida > Ixodida > Ixodidae > Amblyomma > Amblyomma mixtum. Next base: position 318,322,512 of record NC_143014.1, read on the forward strand.
ATTTTTCATATCGCAGTTTTAATTTAGGCCGGAAAAGGTTTAGTTCTCCCGGTAATTCTTTAATATCCAGCAATGTTCATAAACCAGCACTTTTTGAACTTTGGTGTTCACTTAGGCGTCTTACACTGAACATTAATGAGGGCTGTAATCTGATTTGATTTCAAATACTGCGGTTCGCACACTACATCATTCAACTCCCTGCCCGTTCGCACACAGCATGTGCGACAACATGAGCGCGAAAGAGAAACTACTTTTTTTGTGCAGCTCTGGCCTTGTTTCTACAATTAGTTTTTTTTTTGTAGTGTGTGTGTCCTCCGTTCACCACTGCACACTACATACCAAATCATTTCAGAGCAAAAACAAACATTTACGTCCTTCCGTTTTCTACTTTTTTCATTTGTAGGGTATGGCGTGAATCTCGGAATGCTATGCTATATAGGTTCAACGTCCTAAAGTGTCATGGGTTATAATGTATGCCGTAGCGGAGGCCTCCGGACTAGTCTCCACCAACTGGGGATCTGGAACAAGCAGCGACATTGTACTACACGGGCGCCTTGCGTTTTGCCTTCATCGAAACGTGGCCGCCGCGGCCGGGGTTGAACCAGCGTTCCGGAAATTTGCAGTGGAATATAAGAAATGACTGGAAACTTTTTCCTGAAACACCTGCTTGAACATGACGTACTTTTTCAGGCGTTTGAGCTCTCCTAACATTTTTCTGCAACGGATGCGATGACGCTGCCGATAGAGCGCGCCTCATTCCTCCTGTGCATCATTTTTGGCGCATGGCAATTTATTTCGTCCAAAGATTGCGGACACTGCGAGAACCAAGATACAGGCAGTGCGATTAAAACTAAACTTAATGAAAAACCAGCTCCCCTGCCGCTTTCATTACCTGACACATTACGTCCACTGGCCTCGCTATGTTTTTCTTAGCTGCGCATCCAGTCTACTAAACCAGTCGGGAACCAGTTATCTGCTCGCATCACATATACTGCCGAAGTCATTGAGCTATTCTTGGTCGCAGCCTGGACAGTTAACATTATCTCATCTGTTCTGAAATCTAGATTGCTGTCTTTGTCAGCTAACGTTGCTCCCCCCGCTTTTCTTCCCTCAGATCGCTGCTTAGTCCATCATCATTTAAAGCCGAAAGTGGAAGCGTCCGCTTTCAACGTCGCTTGTATACACAGTTGAACAGTCAGAACATCCCTTCGCAACCTGGGAAAGACTGTCCTCACCGGGGCCCCGCTTGCGGCTCCTGGAGCAGTGAGAAGACGATGACGTAGGAGTTCGCCCACTTAGAGAGCAGCGTAACTGGTTGACGATATCGGTGATGTCTCCGGTGGTAGCACCGCTGAACGTGCATAACCTCTGGAGGTCGTTTATGTAAGTTGTAGTGATGAGTCCGGAGCTCTGGAACTTCTTTGATGACACTGCCATGCTCTGCAAAACCTGAGGGAAAAAAACGGAGGATTGCATGGCATAACATTCGAATGTGCAGTGCAGGCAGCACTCGTCTATGCTCGAAGGTTAAGTAGTGCACACGAAAAGTGACGTTAGCATGCCGGCATAGAAGCGCGATTTTGTGAGCCTGCTTTCATTGTGGCTCTTGTTTACGATTGCAGTGCTTCTTATGGGTGGTTGGTTGGTTTGGTTTATTGGGTTAACGTCCCAAAGCAACTCAGGCTATGAAGGACGCCGTAGTGATGGGCTCCGGAAATTACGACAATCAGGAGATCTTTAGCGTGCACTGATATCGCAGAGCACACGCGCCTCTAGAATTTCGCCTTCATTGAAATTCAGCTGCCACGGCTGGGGTCGAGCCCGCGTCATTCGGGTCAGCAGAGGAACGCCATAACCACTGAGCCACCGCTGCGGGTCGCTCTTAATCTACACATAACCAAGTATGAAGATTACAACCAGGTTTCATAACAAGAACTGACCCACAGCGGTTGGCGGTGCTTGTTTTTAGGGTTGCATGGTTGACGGCGCGCGTGAGTAATGAAGCTCAGTGACGTCATATCAAAGCATGGTGTAATTTCCCTGCCTACCATCAGATTCATGGCAGCCACGAAATTAGAATTATGACACTAACGTATAACAAGGGCTCAGAACCTAAACGTTACTTTCTATAAGTATTCGTGCCATTATCTGGCGCTTCCGCGGTCCCAGAGCACCGCAAACAAAATGCTTCATGACGGATGATTTAGCGTTGGGCGGCCACCATGGTTGAAGCTCATCGAAATACTTTCTTGGATACTTCACAACCCGCATTAATGAATATTCATTCGGATATCCAGAGCAGGGGTGAATGAAAACTGGCTAATAACTGGCTGATGTGTGCGCTTTTATTCCGCAAGGGCCATGGTTGGCAAATCACAACCCCATTTTGGTACTGCTGAGATGGTTTAACGGGCAAGATAGTTGAAGCAGCGAAGCAGCACATTTCCCAATTCTTGAATATCCTGCACGCCTCACAATTCCCGTGCACTTCCTCTACGCCCTGTTAGAAAGCAGAGTAATAATCATGTGTTTTGATCTATTTATATGCTTATATGCAGACTTTATACCGCCATGACTAGAGCTTTTACTAGAGCTGTAACTACCATGCACAAAAATATTTCAAAGCTAAATATTCTGTGGTGTCTTTATGGATGTGAAAGGTTGGTAGTTATATGGGGTTTTATGGCGCATAAGCAACTATAGCTATCATGCGCCATACACAAGGTTAGATGATGTTATGTCAAGTGTACAGAGGTTACATTATAATAGATTTAAAACATTGGCTTTCTTTAGAAACTTACAAACAAGCGAAAACTCGACAAGTGTTTGCTCGCCTAAAAGCAATGCGAGATGAAATGGAATGTGTTCTTTGTAAAATGCCGTAAAACATTCTTTCTAATTCTTCGAGATGCGAACAAGAAATTAAAATGTGATTTACCGTGAGCTCCTCACCACACATTTCACGCACAGGTTTGGCTTTTTGTGTTAATAAGAAGCTATGTGTGATGTGTGTGTGACCTATGCGTAAACGACATAAAATTACATCGATAAAACGCTCTTTATGGCGGCTTGATTTCCATTCTTTTAAAAAGGGCTTTACAGTATGCAGCTTGTTGTTTCCTTCATTTTCCCAGGAAGCTTGCCATTTGGCTCTTAGTTTGCTACGTACTAACTTCATGTAATCCCTCGGAGGCAAATTCACATGTTTTATTTCCATGGCTCTGGCTTGTGCAGTACACATGTCGGCTCTTTCATTGTCCCAAATACCAACGTGACTGGGGACCCAGCAGAATTTTATAACATGTTTTTGTGCTGTGACCTTTACTATATTGTGTATGATGCTCCCTATCAGTGGGTCTGTAGCATTTTTGGAGTTTAATGCTGTAAGGACGCTCAGTGAATCTGTATCAATGATGCTGTTTTTGATGTTTTCATTTTTTATTGTCTGTACCGCAACACAAATGGCATAACACTCAGCGGTGAACACTGTAGCACATGAGGGCAGTCGTGCTGCATTTTTATTTTTCCTTGTATTACTGCGCTTCCTACATGAGCATGAGTATTTGACCCATCAGTATGAAATGCAGTATAATTTCTGTATTTTTGTTGTAGTGCTAGATAATCTTGTATTATATGGTCGTGTAGTGTACAGGGTTTCCTGAGGCGTGTTAGTGTGATGTCACACACTGTGGGGAGAGTGTACCACGGTGGTAGCGCTTCGTGTCTTGGGGCAATATTTTTGATTTCATTTAGTATGTTCAGAGCTTGACATTTTTCTTCGAAGCGCAAGAGGAACGGCTTAATCGCATAGGGCTTGTTGTTGAAGAGTATTCGGGATGGGCATTTCGTGACAATTGGGTAACAGATGTTTGGGCTGAGAAAGGATTTTGAGGATGTATGTACACGTTAGTGCAGTTCTTAGATCTTCTAAGGTTCATTAGTTTCCACATACAGGCTTGCTATTGGGGAAGTTCTGTAAGCACCGGAAGACAACCTTAAACCAAGATTGTGGACAGGATCTAGTCGTTTTATGTAGGACGGTCTTGCTGAGCCATATACTATGGACCCATAGTCCAACTTAGAGCAAACCAGAGAACGATATATATGTAACAGGGAAGCCCTATCAGACCTCCAGCGTTTTCTTGATAGTATTTTCAGCACATTCAGGGCCTGGGAAGCTTTTTTTCTTTAAGCTGTTTATATGTGGCAAGAAAGTGAGCTTTTTCTCGAAAGTTATCCCTAGGAATTTATGCTCTTGTTTGACTGGTAGTGGGGTTTGGTTTAAATATGGTGTGGGGTCGGCCTGTAGGCCTCGTCTCAAAGAGAACAGAACCGCTACTGTTTTCTGAGGGGATAATCTAAATCCGTTTATATCTGCCCAGGCAGCCAGTTTCTTTATTGTTATTTATATTTGCCGCTCACAGGTAGGTATGCTGGAAGACGTGCATGCTATTTGGAGGTCGTCTACGTAAACTGAGTACATTATAGATTTTGGGATTACTTTTCCTATGGAGTTCATTTTGATGACAAATAAGGTCGTGCTGAGGATGCACCCTTGGGGTACACCAGTTTCTTCGATAAAAGTCTTGGAGAAGGTTGCGCCTAGGCGGACTCTGAACGTGCGATTGGTCAGGAAGTCGCTCAAACAGCTCAGCATCCTGCCGAGGATACCTAGGTGCGCTAGGTCACGGAGGATACCGAACCTCCACGTGGTATCGTAAGCCTTCTCCAGGTCGAAGAAGACCCCGATACAGTGTTGGTTGTGGATTAACGCTTCCCGGACTGTGTTCTCAAAGCGTACAAGGTGATCGGTTGTGGAGCATGTCTTTTAGAGCGCAGCTCTTTGGCGTCCGTTCCTGGGTTTCGCGTCGTCGTCGGCGTCGGCCTCGTAACCAGCTCCGCCCCCCTTTCATCCCCCCAGCGCTATCGGCGTCAGCGGCATCAGTCAGTCGCTGCTATCTCTTCCCTCCTCCCTTTATCGTGTTGTCCGCTTGCTGCGCGCGCTTCTGCCCCCATCGTTTGCCGCTGGGTGTACACGCCGCCCCCCTCCCCCCTCTTCCTGCGAGTCTCCGGTTGTCAAAGCGCCGGCTCGAACTTAATTCCTTTCTTCGCTCCTCCTCCAATGCAACCCCTGTACGGTGGCAATCAGAGAGCCAGATCGGTGGCGGCGGATCTGTATATGTGCACCGCCCGAGCCGAAATTGCGAATACGTGTGAAAAATAAAAAAAAAATCTGTGATAGCGCATACATGTGTTGCTCGATTTCTTTGCCTCAATCTATCGAAAAGGTGAAACAGCTTATTTGCTGCGCTCAAATTTCGCATTAGGAAGTAACGTAATCGTAGGTAATTTTTTTAAACCCGCATTGGTGTATATCTAAAAGTTGCCGAGACTGAAGTATGAAGGTTAGTCTGATGTTTAGAATGCTTTCGAAAAACTTTGCCACGCAGTTAGTGAGTGCTATTGACCTGTAACTGGTGGGACTAGTTGGTGGTTTGCCAGGTTTTAGGAAGGGTACTATGATTGCTTCTTTCCATGCATGGGGGATTTCTCCACTCATCCATATTTTATTGAAAAATTTTAGGAGAGCCTCTATGGCAGTCTCAGAGATGTGAGCAAGCATGGCATAATGTATATTGTCTGGGCCTGGTGCTGTCTTTTTACCGGATGTTAGTACTGTGTTTAGTTCCTGCATTGTAATAAGCTGAATGTAGTCTTCATGTATGCATGTCCCGAAGGGAAGTTTTTGTTTTTCTACTGTTTCGTGCTTTTGAAATGTGTGTGTGTAGTTGGATGAGCTAGAAACTGTAGAGAAATGCTCACCCAATATGTTGGCCTGCTCTTCTAATGTAGTTTGAGTACCGGGTGTTGTTAGCATTGGAAATGTAAAAGGAGTAAAATTTCCTGTGAATTTCCGCACCTGCTCCCACATTTTCTTTGATGATATTGAGCTGTTTATCGAGGATATGTACTGTTGCCATGATGCCCTTTCTGCGTTGCGTCTAATGTATCGTGCTTTGGCTCTAGCCCTTTTCAAGGTGAACACGTTCCCTGCAGTGGGATATTTGCGAAGGTTGCCCCAAGCCTTGTTTTGCTGCTTTTTAGCTAATGTGCATTCATGTGACCACCAAACTTTGGGTTTTTCGTGCAATTTCAGATGTTCGTGGGGTTGCTTCAATTGCTGCAGATATTAAGCATGTGATAAAATTTTCATTTAGTTCTTCTATAGTAAGGGTTTCGGCATATTCTTTTTCCACTGTGGCCTTCGTTCTGAAAAGTGCCGAATCGGCGAGGTGCATTTTCCATCGCCGTGGCTTCGTAAGGAGGATGGATGTAGCTGATGTTATATTTAAAACCGTAGGTAAGTGATCACTTCCCCGAGGGTCATCTAAAACATCCCAAATAAAATCATTAAAAACCGATGGTGATGCAAACGCTAAATCTAGGCAGGTCATTTTTCCTGAGCTGGGGAAGCAGTACGTTGCTTTTCCTGTGTTCATTAAACATATGCTATTTGAAAGAATAAAATGCTCGATCAGCTGACCCCTGTAATCAGTATGCTCACTTCCCCAGAATGAGAAGTGTGCGTTAAAATCCCCAATTATCACATATAGCTCAGGCAACTGTCCCAGAAGTTCTTCTAGGTCATGCATGGTAATTGTGTTGTGTGGTGGTATGTACACAGAGCATATGGTTATTGTTTTATGGCTAATAATGTTTACTGCGACCGCTTCTAAGTTTGTCTTTAATGATACCTCTCTTGCAGGGACATCGCTTTGCGTAATGATAGCGACGCCTCCCGAGAGTCGGCTAGCTTGCACTTGGTCTTTCCGGAAAATATTATATCTCTTTAGGATGTTTGTGTGCTGTGGCCCAAGGTTCGTTCCCTGCAGGCACACAGCTGTAGGTGCCATTATTTTGAGCATATCGGTTATGTCTGTGTAGTTTCTGTGTAGACCTGTGGAGTAGCAGGCCAGGGCCATGTTACCACCGGCCGACCTCTCCACCTTTCCCTCAATAAAATTCCTTTCTCTCTCTCTCTGTGTAGACCTCTACAGTTCCATTGTATTAGATATGCCATTGTGATAAGCTGGAGATTGGGGAAAATTACTTATTTTCAGGGGCCGTGATTCGTGGTTTCCCTTTTTTCTCTAGGGAGTCTCGCCGCCGCTGCAGCGGTGGCGAACCAGGAGTTAAATCCGTCGCCACTTTCAAGGCGCCGGATTTCCGCGGTGACGCCGCGGATGTGTGAGTTTTAGATGTCGGCGGATTTTCGCTGACATGCATATCCTCCACGGTGTACGTGGAGGATCCTTCTTGGTTGCTATGGCCCGTCGCCTTCGCATTCGTCTTTTTTGCTGGCACCGCTGAACCAGGCCCTGCTCCAGCGGCATAGTCTCTTGGGCCAGCAGTTGCCTTCTTAGAGGGGTGGGGCGACAGGTCCAGTTCAGCAGAGCTGTTCTGGGTGTCTGTCGCCGAGGATGCCGCTGCTGAAAGTGGGGCCTGAGGGCCTCCGGCGAGGATCACGTGGTCTTTCCGCGAAATTTTCAGCCCTGTGGACTGTGTCACCGACTTCTGTGGTGGGGACCTGGTTGTAGACCCCAGGTCCTTCGGATCGACCTGTGTGCCGACAGAAACCGAAGGCGGCGGCGGTCCCCGCGTCACCGCTTCGGAGTATGTCCCTTTCTGTTGGAAAGAGACGCATTTTTTTGCCTCAAGGTAGGACAGGTTTTCTGTGGTCTTCAAAGTTATGATCTGTTTTTCTGTTTTCCAGACTGGGCACGACCTGGAGTACGCGCCATGTGCGCCATTGCAGTTAATGCATTTTGGTGTACGTTCGCATCTTTCCTCTGTATGTGCGCCTTCTGCGCATGTCACACAAGTGGGTTTACCTCGGCAAGCCAACATGCTGTGTCTAAAGCGCAGGCACTGTAAACATCGTCTCGGATTCGGTATGTATGGGCGGACTTTACAATGGAGGTATGCGGCGTGGATGGAATCAGGCAGAGTTATGCTATTGAAAGTTAGGACAATGTGTTTTGTCTTGATTTCAGCATTGTTTCTCCGGATGGCTATTCGTCGGGCTTCTATTACTCCTTGTTCAGCTAGTTCTTCCATTTCGGCATCGGTACTTTGCAGGAGTTCATGTTCGGATATGACGCCCTTTGAGTGGTTGAGGGTGCGGTGCGGGGTTACCTGTACACTCATTTCTCCAAGATTCTGTAATGACATCAGTTTGGTGCTCTGTTCTTTTGTGTTTATTTCTACAAGGAGATCTCCGGTTCGCTGCTTTTTTGCTTTGTAGTTTCTGCCTACACAGTTCTTTAGAGTGTTGGCGATCACAAATGCAGACAAGTTTGCTACAGGTTCATCTGTATTTGAGTGAACCATGAAAAACTTCGGAAACGTTTCTGGTTTCTGTGGCATCAATTTTTTTGCATCGGTGCGACCCCTTTCTGGGGGCCGATCAGATTTTTTTGCAAATTTTTCCATACGGCATGTACTGGCTAAGGGTTCCTAATACTCTGTCGCCTCTGATTCGCCCTTATACACAGAGGAAGGTCCCGGGACTCTCCGCCTGGTAGACAAACGAGGAGCCCATCGGCCAAGGATTGACCACTTCCTCCACCGCCACCGTTCATGGTTTCTTCCCTCCACCTTTCAACCTATCACCACGGTACGGATGACAGCTTCGGTATGGGGGCTAAGGGTCCGTAGCGGCGCAAAGCACCAACACCTCGTTTGAAATGTGCCCCTGCGGGGGAAGGCGAATGAGAACGCCATGATATGCGAAGTAAGTCACTGCACCTGTGCTGTTGTTATACATGTCACACGCAATTATGCGCTTCAGGTAGCAATAACCTTATTCTCTGGAAATGGACCCATTTCCTCAAAACAGTAGCATTGTGTCGTTTGTGTAATTTTTTTACGTTGTTCACCAATCTAATCTCGTACTATGCACAACAAATTTTGGTGTCCCTTTTTCAACGCTGAAGCAGCTCGAAGCGCCGTTACAAAGAATATAAAACGCATGGCCTTGAATTATTTGGAGTCGAGATAGCCGCATTGTATTTTTTAAGTGCAGCATTTGAATTCAGGCGGGTGTGAACGCTTATAAGCTAACATATGGAAATTGTGTCTGCTATATTTCCGACATGAGAAAATTGAGCATCAATTTCAGTGAGTGACATACGACTTTAGTATCATTCCCGCAGTGCAACACAACAATCGTTAGTGACTAGAGCTCGCCTCTTTTGCGTTCATAGCCGGGGTACGAACGCGGTAAGTCGAACTTGGTATTTGTCAAAGGAATTTACAATTGTAACCCTTCGACACGAGTCCTTTACTCTCGACCTTGAAATCTGGTAAGCAACCGTAGCGGCCTCAGGGTCAAGCAGATTAAGAGGCATTCCCCTCCCTCCTTTTCGAAAAACACTACAGTGGAGGGCGACGGACACTTCTCCCCTCGCGTTAATCCCCTTTGTGGGCAGAGTACGAAATGAAAACGCAGTTCGTGAACAAGGATTTTAGTTGCAAAAAAGGCGACCTTGTAATTCCGCCGTCCCGGAACTTGGCAAGTGCTAAAGCGAGTTGTAAATTACGCGAAGCGCACGTGATAGTTACCTTAGCGCAAATTTTCTCAAATTATCCGCGGAAACAATTTTCCGAGAGGTCTTTGTGAATCACAAAAAAAAAGCAAAGGCTAGGTCCTCACGAAAATTTAGTTGTTCAGACTCTACACATCGCAGTTCGAGTATTCGCGAGCGGCGCCACCTTGAGAAAGCGGTCGCGAGGAGGCAAGGTGCCTGCTCAGTACAAAAGTTAATTCCGAAAGCAGCTTTTTCTTTGCCGCGCAGTGACACATCTCGAGGCGAAGTGTACCGCATTGAAGCGCGCATGTACCCGCATGAGGTTTAGTCAAATTGAAGTAAAGTTAAATTTGCCCGTCTTACGTCAGTATTAAAGCTGCGCGGCAGGAAAACTGTAGTTGGCCCTAATCTTAAATCACCGGTTCAGGAAATACCTCCTCCTGGGTGTGCAGCTAAAGGATGCTTGAAACGCTTGCTGGGAATTGTTTGGAAATAAAATGAGGTCTACATTAGCGTACGACACGTGTCAAGGTTTGGTCTACACATCATGTCTCATAACTTTCTACTATTTTTGTTTTACGGTTTACGATAGACCACTGTGATGCAAACCCTTTTCAATATACGCTGCTAAGTGAAAGGTAAGCTGGTAATTGAAATGTAGCAAGAGACGCAGTTGAAGCCTACTGCAGGTTCTAAAGCTTTCAAATTAATTCATGTCCAGCAGAACGGAAAGGCACTACTTCATAAAGCAGCCAGTAGTCAAAATTCTCGCTTTCAGCATCCAAGGCGACCAAAGAGTATGTGGTGACCTAGCTGCACAACGGTACTTTTCCCTCAGAGCTGTGCGTGCAAGCATACGCTAGTTCTGTTCTCTTTTATATCCGTGAGCAAAAGGCTCAGAATTGCGAGCATAGCTGCAAAAACTTCATACATCTGAACCTGCTAACGCAAAAGCATGCTGAACAAGAATACCGGCCGTCGCTCTGTAGCCCGGCATTTATGCTTGCCCCAAGATGCCGGCCACGAAGGCAGTGTCTCCACCCTCTACGTGGGAGCGTTACACCGAGGCACCCTTTGGCCTCGTTCTGCGGAGCCCCAGCGCATCCGCCGCGGCCGGACATCGAAGCGAAGCGCGCTGGCGCACATGGGCCTGGAGGCGAGGCTTAGTTGGTTTGGTTCATTGGTGTTTAACGTCCCAAAGCAACTCAGGCTATGAGGGACGCCGTAGTGGAGGGCTGCGGAAATTTCGACCACCTGGGGTTCTTTAACGTGCACTGACAACGCACAGTACACGGGCCTCTAGAATTTCGCCTTCATCGAAATTCGCCCGCTGCATCCGGAATCGAACCCGCGTTTTTTAGGTCAGCAGTCAAGCGCCGTAACCCCTGAGCTACCGCGACGAGGCTGGAGGCGAGGCTTAGTGTTGTCTGCTACAGCGCAGGAGAATATTGTGC